>NW_028126174.1:0-615000 GCF_965194825.1 Balaenoptera physalus
GAACGAGAAACCCCGTCCTACAGTGCACAGGACGTCCCCCTCTCCCGCCGCACGATAACAAAACCGCCCAGCCCATGACGTCAGCAGTGCCAAGAACGAGAAACCCCGTCCTACAGTGCACAGGACGGTCCCCCCTCCCGCCACACGACAACAAAACCGCCCAGCCCATGACGTCAGCAGTGCCAAGAATGAGAAACCCCGTCCTACAGTGCACAGGACGGCGCCCCCTCCTGCCGCACGACAACAAAACCGTCCAGCCCATGACGTCAACAGTGACAAGAATGAGAAACCCCGTCCTACAGTGCACAGGACGGTCCCCCCTTCCTGCCGCACGACAACAAAACCGCCCAGCCCATGACGTCAGCAGTGCCAAGAATGAGAAACCCCGTCCTACAGTGCACAGGACGGCGCCCCCTCCTGCCGCACGACCACAAAACCGTCCAGCCCATGACGTCAACAGTGCCAAGAATGAGAAACCCCGTCCTACAGTGCACAGGACGGCCCCCCCTCCCGCCGCACGATCACAAAACCGTCCAGCCCATGACGTCAGCAGTGCCAAGAATGAGAAACCCCGTCCTACAGTGCACAGGACGGCCCCCCCTCCCGCCGCACAACAAAACCGCCCAGCCCATGACGTCAGCAGTGCCAAGAACGAGAAACCCCGTCCTGCAGTGCACAGGACGGCCCCCCCTCCCGCCGCACGACAACAAAACCGCCCAGCCCATGACGTCAACAGTGCCAAGAATGAGAAACCCCGTCCTAAAGAGAGTTAACAGATGTAATTTCTACTACTGTCCAATAATGCAGTCACTCACCACACGTGGCGACTGAGCTTCTGAAACGTGGAAGTCCAAACTGAGAGGCAAGGTACGTGAAAAATACAATCTAGAGCCCAAAGACTTTGTATGAAAAGAGAATGGAAGTTCAGTATTTCCACCATTTTCTTCATGGAAATACAAAAAGCATAAAGGAGAAGAAAAACAAGTATTTGAAAAATTTGTTTTTAGTAAAACAAGAAGAAAGTTGAACCCCAGACCTCAAAGTATCAAAATGACCGCCAGCGCAACTGGAGATTGATCAGGGTATGTTGAGGAAACGACAGAAGCAAACAAAACCACAGGGATGATGCAGCAGCTAGAGATTTGCCAAGGAACCAGCAAAAACACGCTTCTCAAACACAAGGGGCACAACCCGAGGCACAGAACATGGATGATCTGTTTGCACGAAGAGAAGTAAGGGTGAACCAGCTGGCAGCAGGAGCGTCCTATACCAAATCAACTTCCAGAAGCACAAAAAAGTAGAATTAAATGAAGAATCACGTGCACATGTTATATTTGAAAGCATTGTTATGTCTCTATGGCAGTGGGAAAAAGAGAAATTTGAATTGTTAAAGAAAATGTTTTAATCAGCCATTTTCATTGGCTGAGAAGTAAAGGATAAATAAATTCATATGTAAAACCCTGGGTTAAGGAAAAAGGCCAGCTATCCCCGCACATTGTACTGCTTCTTTCCCACAGAAAACATCCAGAAATAAAACATATATATGTCCAGAAATCAATAGCTTTCTTTTTTTGAATTTCAGGTAAACATCAAATTTTTTAGTATGTCTCGAGTTGAATAGCTTTCTTATATGTAAACAATGCAAACTAGAACATAAAACTGAAGGCAAGGAACCATTTAAAATACCAATAATAAAGATAAAATGCTTAGAAATAAGAAACATGTAAGACTTTAGGAAGGTAATTTTTTTTTTAAGGAAACTGTTACTACAGCCCTTTTTTTATTATTTTATTTTTTTAAATTTTTTGGTTGTGTTGGGTCTTCGTTGTTACACGCAGGCTTTCTCTAGTTGCATCAAGCAGGGGCTACTCTTCGTTGCGGTGCACGGGCTTCTCATTGCGGTGCCTTCTCTTGTTGCAGAGCATGGACTCTAGGTGCGTGGGCTTCAGTAGTTGTGTCACGTGGGCTCAGTAGTTGTGGCACATGGGCTGAGTTGCTCCACGGCATGTGGGATCTTCCCGGACCAGGGATCGAACCCATGTCCCCTGCATTGGCAGGTGGATTCTTAACCACTGCGCCACCAGGGAAGTCCCAGGAAGATAACTTTTAAGTTCTTCTGGTGTGAGGGAGACGAAAATGTAAATACATGAAAGGCATTCCAAGTTACAGAGTATGAAGAATCAACATCATAACATGACTGTCCCTAAATCTATTTAAAATAAAACCCAAAGGATTTGTTTTAGGAATTAGGTAGGCTGGTCCTAAATTTCATAGGAAACCATAGATAAGTAAATATAGCCAACAGAAATCTAAAGTAATTCAATTATAAAATGAAAAACACTCAATTAAAAAAAAAAAGGCAAGGATTTTAACAGACAATTCATAAAGGAAAGATATTCAAATAGACAATAAGCACATGTAAAAATGTTCAAACTCATCACTTAGTCATCAGTAAAATGCAAAAGAAAACCACAATGTGACACCACCATACACCCACCCAGTATGAGGAAAATTAGAAAGACTGACAATATCAAATGACGTTGAGGAATGAGGGCAACTGGAACTCTCATACATTCTGGTGGGAGTGTAAAATGGTGCAGCCGCCTTGGAGAAAGACCGGGGGTTTCTTTTTTTTAATAAATTTATTTATTTATTTTTGGTTGTGTTGGGTCTTCGTTTCTGTGCGAGGGCTTTCTCTAGTGGCGGCGAGCGGGGGGCCACTCTTCATCGCGGTGCGCGGGCCTCTCACTATCGTGGCCTCTCTTGTTGCGGAGCACAGGCTCCAGACGCGCAGGCTCAGTCGTTGTGGCTCACGGGCCCAGTTGTTCCGCGGCATGTGGGATCTTCCCAGACCAGGGCTCGAACCCGTGTCCCCTGCATTGGCAGGCAGATTCTCAACCACTGCGCCACCAGGGAAGCCCCAGACTGGGGGTTTCTTAAAAAGCTAAAAACCCATCCCAGGACTCAGCCATTTCACTCATTTGTATTCTCCCCCTCCCCTCTTTTAGAAAACACATGGGCCACAAAATAAACTGTGCCAGAACCTTCATAGCGGCTTTATTCATAATAGCAAAAAACTACAAAGAGCCCAGCTGTTCCTTCATAGGAGAAAAAATAAACCAAATGCGGTACATTTATACATGGAATATCACTCATCAGTAAAAAGAAACAAACTACAGATACATGCGACTACGTGGTTAAGTCTCAGAAACATTATGCTTAGTAAAAGAAGCCTTCCACAAAAGCATGCATACTGTGTGCAGTCAGAACAGCAGTAGCCTCCGGGGGAGTGTATCAGGATTGGCTGGCAAGAGGCATAAGGGAGTTTTCTGGGGTGGTGGTATTGCTCTGTATTTGATAAGAGTTTGAGTTACACAAGCACATGCATCTGTCAAAACCCAGTGAATATGCACCTAAGATTTGTGCATTACATTGTGTGTAAGTTTTAGTTCAAAATAAAAAAATACTATAAAAATATACTAAACTCTAGTTAATGATAATGCATGCTAAACTATTTAGGGGAAAGTGTACTACTATCTCTAATTTACTTGGATATGCATCAAAAAAAGGAAGATGGATCCAGTGTATAGAGGACAGATGTGTGTTAAAGCAAGGTTAGTAAAATGTTAATGGTAGAATCTATGTGGTGGGCAAACGGATATTCACTGTAAAATTCTTTCAACAGTTCCATATGCTTGAAATTTTTTTAAATAAAATGTTGAAAAAAGTCTGAAGAAACTAAAATAGTAATGAAGACTAGCCTTACAGCATGCTAAAACTTATTTATGTTACATATTAAATTTAACATAAATAGGAAAAAATCAATGGAATACAGTAGAGAATTCAGAAATAGAACCCCCAAAATACGAAAATTGAGTGCTGTCAACGAGTACAAAATTTCAGTTACACGAGATCAGTTCTAGAGAGCTGTTGTCCAACCTTGTGACCACACTTAACAATACTGCAATGTGCACGTAAACATTTGAGGGTAGATCTCATGTTAAGTGTTCTTACCACAATAAAAAAATTCTGGAAATACAGTATATGTTATAGGTGGCAACTACAATCAGAAGGGAAAAGATGGATTATTTAATAGTGTTGAGACAAATGTGCTGCCTTCTGGAGTCGTATATTTGGATCTACGCCTCACAGTTTATGCCAGGATAACTCCAAACAGATCAAATATTTAAGCATATATAAAATGTAGAATGAACTAATAAACCAAAGAAACCACAGGATAATTCTTCTTTCAGCACTAGAGCGGAGAAGCCCTTTCCCACTGTGATCAAATGCCGGAAGTAACAAAAATAAGGATGAATTCAACCACGTAAAAGTCAGAACTCCTCAGGGCAAAACTACAATAAGCAGACTCAAAGACAGATGACAAACTTGGGGGAAACTGTAATATATCACAAAGTTAATTTCTCTAATAAATAACTCACAGATACACTGTCAGCAACAAAATAGAAAAGAAAAAAACAGGGGAACTATATGAACAGAGAATTCACAGAAAAGACAAGACAAATGCTTTTTAGTCCCTTGAAAATATCCTTAGCCTCACACATATAACTGAAAAAAATATATCTCTGTGTGGTTTTAATTTGCATTTCTATCAGAAGTGAAAAAAAAGAAAGCTGTAGTGCCAATAATTCACTTTAAAATGGAGAGAAAGAAAACACAGACACAAACATAACACATATAAAAATGTGTTTGTACGTATTTTTTAAAGCTCCAGAAAGGAACACAAGAAATAATAACCTGCGTTGTTTGTTCAAGAGTGACAGGGAGATTTCCTTCACAGTATACCCTTTTATACTTCTTGAATTTTTAATCCTGTAAATGTACTACCTAATAAAATGTTAGATTTTTAAAAGTGAAAAGAATTCTATTGCAATCAAAAGCAGCAGAAAGTGGGAGGCAGCCCAAGTCCAAGCCCAACTCTGCTACTAATTAACTATGTGAACTTGGGCCGGTCTTAGAATCATTGACTGTTCTGGCTACAAAGAATCTCAGGAATATTCTCATCCCTGACTCCGGTTCTACAGAACAGGAAACAAAACACAGAATAAATTAAATGGTTTAGCCCAAGTCACATGCAGTCAGTTTATGGCAGAGCCAACAAAAGCTGTCTGTCGATGTGTCAGCTTCTTCTCATTTAAGATGGGAGTAGTGTCATTGAGAGATGAAAAGACAAGCCATAGAGACTGGGAGAAAATATTTGTAAACCACAGAAATCACAAAGAACTTGGATCCAGAATGTAAAAAGAACTCTCACAACTCGACAGTAAGAAAGAAAACAAATTAGCACCTGAAAGGATGCTCAACACCATTAGCTGTCAGGGAAATGCAAATTAAAACCACAGCAAGATACCACTATGCATCTACTAGAATGGCTAATACTTTTTTAAAATGACAATGCCAAACGGTGGAAAGACTATGAAGCAACTAGAATTCTCATACACAGCCTGTATACAAAATGCAGAAGGGTACAAAAACACTTTAGAAAATATACTTACCATATAACTCAAAAACCTGCACACAAATGTTTATAGGTGTTTTACTCATGATCCCCAAAAAGCTATAGAAACAACCAAAATGTCCTTCAACTCTTGGACATCCATACAGCGGAACACTACACAACGATAAAAAGGAACAAACTACTGATGCACGCGACAACCTGGATGGATCACAGAGGCATAATGTTGAGCGGAATCAGCCAATCTCAAAAGGCTACAGACTTCATGATTCCATTTATATGACCTTCTGGAAAAGGCAAAATTGGAGGCACAGAGAACAGATCTGGAGTTGCCAGGAGTTCATGTAGGGACAGAGGGTGACTAAAAGGGGAAGCATGAGGAAATCTGGGGGGCACTGGGACTGCTCTGTCTCGTGATTGTGGTGCTGGATACACAACTCTATGCATTTGTCAAAAAGCATAGAATTGTTTACCACAAAGAGTAGCTTTTACTGTGTGTAAATCGAAAATTAATTTTTTTAATGGAGTCTGGAATCAAATGATGTCTATGGGCCTTTCCATCTTTATAAAGACTTTTTCACTTTTTAAAAGGATAACAATTCACTGCCACAGAGTAGCAGGGATTTGTATTATATGCGGGAAATTTTTTTCTTTTTTCTTTTGAGGAAAAAAAAAAAAACACCTGAAGAACTATGAAATTCACAATGAAATGACAATATGGAGAAATAGGAAGCCCAGAAAAGGGTGTGAAAATAATGGTTCAGAATTTCATCTCAGTTGGAAGTGCTAAACAAATAGAAAAATGGAGCCAGTCCCAAATTCTACTGCTTAAGGTTTGCTATCATATTTTTAAATTCCTTTTTATTTAAAGGTGGGATCACTGGTTGGGCAAAGTCTGGATCTTCCCCTACATATTCTTTTGCCTCCCTCAAAGAGTGTTCTTGTGTCATTTGGACGGTCTAGAGAGACACCATCCTTGAAACCATTTCTTGTCTAGTTTTGGTCTCTTTTGCTCCATAAACTTAAGGGAAAATACCCCTGACATAGTGCTTCTTACCTTTTGATGGTTATGTATCCCTTTGAGAATCTGATGGAAGTTATGACCCTATTTGCAAGGATTAAAAAAATCAAGTCCACAGATACCCCCACAGGCACAATTCTGGTTACAAGGACAGCGGCTCAAAGACCCCCCGGGTCCTGTGGATGCTGGGATTCCAGGATTCCAGGTGCGTAAAGCACAGGCTCCTGAGAGGAGCCCTGGGTTCGAATCCTGGCACTGCTCCTTAACAGATGCATGACTGTGGGCAAGTATTTACCCTCCCTCCGCCTCTGTCTGCTCATCTGTAAAGTAAATAATGCTGCTAGGATTCAACCCCGCCGGGCCCCTGGAAAGCCTCCATGAACATGAGCCAGGAAGAGGAGGCAGAGTGGAGTGTCACCCACATCCCACTGATGTTAAGGAAGCCCTTCCTGGTGAGAGATGCAGAAAGGCAATGCTATAAAAGACAACCATGTGCCACTCCATAGTCGTTCGTATCCCAATGTATGGCAGAGGGCTGTAACTAGTAATCGACCACATGAGTTATGAAGAACCACCAAACTAAGTTTTCCAAAGATGCTAATTCAGTTCTCCACCCAGATGTCTGTTGCCAAGCAACCCTTAGCAACACTGCAGAGTCTCTGCTGGGCTCTCACACCCGCGGAGGCTTGGAGTTCTCCCAAACTGGAAGAAGGATGCTTCTTGAGGCTGCTGCACCATCAGCATCACTGTGACCTGGGATGGTCGGAATTGCTGTCATTCTTGATTCTGATAATTTATACATTGTAAATATATATGTAATGACTTCATCATTATCAGTTTTGTTTACTGAGGGTCATTGGATGAAACCAAGAGCAATGATGCAATCAATCATATTTTGCCTGTATTTTTCCAATAAATGGGTAAGTCATATATATACCCTGATTCAAGTGGGAATTATCCATGCTCTGATTGCTGTAGTGGACACACACATAATCCCCAAAAATAAGCTTCTAGGGGGATAGTTCACTACTAACACCCAGTGTTTGCTTTGGAGGGGGCAGATTTATTGTTTAGTTTGTCACCACTGGAAAATAGGAGTTGGTAGAGCAGATGGGAAAATGAATTTTCTTTTTGCTCTGCCTGAATGGACCACAGGAAGACACATATGAGTGAACAAACACACACACACACACACATCTTAAGAACCACTACACTAGATGGCTAAATTTGAATTCAGGAATCATCACTTTTCAGTTGTAAGAGCCTGAATAAGTGAATAAACCTCTCTGAACTTTTTCCCTATCTATGAAATCCAAACATTTTCTTCGCCTCCTATAGACCAAGGTCATCAAACTTTTTCATAAAGAGTCACATGGTAGGACTTCCCTGGTGGCACAGTGGTTAAGAATCCACCTGCCAATGCAGGGGACATGGGTTCGATCCCTGGTCCGGGAAGATCCCACATGCCGCAGAGCAACTAAGCCCATGTGCCACAACTACTGAGCCTGCACTCTAGAGCCCGTGAGCCACAACTACTGAGCCCGCGTGACACAACTACTGAAGCCCGCGCACCTAGAGCCCATGATCCGCAACAAGAGAAGCCACCGCAATGAGAAGTCCGCGCACCACAACAAAGAGTAGCCCCCTCTTGCTGCAACTAGAGAAAGCCCACACAGCAGTGAAGACCCAATGCAGCCAAAAATAAATACATAAAAAAAAAATAAATATATATTTTAAAAAATAACCACATGACAAATACAATGGTGATGATATTGTTATTGCTATCATCATCATCATCATCATCATCGGTACCGTTTACTTTAAAAAGCACTCTCATCCACAAGATCCTGGCCATCCTCTCGTCAAACAGAAGGCAGAGCAAATATTACACAGCTCACTGCAAATGTAACTGACAAAGGCAAGTTCTCAAGAGGCGAATAGGGCGCGTGGCCATGGGGTGAAGACACCGGGAGTGTACCCTTTGGCTCCCCTGACTGTTAGACATGTCCTGACCATCACTCAGAGAGCTCTGGAAACTTCAGCTCACCACACAAATGTAAGATATCATTTTCACGCCATTACACTATGTCCCCAGAGATAAGCCAAACCTTTTTATTCCTGAGATATAAAAAATGCTAGGGGAAAAATAGAAAGGCATTTATTTGTATTATTGTAAGCTTTTAAAAATGATTTCTCATGAATAGGCTATTTTCCTCTTTTCTGCGTGGCTATTACCATGTTTATCTTCTGGTTGTAAAATACATGTTTGCCATTTGTCTGAAGAACAGTGCAACCCTCTCCAATCCATCACACAGCCCTGCTCTTACCAACCTCACAGCTCATCAGGGAAGCGACTGCCTGCTGAGACAGGCACGCTCAGGCCCCGCGTCCTTGGGACGTGCCGGGAGCCCGGGCCCCAAGCCCACCTCCCTCCAATAGCGCCGACCATCACCTGGCGCCCGGTGCAGAGGAAGGCAAAAGAGAGGTCTGCAAAGAAGGAGATGCACCTATTTCGAAACCAGCCGCTGTTGTTAAAGCTATTTTCCAAGCAATTTAGTCAACTAATTTCTGGAAGGTGATTTGATTCTTTCAGCCTGATGATGCAATGAAATGAAAACCTTCAGAGACAGAGAGAGCGAATACACAGGAATTCTTTCTCCTGATCACAGTTCAACCTCTGTAATCTCTCAGGACTCCACTGAAGGGGTTATTGTGTATAACGTGCCCTCTGATCATACTTTAAAGTATTCATGGTCATGTTAGCAAAACCGTAGTCCACAGCTCCTGTGAGCCTTGTGACCCATAGTTCAAACCCGAGACTCGAGGCTGAACTGAATCCTGCCTCTGCTGCAGAGAAAAACTGGGACTTGCGATGTAAGTTCCCTTCTCAGACACAGTGTCCTCAACTGTAAAATGGGAAAAAACAGAAACTGCCTCACACGGCATACACACACCAACACACACGTGTACGTACTTATACATGTGCATAAACACATATGTAAACTTAACATTTTTATTTTCTTAGCCATACCATGACTGCTTGGGCTTTAAGTGCAGAGAGTACAACTGATCTAATTACTGTCCCTGCTGGCAGAGCTTATGGGATTTTAGGAGTCATACCAGCCAGCTTTTAAGAGCCTCCTAATTGCCAAGAACCGTTGCAGGTATTCTGCCTTGATTCTGCCCACCTCTCACTCCTCTGCGGTGGTCACAGCAGTTCCCACCGCATGGCTGGGTCTCCGTGGCACCGGGGCCCAGAAGTCTGGTAACTGCCCAGGGTCCAGTCAGCGCCGGAGTTGCTGAGCCGAGATTCAAACTGGAGGCAGGGCCCATGTTCTTTCTATCTACTACACTTCCCCACTGTCATAAACACCAAACAGGAAACTCGCCGCAGATTCACCCAAGAGAAGGTTTCAACCACCCAGAGCATTAGGACAGGCAGCGTGCCCCTCAGACTGTTGTTCCAATACACCTTGCCTCACCCAGGCCCTGGAGAGCAGGTAAGTCACCAGGGTCCAGGCCCAGGCACCACAGCTAACCCAAGGGAGCATGCTCTCAGGCCCTCACCCGAGATGGCACCACGTCCTTAAACAAGCTGGCACTCCGGTATGAACATCACGAAGCGTGTCCGCGGAGCTCAGCCAGGTGAAAGACTTCCCTCTACCACAAACAGCCAGAACACAGGGTCCTGGGTGCTAATCACTAGTGCCAGAGCCAAAATTCCACGCTGCCAACCCTCTGAACTGCCCTCCACACTTCCGCCCTGAACCCCTCCAATCTGATGTCACCAAATCCACTTCAAAGGAATTGGCTCAACACTCATTTGGTTCAGAAGCACTCACGCTTTTTGTTGTTAACTGTTTTTCTCTCTCTTGTCTCGGCCTTTCTTACCCTGTTAACATGATTATCTGGCTTTCTCTTTCCCTCTCTCAAAACTCTAGGATAATGGTCTCTAAGATTAGTTCATAGTTACTTCTTTGGAGGAATTGCCCTTCCTCAGGACCACCCTAATCTCTTCCATGGTCTCCCAAGTTTCTGCCTCAAGACTTTCCTTATCTCTAAAGCTTTACATCCGTCTATCTCAATTAGCTCACCACCTCACACTCAGTGTTTCAAAGCCGAACTTTCCACAGTCCTCCAAAGGAGTTTCCCTTCGCAATACCCCCGTTTGTTACCAATAGCAAGGTCTCCCAGTCTCAGAATCTTAAATCTCCCTCTCCTTTGCCCTCATATTCAATCAGCTACATGTTCCATCGATTCCTTTTTGGACATGTTTTTCCCTCATTCTCTCTCCTCTCTCTTTCTGGAACTCTAAGTAGATTTATGATATAACCATCTTAATTTAGCCCCCTTGTCCTTTAACCTCACTTCCATATTTTCCATATATTTAACTGTCTGAGCTGCCCTCTCAGTGATTTTTTTAAAGCTCTGCCTTCCAGCTCACTCTTTCTCTTCAGCTCTGTCTAATTTTCTACTTACTCTACATTTGATGTTTTCACTTTAAATTGTTTTATTTCATATTTAGAATAGATATTTGGTTATTTTTCATATCTGCTTCTTTCCTTATTGATT
Source organism: Balaenoptera physalus (assembly GCF_965194825.1). Classification (NCBI taxonomy): domain Eukaryota; kingdom Metazoa; phylum Chordata; class Mammalia; order Artiodactyla; family Balaenopteridae; genus Balaenoptera; species Balaenoptera physalus. Next base: position 11,070 of record NW_028126174.1, read on the forward strand.
CCTTTTTATATTTATTCAGTTCATCTCTTCTTCCTTATGGATTCCTTTTTATATTTATTCAATTCACTGAACTCAGTCTGATTATTCTCATACCTGAAGACTTCACACGTCTGACTCTGCTGTTTGTGACTTTAGCTGACTCTCACTCATGGCAGTTTACTATGGGTGTTTTGTGGTTTGGGGCTGTGAATTCATCTTCCTTGGAACTTCACAGGCAGCCTTTGAAGTTGGGTCTAAAGTGCGTACCTCTAAAGATGATTTGCATTGGCCTCTGCCAGGTGCCTAGAGGTGCTAACAATCCAGGCGGACTTTGAACTAAATTCTTGGCTTGTTTTCTTCAGACCACAAAAGGGCTGCAAATTCTGGCCCCCAGTGAAGTCTCGCTTGTGATCACAGTTTCTGAGAAAAATTGTTTTCCCTCCACCCAGAACCAAGGCTAGCTCTTAAAGTGTCCCTTTGTGGGATGAGTGTTTTTGGTTGGTTGGTTGGTTGGTTGGTTGGTTAGTTGGTTGGTTGGCTGGCTGGCTTTAGCTCTTATATTGATGCACAGCCCCAAGTGGCTCACTAAACTAAAGCTCCTGACTACCAATTATCAGCAGATGCTCACAGGGCAGCTGTCTCCTTCAATGCCTCCCCAATCTCTTTGTATTTTTGCTATTTTGTTCGTTTTGAACCCTGAGTATTTCTTGTCAATTGAGTCCTGCTTTTAAAAAGATTTTTAAAATTTATTTGTTCATCCTATTCTGGTGGGTTTTTTCATATGATATTTTTGAATATCTAGTCCATAATATTGCCAAAACTGAAGCCAAAATTACCTTGAATAACAAATGGACAAGTCTCTCCTAATGGCCCATCTGCTTTCCAATCTCATTTCCCTCCATTTTCCCCACCTCCTTCCTTACAACCAGGAAGCCTCCCCACTGGCCCCAAGGTCATCCAGGATCACATTTATTCCCAAATCCACATTTCTGCCCTACTTAGAACTTCTACTTTCTCTCCTTCCACCTAACCTAGGGTTTCTGACCCTTAGCACTGGTGACATTTGGGAGGATAGTTCTTTGTTGGGGGAAAAGAGACTGTCCTGTGTACTGCAGGATGTTTACCAGCATGCCTGGCCTCTACCCACTGTATGCCAGTAGCACCCCTCCTAGTTGTGACAAGCAAAGCTGTCTCCAGACATTGTCAAACAGCCACTGGACAGTCAAATGGTCCTTGGTTGAAAACTACTGCGTTAGAAAAATGCATACGCTCTTTGAAAATCCCTGGAAATGCCTCTACTGCACCAAGCTGCCCCTGATAACCCTGACGCACACTTATTCCTCCATCACTGTGTAACTGACCTGCAGTATCATATTCTAATCGGAGAGGTCAAATTGCACAATTTAGCACTTCAGCACAGTGCACATTATTACCCTTTTATTCCACACTTTAAAAAATCCATTTCAGAATCATTTTATTTCTCATCTCACCTAGTTTAGCAGTGGGCCCAGGCAGGAGATCAAAAATATTTATCTGATGGGACAAAAGGGAAATTTTCAATTCAATGCTTTAAAATTTTTGATCAAAATAATTAGTGTGGGGAATTTCCTGGCAGTCCAGTGGTTAGGATTCCACGCTTTCACTGCCAAAGGCCCGGGTTCGAGCCCTGGTCGGGGAACTAAGATCCCACAAGCCGCACGGCATGGCCAAAAAAAAAAAAAACAAAGAAACAATATGATTAGTGTGACTACTATATATAAAATAGGTAACTAAGAAGAACCTACTATATAGCACAGGAAACTCTACTCAATATTCTGTAATAATGCATATGGGAAAAGAATCTAAAAAAAAATAGATACATGTATGTGTATAACTGAATCACTTTGCTGTACACCTGAAACTAACACAACATTGTAAATCAACTATACTCCACTATAAAATAAAAATTTAAAAAAACTTTTTTCCATTTCCCAACAACTGTAAAGCCAAAGTCTTGATTCTTACAAAAGAATTACAAGTGTAAACAAAAGTATGACTGTATTATCTAAACTTCAATTGTCATTTTATCCTCAAAAATGTATTTGTGCCATAATATTTCTAAATCAGTTAATGTATGTCAACAATTTTTAAAAATGATTAGTGTGTGTCCATTGGCTGAGACAGCTCAGCAATTAGGGGTAGGAGTATGACAGAATTCAAATTAGTTGCTTGTGTTGATTAAAATTAAATCTGTTAATGTACTAAAACTGACTATCATGTACTTGACAATAAAAGCCAAGATTCTGAAAACAAAAAAGTTAAAGAGAACCTATATAAAATCAGTAGAGGATTAATTGATGCAATCTTTTGGGAAAACACTAATTATTTTCAGTAATAATTTGTTATTGTTTGTAATCAAAGTGCAACTACTGATAAAAATTAAATCTGTTAAAGTGTCCATATTGTAGAGTCAGCTTTAAATTCCCAATTTTTAATAATTTCATTGAAAATTCTAAAAATGCAAATTAATAATACTGTTTGAACCACTTGAGAAACCCCATGTATTACTTGGCTGGCTTTTAGACTTGAATCAAATTTTAAATAGCCTTCCAAAGCGTTAGCAATATTTTTCTCTTTTTTTGTAAAGAAGACAAACTGGCTGATGAAAATCTGTGACTTTGGGTCACTCAGCAGCAATTAATCAAGACACATTTGAGTAAAAGTCATTGAATGGCTTATCACACAAGATATGATTAAGACATAATGATTATCAGTAAGTACAAATGTGAATAAATGGCCTAAAAATGTCAATGACATTCCATTAAATTCTAGGCACAGCCCTACATTTCTACTAGCAATATAAATTTGACTTTAGAAAATCCCTCAACTATGTTGATATCTAAATAGAGAATTACACTTATTTATGTGTTTTAATTTAATCTAAATCAGTCTTTTTGAAGCATTATTGCTGAATATGATTACACTTCTCTTTTCATTTGTGTTTATACAATACGGAAAATTATTCCTTAACACTAGACTTGAAGTATTTGTGTTCAGCACAAACGTTCCCAATAGTTCTCACCTTTTCAGAAACTTATCTCCTTTAGTATGCAGCTTTCAAACGTTAGCAAGTGTTTGAGGCTTTTAGCTGCGGGAGTGTACATTTTAGTATAGGTCATCAAGGCTAAATTCCTTATCCTCAGAATGCCCAGCATCCCAGTGAAAAGAGAAAACGTTAATCCCTTGATCAGTTCCATATATGCGCATATTTGGTGCCGCGGTCGAAACAGGACTACCTGCCTGTTTTTCCTCTCTTTAATCTGATGTTCCAGTGTCACTTTCACAGGGCAAAGGAAAAGGATGGTGTCACGGGAAGGAGGCGAGAAACATAAGGCTAGTCTCACTTGTTGAGACATGATGTGATTATATCAGCACCAAAGGAAAGGAGACATCCAAAATTCCACACAATTCTATCACCGACTAAAGAAATAAGCTGGAACGCCCTTATTTGCATCCAGCGGCCAATTGATTCTCAGACCGCTTTCATCCCAGGCCTCTACCCTGCTCCAATAGATTATCTGTACTGGGTTGTGGCTTCTCTTGGTCTGAGTCTCCTTCTGTGACCGTATTTGAATGGAGTCCTTGAAGCCCCTCAGACAGCCTAGTTCTTGGTGGATCTGTCCAGACCGCCCTTCCCAGAGCTGAGGTTCCTGAGCATCTGTCAAGCTGCACACATCCTGATTCCCAGGGATCCTCACCTCTGGGCAAAGCTAGCACACGGGCATCACAACGCTGAGGCCAACAGCCATTCGTGTCAGGCTTGTTTCACTAAAAATATCAGCACTACAGGAATCCCTCAGCTTGGTGCCTGGATACCTGCCTCCACCCGTCCACTGCCTACACCTTGTCTGCCTGCTTCAGACCTGACGTGGGCTCACGATCATTATTCTCTCCCCACATTCGTGGAGAATTTCACAAATCCTACTTTAGTAGCTGAAGTGAAGGCAAGTAACTTACAGTGCTCACCTAGCTTGGAAACTGTGTCTCGTTTCTAGGACTTGGATTCTACCTTGTTAGCTGGTTAAACCAAATCATATATCTCCATGTCCTACCATCCTTTTATTTTAAGATATTATCTTAAAGACCGGACTCTATTCCAGGTCTAAGATTTCCTTTCCATTTCTTCCAGGGGCTGCTGTCCAGTCTCTGATCCCAGGCAAGGACCCAGGACACAATCCCATCCCACCCCAACTGTGTTTCCTCCATCCAAGCCTTTCTCTCTCCCTATGTGTAGGACACCTGGGTTTATGTCCTGGCTCTACCACTTGCTAGATAATCTTGCAGTCTACTTCTTGAATTCACACTCCTCACGTGTGGAATATCAATAACAGTTCTGACAACACTTTTTTAAGTCACATAAAATAACACTTAAATGCCTAGCTCAGAACGTAGCACATAACTGCAGTTTAATAAATGTTATCTTTACACTTCTAGCTGGACATACCTATATTAACATGAGAGCACTTTCTAAAGGAGCAATGTATATTCCTAATCAAGCTTTCTCAAATGTTAATGTGTGAAAGAATTAATTATGGGGCTTGTGAAATTGCAGGTCCTGACCCTATTATTAGTTTAATTCTGTAACTCTCCACGGAACCCAGGAACCTGCACTTTAAACCACCATCCCAGGTCCTTTGGATGTGTGTGACCGGAGTGTGGCGTCAGGAGGGCACAGAGGGGCAGTTTCTTGCCTCACCTACAGGGGAGAGGGCCCTAAATGGCAATGATGACCACGGACATGGGCCGCGACTTTATATGCCTACGCTTCCCTACCTCCTCAGGTCACCCTCCCTGGCCCACCACACTCCTCCCTAGGCTAGCTCACGCTCCAAGCACTGACCACCGCTCACGGGCTGGAATCTCCCACCGCCTGCCCCACCCCAGGGCAGGGGCCTGCCTCAGAGCCCGGTCCTGGCCCTCCAGGCTCCCCCACGCTCCTCACGGAAGCGGGTCCCATGCCCGTGAGCCTCACGCACGTCTGGGCCACGTGAACTGAATCCTTGGTGATGGTGACGCGACCATCTGTGCCCCACAAGTGCCAACTAGAGAAACCGGCTCAGGAGTATGTTCCAGTCCTGCACACAACTTCCAGGACAAAGAAGCGGGGCGCTTGCCCGGCCTCCCTTCAGCAGAAAACTCAGTCTGCTTTATTTATGTGAGATCCATTGAGACCTACCCCTTGCCTTCCTTTGTGGGACTTGAATGGCTCTGTAAACCGACTGTTGAACTTTTCTCCCATTCCTGTGATGTCCTCTGTCTCTCTCGGCTGCCAGCACTGGGCACTCCGGTTCGCCAACCTCATCTTGTCCAGAGTCACACAAAACTACGTTCTCATCCCAGCTCCAGCGCTTCTTATTTTTGAAACCTTGAAGAAATTCTTTACCCTCTCAGCAAGTGTGTGTTTTCATATGTACAATAGAAACCGTGTATCACAGACTTGTTCTAAGGACTAAATGACTAGAGACGTAAAGTGCCCACGGGCACCTAGAATATAGTAAGTGGTCAATAAACATTCTTCCACCTTCCTTCCCTCCTCTCCACCTGGTAAGGACCATGCCAGACACTGATTTTATTCTCACCTCTTAGAAGTTCCTTTTTCCCCTTAGACCGTAAGGAAAAGCATCTCTGCAATAAAATGGGGGCCACAGTGCTTTATCAGAGCTCATCTGTCCATCCGCACACTGGGGGAGAGAATACTGGCCTCCTAGGTTCTGTTGGGAAAATCCAGCATCATTAACCTCTACAAAGAGCCCAAACGAATGCCAGGTCACCGTAAGACGCTCAATAAATATTAACTCCATCCCCGATTCCCTGAGACCAGAGCTCTGACCCTGCCTGCCACACCCACCATGGCATCCCATACTTCAGAACCACATGCTCCCCTTCCCAAAGAAGAAAAGTAACCTCGCTTCCTGCAGAGCAGCAGCTGAAGCGGGCATTAAGAGAAAAGCAATCCGGCAAAAGAGATGTGCACCATGTTATCAGTCGAGTTCTTTCACCATCCCAGTGGTGTTTGCATTGTAAAAGAGGAACTTGTTCACCCAAAGCCAGCCACCAGCACAGACACAGCCGGGAATGAGAGGGGTGACAGCTCCCTGCAAGGGCCCTCCTTCCTCCGCGCACACGCCATGCTCCAGGGGCAGGCCTCTGCTCTGAGCTGGGCAGGTGCCCTCCCCACCCGGGACCGTTCCATTTCTCCTTTCCTGGTGGACAGCTAAAAAACAAAACAACAACAAAACACCAAAAAAAAAAAAAAAAACCCACAACTAAAAGGGCCAATTCCTTGCCTGAGGGCCAATTCCTTGCCTGAGGGTCAACAGAAAGCAGGGTGGGGTCCAGGAAGCAGGGCTGGAGTTGGAGAGCACGAGGCCCAAGCCTCACACTAACACCTCTTCCTACTCGCCCAAGACTTCACAGTGGATAAGCAGACAGACACTCCGGCTGAACCACATGTGTGTGGCTCATGCAAACTTGAGTGCCTGCTCAACTGGAAAAAGAACAGCAAACATGGGTGAACAGCTGAGAGACACTGGTAGTTTGTTTACATTCAGTAAACACGAGCCCGTAAAGCGGGTAGACCAAAAGTGGACCTTCCCACAGTATGACTCAAATTGATTTCATTATTTTTAAAATTTTTATTCTGTGTTAGAGTAGAGTTGATTTACAATGTTGTGTTAGTTTCAGGCATACAGCAAAGTGATTTAGTTATACATATACATATATCTATTCTTTTTCAAATTCTTTTCCTATAGTTATAACAGAGCACTGAGAAGGGTTCCCTGTGCTCTACAGTAGGCCCTTGTTGATTATCTATTTTATATATAGTAGTGTGTATATGTTAATGCCAAACTCTTAATTTATCCCTCCCCCCACCTTTCCCCTTTGATAACCATTAGTTTGTTTTCTATGTCTGTGAGTCTGTTTCGGTTCTGTAAATAAGTTCATTTGTATCGTGTTTGAGATTCCACATATAAGTGATATCATATAAAGAAGATGTGGTACATATATACAATGGAATATTACTCAGCCATAAAAAAGAATGAAATGATGTCATTTGCAGCAACATGGATGGACCTAGAGATGATCATACTCAGTGAAGGAAGTCAGATTGGTTTTATTTTAATTTGTAATCTCAGTCTAGAATTTCTTTAAATAGTTCACATATAATGGAGAGATAGATAGATAGAGAGAGAGACAGAGCCCGAAAAAGAGAGGGAGAGAGACAGAGACAGAACGAGAGAATGACACACTGTAAAACCCAAACCACTCCGCTCTTCCGGAAGCCGTTGCCCTCCCCTGAACTGCCCTCCATCCACGCTCCCACAGGCTCAGACCCTAGTCAGCATTCAAGTCCTGGATTGAGAAGCAGTGGAGATGAACACCGTGCCAGCCTGGCAATAAGATTAAGTTCCAAGACGTCTCTTAAATTACCTAGTCTCACTAACTACATTCCTGCCACTCCTCCCTGGCTGTTAAGTGAGACGCGAGCCCTGCACCGCGGCCTCCCCTCCCTGCTACTCCCTCCCCGGGACGATGCCTCCCACCAGGGGCGGCCGTCACTTTGCTGCCACATCCACCACCCTCACCTGCACCACCACAAAGATGTCACCGCGGTGGCTGCTAGGGTGCGGAAAGGAACTTGGTTTTGAAGCCACGATACCCTAATTTTGGACCTGGGCTTCTTCATTAACCAGCTGAGTGACCTTGGACACGTCATGTAATCTCCCTGAGTCTCAGACTCCTTCGATGTAAAATGTGGGCAATAATAACAATGCCTACTTCATGGGGGTGTGTGAGGCTTGAATGAGATCATTTATTCAAGCACAGTGCTTAGAAATACCCCTAACTGTGAAAGGTCTGAAATTTTACCTACTTGCAAGCAAACGGGTTAGCCTGCCACAACAGTTCACGGATGCTGGCAGAAAACACGAGGCTCCTGGGTCAGAGACAGAGGACCCTATTACTCACGGCCCTCGCAGCGACCAGACTGTTGTCAGCGGGGCCCGTTCCCCGATTCCCACCAGGTGACGCAAAGGCCAGGGGGCACCTGCGCATGTAGTGAGATGCATTCTAGGAGAGGAAACCAGAGCTTCGGGAACCTGAATCTTTTTTAACGGACACAAGCCTGCCTGACCTTTGCCCTGGAGGGAGATACCATCTTTATAATACTGGAGAGAAAGCTAGCCTGCCTTCTGCCCCAGAGGGAGACTCTATCTCCATCTGCCTCTGTACACAGACGCCCTTGAAAAGACATTCTGGAATAAAAGGGCATCCTGTGCTTCGCTCACAAGATGCACAGAAACACAGTGACCCCTGGAGACCCTGACCCCTGACAAGACATATCTCCATGAATCTCTGCACACTCCCCTTCTTTGCTCTTGTTATTTCGCCTGCTTGGAATTTTCCTCTTCTCCCCTCCACAGTCCAAAGTCTTTCCTTCATTCAGAGCACAAGCTAAATTCCCCTTCCTTGAGGAGCTTTTCCCAAACACTCCAGTCATTATAAATCCCTTCTCAGAGTCCCTTTGGTCCATTTGTGGTCTATCTCAGAAAAGCAAGTCATTCCTGATTGTCTAATTGCTTCCACAGAATTCAGTACTTATCTCACATATTTTTCCTCACTCTGAGATAAGGAATATACTGCAGGGAGTTGTGGTAGACGCTGCTGGCGCTCCCCCTGGAGGCCCTGAGCCTTCCCACACAGCCTGACTTCTCACTTCCCGAGGGCGCCCCTAGTGACTGCAGCATGCACCTGGAGGCCTGGAGTGCTAGAAAATTTGGCTCCACCCCCAGCAGCCAGCAACCAATGACCAATGATGCAAGCTGGTGTATAAATACCCCAGCTCCCTTGCTCCTTGGGTGAGTGCATTAAGCTCCAGTTACCTTCAGTGCAACCCAGCTGAATGACATGATTTTCTGGATGGCTGCCCTTTGCTGTCTCGCTTCTTCACTCCCCTTTCCCGTGTTTTCTGAAAAGACTAGCTTGCCGATAATCTACTTGCACTAAATCCTCACCTCAGAGTCCTTTCCTAGGGAAACACAAACTAAGAGTGTCAGCAAGTTATTATTTATGGATTACACCTTGAAATTATTAAATAATCATTGACATATAGTTTTCAGTCAAAATCTTTTTCATATTATTGTATATATAGCTTCTCTGGATATAGCTTGATAATTAGAGGCTTTCTAATATTTTTGGAAAGGGGAGTCTGGAAAACAGAATCTATATTTTGCAAATGTGTTGACTAGAAGAATACAGAATTTCTGAAGCAAATATATAGGCACTATCTAAAAAATCTCAGATTTGTAATATGCTTAAATGAAGCTCCACAAGTTCAGATATTCACTCACAAATCCTAGGACCTAAGTATATTCAGTGGTGATACTTTAGTCTTGGAACCAGTAAATAAAAACCATTTATTCTTAAAAAAAAATCACTGTCATATTTATTATGAGGCATCAACTCCAATAACGCCATAAATATTTTAAAATCATCTTTATATTTCTAAAGAATACAATAATCATACTATTAAATTATAATATCACTAGAATTATGTTTGGAGCCAAATGAATATGCACATGAAAATAGCAAAAATATCAGTCATTGAAGAGATGCATTTGTTCCCAGAGTATGTCTGAAATGCTTCTAAGTGTCCGGGAAGGATTTGGAGGTGTCCCTCCAGCAGCCCTATGTAGAAGACACTTCGGGAATACTCTTCAGGGCAATTAAGGGCTACAGGGAAGGCTGAAAAGGTCCATCGCCTCTTTCCCAGGGGCTTCACTTGCTTCTATATCCTGACACATACCCTGGGCTTTAGATGACATGAAATTCAGACTGGGAAAGTGCCCCCTACCCCCTACCATCATAGCATGAGGTGTTGGCTTATATTCCTGACGGTCAAAGAGTACGGGTCACTGGCTTCTCACGATTAACAAGGGCAGGCTAACTGGTGACCAGTGGTCCCCCACTAAGGTATGAGAGGAGTCACAGTCTGGGGGCATTTAGGATGGAGCCCCCTTACTGAGAGAATCAGAGCAGCCCTGGAACGAAAGATGGCATTAAACATTCTGAAGGCACGAGGATGAGGCAACAAAAATACCTGCCATTATTCTGGACATGGAGCTGCCCTTGCTTCCCTGTCATGCCTGGATCGGCCTAGTTTGCAAAGCTGTTTCCGTTGTCTAACACGACGTGCAGTCCATTCTCAAAACAGGGCGTGGAACATAAGCCACCTGTCCTTCCCCTGCAACTGCCACGGGACCTGGCTGGAGCGTGTGACACTTGGTCACGTCACCTGTCATAGCACAGCTGTGGGAGGGACCCTGACGAAGAAGCCAACTGCTTTGTCCCGTTGACACAGGCAGTACATGCAAGACCCTCTTATTATCATTAGTCCCAAAGGAGAAACGAAAGCAACGGGAAAGGGAAAATCGTCCTTGCCAAGAGCCCAGAGATCTCTACTGAACTCCAGCGTCACGGAATGTAGAAAAGATGCAACCAACTCTGCTCCTCCAGCCACAAGCTGTCCTGACATGTCACCCAGGAATTGGTTTCTTCATGTCTCCTTCCTTTACTGAGTTGCATCTGCAAAATACATTCACACACAGCGCACACACGACATGCATGCACAAACACAACACGACACTCACACACATATAAAGGCACACACACACGTGCTTTATCTGAGTACTGACAGCTCCAAATGTCTTCTTTCGCTACAAGTATTGACCTCTTTCAAGTTCACCTATACAAACCTCGTAACTAGTGTCAGGTAACAGAAAGACGTAAAGAGCAGTGCGGAAATAAAGCAGAGCACCAACCACACTGTGACTGCTGGGGTAAGGAATCTGAAGTGTAAGACGAGGTCAGTTAAATGTGCCCCAAGAATCAGGGTCCACAGTGTGCAGAACCACAGTCCTTCACATGGCGGACCCTGGTCCACACCCAGATTCCTCCAGAGGATCCCAAAAGGCCCAGAGACAGCCAAGGGTGGAAACCAGTAGGACACATGGAAGCTACAGAGAAAGAGACCGTACTGGGTATTAGGCTTGCTGGAGAAAATTATTAGTGCGTTTAACAGAATGTGGGTGTACTCTGCAAATCGTTACTATTTCAAGGAATTTGAAAGGTAAAGGGTAATTAAATCTCAGCATGAGTCTCATACCTGAGCTCAATTAAGGGGAAAAAAACCTCCCACAATCTCAGAGCAGAGTTTTCTCTGCGTGGGATATGTGCCCCCATCCGCAAAGAAAATGTTCCGTGCCGCCAGCACCGCCCCCAGAGGCAGACGTGTCTCCGTCTGACATCTGGAAGGCCTCATGTCCAGCCTGACACCTCTGCACTGCCCCGCCCTGCCGTCCCGCCTCATAGGTGCAGTGTGTCAAGGGTGGGATGGATGGAGAGAGCTGCAGACCCAAGCAAAGCCATCCAGAGCTTCCTGGTGCCGGGAGGCAAGCTTTCTGTCCACTCCCTCCTGCCCACGGGGGGCGCGGACAGCCTCCATCGTGGTCTCCAGGCAGCCCAGACCATGCCTTTGCCTAACGCGCCCGCACTGTCTCTCCTTCACCCTAAAACTGTTGCGGGTGAGCCGCTCTGTGACCTGGCGGGGTGGGAGACTTCCCAGCCAGAGGCTCCAGCCCACCGTGTGTACCTCTGTGGTTGCCACTGGCTGGCTGGCCCCTAGAGCCAGTTCCTCTTCTTTCTGGGGACACCAGCCTCCTGCGTGTGGCTGGGTCAAAGAGCAACACTGGTACGAGAGAAGGGTCAGCACGGAAGAGAAGAAAACGGTGGACGGTTAGATGATGTCTAGCAACCTACGGACGGCTGCCATTCGCCCTACGAGTGATTCCACTCCAGCATGACTCTGTAGCACATTTTCACACTCCTGCACCTTTTCCAAAGTGCATCCAGGTATGCTGCCTCACGCTACATCCAACAGCTCTGCGAGGTAAGAAATGGAAGAGGCCGGGACCCCACTTAGAGATGGGAAAGCGGAGGCAGTAAAATCACCAATTTACCCAGAATTATAAAATTTTGGAGGCAGAGCTGCAGGCAGAACTCAGCTTTCCTGACTACTGTTTTTTTTCTTACTCTTGCTCACTATGTCACATTCAGTTTCCACTAAAAATTGGTCCTGACTGTTGCTTTACTAAGTTAGTTCTTAAGTATTAATTATGTAGGACACTGCAGTTTGCTTTATTCTCACTGCAATGACATCAAATTATGCAAATGAAAAGAAGGCATAAACTCTCAAAAATATGTACCAAAAAGTTTCTGAAGGAACATAATTTTAATGACCTTAGGCCAAGCTTACACTTACACAGAATACTTTACAAAAAGAGCTCGAGATGACGAGAGGTTAGGGTTCACCGTAAACACGTGTGATTCAGGTCCCAGCGCGACGTGTCATCCTGTCTGCAAAGGTGACTCATTTCTTCACGGAGGAGCACCAAAATAAACATCTGATTGCACCTCTCCCTGCCCCCAATTCAGTCATCTCTCACGTATTCTCAAAACAAAGGGCACCTCACTGTTGGCAAGGATGTGGAGAAATGGTTGCCTTCCTATATTGTTATCGGGGGGAACGTAAAATGGTGCAGCTGCTTGGAAGACAGTCTGGAAGTTCCTCAAAAAACTAAACATGGGGGGATACCATATGACCAAACAATTCCACTCCTAGGTATACACCCAAGAGAAATGAAAACATATACCACATGATAGCTTGCTTGTACACAAATGTTCATAGGTGCATTATTCATAACAGCCAAAAAGTGGAAATAGCCCAAAAACCCATCAACTGATGAATGGATAAAGAAAGTGTGGTCTATCCACACAATGGAATGTTACTTGCTAATAAAAAAAAAAGAACGAATTACTAATACATGCTACAACATGGATGAACCTTGCAAAGATTATGCTAGGTGAAGGATGCCAGACACAAAAGACCACGTATTATACGGTTCCATTTATAGGAATGTCCAAAATAGGAAAAGCCAGAGAGACAGAAAACAGTTGAGGGGTTTGCCAGGGGCCTAGAAGACTGGGGAAAGGGGGGGGGGGTGATGGCTAGTGCGTATGGGGATTCTTTGGGGGGTTATAAAGCTGTTGTAACATTAGGTTACAGTGATGGTTGTGCAACTCTGTAAAAAATGAATGTCAAATGCTTACAACAGTACCTGCCGCATGTTTGGCCTTATAAGGGTTATTACAATAGTAACATTATTACAATAAGATAATAATATTATGATTTCAATAGTTATTATCCTTACAATTACTATTATTATCATTATAGTCACTAGGATGAACGATAATCCCATGGCCTCCAAGCATGGTGGCCTTCAGTGCGGATGGACAAAGCAGGACCCAGAGGCCATATGTGACCCAGTACCTACTTTTGTAAATGAAGTTTTATGGACACCTGGTCGCATCTCTTTGCCATGTGTGCTGTGTGGATGCTTAGCGCTGCAAGGGTGGAGTAGGGTAGTTGTCACAGAGACGTTACAGCCTTCAGCTCCTAAAACATCTCCTTATCTAGACCATCATAGAGACACTGTTGACCACTCTGTTCCATAATATACAGTATATTGTTATTCTAATCCCGAGAGAGAGCAAGGTACAGTTCTTTCAGGGAAGCCAAGAAGCTGAGAGGGAAAACGGCCGAGCACTTCCTAGGACTTCCGGACCTGGCCTATCACGTCACTTCCTCTTCGTCACCCCTTCCCTTCTCCAAACGCCACTTTCAAGTATGTACTCTCTAGGGCCGAAAGGTATCACGAGCACACGCCTACTTCTTCTGTGGTCCCTACTCTCTGGGTCCCTGGCCATCTCTCTAGAAAGGCCCCAGCTCCAGGCCATCCTGTCACTCACATCCTCACACCAGGGAAGGAAGGGTACCAACTCTAGAGTTGACCTCGGCTCCTTCTTACTTTCAAGAGGAGCACCTTCTCCCCCCAGTGCTTACCACTGGCAATGGCCTTACTCATGGGAACATGACTTCTGAAAGAGGAGAGGAAAGAGGCGGTTTTAACCAGCAAGAGTCTAAACAACCTCCCTGGACACATTCTTGAGCACCAAGCAGAGACCTCTTTCCTCACAGTATCACCAAGAAGCTGCACATACAGTAGAAGAAGGACCAGCTGGTTCCCACTCAGGCATCACAGATCCTCCAGGACGCTGGATTAATCAACTAATCAATGTCGTGATGAACAGCTGCTGGACACACAGGCTACTCCTCAGAGGCTGACAGTGTTTTACCGGGGTTCATCCTCCTAACTCACATGGACTGTTAGATTCTTTTTTTTTTTTTTTTTTTTTTGGCTGTGTTGGGTCTTCGCTGCTGCGCACGGGCTTTCTCTAGTTGCGGCGAGCGGGGGCTATTCTTCGTTGCGGTGCGCGGGCTTCTCGTTGCGGTGGCTTCTCTTGTTGCGGGGCACGGGCTCTAGACACATGGGCTTCAGTAGTTGTGGCTCACAGGCTCTAGAGCGCAGGCTCAGTAGTTCTGGCGCACAGGCTTAGTTGTTCCATGGCATGTGGGATCTTCCCAGACCAGGGCTAGAACCCGTGTTCCCTGCATCGGCAGGTGAACTGTTAGATTTTAAAGAAAAACTATGTTTCAGGGAATATGATTTGCTCCAGAACACTGTTCTGGGCAAACATTATAATTTCTACTGCTCCAAAAATGAAAGCAATGTCCCATAGAGCTGCCTGTGCCCCAAGTGCCAACTTACTGCATTGTGTCAGGAGCTCTTTCCTAAACTGGTTTTAATCTGTCACATCTTCTACCACAAGGACAACATGCTTCAAACTATTCATATAACATGGTCATTGATGCCTGCATTTTTCTGAAGTTGATTGGGATTTTTTAATGCCAAAAAAATTCTAAAATCAAGGAAGAGAGGGACGAAAAGAAAGAAGCAGGAAGGGGGAGAGAGAGAGAGAGAGACAGAGAGAGGGAAACCAAGACAGAGAAAGGCAGCAAGACAAGGAGAGACAGAGAGCTCAAACCTATGGAGAAAGAATCCCATGGGGCCCAATTTCTCTCACACATCCGTTAATCCCCCTCACACACCAGGCTTCCACTACCATCAAAGTGAGCTTTGCCCATGCTGTGTGAAGGGATCAGCATCAAGACAACGGCATGTAAACTTTCCCAAAGAAAAGAAAAGAGGCCCAGAGAACATAAGCCCTTCTGCTTCTTCCAAGGACTCAAACAATGACTCAAGAACAGCACATCAAAATCAAAGATGACGGCAGCTTCAAAGCTTCCCGGGAAGATCAAAGGCAGAGAAGACAGAATCTTAGACAGCAGGGAGAGGGTCCTCGCAGCCAACATGAAGCCATTAATAACCATTATCTCCAGTAAGTTCACTTCAACTTTTAAAATCTGCTTTAGGCTTCTCCCAGGGAGTTTTAGGGAAAGCTCTTTAACAGAAACAAAAATAAGGCATTTTAGCAAAAATATTGAAATCAAACTACTGGCAGAAAGCTTTCAGGACATCACTTTGCCCTGACTCCCTAAAAAAGACTGTCTTGCTGGACCTCACATATTTTAAACTGAATTTTAGTAGACAGCCCCTGAGTTCAGTAATATTTTCAGTTAGATCACAGTGGAATTGTTTTAAATCCAATATATTTACCTTTGTGGCATTGCAAATTGTGACTTTCTACAAACTGCCCAAGTGCTAGAAAGAACAATGAGCATTAGGCAAACAATTCTTAAATTCTTAGAATTTGATGACTGATTTCTGTGTAGTTGGTCAGAAATTGTCTCTCCCTCACTCTGCTGCCATTATAAAATATTTTTCCCTTTAACTCATGTTTTACAAAATATTCCTGCTGTGTACTTACACAGAGGTAATTCTATAGTATTTGAGTGTTGGGGTAGAGTGGGTTCCACATAATTAGTTGGACATAGTTGAGCAATAATACCTAGTTACGGATAAAAGTCACACAGCCTCTCACAAAGGAAAATTTCCAGGACAATGGTGTGTTGTTCCCAATAATTGTGTAAAGCACTGCCTATAGTACATTCTCCTTTTCTTTTCTTTTTTCTCCCTCTAGAAACATCATTTCCAAATGAAGTTTGGAGCATCACTTGTGGGAATATGATTCCATCTAACTCTAAGGCAGCAGACCTCCTGGAATCCTTTCTCCAGTGGTCCTCATTCAGAGTGGTTGTAAGGGAACAGATCAAAGGAAGTCAAGTATATAGTACAGTGCCTGGCATAATAGGTGTCCAGGAAAATTCTGCTTGAAAATTATTTCTACCGAAAACATACTGACACTTCTTTTGGGGAGAATACGCAAGACAAACATATTTTGAATCGCACCACCTCCTCCTCTCCATCTTTCCTGTGTGTAAAATAGATGTTTCCTGCTGCCCCAGGGACTACACAGCCATGTATTCCTGAAAATAGCTCCAGGTACTTGAATGGCAGTTTCCACCTAAATAGAAAACCCAGGTCCAAAGTATGAGGTCTATAATAATGAGTCTTCTCAAGTATTTTTCCAGTTATTTTCTATGCCTTGATTCCTGCAGAATTTATAAGCCTAGGACAATAGACACACACACAAACATACATATACACTCAATGCAACAAACATAAAGATCCAAAACAATCTTTTAAAGTGTTTGCACTTGTTGTCAGTGTACAGGATCAAGTTGAATCATATCAAGCCTTCTACTTTATCCACACCTAAAGACCACTGATGGATATCTTTTGCGCTATTGGAAAAGATTGTGGGGACAATTTGCAAATTTGTAAATAGGCAAATAAGGCTGTATCTATTTCAATGAGTGTTTCTTACTTTGTTTATTATTTTGTACTGCTACTCTCAGGCTACTTCTATGAAGTACACCCAAGTTTGCCAACCCTAAAGCATTAACTTTTCAGAAAAGCTATGTTCTCCCTAAATGTTCCACTTTGATGTCTGTTCCCCTGAAACAGGTTAAAAAGTTTTAAAAAAAAAAACCAACTGGCTGATTTTTAATGCAACCAGCTTCACAAAAACAGATGGTGTATGACCTGGCTAATTAGATAACACAGAGAGAATCTCATTCCCAAAATACAGCTGTCCTTTGATTAAACCTTCTACATATCAGTTAACCAGCCATAACAATGAGTGTGCCGAGGTTTTCTTTCCCCCAGTATCATCAATCGCGTCACTTCCCTTTCTCTGCCTCATCTTCCTTCTGCCATCATGCCATTTCTCCCTGCATTTACCTGCACAGACAACCACGAGGAAAGATGGAAGGATAACACAAGCGAGGCAATCACTCTTATCTAACCACAAGAAGACCTGAACGTTTGAAAAACTCTTCCACGTGAACATTTTTCACTGCCAAGCAAGTCCATGGGGATGCATTTGCTTTAAATGTTGTATAGTCTTCCATAGCTAAAAGGACAGGCTCTAAGTGACCATGCCACAACCTCGAATTAGGGACTCTTTCTACACTTGGACCCATGCTCCATAACCCCCAGTCGTCCACAAGGCACACCTGGAGGAGTATCAACCCAGCTCTCACCGTGTCTGCTCTGAAATCCTCTAAACAATCTGAGATCCTCTAAACAAACTCTTTAGTTCATTCCATCTCTGCATAAAAAACACCCCAAAAGGGTACCTGAGATTCTCAATCTCCCCATCAATGTGGGGTATATCCGGGGCTGCTTACTGTCCGAGATTTTCCTATGGATAATTATTGGGCACACGTAAAAGCCCCCACAAAAACACATGTATATGTACACACACACACACACACACACACACACACAACATGTTTGGTTTTCTGAAACAACAGGGTCTAAACCAGGGATGAGAGGAAGAACCATTTATCGGCAGCCGTTTTGTGCACCACAGTGCTTATTAGTTCCTCCCTTTCACATCTTCTTGGGCTTAACACAAATAAAAACGGGGTCAATTTCTAGGCCACAAGTCCCTTGAATCCTGTACCTTTCATCACACAAAGAGAAACACTGAAAAATGCAGTTCCAGTAAAGATTTAATTAAATTCCTAGTGCAGAAACCTGGGTGGTTGTTTTTCCTGTTGTTTTTCTGTTTCAATCTGGATGAAAAGGAATAAATAGTTTGTTCCTTCCATTGCTCAACAGTGACGAATCCTGCTGGCTCCAAATTCTACTCTCCCTTCAGACTGAGAGCACATGGAAGGCACAAACTGTGAGTTCTTCGTCCCTATATTCCCGGCTCCTAGGACACTGCTGAGCACAGACAGTGCTCAAGGATTGTTTCTTTCTTTAAGTGGCGTGTGTTGATGCCTTGAGGGCCCCTACATGCCTTACCTGTGCCCCCTCTTGCACACTCATTTACACAAACACTGAGATCCTGGCCTGTTCTAGCTATTTTTACTTGGGCCATACAATAGTCTGTGGTCAGGGCTTAATTTTACTAGGTTATAACAAAGCATTGCAATGCCTATCTGGGGATGAGGTTTGAACTCTTTTCGTTACGTCTCTGTGTCTTGCTGTGTTCATGAAATTCACGGATGGTCACCGTTCAATAATGTTCCAGTCAGATCTGGGAAAGAAACAGCTATAGCAGGGGCATAATTACTGAATATACCCAAATCTGCACATAAAACTGGACAGAACAACCAGACAACAAAACCAAAAATGCATGCACCATGTTGACAACAAACTCCGGTGATACCATATAGCCACGATCCCTAAACTACAAGACTTAAGAATCAGAGACTGCATAGGAGGAGGCTGAGGGAAGCCAGGGATTCTGGCAGACCTAGAAAGAGAACAACCCCCAAAGAGCCAGCAGGTTTGCGCGGCAAGCATAGTGGGCCAATTTGAGAACAGCAGCTGGAATTGAGAAGAGTTTTGTTCAACTCAGTGGCAAATGGGCGCAAAATATGCCCGTCTGAAGGGGGTGGGGCAGTCTGGCCCGCACACTCTTCTAACCGGCCCACCAGGGCTGCCTTCAGGACAGGGTTCCCACACTAGGAGTGGAAGCCAAACTGAGCAGGACACAGAAAAGAGGGGCAAAGAGAATGGCCAACAAACTCACCATGTTTATTAACATGGAAACAGAAGAACAGGAAGGGCTGTGAAGCTACAAAGCAATTGTGAACACAGCTACTTCTAAAAGTTTAGGAAAACTAATTTCATGTGAAACTGAACAATAAAAAGGGATCACAGTTGAATCTGATTCAAATTTATTGTAAGAAAAGAAAGAACACGGAGCAGAGTAACATCTCTACAGACAAGAAAAGCATGCCAGAAAATACATCCTCATAAATCACTTGAAAACTATAACTTGATATTTCAAAAAGAGCTAAAAGATACTAATAAAAATGACACATAACATAAAATTACAGCATAAATCAGAAACAGAAATTCTCAGAAATCAGATGACAGAACTCAAGACAACTACAAATAAGAAAAAAATGTTCAGAAGTAAAGAAAAAACTAGGAAAAATATGAGAATAAGCAACCAACAGTGACTTGTGAGAAATAAAAGGACATTTTCAAATTTTTTAAAAGTTGAAGAGATAAAAGGATTTGAGAGAAAGTGACAAATAGTTAAATGAGCAAAGAAGACCCAACATGTTGACAACAGAAATCCCTGAAGGAGGAAACTGAAACAAGGCAAAAAATACTAAAAATGATAATTCAAGAAAAATTTTCGAAATAAAGATTTGTAATGACATATTTAAAGAGCAACTACCATCTCTGAGCATACTGACTTAGAAGAGCCCACGTGAAGACATCGTCCAGTAAAAGTTCTGAATTTTAAAGAAAAAGAATTCTGTGCACTTATAGGCAAAATTAGAAAGGGACATATAATGAAAAAATTAGATCATTATCAGACTTTGATAGCAAGGCTTTATTTCAATAAAAAATGGAGTAATAAATATAAAATACTCAAGGAAGGTAAGCACGACCCAAGGTCTTGGTATTCAGCAACACTGATATCAACGTAAAGCTACTGGTGAGCATTAAATCCATCATGACTTGCACACAAAAACCAGCTGAGAGTTACCTAGAGGAAAACTTAGGCAGAACACTCTCTGACATAAATCGCAGCAACATCTTTTCCGATCCATCTCCCAGAGTAATGGAAATAAAAACAAAAATAAACAAATGGGACCTAATTAAACTCAAAAGCTTTTGCACAGCAAAGGAAACCATAAACAAGACAAAAAGACAACCCTCAGAATGGGAGAAAATATTTGCAAATGATGTGACCGACAAGGGATTCATCTCCAAAATTTACGGACAGCTCATGCGGCTTAATATCATCAGAACAAACAACCCAATCCAAAAAATGGGCAGAAGACCTAAATAGACATTTTCCCAAGGAAGACATACGGATGGCCAAGAGGCACATGAAAAGCTGCTCAACATCGCTAATGATTAGAGAAATGCAAATCAAAACTACCATGAGGTATCACCCCACACCAGTCAGAATGGCTATCATCAAAAAATCCACAAACAATAAATGCTGGAGAGGGTGTGGAGAGAAGGGAACCCTCCTACACTGTTGGTGGGAATTGGTGCAGCCACTATGGAGAACAGTATGGAGGTTCCTTAAAAACTAAAAATAGAGCTACCATATGACCCTACAATCCCACTCCTCAGCATATATCCAGAGAAAAACATGGTCCAAAAGGATACATGCACCCGAATGTTCACTGAAGCACTGTTCACAATAGCCAAGACATGGAAGCAACCTAAATGTCCACTGACAGAGGAATGGACAAAGAAGATGTGGTGCATATACACAATGGAATATTACTCAGCCATAAAAAAGAATGAAATAATGTCATTTGCAGCAACATGGATGGACTAAAGATTGTCATACTGAGTGAAGTAAGTCAGACAGAGAAAGAGAAATATCGTATGATATTGCTTATATGCAGAATCTAGAAAGGAGTGATACAAATGAATGTATTTACAAAACAGAAACGGACTCACAGCCTTAGAGAATGAACTTATGGCTACCAGGGGGGAAGGGGGGAGGGAAGGGATAGTTAGGGAGTTTGGGATCGACATGTATACACTGCTGTATTTTAAAAGGATAACCAACAAGGACCTACTGTGTAGCACAGGGAACCCTGCTCAATGTTATGTGGCAGCCTGGATGGGGGGGGAGTCTGGGGGGGAAAAGATACGTGTATGTGTATGGCTGAGTCGCTTTGCTGTGCACCTGAAACTATCACAACATCGTTAATCAGCTATACTCCAGTACAAAATAAAAAGTTAAAAAAAGAAAAAAAAAAACTGAGAGTTAAAAGGGAAGGAGTATAGCATGTAATGGCTGTACACTCAAGGTAAATATACTACATTTAAAAAAGGAAGAAAGAATGAGGCCAGCAGATGCAAAATAATGTAACTGTTTTTAGTAAACATATTAGTGGTGGTGGTAGTAAAAGTATTATTTTGAGACTGTGGTGTGTGTGATGTAAGATAAAGCAAATGGGTGATTATACATATTCTTTTTTGATTACTAAAGTACAGTTGATTTTACAATGCTGTGTTAGTTTCTGGTGTACAGGAAAGTGGTTCAGTTATACATACATATACATATTCTTTTTCATTATAGGTTATTTTAAGATATTGAATATAGCTCCCTGTGCTATACAGTAGGACCTTGTTGTTTGTTTATTTTATATATAGTAGTTTGTATCTGTATATTCGAATTCTATCCTTCCCAGTGTTCTTGAGACTGTGGATCATTGGTGTGAAAAAAGGAGGCAAATTTTTCCAAAAGAAACATTAAAGTCTCGCTATAAACTCATATAGTAATTTACCTTTAAAATAAAAATTCCAGTTCTGTCCACTGTAATGTCCTAGAAACAATGACTATCCAATAACAATGAATGTTCCTAGCACCAAGATTATGTTCTTATAATATCATTTCCCAGTGAAAGACCCCAAGGAATTTTGCAGAAATAGCCAGTTCCTAGCCTGGGACACAAAGTGTACAAGATGACCTCAAAGACATTACCGTGGCCGATAGCAAGAAACCCATCCACCTAAAGACTCCACACAAAAACTACTAGAACTGATAAACGAATTCAGCAAAGTAGCAGGATACAAAAGATTCACATACAGAAATCTGTTGCATTTCTTTATACTAACAATGAAATATCAGAAAGGCAAAGTAAAATTACAATCCCTTGTAAAATTGCATCAGGGAGTTCCCTGGTGGTGCAGTGGTTAAGAATCCACCTGTCAATGCAGGGGACACGAGTTCGAGCCCTGGTCCAGGAAGATCCCACATGCTGCGGAGCAACTAAGCCCATGCGCCACAACTACTGAGCCTGCGCTCTAGAGCCTGCGAGCCACAACCACTGAGCCCGCGCACGACAGCTACTGAAGCCCGTGTGCCTAGAGCCTGTGCTCCGCAACAAGAGAAGCCACCACAATGAGAAGCCCGCGCACCGCAACGAAGAGTAGCCCCCGCTTGCCACAGCTAGAGAAAGCCCGCAGGCAGCAACAAAGATCTGATGCAGCCAAAAAATTTAAAAAAGAAAAAAGAAAATTTAATTTAAAAATAAAATTAAAAAATGAAATCTCATCAAAAGAAATAAAATACTTAGGAATAAACCTGATCAAGTAGGTGAAAGACTTACACACTGAGAACTGATAAAGGAAATTGAAGATGACTTAAAGATATGGGACTAGCACATGCAAACTATTACATATGGAATGTATAAACAACAAAGACCTACTGTATAGCACAGAGAACCATATACAATATGTTGTAATAAATCATAATGGAAAAGAATATACATATAAACATATGTATGTATGTATAACTGAATCACTTTGCTGTTCACCAGAAACTAACACAACATTGTAAATCAACTATACTTCAATAAAAAATCAGTAAAAAGAAACCCAGCCATGACTACGAGGGATGTGTCAAAACGAGTCAGGAGTCAACATGAAAAGGCTGTCACCGATTACAGATGGGACAACTTGAACTTCAATAAGGATGAAAACTGCAATTTAAAACCGGGAGTTCACGATTAAAATTTTAAAAACTAATTGATCGCTTTCTGAGATTTATAAGAAATTAATCCATGAAGATCATAAAGCTGATAATGAATCAAGCATTTATCCTTCCTTTCCTATCTGAATTATACCCAAGAGTAAATCAGAAGTGACTCCTTCTAACATTATTACAAATAATACATGAAAACAAAATTATGGGGTCCAATATCACCATTTTGCAACCTCCAATGAATTCACAGACCCAGCATATTACCAGCTACTAACGTCACAAAAAACGAGTGAAACTCAGATATTATTGTGGTTCCTGAGGAAAGAACTAAACACCACTTATATATAGTCTTGCCAAACAGACTCAACATGGGTCTGATCAAGCCTCTACACCCAATGAAGAAAATGCAGAGAACAGTGGAAAATACTGATCTTCACCATAAGTAAGCAATCAGCAAAGTCCAGACTTTGGGAAACTCAACGGGTCCAATAACCCAGGTTCCTCAACAGATAAATTGTAAGAATAAAAACAGCAAAAGGAATGGAGAAAAGCACAGATTAAAAGTGATTTAGGGCTTCCCTGATGGCGCAGTGGGTGGGAGTCCGCCTGCCAATGCAGGGGACACGGGTTCGAGCCCTGGTCTGGGAAGATCCCACATGCCGCGGAGCAACTAGTCCCGTGAGCCACAGCTACTGAGCCTGCGCTCTAGAGCCTGCGAGCCACAACTACTGAGCCCGCGCGTCTGGAGCTCGTGCTCCGCAACAAGAGAGGCCGCGACAGTGAGAGGCCCGCGCACCGCGATGAAGAGTGGCCCCCACTTGCCGCAACTGGAGAAAGCCCTCGCACAGAAACGAGGACCCAACACAGCCAAAAATTAATTAATTAATTTTTTTTTAGAAGTGATTTAAAAGACATCAAATTACAAAAGTCGATAAAACCCATCATGCCTAGGGATGCATATCCAGGGGACAGAACTACAGAAATTCAAGGAAGTAATTACCATAAAAATTAGGATAGTGTGTACATGGAGGTAGGGGAATGGGGTATGACGGGGAAGGGGTACAGGACGGGGCTTCTAGAGTGCTGGCTGATGTTCTGCTTTATGACGCGCAAGATATTTACAAGGGTGCTTGCCATACAATCTTTATGCACTTTGGGGTGCTTTTCTGTATTTATGTCTCATTTTACAATGAAAAGTTTAGTTTGAAAGGTAAAATAATAATAATACGTAATGCCACCTCAAACTATTAAGGAATAGGAGCTCACATAGACGTTGGAATCCAGCAGAACACCTGCAAATCTGGGGCAAAGCCGAGGGTGAAGCCAGGATCAGGGGCCCCGGGGTTGTGAGCCAGGCTGTCCAGCTGAGAAATTCAGAAACCCTGAATCCTGAGGCAAGTGTGCCGGACGGGGAGGGAGCACAGGGTGTCGGCACGTCGTTCGGGAAGGCACCAGGGTTCAGCTTCCCAGGGGCAGAGACCAAAGTCACCAGCCAAAGGAGGGCAAGCTGGAGAAAGAGAACTCAGCAGAAAGTCTTCAATATATGGCTGCACCTCGTCCACAGCCACACCAGTACTTACGGAAGAGAAACAGACTGCAGACATAAACGCACTTTAAAAAAAGAAAAGACTCTTTGGAAAATGGCGCGTTTTTCAAGAGAACTATGATGGGTTTTTTTTTTGTTTTTTTTTTTGTTTTTTTTAAGAACGCGTTTGTGAGAACTTTCCTGGAGGAACCCAACATCCATGGCCCACAGGCACCTGTCCTAGAACACCCTCCCTTTCCTCTTCCTGATTCAGATGGCGTGCCTTACGCCGCATCACCTTGGGTCCTCCTGGCCCCATCCGTCCCTGAGGCTGTCCGCCACGTATCGGCCTAGCCTCCACTGCAGTGACCAAGGTGGGGGACTCCGGCTGAGTCCCTCAGGGCACACTTTGACAAGACCTTGCCTCGTGCCTCATCGGGCACCTCTGCCATGTAAGGTATCACATGCACTGTTTCAGAACATCTTTGGGCAGACCTTTATTCTGCCTACCACATTCCTCTCTCCCTTGTCTCTGCTTCCCTGGGATTTCACTCCTCAATTAAATACTCTACACAAGCTATCGGCTCAAGGTCCATGTCCCAGAGAATCTGACCTAAGACAGTTGGTACCAACAGTGGCTTCAGGAAGCAGACCCTCAGGACAGGATTCTGGAAGTGGGTGGCCAGCCTGACAGCAACAGGGGCCTGACCACTGATCATGAACAGCACGGTGACCACTCCTGGCACGCTGGGGCATCGCAGCGACTGAGGCCTCGCCTGCGGCTAACGGAGAGGAGGCCGCTGAGGCCTCACCTGTGGCTAATGGAGAGGAGGCACAGGTGGAAGGTGAGGTTTGGAGAGGGGACAGCGATAGTTACAAAGATTAAGTGCAGGAGGAATTCTCTTGATGGCATTAGAAGCTCTGCAAGAAATGTACAGGCTCAGGGAAGCTATTCACCGATTCAGGACACTCATCTCCAGCAACCACAGGGCAGACTGTGCTGAAAATAAGGCCCAGGTTCTCATTTTATAAGTAGCAGAGCTGCAAGAGAGATTGAACGTGCAACCTGATTTCTAGGTCAAAGCCAGAGCTTTAATGAGAAAAGAGTAGGATTCTGAGACAGAGGAGGAGGATTTTAAACTGGACGAGCCTGAGGGTTTCCAACCCCCAAATTCCCTCCCAGAAACAGCCCCACTCCCTGTTATCAGAAGAGACGAGCGACCCTTGCCCAGAGGGCTCAGCATGGCCACACGTGAAGTGGGTGTCTCGCCAGATGCCGCTGCTCTTCTTGATGACGGCAGGTTCCCAGAATCTCTACGGAGCCTTCAGAGGCTCCCTCCACCAGTGTCCCTGCTCATTGCCTCTGCTCAGTGGGCGGTCTCAGACAGGGCGCCCCCCCCCCCCGGAAAGCCCTTCTAGCCACACCTCCTCTTCTGCCATCCTGGGGCCCCAACAAATATTTTCTAGTTTCTTGGCAAAGCCATCTCTCCTCAACCCACAAACTTCCCCAAATTTTCTATCGAGAAAGAGCCCTCTAGTTCCCTAGAATCTGCGGCTCCTGGAAACCAAAGCCAGGCGGAAATGCTCCTGTTATTTTCTGCTTTGTGCAGTGAGGCAATGAGCTCACAAGAACCTCACTGCTTAAATGTGGGAAAGGACACATAAGGGAACAATCAGGAGGGGAGACGTGCAATGTCAAAGAATATGAACACATCCCTGTAAAAATAAATGGAAAAGTGATGCAGGCGCACACGAGTCCAAGAGAGGAGCAAAAGTCCCTGTCACAGCTAAATTCATATGAAGACATCTAACCCTACACACTGGCTGCATTGCAATCACTATTTGCCATCTAATTTAAAATCGGATGTAATAAAAGCAAAACTGAGAGAGATAGGAAAACCAACTCAAGCAACTTATTAGCACAACCTTGATTCCTTCCCCCCAGTTTTTGAAAAACTCTTTCAAATAACACTGACTCAAAAGGAACAAACTTCAAATTTAAGATAAATAAGTACTAGGGATGTAATGTACAACATGACAAACATAATTAACACTGCTGTATATCATATATGAAAGTTGTTAAGAGAATAAATCCTGAGTTCTCATCACAAGGAAAAATTTTGTTTTCTATTTCTTTAATTTTGTATCTATGTGAGATGATAGATGTTATTACTAAACTTATTGGATAATCATTTCATGATGTATGTCAGTCAATTCATTATGCTTTACACCCTAAACTTATATATTGCTGTATGTCAGTTATATCTCAATAAAACAGGAAGGGAAAAAGAAACAGAATCAGGGCATCAAGCCAGGCAAAGGTGATTCTTTGGATACCAAAGAGACCACAAACAGTTGACTGCTATTTAAAAAAACAGGGAAGGTGGTGGGGGGGATGAATTGGGAGATTGGGATTGACATGTATACATTATTGATACTATGTATAAAATAGATAACTAATGAGAACCTACTGTATAGCACAGGGAACTCTACTCAGTGCTCTGTGGTGACCTAAATGGGAAGGAAATCCAAAAAGGAGAGATATATGTATACGTATAGCTGATTCACTTTGCTGTACAGTAGAAACTAACACAACATTGTAAAGCAACTATACTACAATAAAAATTTTCTAAAAACAAATATAATGATAATGAAAAGGTTTGAAATATTGAGAGAATTACTGAAATATTACACAGAGACATGAAGTCACCAAGTGCTGCTGGAAAAATGGTGCCAATAGAGTTGCTCAATACAAGGTTATCACAAACCTTCAACTTGTAAAAAACACAATATCTGTGAAGTGCAATAAAGTGAAGCACAATAAAAATAAATAAATAAATAAATATATATATATATATATAAAAATTTAAAATACCACTGACTCAAATTCCTCTAATTATTACTTGGCCCCATGGAATGACACAGGCTCAGATGTCTTAGGTGAATTTTTTTGATCATCCTGTTTCAAAAGTATGTCGAAAGTCATTGCTGAAAGACATTAGTAATATCCTGGCAAGGCACTCATCTCTGAATGGAAACAAAAACATGGATATTGGAAAATGATTTTCAAAGGCCCCATATCATGCACACCTTTGTCCTGTACATCCGAATCCGTGTCACATGATCATTCTGCATTTACACTCTCATCCTGGAACAACACTATCCCAAGAAGGTATACACAGTAGCCTAAAATTGAAATGGCAGCTTGAACATTGTATCTAACATCAGGACTATTACATGAGTGTCCCCAAATCCAAGCTGCAAATATAAACCACATTTTTGGTACATTAATTTGTTCATAGCCCCAAAATCAACCATCCGTCAGCTATTAATCAAGAGAGAGTCTAGGGCAATCCAGATACCTTCAACCATGTATTATGGCTGCCACGAGTTGCAGTAGAATAGTTTATCTTCAGCCCAAAGTCTCATTTCATTCATGAAATAATGTAAGTTGATCCCTTAAAATAAAATAGAGGTTGCAGTCTTCCCAAAAGCTTTCATGAATGCGGACTGGAAAGCTCACCGTCTGGAGAATTTTCCTTCCAAGCTCTCCACCACTTTAATCATCGTGCCTAATAAACAAGCAGGACTGATCAGAGCTAACAATGGAGTGTGTCCTGTTAGGGGACCCCAAAGGCATCCACTCATAAGGACATGCTTGAGATGGGCTGGAAGGCATGAATTCCACGAGAGTCAAACAATCATGGACTTCACAGCCCTCATAAAATGGAAAACTGACATATTTTCAACCTAAGCATCAGCATACATTCAAGCTATTTCTTAAAAAGAGGAAATTAAATTGTGTTTATCAGTCACACTTGACAACTGTCTGGAAATCGTCCGGGATGCAGCAAATCTCAGCAAAAAGACTCCTCGTATTCACCAAACAATGGAAACTTCAGCCAAGAACAATGAAAACCGTATTTGGGGCTGACAAGAGCCGAAACACAGCCATCCTGCCTGCCAAGCTATCTTATCTTTTTCATTATAGACGTACAATTATCTGGTACTTTCCTGTGCCATTTTCCTGGAATAAACTAAAGAATGGATATATTACCTTTAATGTATATAAAAGGAAAATAAATCTGTATGTCTTAAAAAGAGACACATGATTCAGGTGGATATCCCATTGAGATTGAGGGAGAGAGAGGGGGAATGAGTATGTATGTTCATATATATTTACAAACATAGATATTTACGAATGTTTCAAATTTCATTTTCAAAATTTATATTGTACAGCACAGGGAATATAGCCAATATTTTATAGCTATAAATGGAGTATAACCTTTAAAAATTGTGAATCACTATATTGTACACCTGAAACACGTAATATTGTACAACTATACCTCAAAAAAATTTTTAATAAAAATAAAACTAAAAAAATAAGTTTATCCGTGTAGCACATATTTGTCTTAGCACAGTAAGAATCTAGGTTACAGGCACCAAAGAAATATTAAAGGAACCGAAATTTTCATTGTGCACAAACACAAGCCAGAAATCATTTTTAATAATTTACAACACAAGGGAAAAAGAGCTTTTCCATTTCTGACCTATGAGTGAAAATCCTCATCTTGTAGCCCTTTCCCACCTGAGACCCAGGGTGAGCCTGTCTCCTCACGCACTTCTATACACACGTGAGATAGCTTCAGTCATAAAGCCAAGTAACCATCTCCACCATGATGCATCCGGCTTAGGCAAAGAAAAGCCATCGAGCTGATGAAATGCAAAGACACCGCCTCAATAAGCAACACCATTGAAAGCGGCACTGTCCAATGCTAAATTGCGTGGCTATGTAAAATAAATAGATTCTGTAAAGATTTTTTGCCAGTACCCAACGGTTTACAATTTTGAACGCTGGACCTCTGTTTCTTTCTAGTTATCCTTCTGACAGCCTTGCTTTCTTTTATCCTGTGCTACCAAGCACACTGAATTCTTTGCCCTACCAATCTCCTTCACACAGGCTAAGGGATCTGGGTCTTCCGATGCTTTCTCTTTGCCAACATCCTGTTTGGATTATTGATAGAGAGGCTGGATCTTTGGAAAGCTCTCATCTTTGAAAGAGTTGTCAGGCTGCAGTTTTGCAAACTGCAGAGCACAAACACTTCAATATTTATGCTCCTTCTATCGACACTGAGTAAATTAGACTCCGGAATACCTGCATTATCCAAACCATCTGCTTCACAGCATTTTAAAAAATGAGTAGGTGGGGAAAATTTATGAGCATTTTATCTTATCTCTTGTTGCTAGGGAAACTACTGTTTTTTGGTAGGGATAATCCTAGCATCTCAAAAGAACCAGGACACAGCCCTCCTTCCTCTCTTTCTTAAAATGAAATCTGTGTCTTCCCCGGAGAGCATTCTCCTAAGTCACACTGGCCACTTGGTCCCAAAGGACATTTTGAGATTCCAAGCTAGTTGAAAATAGGCAGGGCTGAATTTTCGCTTTGCATTTTCACCATCAGCCTGTGCCGAATGGAGGAGTCCACAAAGTTTATCTCAAGAAATGAAATGACTGTTCCCACCCGGTGTGTTTTATAAGGGTTTATTTTGTCATTCATGCCAATGAGACTCAGGGGAAACGAAAAGATCCATTTTGTCCCATCAAACTGGAAGCCGTTTTACTGAAAGAACCCCTTGTGTGATGAAGACAAAATAAAAAATAATTATCTTCAGTTCCACGGGGATTTCTGCCTGAAAACATAAAAGAGCCCCTGCAAGCAGAGTGGGGAACTGCCCACAGATTTCATATCCTCGGGAGTCTTGGAAAACATCACTCCTCCAGGTACACAGCCCACATCTTACCAAAGGGGAGAACACACTAAAAAAAACTTTTGAAAGACGGCATTTGTGTATCGTGAGCTTGCTTGTTTCAGGGCAGTGTAAATCCCCAGGAACACATTATGTCCTAGGAAGGCAACTGTGCACAGAACGGAAAACGGCTGTGGACAACCAAGTGACTTGCATTCTGCTTTGGGAGACAATCTGATTCCACCCCCAATCCACATCAGATTTGCGTAATTCATTTATGGAACACTGGTTTTCATTCTCTGAGGCCACAACTGCTGTTAGGGGGGTGGGTGTGGTCCACATCCAGCTTCAAATTTTCTCCTCCACAATCCCCAGAGCAGAGAATTTTTGCAGGCAGTTAAGCCAGGGGGCCCAGATGCTAAGCAAGGACAAACCTTAAAAGACTTTCTGCCTTACGCTTAGTGTGAAGTCCAAGAAAGCAATCAGAGAGAGAAATGGTCAAGGACCCCAGCTGGTGATAGCAGTTAAATTTGCATCAATTTACAGATGGTTGGAAAAAACTGTACTTTGACTCCCACCCCACCCCGACCATTAACAATAAGCAGGGAAATGAGTGCGAAAGGAACCTGAAAGTTTAACTGCAATTTTTAATGTTAACACATAGCTTGATGTCTCCCCCAGTCAATGCCACCGATGGCCAACACATATGAGACCAATACGAGACCTACGCATGGGGCCTACTAACTTGTTTGCCTATATTAAATTACCAACGGCAGAGTTAGGTGAATGTGTAAAAATTATTACCAAACCTGGTTTTATGTGTCAGAGCAACTCCGTGTGTGGTCTGTGGGTAGGAGCTTGTTAGAAACGCATATGCTCAGGCCCTGTCCCAGACCTACCAGGTCAGAATCAAGGGCTGGGGTCCACGCATCTGTGTTTTAACAAGTCCTCCAGGTGAGCCTGATACACTCTCCAGTGTGAGAACTGCTACACTCCAAAATCCCCAATGACCTCATTTCTGTCACTAGTGAACTACGTCTTTGGTTTTCATATAGATAGATTAGATATATTTCATTTCTAGTATCATGTAAGATGCGTCCAGGTCACTGAAATACAGACCATATTAGCCAAGATCCTATTTAATAGGCATTAACTTCATAGGCCATAATTTACTGCATCCTTGAAGAAGACAAAAAAAAGAAGGAAATAGAAAGGGGAAAGGAAAAAGAAATTATTTAAGAATTATACTGCTATTAAATATGATGTTTGAGAGGAATATGTAAAAATATGGAGAAATACATTATAATATTAAACTTAAAATGAAGAATACAGAATTATATATTTGGTGTGATCACAGTCTTGGAATATAGACTTCTTTTTTAGAACTGGAAGGAGATTCACTAAAATGTTAGCAGTTCATGTCTTTGGGTGGTAGAGACAACAAATGATTTTGTTCCCCCCTCTTTTTACTCTTGTCTGTTTTTCATAGTTTTTGATCATAACGATGGAGGTATTGCTCTTTTAATGGAAAATACACTTTAAAATACTCATTAAGGCAGGACCGGTTTATAACCTGCTAACGCAAAGATAAAGTACTTGCACCGTTTTTCACAGTCAGGTTTCTACTCCAGTTGACATACTCCAGATGTGAAGAAGAACTGAGTCTCCCCTGGGTTTGCTACGAACAGACAGATACAGTGATACTATTTTACTAGACAATGCTGTGGAGTACATCACACACGTTAGGAAATGAACCTGACAGCCTAGAAATACTCTGGGTGGTGGGAGGGGGAAAATATATATATATGGTTCAAGGGGTGGCTTGGAAATCACACAGGTGTGCAACATGGGTTCATTCTAAAAGAGAGGGCCCGTTCAGGTTAAGACATCCATACATAATTCATCCTTCCCGTCTCCTGCTCTAGGTCTCCTGCACTACTTGAGAATGACAGACAGTTGGGGGAAACCTAGGGATACAACTCTTCAATCAAGTGACGTCTTGGCTAGTTCCCTAGCTGTCACATACTTCAGCTTAAAACCATCCCAGGTGTTTCCACTCTTCAAATCTTGTGACCCCAGAAAAGCAGACATCAAACAGATATTCAGAAGCATAGGAAAAGTGATTCCCCAAAATCCCACAAAAGACTGATATAACTTTAAAAATGTCTTTTTGCCTCAAAGGAGACTCTCACAGAATCCTTTTCTAAATGAAATGACACCTGCTTTCCCGTTACATTGGTGACTTTGGTCATAAATAACGAACAAGAGGCAAGAAGGGTCGCCAGTGAACACGGTGTGGGCTTTAGACTCAGACAGAATGGGGCTGGAGTCCAGGATCTACTTAATCTGGGTCAACTCTTGATTATGCTGCATCCATCAGCTAAGGTTTCCTCTGTTGCAAAATGAGCATAATGATACCTGCTTTACAAGGCCACAGTGAGTACTTGAGGTGCAAAGAATCACTGTGCCCCTCTAGCACACTGTACCATGGTGGTGGAGATGGGAGTGGATATGGTGGCGGGTACAGGGGTCCAAACAGTAGTAGTGAGTATTATCTGACTCAGGAGAGAAGTCTGTCCCTCGATCCTAAAGGACCAAAAGACAGAAACACCCTGCTAGTGAGTGTATAAACTGGTATCTCTTAGGGAAACAACGCACCTCCACCACTGACCTATTCCATCCCTGACTATGATCCAAGAGGAGCTTACACACGTGCACAGGAGTCCAGACTGAGAATCCACTTCCAGCAGCACTGTCTGTAAAAGCAAAAGACTGAAAACAATAAAGATGCCCTAACACAGGAGAATGGATAAGTCATCATGGCATAGCTCCCTGGCTTAACACTTAATAGACATCAAACTGAATGAATGACATCATAGAAATAAAGGTGGAGTGAAAAAAAGCAAGTCCCAATAGGATATTATTTATATAAAATACAAAAGCAAGCAAAATTAAATCACATATTATTAAGGTATACACATGCATGTGATAAAAAGAGAAAGAAAATCAAAGCAGGGGAATGAAAAATCCAATCAGAGGTTCCTGGTTACTTCTGGGGCGAGGAGGCAGGAAAAATAAAGAAGTAGTATAGGTGGGGTAAGTGACCAGCAACTTCCTGATTCTTCTGTTCAGTGGATGTTGAATATATTATATTATTTAATGAATGTAATAACAAAAAAGGTAAGGCCACGATGGACCAATGACAAGAGCATGTCCAATTCCCTCCAGTTGAATCTTTTTATAACGCTATTTAAGATGGACAGAACATATTCTCTAAAGGTTGTTCCTAGACTTAGAAAAAATGGCATCAGGAGAGGGAACTCAATGTATTGAAGAGTAATTAAGGGTGCAGGGGGGAGATAAAGGTTAACAAAGTTATAGAAGTAAAAGCAGCTAAAGCAAAACAAAGAGCTATGAGTAATGTCTAAGCCATAGAGAGAAAGGATGACAGGTGCGAGTCCCCAAAGTTAAGACACAATAAGCACAAAGTTCACTGTTGGAGAACCACCAGGCTGAAGGCTGGAACACTCCCACAACAGTATAATGCTAGCACTTCCAACTGTCTGCAGAGCTCCACTTGAATTCTCTTCTTTGAAGATTTCTTGCTCCAATTAACACTTACACTTCACTTCACATGTATTTTTTAAGATGTTTACCTCCACATTTTCACCCTCCTTTGAAAGAGGAAAAAAAGGAATCTTCATATCCTAAAAGATGCTGTCACTGCTTGAAAAAAAAATTAAGAGACGGACCAAAGTAGCAATAATTTTTTGCATTTATTGAGCACTTACTATGTGCCCCACACTCTTGAAGTGCTTTTATTTGTGAGTTCACTTAAGTCCTGTTACACTGAGGTGAGGACACTCAGCATCTCCCTTTGTATTAGACGGAGAAGCCTAGAGACAGGTTGAGGAATGAGATATTAGATCTCTGTGAAGATGGCCTATCTGGCTGAATTATCTGCTGCCTGAGCCCATTTTCTTATCTGCCCCACAGCAACTGGGACGAGGAGGAGGTGAGCTGGTAGGTCTCCACTCCACCCAACTCCCTGGCAATATTCTGGGCAATGCCAAAGCACCCCAGGGCCACCCTGCCTGCCTGCCTAGCTTCTTCTCTCCTTTAATCAGTGCTAGGAGCCCAAATCTGAAATTGAAAGGGAAGGAAACAGTTAACGCAATTCCCACCTCACCTCCCCACCCTGGTAAATCAATTGTTTCTCTCACCCTGTGCTCACAAATGAGGATTCCTTGGCTTGAGCATCTATTGGACTCTCCGTACAAAAGAAACGCCCAAACAATACATGTTCAAGACCATAAGAGTCCAATTAACTCAGGCACTGATTGCTTGGCTGTTCAAAGGAAGGGCATCACTTCTTTTAATTGAAGGGGTGAGATTAAATGCAGTTTGCTGAGGCACTGAGAAGCCTTGGATGATTACATAATTCTCCTAGAATTACGTGAGAACACTAGAATGTTAGGCAGGGGAGCTGGGGATGCAGGGCTTTTAAAAATCCTGATGCCCACACCACATGCCAGAGTGTAACAGCATAATCTCTGGGAAGGCAGGGACAGGGACCAGGCTCCCCAAGGTGACTCTGGGCTGTTATCACCCAGAAACCTGGAGAGAGTGGAATAAATACAGAGACAACAACTGGAAAAGAGTGGGCAAATATTCAGATGGCTTTCATTTACAGTGACGTCAGGGGAACAAAATCAATTATCTCTATGTCTTATACTGAAAAATTTTAACTTTGGACAAACTGTTATACACAAATAGTACTTACTAAGGGGAAAAAGGAGAGGTTTCATCCAATTATGATGCTTTAGTCTCTCTTTAAGTTTTGATTCTGGACAGAGAGCAAAGATTTCCACAAGGGCTTTCTGTCCTTTGTTATTTGTACAAAGACACCAGTGAGCGTCAGAAAGGAGACGCAGCTCAAATGGGCCCCTCTCACACCACCCACCACCTCTTGGGAGTCGGGGGGTGATTTTATCTGTGGAACTCACTTGTTTTGAACTTTATCTTCCTTTGAACAACTATGTTATCTCTATTAATTTTCCAAAGAGAGCTTTAGAAAAAGTTGTTTAGGTTCCTAGAAAAGAAAAATAACCATGTTTCCTAAAATTTACATTACAAATTACATTTCAAACACATTGGGAAAGTCTGTTTATTTTTTTATTCAAATTACATCAACTTTTTTTCCAGAAGTAAATTAAACTCCCGTTCCCTCCTCAGCTTTTAAAAACAAAACCTTTCCAAAACAAACGAAGGAGATATTTCAGATAAATGTACCCTCATTATGTATCTCCTCCATCCCCCTCTATGTAATAAGGACATATTCTGACACATATTTATACATTGTATATAGTATTTCTATATATGTAGTTGGTTAAAGATATATCAAAAATAAGTTATCGGGTTATATGGATGTAACTGGATACCATGTACATGTAATTGCATGTTAACATTACATATAGATATACATATAATACATTGTTTTTTATAGTTTATATTTTTCACATTTCATTTTACTTATGTAGATACCTTTGTGTACACTGACATACATTTCATATACTCAAAATGATTCTAAGCAATAAAATTTAGCATTATAAACTCAGAAAATTACTTTGAGCAGGGACAAAGCTAATTGAATCTTAATTTCGTCTGTTACTTTCAGATGATGATGGAATGTTCTACTCAGTAAAAAACAACTTAACAAAAAGGAGCTCAGAAAGCTTAGTTTTGTAGAGTTTTGGAGTTATTTACCGAACCTGATTATATTTTTTAAATTCTTTTTAAATTTATTTATTTATTTTTGTCTGCATTGGGTCTTCATTGCTGCGTGCGGGCTTTCTCTAATTGCGGCGAGTGGGGGCTACTCTTCATTGCGGTGTGTGAGCTTCTCATTGAGGTATCTTCTGTTGCAGAGCACGGGCTATAGGCGTGCCGTCTTCAGTAGTTGTGGCGCATGGGCTCAGTAGTTGTGGCTCGTGGGCTCTAGAGTGCTGGCTCAGTAGTTGTGGCACATGGGCTTAGTTGTTCCGCGGCATGTGGGATCTTCCCGGAACGGGGCTCAAACCTGTGTTCCCTGCATTGGCAGGCAGATTCCTAACCACTGCACCACCAGGGAAGCCCGAACCTGCTTATTTAAATCCATCTAAATCCCATTCGGCAGGTTCTAGGTCTATGAAAAAGTACAGCTCAGGCAAGTTCCATCGGAGCCAGGATACTGAGTACTCCCAGAGGACCCACACCTGTCTCCACCGTCAGACAACAGCATCGAACTTCATGCTGCCTGGATTCATTCACTTGACAAGTTATCTTTCCAGCAGGCTTGAAGAATTATCTTGAATTTGAAATTAGTGAGGTAGGAACTGGAGAGCTTTTCCAGTGCCTTCTGGACATTTCCACTCTGTCTTATTTCCGCCTGTGGTTGAGCTAGTTGCTGGCCTACCTGGGGACACTCAGGTACGCACAGATGTTTGTTGATGCCGGTATTGGTCATCCCGATGGACCAAGAAGACCTCTCCCATGAGCCTCTCAGCACCACTGGCCACTTTGTCTAAAACTGCAAGATCCCCGAGCCTGAACACGTGCCATCCCTCTCCCCGACTCCACATTTCTGCCTGTCTCCCTGTACTATCTAACACGCTGTGCATGGTACTTACTTATCATATGGATTTTCTGACTCCCCTGCTACACTGTAAGTTCCATACAGGCAAAGACTTAGAACTGTTTGTTCACTGGCAAATTGCAAATGCTGAGAGCCATGCTTGACAAACAGCGAGGGATCAATAAATATTTGTTGGTTACATGAATAAGCCAGAACGCAATCTGATCAACTGAGATAAAAAGGCAAGAGCATAAGAGGAAAAAGGGAGAAAAATAGGTCTTGATAATGTTCAAATGGCTCGGCACGCAAGTCAATTTGTTTTCAGGGTGAAAGGGAGCCTCCATATTCCTTTCAAACTTGTGGACCATTCGTTAGTCATCTCCATGAGAATTTTCCAGAAGAAGCAGGCTTGGATGTAATTACGTCTAACAGCCCCAATTACCCTGAATTCTTGCCAGAATGAGAAACATTATGGTTTTGTTCATTTTCTTCTCTATATTTGAACTGGCATCAGGAGATGTAAACGTTGAAATGGATTTTATTTTAAATGGACTCATATTTCCCAGCCTCCTGCCAACCCTTTTATAACCAGTTACTGATCAGCCTTCGCAAAGCCATGCTTACAGTGGTGTGTTTTTGTTCCACTTATTTTACAGACTGGCAGAATGAGCTGTTCTACTTACTTTACAAGTTGTGTATGTTTTTGTTCCACTTACTTTACCCCATGGCCTAAGGCAGGGGTTGGCAAACTTCTCCTGCAGAGTGCAGACAGTAACTATTTGAGGCTCTGTGGGTCACACACCCCACTCACTGCTGTAGCTCCAACGCAGCCATGGACAATATGTAAATGGATGGGTGTGGCTGGGCTCCAATAAAACTTTATTTGGGGGCACTGAAATCTGACTTGTATCTAATTTTCACATTTCAGGAAATACTATCTTTTGGCTGAAAAAAGGAAAGACATTTAAAAACGCCAAATCCATCCGCCTGTGGGCCATATAAAAACAGGCAGCAGGTAGGGGTATAGTTTGCCAACCCCTAGCCTAAAGGTAAAAGGATTTCTTGAAGTGGTTCTTAACCTTGAAAAGGTGCTTTCCAGATTCTTCTTTCAGTCTCTATCCCCTAAATGCAATTTGCCACAGGAAAATTCTCTTCAAACCGAAAGACGGGAGCTGCTGCATGAACCCATGGCACAAGAAGGTAGATTCTGACCAGAGGACTTGAGTTTCACGTGTTCACTGCTTTCTGCTCTTTGGCGCTATAGAGCCTACACCTATTCATGATGCCCACTTAAAAATATTAGCGGATGACCAAAGAGATGTTAAGTAGACAATCATCCCTCATCTCTTCCAAAAGTGTTAAATGTTGCTTCCTCTGGGTTCCCAGAGTCTTTGCTCATCTCTGCCCCGAAGTCCCTCCATTCCCCCCAGCCCCAGAATCCTGCCTC
Source organism: Balaenoptera physalus (assembly GCF_965194825.1). Taxonomy (NCBI): domain Eukaryota; kingdom Metazoa; phylum Chordata; class Mammalia; order Artiodactyla; family Balaenopteridae; genus Balaenoptera; species Balaenoptera physalus. Next base: position 49,394 of record NW_028126174.1, read on the forward strand.
AGTACCTAAGATGCTCAGTACATGTGTACTGAATGCTACTTCCTCACCTTAATCAGAACTGACCAAGGATCACCCAGTGCAGAGCTAGCGGAAGAGGGAAGACAGCTTCCTGAAGTATGTTTCATTGAGAACAAACACAAAAGAATTTGACCATGTGGGAGGGTCTCTGGGACTTGTGCCCTGTGGATTGGGGAAAGAAGCCCTTTTAGAGATCACGGCCAACTTGGAGAATGGATTCACCGACTGGACAAAATGCGAAGCTACTGGCAAAGATAAAATGCACAGGTGTCTTATAACAGCGGCTCTACTTCCTCTGTCTCTCATCTCGGTCTCTACGGCTTGCCATCACCGCCCCTTTCTCAGGGGCCCCAAGCGTCAGCTGCTAGCGACGGTGACTAATCAAGTTGCAGTCAAGAGGGTCAAGTAGGGGCTTCCCTGGTGGCGCAGTGGTTGAGAATCTGCCTGCCAATGCAGGGGACACGGGTTCGAGCCCTGGTCTGGGAAGATCCCACATGCCACGGAGCAACTGGGCCCGTGAGCCACAACTACTGAGCCTGCGTGTCTGGAGCCTGTGCTCCGCAACAAGAGAGGCCGCGATAGCGAGAGGCCCGCGCACCGCGATGAAGAGGGGCCCCCACTTGCCCCAACTAGAGAAAGCCCTCGCACAGAAACGAAGACCCAACACAGCCATAAATTAATTAATTAATTAATTAAATTTAAAAAAAAAAAGAGGGTCAATTATACTGGTACTCATACTATCACCTGTGGATGGTCGCTGAGATCATCTCACGGAAGGGGACGCTTACACCCAGCCTCACCAAAACAGCATGTGCTCCAACAGGAAGCATCTCTGGCCAATCAAACGTAAGCGTGGTCAGAACAGAGCTGCTCCTGCAATGCCCCTCTCTTCACCTCCTCATCCTGCTAGAGGCACTGTTTCCTTCCACTTTGCCCAAAGTGGGTCACTGCACTGACCACACACGAAAAAGTACTTGCGATTTTCACCAACCTTTTTTTGAACTGGAAAATCAGGCTGTGCTCAGTTTGCCTCTTACATGGATTAGAAGAAAAACCACTAAGTGGGTAGCCTCAAACCAATACTGATCAACTGCTAATACTGTACATATTAATGGAGTTACTGGTGGAACTCTGTAGGTTGTAGCTACAGTAATGTTTTTTTGCTGGACTTGAAGAAACATCATGAGTACCGCAGCTGTAAGGAAATGAATTCTACCAACAACTGAGGAAGCCTGGAAAAGGATCATTCCATAGTCCAGTCTCCAGATAAGAACACAGCCCAGCCAACACCTTGACTGGAAAGTGAGACCCTGCCAGACTCTGAGCAGAGAAACCAGCTAAGCCCTGCCCAGACTTATGACCCATAGAAAATATGAGAATATATTGCTTTAAGCAATTACTTGGTGGTATTTTATTATGTAGCATAGACAACTAACACAGCAACTCTAGCAAATGCCCAATAATAATGATGATGATGATGATGATATATTTATTGCAGCGTTTATGAAATACACAAACACATCTTGGTTTTGCCACTGGCTCATGATTCCCACGTTACTCAGTGGGGGAAAGAAAATAACACAGAGAGTAAAAACCCATCATTGGAATTTTAGTGACACCAGTTTGAATCCTGCTTTGTCCACGTTCTTGCTGCGTACCCTCTGGCAGTCTTACCTCTGTGAACTCTGTACCCTAGAGGTAATAAGGATACTTAGCTGGTAACACTGGTTCTCAAACGTGGCAGCCCACGGTGCTCAGCTGGGGAGCTTCACAGATGCTGATGCCCACCCGTCCTCAGGGATTCTGACGTAACGGTGAAGGGTGGGGCCTGGACACTGGGAAGTTCACAAGCTCCCCCAGGGGATTCTGACTGGCAGATGGGCAGCAAAGCTGGAGACCAGCTGCCTTGTGGAGTGCAGTGAGGAGTAAATCACACAGTGAGGACTTCCGACGGTGAGTGCTCAGGGAAAGTCACTTTAGTTATCCTTGTTTGGGAGAGGACAGAAGCTTAAGGTGAGAGGACTGAATGGCCCAAGGTCACACGCTTAAGTAGGAGCTCTAGCATCAAAATACAGCTTATCCTTATCACACCTGATTTAAAAGATCCCCAGATATCACTCTAGGTCTCTGTTCCTTAATTTTGCCCAACATTAGGTCCTCAGAAAGAAACCAGTGAAACAGGGGTCAGTACACTGCAGCCTGTGGGCCAAATCCTGCAATTGCCAACTTTTGTAAAAAAAAAAGTGGAATAAAGTTGTACTGGAAGTTACCCATTCATTTATTGCTTTTGTGCTACAACAGCAGACTTGAGCAGTCAAGACAGAGCTGAAGATATTCAGTATCTGGCCCTTTGTAGGAATGCTTTGTGCAGTCCCGCAATAAAGAGACAACAACCAAGATGAAGGTTTACCGGGGGTGGTGACCTAACTGGTCTCCATTTAGTCTATGTGGATTTTCCCAGAACATTAAAGAGAGGATACACTTGAATAGTTGAAACGCTTAACTCCCCAAGGAAGCAGACTGAGGCCACAGGAGGTGTCGGACCGGCTCAGATCATTAAGGCCCCTCAGGAACCACAGGGTAAATGGAATCCAGATTTTCTACCCTCCATACACTGCTGCTTCCAAGCTACTGCAATTCAACGTAAATAAAACAGTTAAGCGGGGGGGGGGGGGGGGGGGGGGGGCGGCGAGGGGGGAAGCAGTCATTTCCTTCTGTTTTCTGTTTGTTTTGGCAAAATCACCAATAATTTCCATGGACTGGACAAAACCAGTGCAGATTTTAATAATAAGAGATCTGTTCTAGAGTTAGATCCTAATTCTCTGCAATAATGTAAACAACTTCCTTCTGCTGTTTTGAGAAGGTTTAACAGATTTACTTGGTGGTACTTTATTATGTAGCATAGACAACTAACGCAGCAACTCTAGAAAATGCCCAGTAATAATGGGACAAATGCCTGTTTAAAAGCTTTAAGGAACTGCTTCATTCTATTCAACTCTGAATGGGTGGAATGAGCTCTGTTTTAAATGGAAATTTTTCTCTTTCTGTTATCAGTCCCACTGTTCCAAGTGGTGTAAGCCTTCCCTGTGCTGGATAAGTAAGTGCTGGTCAACTCGAACATAAGGAGGAAATCACCTCGGGGAGCTGTCTGTCTTCCTTTGAAGTCTCTTGGCTGCTGGTTATCACATTGCGGATATTTCCTGGGGTCAAAAATTATTGAATTTCAAAAATATTTTTAAATCACTACTTGCTTCCAAATGTCGCCTAGATACATTTACTTTTTTAATTATTTTTTTATTTTTATTTTTTTATTGGAGTATACTTGGTTTACAATGTTGTGTTAGTTTCTGCTGTACAATGAAGTGACTCAGCTATATGTATATGTATATCCCCTGCCTCTTGGACCTCCCGCCCCTGCCATCACACCCAGCGAGGTCATCACAGAGCACCAAGGTGAGCTCCCTGTGCTGTACAGCAGGTTCCCACTAGCTATCTATTTTACACATGGTAATGTATTTATGTCAAACCTAATCTCCCAATTCGTCCCACCCTCCCCTCCTCCACCCCACATCCACATGTCCGTTCTCTACGTCTGCATCTATTCCTGCCCTGCAAATAGGTTCACCTGTGCAATTTTTTCTAGATTCCACATATATGCATTAATATACGATATTTGTTTTTCTCTTTCTGACTTACTTCACTCTGTATGACAGACTCTTGGTCCATCCACATCTCTACAAATGACCCAATTTCGTTCCTTTTTATGGCTGAGTAATATTCCATTATATATATGTACCACATCTTCTCTATCCATTCATCTGTCGATGGACATTTAGGTTGCTTCCATGTCCTGGCTATTGTAAATAGTGCTGCAATGAACATCGGGGTACATGTGACTTTTTGAATTATGGTTTTCTCAGGGTATATGCCCAATAGTGGGATTACTGGGTCATATGGTAGTTCTATTTTTAGTTTTTTAAAGGAACCTCCCTACTGTTCTCCACAGTGGCTGTATCAATTTACATTCCCACCAACAGTGCAAGAGGGTTCTCTTTTCTCCATACCCTCTCCAGCATTTAATTTTTAAAAGTATATTTCAATGAGCCATCTGTTTTTAATAAGAAGCTTTCCAACTTTCTGTTGCTCATCTGTAGAGTGAGAGGAATGAACTGGACGATCTCTCAGTCCCCTTCCCACTCAAACTCGGTGTGATGACGTACTTTTACCGAAGACGTTCATCTAGATAAACAACTGCAAGCCTGTGCATTGTCCCAGGTAAGGATTAGAGGTGGTACAATAAAGTACAGATGCTACACATAAGATTTTGTGCATATTCTGTGAGCCCAGTTGTCTGAGCCCATAAATAAGATGGACAACTGGTCCTCATTCCCAAGGAGTAAACACTGGAAGAAAACACTGAAATGCACAAAAATAAGGATACAGAACATACATGGGGGAAAAAATTCTCAACCGTTTAGATCTGTTTGTCCTACTAGCAAGAAGCACTCCATAAAAAAAATTTAAAAATTGATCTGGTCCCAAAGAAAGAAAAACTGCAACTTCAAAGCTTCTAGAAATTGTTTTTGGTGCTAAAAGTACACACAGCATGACGCTGTTTTATTTAGGGCGCTGGCCAATGGGCGTTTTTGGTTATTCAAGTGTGGGCCCAACCCTAGGAGGAGGAGGAGGAAACAGGGATTACTCCGCTCTGCACAGTGAAGCAAGGGGCACCCGGTTGCTGGGTCGACAGAGGCTAAGTGTGTTGCATAATGTATTCATTTTCTACTGAGTAACAGATTACCACAGACGTGTGACTTGAAACAGCACGAACTTACTATCTTAGTTTCCATGGGTCCAGAGCATGAACTTGTGTTATCTGAGACCTCTGCTCAGGGTCTCGCCGGGCTGTGGTCTCATCTGAGGCTCGGGTTGCTGGCAGAATTCGGTTCCTTGCAGGGGCAGGACTGAGGCCCTATTCTCATGCTGGCTGTCAGCTGGTGGCCACTGAAAGATCCTGGAAACTTCCCACAGTTCCTTTCCACGTGACCCTGTCCATAGGCCCCCTGATGCTTCCAATCACTCTGACTTCAGGGAAGGTCCAGTTCCTTTTAAATGATCTCCAGATGAGGTCAGGCCCGCCCTGATACTCTTCCTTTAGATTGACTCAATATTGACGGATCACTAAGTCACAGCAATGATACTGCATCCTAGCCACAGGTTCTGCTCACACCCAAGGGGAGGGGACCACATGGGGGATACACACCAGGGAGCAGAACACTGCAAGCCATTAAAATTCTGCCTACCAACATATAGAGTGGGCCTAGGCACGAGACAGTTACATGCGCGGGACCGTTTCTGTTCAGAGGAGAGGTTGATGCCTGCTCTTAGTTCACAGGAAATTGTGAGTGAGGAGGAGGGAGGTTGTATAACAGGAGTGGGCCCAACTTGTGGATAAACTTGAAGCCAGTCAGTACACTGGATGCAGTCCAGTGAGTCTGAGGAATCCAACCACCAGTCCTGCGCTATTCAAAGTGGGGCCTGTAGGCAGACCCTGCAGCATCACCTGGGAGCTAGTAAGAGACATAAATTCTCAGGCCTCCAGCCTAGGCTTACTGAACTAGAATGTCTCAAGAAATATGGTCAGACCCCGAGAGAGCTTGCTTAGCCTTCTCAGCAGCTGCATGTTCTCATACACATCAGTGGGGTGTCTGCTACCATCAAGGAACTCTCAAGGGAGCCGTGTATAAGCTCTGTTTTCCTGGCATCAGCAAAGCTGATGGAGAATGGAAACGTCTGGTCAATCTAATGATTTTAAAAACAGAAGTTCAGCAACTCACCTAATGAATTGTGTATAAGTGTGTCCTGAAGACTATCCCTAAGCACTGTTCAACTGGGAAATCCTTGATGCTGGGACTCCTTTGACCCACGACAGTCATGTGAACATCCCACAGGGCAGGAGGGGGCAGAAGCAGGGTCACCTGGAGGTTAGGGGTTGAGACACAGGCATCTCACAAGCCTGGAGTGGAACTCCAGCTCCCCCATCTGTCAGCCTCTCCAAGTCCCAATTCTTCTCATCTATACAAAGGGGACAATGCCAGCACCATCCTTCCTTAGTGAGGATCAAATAATTCAGACACCATTCAGCAATAAGAAGACAACCCAACTGAAAATGGACAAAGAATTTAAATACACACTTCTCCAAGGAAGATACACAAATGCTCAACAAGCACGTGAAAAGATGTTCAACATCATTAGCCATCAGGAAAATAGAAACCAAAACCACAATGAGATAGCGCTTCATGTCCACTGGGATGGCTAAAATCAAACTACGAGCAGTAACAAGTGTTGGTGAGGATGTGGCGAAACTGGAATCCTCACACACAGGTGGCAGGAATGCACAATGTACAAACAGTTTGGCAGTTCCACTAAAGGTTAAACAGAGTTACCATATGACCCAGGTATAAACGCAAGAGAATGGAAAACATATGTCCACACAAAAATTTATACGTAGAAATTCATAGAAGCATTATTCATAACAGCCAAAACGTGGAAACAACCCAAATGTCCCTTACCTGATGAGTAGATAAACAAAATGAGGTTTATTCACACAATGGAATATAATTCAGCTATAAAAAAACGATAAAGTACTAATCCTTACTACAACATAGATGAGCCTTGGAAACATTATACTAAGTAAGGGAAGTCAATCACAGAAGACCACAAATTATATGATTCCATTGTATGAAATGTCCAGAATAGGCAAATCCGTAGAGACAGAAAGTAGATCAGTGATTACCAGGAGCTGGGAGAAGAGAGGAATGGAAAATGAATAAAATTACAATGGAAATATTCTGGAATTAGATTGCAGAATTGTTGCGAAACTTTGTGAATATACTAAAAAACACTGAATTATACAAAGTAAAGGTTCTGGTATGTAAATTGCATCTCAATTTTAAAAAACAGAAAAATTCACAAAGATAGATCTTATCAGTGTCCCTAGCACACAGACAATGAATAAAAGCTACCTTAACACAATAATGAGACTTGGTGGCAGTGTGAAATGAGGCTGCCACTATGAAAAACAATATGGTAGGGACTTCCCTGGTGGCACAGTGGTTAAGACTCTGCGTTCCCAATGCAGGGGGCCCAGGTTCCACCCCTGGTCAGGGAACTAGATCCCACACGCATGCCACAACCAAGAGTTCACATGCCACAACTAAAGAGCCCACATGCTGCAACTAAGGAGCCTGCCACAAGTAAGACCCAGCACAACGAAAGAAAGAAAGAGAAAAAGAGAAGGGAGGGAGGGAGGAAGGAAAGAAAAAGAAAAAGAAAGAAAGAAAGAAAGGGAGAGAGAGAGAAAGGAAGAAAGGAAGAAAAGAGGAGCAAAACAGTATGGTAGCTCCTCAATAAATTAAACAGAATTATCGTATGATCCAACAATTTCACTTCTGGGCATATATCCAAAAGAATTGAAATCAGGGTCTTAAATAGGTATCTGTAAACTCATATTCACAGCAGCATTATTCACAACAGAAAAAAGGTGGAAGCAACCCAAGTGTCCATTGATAGATGAATAGATGAACAAAATGTGATACACACATACAACGGAATATGATTCAGCCTTAAAAAGGAAAGAAATTCTGACACACACTACAGCTTCAATGAACCTTGAGGATATTATACTACGTGAAATAAGCCAGTCACAACACAACAAATACTGTATGATTCCACTTACGGCAATACCTAGAGTAGTCAAACTCATAGAGACAGAAAGTTAAAATAGCGGGTGTCAGGGGCTGGTGGAGGGGGAATGGGAAGTTATTGTTTAAAAGGTACAGAGTTTCCACTTGGGAGGATGAAAAAATTCTGGAGATGGATGGTGATGATAGTTCCACAGCAGTGTGACTACACTTAATGCCACTGAACTGTGCGCGTAAAAATGGCTAAAACTGTAAATCTTTTTTTTTTTAGTTGAGTGAAAGATTCTTTAAATTCTATGTGCTATGAATATTGGGGTGTATGTATATTTTCAAATTAGAGTTTTTGTTTCTCTCGGATATATACCCAGGAGGGGAATTGCTGGATTATATGGTAGCTCTATTTTTAGTTTTTTGAGAAACCTGCATACTGTGAAACTGTAAATCATGTGTATTCTATAAATTTTTTAAAATTACAAATAGAGGTAAACAGATGAAGTACTGTGGATGGAGGCTATAATGTCTTTTTTATAAATTACTCAATAAGCAAGTAAAACAACCATTATGTTTGTCTTTTAAAAAATAATGAGAAATTATAAATATATCCCATCACTGCAGTGGGTCAAGGACCACAGTGCATTACCAGGAACATCACTGAGTGCCTCCAGGTTTGGGGTGAGGTGGGTGGGGCAGGGGGCAGGGTGAGGGGAGACAACTGAGGGAGTGGATGATGTCTGCTTTCTGGGGAGCAAATCACCTGCCACCTCAGCTCTGAAATATGTGCACTCCAGCTTTTCTGAAGCAGCCATCTGAGTCGCGTTCTTGGAAGAGACGTCTCAGGTATCTTTGGAGCCACATGAATCAGGTTCAACTCAGAAGCAGTCATCAGAGAGGGGTTGCTTTTCAGAGAACAAGTGGACACCTGGATCCCAGAGACCACATTTCGAAAGGCTAGAAAGAACTATCCAATTGGGGGTTAATGAAGTCTTTGGAAAGATAACTATACATTGTCAAGATGCTAGGTCTTCGCATAATAACTGCTTGCCTGGAATGAGTAGTGAATTTTCTTCATAGAAATGTTTATCTGGTCGGCCTGTTAATAGTTTTATTCTTCATCAAAGAATTTCAGAAAATGCTATATATGTAGAACAAAATAATGATAATAATCATTTAAAGTATTCCGGAAAGTCCTAAAATTCCCAAAAGACACTATAATTATATAAGAGTTCTGCTCTAGTATGGTTAGTTTTATTTCATCAGATGCAATACTTCTTTGGTTTGTTTAATACCTCATCTTATACCCCAAGAGAAATTTATGGGGGGAAAAAAAATCTCATATGATACACACCTACCGCTTATTTTACACTTTCTCATACAAGCTGTGGTGTTTGCTATATCAGCTCATCATCTAGCTGATAAGCCTGAGTAGGACCCTCCTGGAGATTTGGGGGAACGTTTTAGCTTTCAGCTGGAAGCATCTTTCCTCCCTTCCTCCCTCCTTCTGTCCCTCCCTCCCTCTTTTCTTATTCGGGTCTAGAACACACATACGTGGGGAAACCATCTTGCAGATACGAGGCAGTGAGGGGCAGAGGGAGTGTGGAGCAGTTGGAGGGAGGCAGCCAGAGTTAGACTAGCTAGGGAAGCAAGGTTCAGCTGTCTTCACTTAACCAGGAGGCTTAGTTCTGAATCTGTGGAGAATCATTGAAGAGTTTTAAGGAGGTGCAGTAGATGCTTTCCTTATGTTGAAATATTTTTGCTCTTTTGGTTTTGTTCAACTTCCTTCTAAAAGCTGAAATTGTTTAACCAACAATCAAAAAAATTAAACAAAACAAATGATTTAGCACATTGTTACTATGTCAGAAAATTAAGGAATTGAAATTGTCTAATTTCCTCTCTGACATTTAGTCTGATCATTGAGTGGAACAATGTATTTAATTAAAATAGAGAAAACCTCTGTCTCACTTGTGTCTGCAGGATTTTAATTTATGGAGGTAAGTGAGTGACAACAGTGAGGTCAATGTCTTGAGAGGAGGGAACATGTCATGGAGGACCACAGGAGAAAGAACCATGTAGGTCTGGAAACAGAAAGGAGTGAAGGGAAAATCTGGGTCAAATCCTTTATTGGGGTTTAAATGGGAAAGGTCTGCTGTACAGAGGAAGCAGTTTAGGACTGATAGTTTCAATAATTCAGGCAGGCTTCTAGTTACATGAATGGTTCCTGGTTATCTAGTCCCTAAAATTATTTAAGGCACAGGAAATACTGGCTTAGTGTATGACAGATAAAGGAGGTGGTTGGGGGTGGGATTTGTTGATATGCATATGGAAGGCTTGCTCTTAGCAGAATTCCTTGCTCTAAGAATGGGTGTCAAGACAAAAGATACAGGAAATTTTAAAACTATATGACTAATATGTCCCTCTAGAGGTGTGCACCTTTACTGCCTTACACTTTTGTTGGACAACTTTAATTGTGCTAATTGCAGTAGTAATCACTGTAACAGTTATTTTAAAGGATTAATAAGAGTTAGCAACTAAGGTTATGTTTAATTGTTTTTTAAATTTTCTTATTATCTTAAATTTCTGTCTGTATTACAAGTTTTTGCCAGAAATGGCATAGCATGTAGTTGGAAATGAATAATTATTCTACATTATAGGAGGTGTTTAATTACATTATAGTGATTCCTATATGCACTATATAGTGGTTCCCATATTACACTGGAGATAGTCATACATTTACTTCAGTGACTTAAAAAACTCATTCTAGTCAATATAACAATTATGCTCATGTCTGTTTGCCTTTTATCATTCAGGGATTCACAATGTCTACCTTCATGTTAATCACTGTTTTTTTCTATGGCCATGTTGTCCAGTACAACTGTTGTCTCTTTGAATGAACCAGATTAAAATTAGTTAAAATTTCTTAAAAATTTAAGATTCATTACTCATTCCTACTTCCACACGTCAAGTGTTCAGTAGCCACATGTGGTGAGTGCTGACTGAGTTTGGTACTATAGATGTACGACATTTTCATCATTCTAAATAGCTCAATTAGTGCTGCTCTGAGCGTTGTTTTCATCCACGGAATTTAATATACTTAAAAGCTAGTTAATATTGTAATATTTACAGATTAATATAATTTGATTCTAAAAAACTGGAAAGGAAGAAGAGTGAGCTGCTGTACAGGAAACAGGACTTGTCATAAATTTATAACTGGCTGAGCTAGATTTAATTTTCATAGGTATTGATCATGTTTTTCTCATTATTGAAAAAATTTGAGTGTGTTTAAAATTTCCTTGATAAAAAGTCTTGAGAAACCTTAAAAGGAAGGGCTGTCCCACCAGCGTTTAGAAGTATTTATCTGTATTCATGTATAGGCAGATGTGTCGCCCCACACAGCCCAGTTCCTGTACTATAAGTATGTTTTAATTTTGCCTCAGGATGTCCCTTAAAGGATATGTATAGACCACATTTCCTATTTTTTTCTTTTTTTTCCTTTTATTTATATTTTTAACATCTTTATTGGAGTATAATTGCTTTACAATGGTGTGTTAGTTTCTGCTTTATAACAAAGTGAATCAGTTATACATATACATATGTTCCCATATCTCTTCCCTCTTGCGTCTCCCTCCCTCCCACCCTCCCTATCCCACCCCTCTAGGTGGTCACAAAGCACCGAGCTGATCTCCCTGTGCTATGCGGCTGCTTCCCACTAGCTATCTGTTTTACATTTGGTAGTGTAGATATGTCCATGCCACTCTCTTTGTCCCAGCTTACCCATCTGCCTCCCCGTATCCTCAAGTCTGTTCTCTAGTAGGTCTGTGTCTTTATTCCCGTCTTGCTCCTAGGTTCTTCATGACCATTTAGGTTTTTTTTTTTTTTTTTTTTTTTAGATTCCATATATATGTGTTAGCATACGGTATTCGTTTTTCTGACTTACTTCACTCTGTGTGACAGACTCTAGGTCCATCCACCTCACCACAAATAACTCAATTTCGTTTCTTTTTATGGCTGAGTAATATTCCATTATATATATGTGCCACATCTTCTTTATCCATTCATCTGTTGATGGACACTTAGGTTGCTTCCGTGTCCTGGCTATTGTAAATAGAGCTGCAATGAACATTTCGGTACGTGACTCTTTTTGAATTATGCTTTTCTCTGGGTATATGCCCAGTAGTGGGATTGCTGGGTCGTATGGTAGTTCCATCTGTAGTTTTTTAAGGAACCTCCATACTGTTCTCCATAGTGGTTGTATCAACTTACATTCCCACCAACAGTGCAAGAGAGTTCCCTTTTCTCCACACCCTCTCCAGCATTTATTGTTTCTAGATTTTTTGATGATGGCCATTCTGACCAGGGTGAGATGATATCTCATTATAGTTTTGATTTGCATTTCTCTAATGATTAATGATGTTGAGCATTCTTTCATGTGTTTGTTGGCAATCTGTATATCTTCTTTGGAGAAATGTCCATTTAGGTCTTCTGCCCATTTTTCGATTGGGTTGTTTGTTTTTTTGTTATTGAGCTGCATGAGCTGCTTGTAAATTTTGTGCCCTCCCCTCTGTCCTGGGTCTGTTCTCTGACGGAGCATGGAGTCTTGTGGGCAGATTTGGGCATCTCGGGAGTTTTGGCTCCCACTTTGGTTTTAATCTTCTGGTGAGCTCACACTGTGACCTTGATCTTCAAGCGTCTTAATAGCACTAAACTCCTAGACCCGGCACTTATGGGCAGGGTCATGGAATCTAAATGCCCTTGCAGTAGAACTCTTTTCCTAAACCTCCCTAACCATAGTGGCTAATCATTGTTAGCTCTTGGTAAAACATCTGTGAGTGAATGAAGCATGCTTAACGTCCTGGCTCTTAAACCAGGGGCCCGTCTACTGGGCTGCAGTGGACACAAGCAGACGGTGTCCCACCCACCGTTTCTCCCTCTTGTTGCACCTGAGTCCCCTGGGCGGATACTCCCACGGTGAAGGTGGCGGGAATGGCCACAGTAGAAGGAGCTCCCCACCGCCTGCATTTTATCTCTTGTTGGACCTCAGTGTCTTACTCTTGCGGTAGCCAGGACATCCGTTAATTTCCCAAAGGATCATCCAGACAAGGAGGAAGCCCCAGCCCACGAGGGTGTCTCCATCGTCCTATGCAGCCTCTGCCTTGCAGCTGGCTGCAGAAGCAGGGGTGTGCTTTCCCCTGGCCCTTTCCCCTCAAGCTTGTTACTTTAGGAAGTGGGTTTACTCGTTACCAGTTCAACTGCCGAGATCGGAACAAAATGTAAACACATCTCTGTAGTTCTGTTTCTATAGTTGATATTTGTAGAGCAGAAGCTTACTGTTTTGTGTGCTTAAAATCTCTGACTTACTTTTCCTGGCCAAACCATCATGTAGGCGGGATACTTACTACTCTTCTATTGAGGAAGACCCTAAGCAGTTAACCGTACCCTCGCTGACACACGAAGGTCTCAAGCCCTTTCTAGTAACTCATGCAGAGTGCAGTGCCTTGTCTCATGTCTAGCAAATGGCAGGTAGTAAACTTCAAAATAAAAGCTTGATTTATAGAGTTTCAGAGCAGGATGTTTTGTATGTAACAGTAACTGTCTCCATTGAAAATGTTGAGTTTAATATTTTCAGCCAACAATTTTAATGTTTTGGAAATCTTTATTTCTGAGTAGGTAACGTATTCTCCTTTTATTTGCTGAGGTGCTGTGTTAAAGCATGAGTTGCCACCCAGTGGAAACACGGAATGAAGGACTTGAATTCGTAGTCAGGGATAGTGGGTTCCATGGTGATGGGGACAGAGGAAGCGCTTGGGCCACAGCATGTCGATGCAGCTGTGTGCATCCCTCCTCCTGCCTTGGTTTCTTCATAGCACATCTCCCCACCTGTCAGTGTGCACGTTTATTTAAATGTTTACCTTCTGTCTCCGCCCCCTTAGAAAGCGTGCTCCATGGGAGGGAGAAGGGACTTTGGTATGTTTACAGCTCATTCTCTGACTCTCTGAAGGGGAAACCTTGAAATTCATGTTTGAACAGTATTTGAAGAGGCTTTAGATGGAAAGAACAATACAGGCAAAGTGTCCAAATGACCATTTACTTGGTTTCCGGCCCCCTCTATTATGCCAGCAATATTAGTTTGTATTTTTTTTTTCGTTTATATAAATGGCTTGTGCTACCCATAATATGCCACTTCCCATCTTTTTCATTTGACAGTGTAGTTTTGAGATTTACCTTTTTTAAAAAAATGTGTAACTCTAGTTCTGTAGTTGCCAACTGGGGGTGATTTTTGTCCTTCAGGGAGTGTTTGGCAATGGCTGGAGACATGTTTGATTGTTATTACTGGAGGAGGTCCTGATGATATCGAGTCCGTAGAGGCCAGGTTTGCTTCTAAACATCCTGCAGCGCACAGGGCGTCCACATCATAGAATTATCTGGCCCAGACCGAACAGTGCAGAAACCCTGGGCTCTTTCTTTCCTCTAATCTGTGGAATAGTAGTCCCTTGATAGCAATACCATATTTACTTTATCCCTTCCCCTGTTGGTGGACATTTAGGTTCTTCCAATTCTCTGCTCTGACAAAGGGGGCTGCGAATAACATCCCCACCAGTGTGTGTGTGTGTGTGTGTGTGTGTGTGTGTGTGTGTGTGTAACAGTGTTTCTGTTGGCCACACTGTGTTCTAGGAAACACTTCCAAATGCCGCTTCAGAAGGGCTGGACCCATGGACACCCACAGCACTGCCTGGGATTCCAATTCTCTGCATCATTTCCAGCATTTTTTAACTTTTCAATTTTTGCCAACCTGAAGATGATAAATGAGTAGCTCATTTTAAAAAACCACATTGTCTGATTGTTAATAAGGCCCAAAACATAAGTCGTTCTCACCCCACAGCATTCTGCAAAATGGGGGATATGTTTTTGCCAAGCACACACCACTTCATTTTGTTCATCTCTGTGTCTTTGAAAAAGGCACATTCTGGGAGACCAGCCTTGACTGTTTCTGCCAGTAGAGGTCGCTGTCCCTCAGTGGCTCTCCATCCGTGTCAGTGTGCACCGCCTGCCCCCCCCCCCCCACATCTGGCAGTGCCTGGAGACGCGTTTTATGTTTACAATATGGATTATCTACTGGCACCTAGACAATAGAGACCAGGGATTTTGCTAAAACCCTACAATGCAGAGGTCTGCACCCCACAAACAAAGACTTGTCTGGCCCCAACACAGCCAGGGTGGAGAAACCAGCATGTGGATGAAATCCGAATGTTTGAATCTTTGAAAGAAAGATCATGACAATCTCTAGGATAATGAAGCTATTTTAGTATTATTTAAAATAAGAACAACCTTTAAACCGTATAAAGTGGGCAATAGGGGAGAAGCACGCCTTCCTGAGAAGGGTATTCTCAGGGGCAAAGGCAGGAAGGGTGGGTGGGCAGGAGGGAGTGAAGGCTTGGACGTCAGCAGTGCTTCCTCAGGGCGGGCTCTGCAGGTAGGAGAGGTGGCTCTGGGGCTTGGCAGAGCCCCTGGCTGGAGTGGAGGGAGCTGGCCTGGCGGTCCGTGCCAGTGACTCAGGCAGGGGTAGGGCAGGGGTCAGCTGGGTAAAAAGAGCTGTGGGTTTGAGTGTCAGGAGGAGGTGGCCTTGGCTCTCAGGACTCAAGGAGGACGTCAGGCTGCCGGAGGCCCAGGCCCGGGAGTGCTGATCCGCTCCCATCTCTCGAGCGAGGCTCTGTGACTGGGCCCTGGGTGGGTGGGGGCCTCACAGCAGGGTGGGCGGCAGACAGGGAAGGCTCCGGCAGGCCTGCTGGTCAGGCCGGGGCTCAGTGTCCTCTTCTCGGAGGCTGTTGTGCCGGGAGCAGAAGCTTCTTCTCAGAGGCCCCGGCCTGGGCACAAAGGCAGCGACCACTCCACGCCTCCACACGGGCCGGAAGGCCGATGGCCTGGGCTCGGGGCTCTGCCTTCTTCTCTTGGGGTCGGGGGTCTCAAAGCTGAGAGGCCCGTCGAGCCGCCTTTTTCCATTCCCGCATCGGCTGAGGGCCCTCGGCACGGTCTCCTCGGCACAGGGGTCCGGGGACTCCTGGCTGGGCGGACACGTGTAGAAGCTGCCTAGGCTCTCGGGGAGGCCGGTACGGATGTTCACCGGGCTCTGCGTGTGGCGGCAGTGGCGGGCGTTCCACTGGGACCTCATCATGAAACTGTTGCCATGGCGGTTAAAGCCCAGCCCCGTGAAGGTGTGGAGGGGCGGCCCGCCGGGAAGGCGCCTCCAGGCCTGGGGCACCGAGGACCCGCGGACCCGGTAGTGGCGCCAGCTGCGCAGGGCGGCGGGCAGCGGGACGCTGCGGATCCACGGCCCGCGCTCCCGGCGGCGGCGGCGGCGGTAGGACAGGACTTGGCACCGGTCCCGGCCCAGCGGGAGGCAGGGGCCGCGGGCGGCCCGGTCCATGGGGACCGGCGCTTCCGGGCGCGGGCTGGCTGCGTGGCCTTGGCCGTGCCCAGGTACCTGCTCAGGTAGCTGCCCATGCTCGCGGGTCGGCGGGGTCGGACCTTCGACGGGCTTTGGCTTCTGGGCGGCCCGAAGTCTGTAGACGCGAAGCTTCCGGCGCTGAGGCGACCATTGGCATCGGGGCGTGGGACGGCTTGTGGCGCGTCGGAACCTCTGGGCACGAGGTCCTGCGCGGGCCAGGCCAGCGCCCCGCGGACTCGGGGCCTCGCGGGGCGCCCCTGTGTTCTGAGCACAGGGGATCCTTCAGCTCCCGCTGCTGGCCCAGGCGCTTGGCTCTGGGTGGAGGGGGAGCCCTCCACTTTTTGCCCTTGACATTTAAAGGGAGAAAATATAATTTGTACCAAGTCCTGAAAATTACAGAAAATTGACTGAAGGGCACTCTCTTTCATTATTGTAAAAATGAACATAATGCACTTGAATGCTCCTTTAAGGAAAAAGAGCGAATTTACTTGTATTTCTGCAGAGGCTGTGTGTTTCTTCTAGAATGGTTGCTAATGTCAGTTTTTGTAATTTTATTCTTAAGGACCTGGTGAAAGCCTTTCGGGACTTATTTTTTAACCTTGACAACACTGATTCGATGTGGACTCTCCTAAAGTTTTCAGTCTTCATCCATTCACAGATAGTGTCCTCTCTCAACACTAATAACATTTCTCTTCTTTCATTTCTACTGATAATGACTAGTTGAGATTTTCCTACTTCCAAAACTAAGTTTCCAAGGGCTGTTGGGTAACTGATTATAGTGCTGAGGTTTGGAGGTCTGTTCACAGTGGTGTGACTCAATCTCTTGTGAAAATTTCCCTCAAAAGCACACGCAGAAGGGACCTATTTGGCCAGCTCCATGGCTGACATGGGAGACCGAAAGTAGAAGCCTGCAGTGAATCCAAGAGCGGCCAACAGATTCTGTCCACATGTGACAGGTGGATGGTTGAATGGTGAGGACACTAAACAGAGTTTAATGAGGAAGCCCCAGAAGGTTTCTGACGTCAGAGAGAGGCCACATGTTTTGGGATGCCACGGTCACCTGGTGAGTGTGGGGGATGACATCCCTAACACTCTCCGCTCACAGATGAATTCCTGTTGTTATTCTTGTTTTGGTCCGATTCCTTATTTAAGAATGATCCCCGGGTATATGATTTTGAGAAAAGAGAAATTCCAATGGTATAATTTTCTTTTTTTTTTTAAATTTATATTTTTCCTTATTAGTCATCCATTTTATACACATCACTGTCTCCATGTCCATCCCAATCGCCCAATTCATCACACCACCACCACCACCCCGCCGCTTTCCCCGCTTGGTGTCCATACGTTTGTTCTCTACATCTGTGTCTCAATTTCTGCCCTGCAAACCGGTTCATCTGTACCGTTTTTCTAGGTTCCACATATATGTGTTAATATACGATATTTGTTTTCCTCTTTCTGACTTACTTCACTCTGTATGACAGTCTCTAATCCATCCACGTCCCAACAAATGACCCAATTTCGTTCCCTTTTATGGCTGAGTAATATTCCATTGTATATATGTACCACGTCTTCTTTATCCATTCGTCTGTCGATGGGCATTTAGGTTGCTTCCATGACCTGGCTATTGTAAATAGTGCTGCAATGAACATTGGGGTGCATGTGTCTTTTTGAATTATGGTTTTCTCTGGGTATATGCCCAGTAGTGGGATTGCTGGATCATATGGTAATTCTATTTTTAGATTTTTAAGGAAACTCCACACTGTTCTCCATAGTGGCTGTATCAATTTACATTCCCACCAACAGTGCAAGAGGGTTCCCTTTTCTCCACACCCTCTCCAGCATTTGTTGTTTGTAGATTTTCTGATGATGCCCATTCTAACTGGTGTGAGGTGATACCTCATTATAGTTTTGATTTGCATTTCTCTAATAATTAGTGATGTTGAGCAGCTTTTCATGTGCTTCTTGGCCATCTGAATGTCTTCTTTGGAGAAATGTCTATTTAGGTCCTCTGCCCATTTTTGGATAGGGTTGTTTGTTTTTTTAATATTGAGCTGCATGAGCTCTTTATATTCTTTGGAGATTAATCCTTTGTCCGTTGACTTGTTTGCAAATACTTTCTCCCATTCTGAGTGTTGTCTTTTCGTTTTGTTTATGGTTTCCTTTGCTGTGCAAAAGCTTTGAAGTTTCATTAGGTCCCATTTGTTTATTTTTGTTTTTATTTCCATTACTCTAGGAGGTGGATCAAAAAAGATCTTGCTGTGATTTATGTCAAAGAGTGTTCTTCCTATGTCTTCCTCTAAGAGTTTTATAGTGTCTGGTCTTACATTTAGGTCTCTAATCCATTCTGAGTTTATTTTTGTGTATGGTGTTAGGGAGTGTTCTAATTTCATTCTTTTACATGTAGCTGTCCAGTTTTCCCAGCACCACTTATTGAAGAGACTGTCTTTTCTCCATTGTATATCCTTGCCTCCTTTGTCATAGATTAGGTGACCATAGGTGTGTGGGTTTATCTCTGGGTTTTCTATCTTGTTCCATTGATCTATGTTTCTGTTTTTGTGCCAGTACCATATTGTCTTCATTACTGTAGCTTTATAGTATAGTCTGAAGTCAGGGAGTCTGATTCCTCCAGCTCCATTTTTTTCCCTCAAGACTGCTTTGGCTATTCGGGGTCTTTTGTGTCTCCATACAAATTTTAAGATTTTTTGTTCTAGTTCTGTAAAAAATGCCATTGGTAATTTGATAGGGATTGCGTTGAATCTGTAGATTGCTTTGGGTAGTATGGTCATTTTCACAATATTGATTCTTCCAATCCAAGAACATGGTATATCTCTCCATCTGTTGGCATCATCTTTAATTTCTTTCATTAGTGTCTTATAGTTTTCTGCATACAGGTCTTTTGTCTCCCTAGGTAGGTTTATTCCTAGGTATTTTATTCTTTTTGTTGCAGTGGTAAATGGGAGTGTTTCCTTAATTTCTCTTTCAGATTTTTCATCACTAGTGTATAGGAATGCAAGAGATTTCTGTGCATTAACTTTGTATCCTGCAACTTTACCAAATTCATTGATTAGCTCTAGTAGTTTTCTGGTGGCATCTTTAGGATTCTCTATGTATAGTATCATGTCATCTGCAAACAGTGACAGTTTTACTTCTTCTTTTCCAATTTGTATTCCTTTCTTTTCTTTTTCTTCTCTGATTGCCGTGGCTAGGACCTCCAAAACTATGTTGAATAACATTGGTGAGAGTGGACAACCTTGTCTTGTGCCTGATCTTAGAGGAAATGGTTTGTTTTTCACCATTGAGAATGATGTTGGCTGTGGGCTTGTTGTATATGGCCTTTATTATGTTGAGGTAGGTTCCCTCTATGCTCACTTTCGGGAGAGTTTTTATCATAAATGGTGTTGAATTTTGTCAAAAGCTTTTTCTGCATCTATTGAGATGATCATATGGTTTTTATTCTTCAATTTGTTAATATGGTGTACCACACTGATTGATTTGCATCTACTGAAGAATCCTTGCATCCCTGGGATAAATCCCACTTGATCATGGTGTATGATCCTTTTAATGTGTTGTTGGATTCTGTTTGCTAGTATTTTGTTGAGGATTTTTGCATCTATATTCATCAGTGATATTGGTCTGTAATTTTCTTTTTTTGTAGTATCTTTGTCTGGTTTTGGTATCAGGGTGATGGTGGCCTCATAGAATGGGTTTGGGAGTGTTCCTTCCTCTGCAGTTTTTTGGAAGAGTTTGAGAAGGATGGGTGTTAGCTCTTCTCTAAATGTTTGATAGAATTCACCTGTGAAGCCATCTGGTCCTGGACTTTTGTTTGTTGGAAGATTTTAAATCACAGTTTCAATTAAATTACTTGTGATTGGTCTGTTCATATTTTCTATTTTTTCCTGATTCATTCTTGGAAGGTTATACTTTTCTAAGAATTTGTCCATTTCTTCCAGGTTGTCCCTTTTATTGGCATAGAGTTGCTTGTAGTAGTCTCTTAGGATGCTTTGTATTTCTGTGGTGTCTGTTGTAACTTCTCGTTTTTCATTTCTAATTTTATTGATTTGAGTCCTCTCCCTCTTTTTCTTGACAAGTCTGGCTAATGGTTTATCAATTTTGTTTATCTTCTCAAAGAACCAGCTTTTAGTTTTATTGATCTTTGCTATTGTTTTCTTTGTTTCTATTTCATTTATTTCTGCTCTGATCATTATGATTTCTTTCCTTCTGGTGTAAGGTTAGATTGTTTATTTGAGATTTTTCTTGTTTCTTGAGGTAAGCTTGTATAGCTATAAACTTCCCTCTTAGAACTGCTTTTGCTGCATCCCATAGGTTTTGGATCATCGTGTTTTCATTGTCATTTGTCTCTAGGTATTTTTCGATTTCCTCTTTGATTTCTTCAGTGATCTCTTCATTATTTAGTAATGTATTGTTTAGCCTCCATGTGGCAGGGAAGTAGTGTATGTCCTGTGCAGAAAGGCAGCAACTCAGAATCCATTCACCTGTGGAGGCAGGGAGGTCGGGGGGGTAAGGGTTGTAACCAGGACAGTGACCATTTATGAAGTCAGACAGGCAGGCTAAGCACATTGCGTGAACTGTCTCATTCAACCCTCTAAACGACCCTAAAACTTACATCCTACTGCTATTTCTGTGTTTCAGTTGAGACAATTAACGCACAAAGAAATTAAACACTTTGCCCTGGGCCACACAGACTGTTGGCAAGTTGTAGAACCCAGGTGAATACCCAGTTTATGGGATTCCACCATCTACAGTCTTAAGTTTGAGAGCCAACAGCCAACCTCCCATCCGCACCACACTCTCGCCCTTATGCCTGAAAGGATTGAAGGCACCACTTTAAAGGAACACTAATTTTTCTCTAATTCCAAAAAAAAAAAAAAGTGAAAAGTGAGAAAAATGGAGTAGAAGAAAATATATCATCAAATGTGCATTGGTACCCATGGCAGGACGGCTGTACTCACGAATGTGGGGATCTCTTTGCAGTTTTATTCTCAAGGGGAGGCATTTGTTTAAATAATGTCTAGACTTCAAAAAATTGGCAAGATGGAAATACTTCACATGTTGTGAAATGAAATCCATGTGATTCATTCCTACCGATAAGATATAAAAACACATAGTTTCATTTAACGGTCACTAATGTTTGAAATAAAGGCTGAGGCCTTTTTTGAAAAAAGCAATTCATTTCGGAGATCAAAGCACAAATAGTGTATTTCTTAATTTTTCTTCCTTGCCTCACGTACTGTACAGGGTCTTTAGTCATGGAGGGCCATCAAGGCTTTCCACCAGAAGCCAGCCTCTATTTTTATACACAACACAGTCCTGAAAATGTACACCAAAGGTCAATTTGCCAAAAGTGAACAATTAAAACACTATCCCTGGAGAGCACGTGCAAGAGGGGACTGTATATAATACTATTGAACCCTAACCTAAAGACAAGATCTTCAGCAGTATATTTTCAGTATGTTGCACATGTTCATTAAATTTATTTTTCTTCACTATTGATCGTATTTTCTACGAGCCTAGAAGTGATGAGCATCTGACTGGGGTTAAAGGTTTGCTGCTTCTGATGTGCCTAATTACTTTCATTTTGGTTACAACTGTATTAAGTTTATGAAGCCTACACTTCTCTTCATACTACTAGAACTTCCTTTTTCCTTTTCCATTCATAGTTGAAGAAGAAAAGCAGAAGAAAGCAAAATAATGAAAAAGCAAATAACACCGAAACACACTTCTATACCAAGACAGCCAATCTGCTGCAAAGGAACTAGCAGTGGCAAAGGGTAACTCTAAGTCACAACTAGAAACATCCATTCCTCGGCTGACATACACAACATGTGGTACACTAAAGGGCAATTTAGGAGTGTCAATGTATAATATGCAAAAATACATGATGTTTAGAAATGTCAAATATATGAAAGTTAAGCACTGCTATGTCATATGACAATTACAATATTCCTTGATGTGGACAGAAAGGGCATTCTTTCCCTGATACAAGGAAAGAAATTATGTAAAGCAAAGAAAATCAAGAGTAGAGCCCAGTGACTGGAGAAGGCATGCCCTGGAAACACGTACATTCAACAAGCAAGCCAATTTGTACAAAGATTTCCATGCCCACTCTACAAGTGAGTGTTCTGAGAGTTCTGGATCTATGATGACTGAGGTGCTGAGTTTTGGTCCCTGAAAAGGAAGGGGAAACGCAAAGCAGCCCCCTGCAGAAGTGTACAAATCAGTTTTCTTCAATTACCAAATGGAGAGTTGCAGGTAGGTATCAGACAGTTAGGCACACTATCTTTATTAATCAAAATCAGAGATGTTCAGTTCTGTCCTGGTTACTGCACCCTTTCTCAGACCTTCTCTTCACCTACAGGCTCAGGGTCTCAACCTTGGTACTACTGACATCTGGGTCAGATCATTCTCTTTGGTAGGGGCTGCTGTCTGCGCACTACAGCGTCTTTAGCAATGTCCCCGGAGGCTACTCACTAGACGCCAGTAGCACCCTCTCCCCAGCTGTGACATCCAAAAATGCCCCAAGACAATGCCTAATGTCCTGGGTGGGAGGGCCGTGGGGAGGCAAAATCACTGTGTCGCAACCCACCCCAATGGGATTCACAGACTTAGATGATCAGGGTTTTTCAAGCCCAGATACAGGTTTCGTACACATGGTCTTGTTGGGAGGATTCAAGTTCACAGAACCACAGCTCAGTTGGTTTCCCTGTCTATACCACGTGCTGATAAGCCAACAGCCGTGGAGACTGTGTACCTACTTGTTGGGCTGCACCCTGTGGGCCTGCAAGCCCTCTACCTGCCCGGCTTCAAGTCTGAAGAAAGAGCCCAGAGTCAGCAACAGAGACATCAGTGGTTTAATGGATGGGGGCATTTAACACGTCTGGAGCAAGGTCCTGGAGCAACGCCCACCATGTGCGACGGACGATGGGCAGGACTCCGGGGTAACCAATTATAGGGGGAATTGATGCCGGGCTGGCTCACTGGTTAGCAGGGAAACTAGTAGAGGGGCACACCCCTCACTGCCCCTTTGATAAGCTATCCTGGTGAAGATGTTCTGATCTGAAGATTAGAACAATCACTAGCGGAGGCAGGGGCAAGTATGTAGGAAGGTCAGTCACGTGAGTAGGGTGTAGGTGAAGCAGGCACTGGTCCAGCAGGGGATGTACAGAGAGCAAGAGGACAGCCACCTGGGGGGCCTGATCATACACTACTCATCCCATCTCTCCAGTCTAAGAATGCTGGAGTTAGAACTCTATCAGTAAGCCCCAAAGCCCATGTTAATCATGCATCAGGCTGTAAATCAGTGATTTCTGAAAATGGAATCATGTCAAAAGAAAAGAACCACAATCCCCAGCTTTGCTTAAATAGTCATTTAGCAAATTAAGTGTTCTTTTACTGTTCTTAAGATGCATTGACTAAATTTAGAAATCACCTAAATGGCAGCCAACGGAGCGGCATAAAACAGTACATCCTTAAAGTGGAATGATACATCACCATTAATTACCATATTTTTGAAGAATATATAATGACATGGGAAAATGCTGAGGACATAGTGATTGATGCACAAACTAGTATTTACAATTCTATAAATATGTACGCCTATATCATGTTCAAAATATATGAACATACAGTTATCAGTGGTTATCTCAGGGTGATAAGATTTTGGTGGTTTTTATTCTCCTTTTTTTTTTTTTTTTGTCTTTATTTTCTAAATATTCTTCATTGAACAGTTAACTGTTTTATAACTTAAAAGACAAAAACATTCTGTAAAATATGCTATATATTAATTTGTCCAAAAAAAATTAATTTGATTTTACATGTTTCCCTTGTCTATAAAAACCATCTTGGATGTTAAATTATCAAATTATGGTTTTGCTCAGAGGAAGTGGCTACAAAATATGGCCACCATCATGACTGTATTTTCACATCTAAACCACCTCCTTCTTCCCATGGCACCAATGGAAAAACACAAACACGACAACACTCTTCTTCCCTGGAAGCATGGCATGTCTTCCCAACAGTCCTGATGCTCTTTGGCCATGCGGTGATAAACACTGGTACTGCTTGGTGGATCTCCAAGAACATTAGTTTCTAAATCGAAAGCCACAAAGGACAGAAGTCTCCATTCCGAAGTGAACTCATGAGTCAAAAAGAGTCTTAGACATGACAAGTATTTTTAAAAGACACTGGGGTACGTGACTGAGATTGGGAGGCACTGAGGACTACAGAAGTGGGAGGCTTGATGAGGACGCTGGGGGCTGATGGTACGTATGCTGCCACCTGTCTCCGTACCTTCTGACCGCCAGGTGAGAAGACAGAATGGCAGAGGGGGAAAGAAACCCATTGAGGAACAGCTCTGTGGAAGGGCAGAGGTATGTGGGAGGTGTGTATCAGGGGGCTCCAGCAGATGGCAGTAAAAGCTAAATCAGGCATGCAAATTAGCTCAGGTCCACGGAGTCAAGGGCAGAGAAGGAAGGGGAACCATCCCTTCTTTGCCCTTCTCCAAGAGTCACACACAGGCTTCCCTGCAGAGGCATGCATACCTCTCAACCAGGAAAATAGAAAACCACTCAGAATGACTTGAACGGCAGCCAGGAATGAACTTCACTGCCATGGGCAACACCCTGAGCTTTGCTTGGAAAAACTCCTTGGAAAAGGGATAAATTGGTGGTTAACTGTTGCTTTGAGATCCTTTTTCATTGTTACTTGGGAGGTTCCAAAGGACGGTTTATGATACTTTGTGCTACTCGTCTCCAATGTGGATACAAAAGCAGGTAAGCTTGAGACACCATATGAAGCATTTCAGAGCAAGAATTTCCTGAAAATGAAGGCAGCTAAACCCAGAAACACTCACTGCAGAATCTCCTTCTGAAGCATAGTGTAATGCAAAACCAGGCAGCCAGGAGGCCACTAGCCTTCGAGGGACTACACTCCATGATCTCGTCTGACACTCAGCTTCTCTTGGGCTCATTCTACTCATCAGGACAACGAACGTCTCGGGCAAGACAAATTCTAAGGCCCTCTCTAGTCCTGAGATTCCAGGAACCTGTAAATTCTTGACCATACAGATGACATCTCTACCCACATGGGACCGGTGAGGTAAGATGGGATCCCAATTCAACCCCATTCACTGTGGCAGCGTTGAGCACATCTCTCCTGGAATAGAGAGACGGATCTTCGGATTTCTCCAGTGGCTTCCCCACACCAGAATTCTGACACTTTCCAGCTGTCACTGTGTCCAGCGTAATACGGTGACTCACTGACTGCTCCTAGGGTGTGTGGCCTTGTGCTCTGCCAAGCATGCTGTATGACCTGTTCTGCCGTCTCTGGAACCAGCCTTAGTTGATGAGATGCAGAAGCTCTGCAAAAACTCTGGTACACGGAAACAGCAACAAATGATCGGTTTTCGCACCTTGTTTTTCCACACCAGGGCCAAAGGCAGTAAGAAACAAGCATGGCACTCAACCACACCTGGCTTGGGCACCAGGGCCTCCAAGAAATGCATTCCCAGGACCAGTCAGTTTCATTTCTTCCCACATAAGCAAGGGGAGCAGGGGAGGGTTATTTAGGGTTTGGCTGGATGAGGACTCCATTTTGATCATTTTTATTCTTTCTGCAATATTATTTCTTAAAAGCAATGCTCTCTGCATCTCATTTTGGGGCTGCACTCACACCGATCAAAGATAATGACATTCTTAGCAAGGAAAAGGTACCATTTCCCAGCTCAGTATTTTTCTAGGACAATGTTAGAGCAGGTTTTAGGAGAGGCTGGAAAATGGGGGAAGAACTCTGACTCCCATTGCTGCGGTAGCTTCTACACAAAAGCTAACGGTACTCTCGCTCTGCTTCTAAGTGACTGAGCTTTTACCTCTTAAATATCGGTTTCTGTGGTGCAGAGATGCAATTAGCCAGGTCTGTAGAGGGGGATGATTTCTCCCTCGCTCTCTGTCAGGTAGGTGCTAGAAGGTCAGGCTGAGATGAAGCCTTTTCATAGATACGAAAGCTGTTCCAGGTGCACCTTGGGTGGAACAAGGTGTGGCACGCATGAAGGCATCCTACTCCAGAAATCAGCACTGTCGGCCCCTTGCTAGAAGGTAAGCGTTTTGGAGAGGCGGCGGGGCCGTCATCATGATGTAGTTCTCAGCATACAAGCTACAAGAAGCTGCCTGGCAAAGCTGATCCGTAACACTTTGAGTGGTTCACCCCTTTCACGGAATGCTTTTAAGCTGCCTGCGCAATGCGTGAAGCACTGTGGTTCTAGTCTCGGACAACTGTCAGACTTACAGCAGGCACAGAGCATCCGTTCTCTGCAGGGCAATGGGAAATGCCCTGTGGATGACAGAAGGGGCAGGGGTGCTGCCAGAAAAGACACAGGAATCACAATGCCAGCCCTCAGTAGCTTCATCACAAATGGAGGCAAAGGGCAAATGAGTGACATAAGAGCACACACCACAAATAGCCACCTCTTCCCCACCCACTGCAACCGTCGCCTCACTGCCAAGGAGATCTTCGAAAATGGACTTCAAGCTCCTTCTCAGGAATCAGCAACGGACCCCCACTGCCTACAGAATAAAATTGCATTCGTTTACGTGGAATTCTAAGCCTTTTTTCACGTGGCCCCAACTACATTACCACCATTTTTGTTCTGGAAGCCTCTCCTGACATACACACACCCCTTCGTCTCCAAGACCTCTGATCATTATTTGTCTTCCAATTACCATGCCATCATTTTCACCTCTGCCTGCCACCACGTTGTTTCTATGCTGGCCTTGCCATATTGCCTTTGGCCCTCTCCAAACTGGCAAATCCTTCTCAGCTTTCACAGGTGACCTCAGACTCCTCTTTTTTTCAAGAAGCCAGCCGCGATCCTCCCTGCCTTTGCACTCTTTTACGTCCGTTTTAGCATCTGTAATCTATTGCTTGTATGCCTGTTTTCCTCCTTGAGGGTGAAGACTGTGCCTTATTCAACTCTACATTCTCCACAGGGCTTAACAGACTGCTTTGCGCAAAGCAACCCCCTAAAAGGACCCATTTGTTGCATATACACATACACACACCACCTGCAGATGTGGGCACGTGCTTGTGTGTGTGACGGGCACCTAACCCCATAGACCCAGCATTAAGCTTCAGCATTTGTGGGAGAGACTGGACTAGGTTTGGGATCATGTGGGGCTTACCTAAGATCAAAGTAGGTGTCTTAAGCACTGTTTTGCAGGAGAGAAAAAACCTGTGTTTTCTTTAATTGAAGTATAGTTGATGTACGGTATTTTGCAAGTTACAGGTGTACAGTATAATGAGAAAGAACCTGGGTTTGCAAAGAAATGAAAGCACATTCCAAACACAGGGGAACCAGCAAGTGGATAGGCTGGAGGGCAGGAATAGAGAAGCCACATGGAAGTTGGTTTGCCTGGAATGTCAATTATTAGCAGAGACGTTAAATGTGTTTGAGGTTAATGAAGGATTACTTTAAAGCATCCTATTCTATTTACCCTTCTTTCTTCCATGAAGGGTGCAAAATATAATGGAAGGAATGAAGGCTTGGAGCTGAGCAGCCTATTTATAAAGCCCACTTCTGTGGCTCAGCATCTGTGTGATACAAATTACTTAACTTCTGCAAGCCTCAGTTTCCTTATCTGCAAAATGGGAGCAATGCCTTATAGTACGGATTAAATGCTATATTATGGAGAGCTGCCTTAATGTTACACAGAGACAAAAACTTACCCACATTTTCCCCTACTGAGTCATACCTTACTGAACACATGTAAGAATTTCATTCCAGCTCAAATCAAATCTCGACAATATAACTACTAAAGAAAATGCTCTTGCTATTTTAAACGCCTCTTTTCTTCTATGCACTCTATTTCATCGTTAAAGTGGTGGCTATGAGCTCCAAGGACACTGAACCAGAATTATAATTTATAGGTGCTAACTCAGGGCTGCATTTGAAGCCGAAAGAAGCATTTAAAATTAATGGTCACACTGGACAGAGTGGCTCGAGTCCAAAGAACAGAGTATGGAAAGCAAAAACAAAGAGTAACTACAGCGGAGACTGCCTGGCAAGCACTACCCTCAACAAGTGACGGAGGTCGGCGTCTAACGACCCACTCAGGGTCCACTCCTGTGCACCTCACGGGCCCTAAAAGAATGTGGTGGAAAGGGCACCGCACCTCTGGGATACAAAGTTAGGAGGGGGAAATACAGGCAGAACACTCGGCTTCAGGTGGTTAGTAAGTGAACAAATGAATCTGATCATCTGGACAGTGGTGGAGCCAACATCTATCTACCTTTTGACTGGAGACAGTGCAGAGAAATAGAATAAAAAAGACTGTATGGGCTATTTATTGAAAACTTCTGGAAAAGCCAAATAACCCTCTTACTGTTGCTGGGGTGAGGAGGGGACTATCCTGTGCCTGGCAGGGCTCAGAACAGCATCCCTGGCCTCTAGCCCCTAGATGCCAAGAGCATCCCCCAGGTATGACAACCAAAAAGGTCTCCAGACGTTGCCCGATGTCCCCTAGTGGGGGAAAGAAGGGGGAGGAGGGAGACTGGGAACACATCTGCGTCCCTCACTCATGCCTTTCACCTGATTAAGAACCACTGATGTAAGAAAACTGGACTGACCCTTCGCAAAGGCCAAGGTGAAAAGCAAACATCTACGTATAAAGGATGGCAGGTGGGCGACTATGCCAGATAACATACAATAACCCAGTGCATTCTGGACACATGACCAGCAGTCATTTCCTAAACATAAACACCAAGTTCACGTATAGATGTTCTACCATGCCGACAGCTCACTGGAACCGTGCTGCATTTTAACAGACACACCGATCCCCTCAGCGCACCCCTAACATGCAGACTCTGAATCTGCAGATCTGGGCAGGGCCTGGGTGTCTGCACTGCCAGTGAGCTCCCAGGGCTGCCCCCTCAGACCACTCCTGGAGTAGTGGGGTCACTGGAGGGAAGTAAGTCTGTGCATAGAGCAATGAGAATCTGAATTTCACTTCTTGATAAAGTGGTACCATAAACTGGTGTTTGTTTGTTTGTTTTTTAAGCATACATATGTTAGGTTGCTGATCCATTTGCAGTGAATATATTACAAAAAAAAATTATTTGAGAACAGAGGTGTCCAATCGCTTGCCTACTGTGACTGATATTTTTTCTATCTTTTTGAGGGGCTGGGGATAGTATGTTAGTTCATTATCTAGAGGGAGGTAGGCACCTCGCTTTAAATTCAGGATGAAATACAGTCAATTTTATGAGTGTTTAAAGTATTTGGAAAGTGTGAAAAAAGTATCAAAATGATTTCCACAAAAAAACAAAATTTTCAAAGTGTTTATTTATTAAAGAAAATCTGGGGGAAACACAAAAGAAAATGACACCAGAGCTCAATCACCTAAACTTAATTGCTACTGACCTTTTTAAATATTTTATTCTAGACCTTTTCCCCATGGACAGGTTTGTGCTGCTTGGCATAGAAGATGTTGTATCCTTTCTCTCTGACTTACTATCAAGAGTATTGCTCCATATTATTAGAAACTTGGCAAACCTCGTATTAATGACTCGATAATGTCCCATAATTGCATTTCATGTGCCATCTTCTGAAGTGAGAAAGCATTCAGATGGAGCCTTGTCTCACCCCTCTTTGGTGTGTGGATCACAGCTTAATCAAACACTAGAAACGACTGCAAGGCTTTCTTCCACCTCACCCTGAATTATCTGGAATTGGAGCACCCTAGGTGGTTCTAGCTGTAAAACTGTTGACAGGTTTGGTGTAAAAATTCCCTGAAACATTCACGATGTCTCTCCACCACAGAGAGGAGGAGCGAGGTGCATGCTGGTTAAGATAACTGGGTCAGGATGCCCTAGCTTGCACTCTGGCTCTGTTTGCTTAGCTGGTTCATTTGCTGCTCCTCCTAACTCTCAAAGTTGGGGGGACTGTCCCCTCAGCCAGCTAAAGCAGGAGCCACTGCCTTGGTGCTCCAGCACACGCGCTTTCCAGCACTTAACTGAGCAATCTCCTCACCATGTACCCACCTTTCCAAAAGGCATCATTCTTTTTTCCCTCAATTTCCTTCGTATTCCCTGACACCAGACACTTTTTGCTCTCTGTGAATCCCCTAAGATGCTCACCTAACAGCACAACTTTGAAACTAGGTTCTAAAAGACTATATAGTTTCATTACCAAGAAGTGTTAAGCTTTCTTAAATAGCAGTGAAGCAGAAAACTGGCCCAGGCTCTGGCACACAGACCATAACCGCTGACCCTACACCAGGGCCTCAAGGAACAAAAAAGGAAGAGATGCACTTACGGCTCTCAACACATTTCCAAGACTCCAACCCATGCCCCCAAAGCAACCCATGAGAGCTATGAATAAGTGCCTCGTTATGGGATACAGCCCCTTGGATGCTGTTTGTCTCTTTACTTACTTTGAGGAAGACGGCAGGACATGTTGGGGCAGACTTCAGAGCGGTAGATGCCAAGTTTGGGTGTTAAAAAATATAGGGTTTGGGTAGCCCAAGGACAAAATATGCAACATTCAGGAAATAACAAATTTGGGACACTTCCTCATCTTTAATTCCTCCTCCGTCTCTAAGTTATCTGGAATTGGACCACCCAGGGTGGTTCTACCTACCTGGTACACAATGAACCTGGGAGTCCAACACAAATGGACACATAGCTTTATAATATCACGCTGCTGCTTTTCTCTGCCTAACAATCAGTGTTCTTCCTTTTTACTGATGGAAACGGACTGCCTTCCTTCCACCTAAAGAGGGCAATCCCAGGTCGCCCGGGCAAGCTGGCCAACAATCAACACTGTTCAGGACTATGTGTCTCAGTGGCCTAAGGAGGAGGGAGCACCTGCCACAGGGTCACGCAGGGAGCTTGTTATGCCTGTGGGTTCCTGGACGCCATCCCACACCTGCCGAATCCAGATGTCGGGCTGGGACCAGACACTAGGCATGTTTAACGAGTTCCCTTGGGGATCCTTGTGCTAAAGAGGGAGAACTACAGACTTAAATTTCTGGAGATGACGTCAACAACTCCTAGGGCCCAGGTGTCACAAAATGCACCTCAAGAGTTTCCAAGCAAGCAGAAGCTGCCCGTGGGGCTTTAGAGAGAGCCTGAGGTTATAGGATTATTTGCAGGATCCACACTGGCATCTGCCCACTAGTATATCTTCTCTCTGAGATATGCAGTAAGCGCTTTCAGATTTGCTGACTGATGCATAAGAGAAGAATGAGAGGGACGGAGAGAGGGGTAAAGAGAAGGGGAGAGGCACTCAGTCTGGCCATCTGCGGAGAGTACAACAGGGGACCCTGCCCTTTGCATCTCCACAGCCCGTCCTGCGGGAGAGACCTTGCTGAATGCCCCACCTTCTCAGGCTGGTGACGGGCACATCCTGGCATGCTGATCTGCTCACTGGCAGGCTCCTTCTCGTGGGAGGAACACCGATGGAGCAGTTAGGAGCACAGTCCTACATCAACGCCAAGAAGCCGTCCGTGAACCCAGCCCGTGGCTTGTGTGTGGAGGGGGAAGCAGTGATACCGAAATTCCACCTTGAACATGTAGGGCTTCCCAGCTTTCTTCCAACAAGAGGCTTCTCATAGGAATTACTGTACGTTAGAAAGTGCATTTAGGGGGAAAACTTCCAATTGTGGGGTTATTTCTTTTGCAGACCATTCTGTGAAAGATGGGCGATGACTCTTTCTGGAAAAATAAAGAAGCAGCTTCTGTTCATTTTTTCACACGTTCAACTGTTGAGGGGCAGTGGCTTCTACAACTGTGACTGCGATTCAACAGGTCAGAGGAACTCCTATGGGAGGTCACTGTAGGTGTGGCTGTCCGTCTCACTGGGATTCCTGAGGACAGGCAGAAGTCCATGTGGAGCAATGCTACGGGAAAGGTAACAGGGAGAGAGAAGAAGGTTTTCATCCCCTGACTCAGTTTGCCCTAGGATTCCTCAGTGTTGCTCCCTGATCCTCTTAGGAAGGGACCTGGATGAAGGGAGAATTGATGAATTTAGAACCCAAGGACCAGGCCTTTCCTCTCAATCTTTAGACAAGCCTGTCTACTCACTCATCCACATCTGTCTTCCCATGGCCTTCTCTTCTGGATCTGCCTGTCTTTTGCTGTCTCTTACAAGGACACTTTCATCGGGTGTAGGGCCCACCTGCATCCTATAAGATCTCATCTCAATCCTGACCTTAATACCTTAATTACATCTGCAAAGACTCTGTTTGCAAATAAGGTCACATTCTGAGGTTCCAGGTGGACATGAATTTGGGGGGTGGGGGTCAGTATTCAACCACTACCGAAGAGATACACGTTAGTGAAGTCATTCACCACACAAAAGGCAAACTTCTCGAGCTTAGGTATGACTGGCATCACTTCTCTGAATGTTCAGAAGAATCCACCAGAGCAGTTATCTGGGCCCAGAGTTTTCTTTGAGGAAAGGTTTTTAGTTATGGATTTAATTTCTTTAAAACACATAGTACAATTCAAATTTCGCATTTCTTTCTGTGTTTTCTTTGAAATTCATTCTTTTCATCTAAATATTTAAATATATTGGCAAAAAGCATGTTATTATTTCCCCTTATTTTCTTCTTAATGCCTGGAAGATGTGGAATTACATCCTTTCTTCCATTCCTGATACTCGTTTCTTGTGTCTCCTTTTCTTTTTCATGAGTAGTTTTCCCAGGGATTTTAAATTTTTCTTGGTACTTTCAAAGAGCAAGCTTTGTTGTTGTTGTTGTTTTTTATAAATTTATTTATTATTTTATTTATTTATTTTTGGCTGTGTTGGGTCTTCGTTGCTGCATGTGGGCTTTCTCTACTTGCGGTGAGCAGGGGCTACTCTTTGTTGCGGTGCGCGGGCTTCTCATTGCAGTGGCTTCTCTTGTTGTGGAGCACGGGCTCTAGGCGCGTGGGCTTCAGTAGTTGTGGCACGTGGGTTCAGTAGTTGTGGCTCGCGGGGTCTAGAGCGCAGGCTCAGTAGTTGTGGCGCATGGGCTTAGTTGCTCCGTGGCATGTGGGATCTTCCTGGACCAGGGCTCGAACCCGTGTCTCCTGCATTGGTAGGCAGATTCTTAACCACTGCACCACCAGGGAAGCCCCAAGCTTTGTTTTTGAATCTTGGTTTTCTTGATTTTTCTCTGGTCTACATCTATTTTACACTTTATTAATTTCTATTCTTATCTTTATTATTTTTTTCCACTTTGATTTAATTTGATGTTCTTAACTCCTGGAGATGATGTTTAGATCCTTGACTTTTGGCATTTCACCTTTTCTCACATGTACACTTAACTGTAAACACTTTTTCTATTTCTATTTTCTTTATAATTTTAACTGGATCCCATAAATTTTGATATGCCATGTTTTCACTGCCATTCAGCTCCAAATATTTTCTAATTTCCACTGTAACTTTTCTTTTAGTTATAGACTATTTAGAAATACTCTACTTAATTTCTAAACATTTGAGCATTTTCCAGTAATCCTTATGTTACTAACATCTAACATACCTCCTTTGTTATCAAGGAATATCTCTGTGAGATTTTAATCTCTTAAAATGTGTCGATACTTAAAAAAAAAAGTTTGTTGATATTTACTTTGAGTCAGTATATGGTGGATTATAGATCATTCTTTATATAATTAATTATTTTTATTTTAGATCATTCTTTTTTTTTTTAATTATTAGCACCTTTAATTATTATTTATTTATTTATTTATTTATTTATTTGGCTGTGTTGGGTCTTCGTTTCTGTGCGAGGGCTTTCTCTAGCTGCGGCAAGCGGGGGCCACTCTTCATCGCGGTGCGCGGGCCTCTCACTATCGCGGCCTCTCTTGTTGCGGAGCACAAGCTCCAGACGCGCAGGCTCAGTAGTTGTGGCTCACGGGCCTAGTTGCTCCGCGGCATGTGGGATCTTCCCAGACCAGGGCTCGAACCCGTGTCCCCTGCATTAGCAGGCAGGTTCTCAACCACTGCGCCACCAGGGAAGCCTTAGATCATTCTTTAAGTATGTTTGTTTTAGGTGATTATTTATATAATTAATTATATAATAAAAATTATATATATTTAGGGGACTTCCCTGGTGGTCCAGTGGTTGAGAATCTGCCATCCAATTGGATGCGGGTTCAATCCCTGATCAGGGAACTAAGATCCCACGTGCCACGGGACAACTAAGCCCACGTGCTGCAACTACTGAGCACGCAAGCCACAACTAGAGAGCCCCTGTCCCGCAACTACAGAGCCCGTGCACTCTGGAGCCCACATGCCACAACTAGAGAGAAGCCTGCATGCCGCGACAAAAGATCCCACATGCCACAACAAAGATCCTGCATGCCGCAACTAAGACTCGACGCAGCCAAAAATAAAAGATAGATAAATAAGTGTTAAAAAATTGTGTATATTTATATAAATCACATTATATACATATCATATATCACATATATTATGTATATGTAAATATCATATCATTTATTGTATATAATTATAAATACATAATATTTACAAGTATTAATATAAGTAATATAGCATAGTGATTGTAAATATATAAATCATAAAATACACAAATTTATATCTAAATTTTGTATTTATTCATATTTTAATGTATAAATTATGCATAATCCTATATAAATGTATATATAAATTACACATAAATTATTACACACGAATTATTATGTGTAAACTTATGTGTAATTCTATATAAATGTATATATATTTATGTTAATTTAAAGATATGATTTTCATATGTTTTTACAATCCCTTGTTTAAAGATGAATCTAATCTGTGCTGGATTATCATCATGCCTTTTCTCCTGATTTTAAAAGAAAGTAAAACATTTTCACAGGCCCTAGGCACTGGGCCTGCTACACCAAGGAGAAGTCTGCGCTGACTGCTACGAAGGTATAATACTGTCTTCCAGGAGGTGAAATAAGTGGATATTCTGCCCTGAAGGAGACGAGACATCATAAACTCAGCAGGATAGCAT
The DNA here is from genome assembly GCF_965194825.1 of Balaenoptera physalus. Taxonomy (NCBI): domain Eukaryota; kingdom Metazoa; phylum Chordata; class Mammalia; order Artiodactyla; family Balaenopteridae; genus Balaenoptera; species Balaenoptera physalus. Next base: position 84,556 of record NW_028126174.1, read on the forward strand.
GCGCAGCCCACGGACACTCAGTAAATGTTTAATGATGATCCTTGATGTTATTTATTTCCATGCAGTTTTATGCGGCTAACTTTGAGATGTATTATATCCCCAAATCCAGGGAATTTAATTGAATTTCTCTGAGAGTTCAGGTACACATATCACCAACGGACAAGTAGAGGGAAGGCCCTGGGGAATTTTGTCCTTCTCTGTAAGACAGCAGTTTTATACAGCTCGATTTTCCCCCATTAGAAATAGCCCTGCTCGGTAACAGATGCTGATGCTGTGGGCACAGGACTCTGCTTATCTGCACGTTTGGTGTTAGGAGAAAATTTGGAAGATTTCATTCTTGTATTTCTATAGCGATGTACAAAATCCAATAAAAAATGTGAAATGGTGTGAAAAAGAAAGCCTCAACGGGTGATTACATTCATTGGAAATGATTTATCACTTGCTGAAAAGTGACTGATCTTCATCAGATGGGAACAGTGTTTGCAAAGCATTTTCTTGCCAGGAAAGGTAAGGAAACACAGGAGCAAGGGTTGTCCCCATAACAAACGTGAGGTCTCTCTAACGCAAATGATTTCTCCTTCATATAGGTTTGGAAGAATAATTCCACATGATTTAAAAAAAAAAAAAAGAAAGAAAGAAAAATGATGATGTGTGATATTGTGATTTATAAGAAATATATTTTGGTCATTCTTTCTCATATATATGGTCTTTGTCCCCAGTTCCTGGCTCACAGCTCCCGAAACCCTTGGAATTTCCTAAGTGCTGAGAGCCTTAGGAAAGGTGCCTTTTGTTATGTTAATGGATGACTTTTGGAACTCACCTAAGGATGGGGGCTGGTTGCCTGGAGTGATTAGGTAGAGAGCTGGAACTTCCAGTCTCACCCCAGAGCTCCAGGGAGGGGAGAAGGGCTGGAGGTTGGTTGAATCAATCACCTATGGTCAATGATTTAACCAATCACACTCGTGTAATGAAACCCCCATTAAAACCAAGAAGGACAGGGTTCAGAGAGTGCGTTGGTGAACACATCACGACTGGGGATAGTGTCGCTGGCTGGAGAGGACATGGACGCTCCGTGTCCATACCCTGCCCTATGCATCTCTTCCTCCTAGCTGTTCCTGACTCATATCCTTTTCTATCAAACCAGTAATCCGGCAAGCAAAATGTTTCTCTGAGTTCTGTGAGCCACTCTAGCAAGTTAATTGGACCCAAGAAGGAGGTTGTGGGAACCTTTAATTTATAGCCAGTCAGTCAGAAGTACCTGGACTTGCAATTCAGCATCTGAAGGGACAGGGGAGGGAAAGCAGTCGTGTAGGACTGAACCCTTAACATGTGGAATCTGATGCTGTCTCCGGGTAGATAGTGCCAGAATTGAGTTGAATTGGAGGACACCCAGCTGGTGTCCCAGAATTGCTTGGTGTTCGTGTGGGTCACCCCATACACACATTAGAATTGGTACCAGAACCCATTTACCATGTTTTGGTTGCATGACTGAATTGTTTTTTTCCCAAATAGAAAATACTCAAAAGGACTTTCCTGGTGGCACAGTGGTTAAGAATCCACCTGCCAATACAGGGGACACGGGTTCGATCCCTGGTCCGGGAAGATCTCACATGCCGCGGAGCAATTAAGCCTGTGTGCCACAACTACTGAGCCTGCGCTCTAGAGCCCACGAGCCACAACTACTGAAGCTCGTGTGCCTAGAGCCCATGCTCCACAACAAAGAGAAGCCACCGCAATGAGAAGCCTGTGCACTGCAACGAAGAGTAGCCCCCGCTCACCACAACTAGAGAAAGCCCGCGCGCAGCAACGAAGACCCAACGCAGCCAAAAAATTAATTAATTAATTAATTAAATTTTTTTTAAAAGGAAAAAAAAAGAAAATGTTCAAAAATATTTTAGGACCCTGAGAAAGAAAAATGGAGCTAGAAGAATCAGGCTCCCTGACTTCAGACTGTACTACAAAGCTACAGTCATCAAAACAGTATGGTATTGGCACAAAAACAGAAATATAGATCAATGGAACAGGATAGAAAGCCCAGAAATAAACCCATGCACCTATGGTCAATGAATCTACAACAAAGGAGATAAGAATATACAATGGAGAAAACACAGTCTCTTCAATAAATGGTGCTGGGAAAATTGGACAACTACTTGTAAAAGAATGAAGTTAGAACATTCTCTAACACCATACACAAAAATAAACTCAAAATGGATTAAGACCTAAATGTAAGACTGGATACTATAAAACTCTTAGAGGAAAACAATAGGCTGAACGCTCTGGCATAAATCGCAGCAATATCTTTTTGGATCCACCTCCTAGAGTAATGAAAATAAAAACAACAATAACAAAACAAATGGGATCTAATTAAACCTAAAAGCTTTTGCACAGCAAAGGAAACTATAAACAGAACGAAAAGACAACCCACAGAATGGGAGAAAATATTTGCAAAGTGATCAACAAGGGATTAATCTCCAAAACATACAAACAGCTCATGCAGCTCAATATCATAAAAATAAACAACCCAATCAGAAAATGGGCATATCTAAATAGATATTTCTCCAAAGAAGACATACAGACAGCCAAAAAGCACATGTGAAGATGTTCAACATCACTAATATTAGAGAAATGCAAATCAAAACTATAGTGAGCTATCAACCTCACATGAGTCAGAATGGCCATCATCAAAAAGTCTACAAACCATAAATGCTAGAGAGTGTGTGGAGAAAAGTGAACCCTCCTACACTGTTGGCGGGAATGTAAACTGGTATAACCATTATGGAGAATGTATGGCGGTTCCTTAAGAAACTAAAAATAGAACTACCATATGATCCTGCAATCCCACTCCTGGGCATATACCCGGAGAAAACCATAATTTGGAAAGGTACATGCACCCCAATGTTCACTGCAGCACTATTTACAAGAGCCAAGACATGGAAGCAACCTAAATGTCCATCGACAGAGGAATGGATAAAGAAGATGTGGTACATATACACAGTAGAATATTACTGAACCATAAAAAAGAATGAAATAATGCCATTTGCAGCAACATGGATGGACCTAGAGATTATCATACTAAGTGAAGTAAGTCAGACAGAGAAAGACAAATATCATATGATATCACTTATATGTGGAATCTAAGAAAATGATACAAATGAACTTATTTATAAAACAGAAACACAGACTTCACAGACTTCGAAAACACACTTACGGTTGCCAGAGGGGAAAGGTTGTGGGGAGGGACATATTAGGAGTTTGGGATTAACATATACACACTACTATATATAAAACAGATAAACAAGGACCTGCTGTATAGCACAGGGAACTCTACTCAATATTCTGTAGCAACCTATATGGGAAAAGAATCTGAAAAAGAATGGATATATGTATAGGTATAACTGAATCACTTTTCTGTACACCTGAAAGTAATACAACATTGTAAATCAACTATACTCCAATATAAAATAAAAATTAAATTAAAAATTTAAAAATATATATTCTAGGAATGCTAGCTCCTGTGAAAAAAAGAAGGAAGCAGGCTGGGCTGAGGTGGCAGATTCCTAATATTCCTAACTTTAGATGACAGGGGTTGTAGTTTTTTCACTTACCTCAATGAAAGTGGCAACAACAACAGCAAGTCCACAATGAACCTACATTACTCCTGTTATTACCTGCTCTTCATTTCCAATGAGATGAGAACTAAAATATTGCCTACCATATCAGTAAACAAAGGATGTTGCAGCCATCAAGCCATTACCTTACAGCCTCCGGGCGGTGAGCCCTGTGGGAACTCAGAATGGAGACGAGCGGACTGCCCACGGCAAAGCCCATCTAGCAGTCAGCGCTGCAGCCACCCCTGAGGGGATTCAGGATGAGAGAACACAGGATACTGGCCCTAGATAGCCAATGTGAATATCAAAGGAACGATTTCAGTGAGCCTAGACTGCTGTATCTTCCCATACATAGAAAAGCACTAAATTCCTTAACTTGAGATATCCTGTTTCTTTTATTAACAGTAATCTTTTGATGTTTCACTATCTGGTCTTTTATTGAAAAATACTCCCTATATAGCCTGGCTTCCCCCCTACCCCTGCTTGCCTCTTTGGAACAGTTTTCTCAGCGTTATCTGACACGCTGTCTCCCAGGCTTGACGTCCTAAGAATGTCTGCCGAATAAAAAACATCTCTCAACTTTTAGGTTGTGTGTTTTTTTTAGTCGACAGAGAAGAAGATGGAATTTTCTTTTAAAAGCCAAGATTCTGCAGCATCATTCCTCATAAACACCTTATATATAGCCCACTGGAACTGTGGTTATAACTTGACCTACAATTTCTTTGTTAATCTTCATCTACAATGCTGTCAGCCCCCATGATGGCTTATCCTGGGACATTAAGAGTTACCATCTGTTTCTTTCCCCTGTTTCAGTAGCTGTAGATAGAGGCTAGGCGGAAAAGTAACAATTTTTCAAATACTTTGACGTAACAATACAAATCCCAGATGGTACTGTATGAGCTTCCTATTACTTCTGTAGCAAATTACCACAAGTGGAGTAGCCTAAAGCAACACAAATTCCTTATCTTACAGTTCTGGAGGTTAGAAGTCCTAAAATCAAGGTGTCAGCAAAGCAAGGTGTCTCAAGGCCTTGAGAATCCATTCCCGGGTCTTGTCCAGCTTCTTTAGACCATCTGCATGACTTGTCTCAGGGCCCCTACCACCGCCTTCAAGCCCAGCAGTGGAGAACCTGATCTCTGCTTCCACTGTCACATCTCCTTCACTAACTCTGACGCCCTGCCCCTGCCTTGTAATTACATTAGGCCCAGCCAGATACTCCACGATAATCCTCCCCATCTCAAAATCCTTAACTTAATCACATCTGCAAAGTTCCATATTCATGGGTCTTGGGATTTAGGGCACAGACATCTTGGGCAGATGGGGGTACATTATTGTGTCCACTACAAACAACACAAAAACTGTCTCCATTTATCAAATCAGAAGGCTGGTAACTAAAGAATTCTCTGGATTATTTATCCATAGACACAGAGGGCTAAATAAGAGATGACTGTGCCCTGAGGTCCTTTCCTTCTAAGGAAACTCCATGAGCAACAAGGAATGCATCGCTGATAAAGATAAACTGAGATCCCAGGTTGTCATCAGAATCTAGTGCATACCAGCTCTGAGCCGGGGTCACCCCACGGAACATCACAGTCAGTCCAGCGCAAGATTTTAGGGATAGTGGCACATTCCGTGTCTACACTTACTGAAGAATTACGCCCTTAGATGGGAATATTACTCGGAGTAATACTAAATCCAAGTCTCAGTGGTTGAACACAACGATGGTTCATTTCTCACTCTTGTCCAGGTGACTTTGGCTTCCTCCAATCTGTGACTTGGCTTCTCTACTTGCCATGCTCATCTAGATCCAACCAAGGAGGCAAGGTCACAGGAGGTCTTCATGGGCCAGTCCGATGGCACATGTGACGTCCACTCACATCCCACTGACTGGAACTCAGCCACATGATCACAAGCGACTGCAAGGGAGGCTGGGAAACGGAGTTTCCAGGAAGCAACGGACATTGATGTGGTGATCCGCTAGCTGGCTGTCACTGCACCCGGCAGTGGGAGAATGGCAAAACGCCTTCCTTGTAAGCAAGGTGAAATATAAAACAATAATGTACTGCGTAAGTGCACTTTTATCACGCATTTGAAAAAAGTATTTAGCTCTCCTTTGTCTGTGGCACTGGTGAATCATAGTGACCAGTTGAGCAATCCTGGAGTCTATTCTAGACTCACTTCTCCAATGACTCAAATAGAGGAGAGATCAAAAGAAGTATACAGAAAGTACAATATTACCGCAAAGGCATCAAATCAACACAGACTTCACTTTGAAATTTTCCAAATGAAAATTCATCCTTTGCAAATAGTGCAAACAACTGGATATTTCTATAAAGAAAAAAAAAGAATCTTGACCCCTACTTCACACCAAACCCACAAGTTAACACAAAATGCATCATACATGAAAGGGCTAAAACTATTAAACTTCTAGAAGAGAACAAAGGAGAAAAATCTTTAGGAAACTGGATAAGGTAAGGATTTCTCAATCAGGACACAAAAGGCACAATTATTTTTTTATTTTATAAAAATCAACATCATAGTGAAGAAAATGCAAAGGAAATCCACAAACTGGGAAATTTTTGCAAAACGCATCTGACAGAGGGCTCATATCAAGAATATATAGGTAACTCTTATAATCAATAATGAGGAGACAACTCATTTTTTTTTAATGGGCAAAAATTTTGAATGAACACCTCAAAAGAGAAGATAAAAACAGCCAATATGCATATGAAAAGTTGCTCAAAATCATTAGTCATCAGGTAAATCCAAATTAAAAATTCCTGCACACCTACTGGCATTGCTCAAGTTAAAGAGAATGACAATAACAAGTACTGATAAAAATGCAGAACAAGTCGGATTCTCGCACATTACTTGTGGGAATGCAGAATGGTTCCTACAAAGTTAAACACGCACTTACCATATGACCCAACCATTCCCCTCCTAGGCATCTCCTTAAGGGAAGTGAAAACATATGTCCACACAAAGACCTGAATGGGAATGATTACAGTGGCTTTATTCACAATCACCAACATTAGAAACAGGCCAAACATCATTCAACAGGTAGATAAACAAATGGTGACACACCCATAAAACCGAGTGTTCTTCAGGGATAAAAAGAGAAGAACCACTGACACATGCAACAATGTGGATGAACCTCAAAAGCATTATGCTGAGTGAAAGAAGCCAGACACGAAAGCCTTATCCTATATCCTTCTGTTTATATGACATTTTAGAAAAGCCCAAAGTATGCACAGAAGGACTCCACCCTGGGTTTAACACTCTTCTGTTGCCATCTTTACATGCTTAATGATTTTTGAAAACAGGGCTCCACATTTTCATTGTTAACTGAACCCCACAAGTTACGTAGCTGGTCCTGCTTGCTTTGGTCAATGGAGTGTTTTTAAAAACAAGAGCAAACGTAGATAGTTCACACCCTTACACATTCCCAACAGGCCCCAGCATTCCCAATTTTTTACACCCAGACCTATTTCAAATATTAACATGACTGCCTGACCCCAGAAGACAGTTTTTTGAGTTTTCAAAACTTGCAAAAGCATGTTGGTCCCCTGCGCTCAGAAATCACTGAAAACAAAAACAGAAACTACAGAGGCAAGGGTGAACATAAGGAAGAAGCTGGTACCAAATTCACACTCACTCCCCTCATTCTTTGTTCCAGTCAGTGGGCTGAACGACAGCCACAGGTGCCAAGGCACCTGGGACACGTGAGCAGCTCAGCCTGACGTCTTCCTGCATGAGTCTGAATGTTCTGAGGAGCAACAGAATTTTCTGTGTTCTGTGTGGATGTTGTGTTGGCCCCCACGCAGGAAGGCCTGGTGTTGGTGTGCTGAGAGGGAAAAGGTAGTCTCCTGTACCAGGGAATCTTAGTAAATGCTGCTGGTTTCTAAAAATGTGCCTCATGGCCAGATGGCTTCTTCACACACCGTAGAGCATCTGGCTCCCTTTTCTGAAAGCAGTTTCATACACAAGATGACCACCAGCCCCAAGAGCTACAAAATTCCTGCAGTGGGTGTGGGCTTGTGAAATAAAGAGAAACCATGTTGTCAACTCCAAAGAACAATCAACACCTGGGAAAAACCCATCATTCTCATTGCCATGAAATGGGCCTTGGCTATACCTGACAAAGAAATGGACGGGTGTGTATTCAAATTGGCAGAGCAAACTTCCTGCTGAAAGCCACGGGTGATCCCCAGAGTAGCATACATTCCCGTCAGTGAGGAGAGCCACTGACAATGGTATAAATGAGTTTCCATTAGTGCCAACGATGGAAGCTGTCAGGAAGGAAAACTGCATTGCCAACTGCACAAACATAATTCCAAAGGCAATTCTTTGCGCTTGAGGAGAGGAGTGATTTTTCATCACAGGAACTCTCTTTTTTCTTTTTTTTTTTTTAAGCCTTTATTGAATTTGTTACAATATTGCTTCTGTTATATGTTTTGGTTTTTTTGGTCTCGAGGCATGTGGGATCTTAGCTCCCTGACCAGGGATCAAACCTGCACTGCCTGCATTGGAAGGCAAAGTCTTAACCACTAGCCCGCCAGGGAAGTCCCATGGGAACTTTCTTGAATTTATGCTGAGGTTGATACAGCAACTCTGGTGATAAATTCTGATTGCATTTTCAGATTATCTGAGGTTGTTAGCAAACCACTCTACGAAGATGTTCCCCTCCGCATCACAAAGCACCTTTTACAATCACAAACTCATAATTCCACCCCACCCGACTGTGAGGTAGGTGGGTGGAAGGTTATTTTCCTTGTTTTACAGATTTCTAAAGAATGTGAGGGTGTAAAGGGTTGACATGTGTTTTACTTTTGAAATCACAGAGTTGCTACAGTGCCGTCTCCAGTGATGGAAGAAGAGGAGCTATAACTGAAAACATTTCCATTCAAGGCTTCTCTCCTCATTCTTTGGATTCATGAGAATTCAAGTCACACAGATAGCATTTTATAGTCCCCAGAAGAAAGGTGAGTGGGCCTGTCAGCCTCTGAAGACCGGCACCAGCAGACCTTGAAACCAAGGCAAGAGGAAAGATTATAAATATTCTTTATGTCTTTGAGGGGAAACGTTTGTGAGAAATAAGAGAGACATAAAGATTTCCCTATGTTCCAGTGGGTCTAGAGCAGAGCCCTGAATAATGTAAGAAGGTTAAACGGCACTGCATCATAGCAGGAGGCAGATGGTACGGTGGAGGAGGTAAATGAGGATGAGGGTGTCTGCATACATGTGCGCGCATGGTGATGGGGGGCAGCCGTTTAAACTTCTTCTGCTATGTGCTATGGACTACCTGATCCTTATTCCACAAAAAATTTTCTTCCACAGACATTAACTGAACGCTACAAATAAATTTTCCTCAAAAAGCATCCTTTTCATTAAGTCTTATCTTGTGTTCTAGTTACTACAGTCGCACAACAAATTATCCCAAGTTTGTTCACAATCTGCAGTCTGGCCTGAGGTTGGTGGAGGCAGCTCATTTCTGCTCCTCGTGGTCTTCACAGGGACAGCTCAAGGGCTGGGGGCTGGAGTCATCTGAATAGTCACTCACCCGTATGTTTGGAGGCTGATGCTGGCTACTGGCTAAGATCCCAGCAGGAGCTGTTGTTTAAGCAACTTACACGAGGCCTCTTCGGGTGGCGTGGGCTTCCTCACAACATGGTGTGATTCCAAGAGTGAAATGTTCAGGGAAAGAGGTAGAATCATATTGAATTTTATGACCTAGCCTAGGAAGTCACACTTCCACCACATACTATTTTTTTCAGGTGGTCATAAAGCCCCACTCAGGTTCAAGGGGAGAGGAAATAGACTCTGCCTCCTGATACGGAACAGCCAGTTTCTAGAAGGGCATATGGGACCAGAAATTTTGCCAGAATCCACAGTCTCCACCTTGTCAACTCATAGGGTGGCTGTCACTGACATTCTATTGCATCTCCAAGACACAGGTGCTTGGAGATGATTGCGGGTCCATCAAAAGAGACAGAAACATCATCCTACGCTCCCTCAGTACCCACAGATCGTCAGAGTAAAGCAGCCACATGAGGGGAAAAAAATCACTTATTGATTCTTTATCCACCCACAGCAATGGTACAAGGCAGTTCAATCTCAAATTCACTAGAAAATTCAGCAGGAAAGCAGATATTATCTCATAATATATGTCCAATGTCCTTGTCCAAAGAAATTAAAATGACATAACGCAGTTTGTTTACAAACCACTATCTCCTTTCTTGCATGCTGGCTTTGAAACAGCAGAGCAATGATTTTTAACTTCTTATGTGTTAAAGATTTTAATTACATTTTGAAGTAAGCAGCATTCCGGAAAAGAAAAATAGTCAAAGACAAAGTAATTAATTCTTGAAGGTAACCATTTTAATACATGCATTTTTCATGGCAGAAATTAATTATTCTCAGGACAACTGTCTCTTCCCTTGTAAATTAGGACATTTCTCCCCTAATTAGTTTAAACTGCCTCTAGGAGATTATTGCCACTGAGCTATGGAATTTTCTTCAGCAGGTAATTCCAGATACCAGAGCGAGTTTAAAATAGAAAGCAGAGTCTGGCTTTTGGTTTGTTTCTGTTCAGTGGGGTGTAGAATCAAAAATATAAGACTGTCTATGATTACATACAGATATTCACCCTGTACTCACTGTGTTCAGAGCAAGCATTCACTAGAGTAACCTGGACAAGATACCAGCGGAAATGTCTTTCTCATCATACCACTGTCCTCTATCTTGCCAAAACAGCTCAGGCTGAGAATGCAGGGTTCCTTTTCCTGTGTGTGGAGTTACAGAGGATGCTGAGATGCCAACCAAGGAAGAAGTGGCAGTGTGTTCACCCCCAAAACGTGCCCCTCGGCCTGTTGCTCAGATAACATTCAATCTAGAACTAACTACCAGGTCTTCTTTCTGCTTCTCAGGGCAAAGCAACACTTCTCCTCCTTGACAAAGCCAGTTAGAACAGAAGGGAACAGTAAGACAGCTTCGGCCCATTTGGAGAAACCAAATAAGCCTTTGCCTCTGTTTTCTCAGCCCCCATCATCACCTGTGTTGGACTCTGAAGCCCCATGAATTGTCAGTCTATTCAGAGTTGTTTTGGAATTATTCAGTTGCTCACCAGCCATGTACTAGGTGATTATATGGTGATGAAGCAAGTAGGCAACATCCCTGACTCGTGGAACATACATTTCAGTAGAATTTTTTAGGTTCTACTCCAAGTTATGTAAAGAAACAGAGAACAAGTGTATGAATATTTATTTTAAACCAATTGGCAGTGATTTGTTTTCAAGTTGTTTGGCAGAATTCTCTTTCAACTTGGTTTCAGTGTAAAGACCCTGAGACGGCTGGCGTTAGATCCAGTTTTTAAAATCTCTTATAGAATATCTATTTTTTTTAACAAGATGTAATCTCTTACAAAGCCAGAAGCAGAATGCTGTAACACCTGCAAGCTGTCCTCCTACGTCAATCTTGCTGCAGGATAACATAAGATGATGAAGCTTTCAGATCCAAGACTTACCTTGCTGGGCCTGTATCAGGTCATATGAATGTGGATTAAACATAATGTTGAACAAACAAAAGAGAGTATGTGCTGTTATGATTCTGTTTATGTGGTTCAAGAACAGGCAACAATAACCAATGCTGATAGAAATCAGAACAGTTACCTTGGTTTTAAAGAGATGACTGGGAAAGGCATGAGGGAATGTTCCAGGGTGCTGGAAATAATATCGTCATCTGAGGAATGTTTACCCAGGTGTAGACACATGGAAAAACCATCAGCCTGTACACTTAAGATCTGTGCACTTTACTGTATGTAAGTTACACCTGAGTGGGAAAAATGAAGACCATGGAATGGAGACGTTCCCCCATGAACTGATATTTCCAGGATAAACTGTTCAGCGAAAAAGCAAAGTGCAAAGTAATTCCTATAGTATGTTACCCTTCATGTACAAAGGAAGGGATTATAAGAAGATATACAACGTATCTGTGCTCGCACATAAAAGAAACACATGTTAGATGAATCAGAAACTACCTACAGGGGATGGATGGGCATTCAGGAAGTGTGGGAGAGTGGAAATGGGGTAGAAGGCATGGGGGAGTGACACCTCTACGTGTATATCTATTTGTATAGTTTTGACTTTTAGAACTAGGTAAATGCTTCACCTTCTCAAAAAAAAGTAAATAAATAACTAAGATCAACCAGGCCAGTGGTGGTGGCAGTGGGGCAGGGACCCAAAATGGAACTCAAGCAGTAACACGTGAGCTTAACTCTACCACAAATGAATAGCATAGCCACACTGAAAGAAGAAAATAACTGAACTGAGTAAGTTTGGAAAAGAGTATTGTGACTATATGCTATAAGGCTTAAAAGACAAAAAGAAAGGTGCCCATAAACTGCATTCTAGTTAGGACAGTTTCTACTATTCAAGACGTACAAGGTAGTAACTTTGAATATATGTATATACATATATTCAAACACACACACTAGGACTAAAAATTTATAAAAATATTGTGGATAACAAGAGGCAGGTATCCCATTGATGGAGAAAGAAGTTCCAGGGGAAAGGCGAGAATGAACATTGTGGTATTGGACTTGAATCAGATATGTCAGTACAGACTTATGGTCTTTAGTACATAAACAAATAGATATTGGTATCGACAAGGGTATGTGCATATGTGTGATTCATATATGTTCTGGGAAATAGCTCTGTTCTTTCAGAGAGCTAAGAAGCAATGATACCCCAGTAGCAATGAGTACACCCAGCACTCACATCTGGGTTTCTAAATTCATTTTCCAATAAAAGGAACCACAGCTCCTTGGAGAGACAGCTTATCGGGGGACTGAGGCAGTGAAAACATAAGATGTTCTGGGTATACTGTGTGGTGCCAAAAATTAAGGAAGTGCTCAAAAAGTGACCGGAGTGTGTCAGCAGGAGCCCAGTTAAAGGATCTCCCAAAGACCAATCTGTGACTATCTGAACAACTGCAACAACCAAAAAATATAGAGAGTATTGAATTATAACCCGTAGAATAAAATGAATATCCATGAATTCATTACTAACAAATGAAAGGGGGAGAAGGTAGAGCTCTTCCTTATCTGAGTTCCAGTTAATAAATGCAGAGGAACGTAGGAAATAGAAAATCACCATTTGCCTAAACCACACTAATAAGTGTTCCATAAGGAATCATTAATAAATGCTAAAAATTAGTGGGTTTAAAAAAGTATAAGACACATTCACAGAAAGATAAACAAGATGAAAAGGCAGAGGGCTATGTACCAGATGAAGGAACAAGATAAAACCCCAGGAAAAACAACAAAATGAAGTGGAGATAGGCAACCTTCCTGAATAAGAATTCAGTATAATGATAGTGAAGATGATCCAGCAACTCGGAAAAAGAATGGAGGCAAAGATTGAGAAGATGCAAGAAATGTTTCACAAAGACCTAGAAGAATTAAAGAACAAACAAACAGAGAGGAACAATACAATAACTGAAACGAAAACTACACTAGAAGGAATCAATAGCAGAATAACTGAGACAGAAGAACAGATAAGTGACCTGGAAGACAGAATGGTGGAATTCACTGCTGCAGAACAGGATAAAGAAAAAAGAATGAAAAGAAATGAAGACAGCCTAAGAGACCTCTGGGACAACATGAAACGCAACAACATTCGCATTATACGGGTCCCAGAAGGAGAAGAGAGAGAGAAAGGACCCGAGAAAATATTTGAAGAGATTATAGTCGAAAACTTCCATAACATGGGAAAGGAAATAGCCACCCAAGTCCAGGAAGCGCAGAGAGTCCCATACAGGATAAACCCAAGGAGAAACACGCCGAGACACATAGTAATCAAATTGGCAAAAATTAAAGACAAAGAAAAATTATTGAAAGCAGCAAGGGAAAAACGACAAATAACATACAAGGGAACTCCCATAAGGTTAACAGCTGATTTCTCAGCAGAAACTCTACAAGCCAGAAGAGAATGGCATGACATATTTAAAGTGATGAAAGGGAAGGCCCTACAACCAAGATTACTCTACCTGGCAAGAATCTCATTCAGATTCGATGGAGAAATCAAAAGCTTTACAGACAAGCAAAAGCTAAGAGAATTCAGCACCACCAAACCAGCTCTGCAACAAATGCTAAAGGAACTTCGTTAAGTGGGAAACACAAGAGAAGAAAAGGACCTACAAAAACAAACCCAGAACAATTAAGAAAATAGTAATAGGAACATCCATATCGATAATTACCTTAAACGTGAATGGATTAAATGCTCCAACCAAAAGACACAGGCTCGCTGAATGGATACAAAAACAAGACCCATCTACATGCTGTCTACAAGAGACCCACTTCAGACCTAGGGACACATAAAGACTGAAAGTGAGGGGATGGAACAAGATATTCCATGCAAATGGAAATCAAAAGAAAGCTGGAGTAGCAATTCGCATATCAGACAAAATAGACTTCAAAATAAAGAATGTTACAAGAGACAAGGAAGGACACTACATAATGATCAAGGGATCAATCCAAGAAGATGCACCCAACATAGGAGCACCTCAATATAAAGGCAACTGCTAACAGCTATAAAAGAGGAAATCGACAGTAACACAATTAATAGTGGGGGACTTTAACACCTCACTTACACCAATGAACAGATCATCCAAACAGAAAATTAATAAGGAAACACAAGCTTTAAATGACACAATAAACCAGATAGATTTAATGGATATTCATAGGACATTCCATCCAAAAACAGCAGATTACACTTTCTTCTCAAGTGCGCACGGAACATTCTCCAGGATAGATCATATCTTGGGACACAAATCAAGCCTCAGTAAATTTAAGAAAATTGAAATCATATCAAGCATCTTTTCTGACCACAACGTTATGAGATTAGAAATGAATTACAGGGAAAAAAAACGCAAAAAACACAAACACATGGAGGCTAAACAATACGTTACTAAATAACCAAGAGATCACTGAAGAAATCAAAGAGGAAATCAAAAAATACCTAGAGACAAATGACAATGAAAACACGATGATCCAAAACCTATGGGATGCAGCAAAAGCAGGTCTAAGAGGGAAGGTTGTAGCTATACAAGCCTACCTCAAGAAACAAGAAAAATCTCAAATAAACAGTCTAACCTTACACCTAAAGAACTAGAGAAAGAAGAAAAAACAAAACCCAAAGTTAGCAGAAGGAAAGAAATCATAAAGATCAGAGCAGAAATAAATGAAATAGAAACAAAGAAAACAATAGCAAAGATCAATAAAACTAAAAGCTGGTTCTTTGAGAAGATAAACAAAATTGATAAGCCATTAGCCAGACTCATCAAGAAAAAGAGGGAGGGGACTCAAATCAATAAAATTAGAAATGAAAAACGAGAAGTTAACAACAGACACCACAGAAATACAAAGCATCCGAAGAGACTACTACAAGCAACTCTATGCCAATAAAAGGGACAACCTGGAAGAAATGGACAAATTCTTAGAAAAGTATAACCTTCCAAGAATGAATTAGGAAGAAATAGAAAATATGAACAGACCAATCACAAGTAATTTAATTGAAACTGTGATTTAAAATCGTCCAACAAACAGAAGTCCAGGACCAGATGGCTTCACAGGTGAATTCTATCAAACATTTAGAGAAGAGCTAACACCCATCCTTCTCAAACTCTTCCAAAAAACTGCAGAGGAAGGAACACTCACTCATTCTATGAGGCCACCATCACCCTGACACCAAAACCAGACAAAGATGCTACAAAAAAAGAAAATTAGAGGCCAATATCTCTGATGAATATAGATGCAAAAATCCTCAACAAAATACTAGCGAACAGAATCCAACAACACATTAAAAGGATCATACACCATGATCAAGTGGGATTTATCCCAGGGATGCAAGGATTCTTCAATATACGCAAATCAATCAATGTGATACACCATATTAACAAGCTGAAGAATAAAAACCACATGATCATCTCAATAGATATAGGAAAATCTTTTGACAAAATTCAACATCCATGTATGATAAAAACTCTCCAGAAAGCAGGCACAGTGGGAAGCGACCTCAACATAATAGAGGTCATATATGACAAATCCACAGCAAACATCATTCTCAATGGTGAGAAACTGAAACCATTTCCACTAAGATCAGGAACGAGACAAGGATGTCCACTCTCACCACTATTATTCAACATAGTTTTGGAAGTTCCTAGCCATGGCAATCAGAGAAGAAAAAGAAATAAAAGGAATACAAATTGGAAAAGAAGAAGTAAAACTGTCACTGTTTGCAGATGACATGATACTATACATAGAGAATCCTAAAGATGCCACCAGAAAACTACTAGAGCTCATCAATGAATTTGGTAAAGTTGCAGGATACAAAATTAACGCACAGAAATCTCTTGCATTCCTATACACTAATGATGAAAAATCTGAAAGAGAAAGTATGGAAACACTGCCATTTACCATTGCAACAAAAAGAATAAAATACCTAGGAATAAACCTACCTAGGGAGACAAAAGACCTGTATGCAGAAAACTATAAGACACTAATGAAAGAAATTAAAGATGATACAAACAGATGGAGAGATATACCATGTTCTTGGATTGGAAGAATCAATATTGTGAAAATGACCATACTACCCAAAGCAATCTACAGATTCAATGCAATCCCTATCAGATTACCAATGGCATTTTTTACAGAACTAGAACAAAAAATCTTAAAGTATGGAGACACAAAAGACCCCAAGTAGCCAAAGCAGTCTTGAGGGGAAAAAAATGGAGCTAGAGGAATCAGACTCCCTGACTTCAGACTATACTACTACAAAGCTACAGTAATCAAGACAATAGGGTACTGGCACAAAAAGAGAAATATAGATCAATGGAACAGGACAGAAAGCCCAGAGATAAACCCACACACCTATGGTCAACTAATCTATGACAAAGGAGGCAGGATATACAATGGAGAAAAGACAGCCTCTTCAATAAGTGGTGCTGGGAAAACTGGACAGCTACATGTAAAAGAATGAAATTAGAACACTCCCTAACACCATACACAAAAATAAACTCAAGATGGATTAGAGACCTAAATGTAAGATGGGACACTATAAAACTCTTAGAGGAAAATATAGGAAGAACACTCTTTGACATAAATCACAGCAAGATCTTTTTTGATCCACCTCCTAGAGTAATGGAAATAAAAACAAAAATAAACAAATGGGACCTAATGAAACTTCAAAGCTTTTGCACAGCAAAGAAAACCATAAACAAGACGAAAAGGCAACTCTCAGAATGGGAGAAAATATTTGCAAACGAATCATCGGACAAAGGATTAATCTGCAAAATATATAAACAGCTCATGCAGCTCAATATTAAAAAAACAAACAACCCAATCCAAAAATGGGCAGAAGACCTAAATAGACATTTCTCCAAAGAAGACAAACAGATGGCCAAGAAGCACAAGAAAAGCTGCTCAACATCACTAATTATTAGAGAAATGCAAATCAAAACTACAATGAGGTATCACCTCACACCAGTTAGAATGGGCATCATCAGAAAATCTACAAACAACAAATGCTGGAGAGGGTGTGGAGAGAGAGGATCCCTCTTGCACCGTTGGTGGGAATGTAAACTGATACAGCCACTGTGGAGAACAGTGTGGAGGTTCCTTAAAGAACTAAAAATAGAATTGCCATATGATCCAGCAATCCCACTACTGGGCATATACCCAGAGAAAACCATCATTCAAAAAGACACATACACCCAATGTTCATTGCAGCACTCTCTACAATAGCCAGGTCATGGAAGCAACCTAAATGCCCACTGACAGATGAATGGATAAAAAACACGTGGTACATATATACAATGGAATATTATGAGCCATAAAAAGGAACAAATTGGGTCATTTGTAGAGACGTGGATGAATCTAGAGACTGTCATACAGAGTGAAGTAAGTCAGAAAGATAAAAACAAATATCGTATATTAACGTATATATGTGGAACCTAGAAAAATGGTACAGGTGAACCGGTTTGCAGGCAGAAATTGAGACACAGATGTAGAGAACAAACGTATGGACACCAAGGGGGGAAAGGGGCAGGGGCAGGGTGGTGGTAGTGTGATGAATTGGGAGATTGGGATTAACATGTATACACTAATATGTATAAAATGGATAACTAATAAAAACCTGCTGTTTAAAAAAATAAGTAAAATAAAATTCAAAAAAAAAAACAATTAAAAATTTTTTTAAAAAAATTCTTTTCCCACAGTGCTCCCATATAATATGCCCCTCCAATTTTTTAGTGTTTACCAACAGTGTAAGTCAAACATTTGTTCCAGTAAACAAGTGAATACAATGACTGGTAGTTTTCTCTTTTAAGGATTGTGTACAGAGTAGTAATGTCAGGGTTATAAACACGATGAAAAAAAAAGAAAAAAAGTATGATAAGAAACAGGATATGTGCATATCGTCAAAGTATCTCCTCACAAGATATTTTTTAATTTCAAAGGAGAAACAGTAACTTTACAGTGGAGAATCCTGGCAGACACAACTGTAACCAAATGATCAAGGTTAATCTCACCAGTAACGAAACATGCTGACATCAAGTGTTCCCTGATATGATGCACTGAGAAGAAGACAGTTTCGATTCTGTAGTATTCTTGCCAAAAATGCATAACCTAAATTTAATCTTGAGGAAATACCAGGAAAACCCATTCACTTAACAAGTGGCCAATACTCTTCACAAATGTAAAAATCATGAAAGGGAAAGAAAGATTCTGAAACTGCCCAGATTGAAGAAAACTAAGACTATACCACAACAAAATACAATGTGGGATCCCAGACTAGGAAAAAGACATTAATGGGGAAACTGTTGAAACCTGAATAAAATCTGCAGGCCAGTTAACAGTATCATATCAATGTTATTGTTTCTTCATTCTGATCATTGTGCTATGGCTATGTAAGATGTTAACATTTTTAAAAGCTGGGGGAAAGGGATATGGGAAGATTGTGTACTAGTTTTGCAACATTGTTTGTAAGTCTCAAGTTTCTGCAGAATGAAAAACTAATAATAATTTTTCTTTTCTGCACCCGGTCAACAGCTTTTGGAGAAGCAGGAGGACTGTCAGAAAGACACTCCCAAGTCAAATTCTGGATCTGATATTTATCTAGCCACGTGACTTCAAGGTAGTTATTTACACCCACTAACCCTGAGCTAGTCCTCCAGCTGTACGGTACTCACCATGATCCCCACTTTACAGATGAGTCAGCTGAGGCAGTGCACATAAAGTGCTTATGACCTGGTATATATTATTATTGTTATTATTATTATTATTATTATTATTATTATTAGACATCAGGGAATGTCATTATGCAAGCAAAATCACCTATTTCAATTATTTTTATTAAGAACTTCCTCATCTAACGAAGAATCAAAGGAAGAAGGCAGGGATGCAGTGAGTGGGAAAGAAAAGAAAAAAGGAGCTAGAAGGAGGAGGCAAGGGCTAGAGAGAGGGAAGTGGGAGGCAAAAGAACTGCTCCTTAAATGATAATAAAAGCTACTTTTCAGTAACATGAATAAGCCACTGCACAAAAAAATAATGTAGGAACTACATCCTTTTTTCACCCTTTTTTAAAAAAATTTATTTATTTATTTATTTTTGCGGCAAGCAGGGACTACTCTTCATTGTGGTGCGTGGGCTTCTAACTGCGGTGGCTTCCCTTGTTGTGGAGCATGGGCTCTAAGTGCACAGGCTTCAGCAGTTGTGGTGCACAGGCTCAGTAGTTGTGGCTCGCGGGCTCTAGAGCTCAGGCTCAGTAGTTGTGGTGCGGTGCACGGGCTTAGTTGCTCCACGGCATGTGGGATCTTCCCGGACCAGGGCTCGAACCCGTGTCCCCTGCATTGGCAGGCGGATTCTTAACCACTGCGCCACCAGGGAAGCCCTTTCACCCTTTTTATACTGGGAGTTTCAAAAAATTCATATTCACACTAATATAGTTAACAAAGTAACTGCTAATGTAAAAATTGAATTCTACATGATATTTAATCACTGTCTCCTCATTACTAATCAATCATGGTTAATTGATAATGATGATGACAAATCCATTTCCCTCCAGAAGCCACCTCAAGTCTAACCTCTTACCTAATACTCTCCATGGAAGCCAGGGTCACCCTACCCAGGTTAGTGCTTCCTATCTGGAACCTAATTACAGATAGGCAGACAGATAGATAGATAGACAGATAGATAGATATGGACAAGAGAATAGATGTATATATGTCAATCCCAACTAATAAGAAACTGCTGTTTAAAAGTAAATAAAATAAAATTCAAAAATTAAAAAAAAAAAGAGAAGAGATGGATGGACGGATAGATAGATGATAGATCAGTGAATAGGTAGAGGGTAGAGATGGATAAACAGATGATAGATTGATAGATAATCTTTGGATTTATGCATTCATATCATCACTGGAAGAGTCAGATAAAATTCTTGAGTAAAGTGATATCCAACTAACATAAGTACGATACATCACCCGAATCAAAATTACTATTTAGGAACACATTTGTATATTAATTTATTTACATAACATATCATTTATTCACTCAGTGAGTACCAGCTTCTAGACACTGAGGTGGAAAGCAAGGAACAAAACAAATTTCTTGCGCCATCAAGATTACTTTCCAATGGAGAAGACAGAAATAAAGTTAAAAATGTATTATGGCAAGTCGAGACAAATGCTATGAAGAAACATAAGGCATAGTAAGGGGCAAGAGATTTCAGAGGGGCTATCTGAGCGTGAATGGTCAGAAAAGGCCTCTTGGGTGAATAAAGAGCCATGTGCGTATCTGGGGGAAAGGGCTCCAAATCAAGAACGCTGCACGTGCAAATGCCCAAGGACTCGACTGAGGAACACAGAGAAGAACATGCTGCTTGCACATCGAGAGAGGAGAGAACAGTAGATGAGAGGGAGTCAGCGGCCCCATCGCTCAGGGTCGAGTAGGCCAAGGGATGCCATATATGTCACCACTGGGGGTACGCGTGCATATCATCACGGGAAGACTCAGGTAAAATTCTTCAAGATTACACAGGAACTTGCAAAAACCCATGGGAAGCCAGCTCCTGTTTTTTCTCTGGAGTCCACCGGTTCCTGAAACCCAAGGCAGCCTGAAACAGGTGTGCACAGGGCTAGTAAACCTCGGTGAGGTGAGCAAGACTCTCTAGGTGAGACAGACATCTCTTCCTCGCTCTGTTTTTCTTGCCTTTCACATGTGACTTTCGTATGTTACTTTCAGACAACGCATGTCTGATTATGCAAAAGGTTCAGAGCCAGGTAGCATGGAAAAACGTAGCTTTCTGTTTATTTCTAGGCCCAAGTCTCTTCAGGCAGCGATGCCCACAGATCTCCACCCTTACTGGAGGCGGCAGAAGGAAAGGAGGCTAGAGCCAAGCCCAGCCTCCTAGAGCGTCCAAACCTGATTTAAAGCTATTTTGGAGCCAAGGACATTTTCCTGAATCCATTCCAAACAAGAATGAAGATGTTGGTGCATGATATTTTTGCAAAATATGCAGGCTCAGGAATTGACAGACTTTACATTTACATCAAACATGAAGAACCATTTGTGAATCCTTGCTGCAGAAAGCTGCTGTCTGCAAGCCAAAAATAATAGCATAAAGAATAATAATAAAACAAAGCTGGCACAAAACCTTGTCTTCCTGGAAGAGGGCCAATTTTTAGTTTGATAATAGCGCTGACTCTTGGAACCCGAAAGGAAAATAAATTCCTACCCACACAATCTGCATTGTTCCTCTCCTCCTCGTGTTAATTTTATCTCACACCTCAAACACATACAATCATTTATTTTTTTCTTATTGAAAGTGCAAGGTGTTTGTTCTAAAAGTAAGTTGTCTGCATCTGATTCCATAAACAGTTTCTTCCTGATGATTGCTATTTTTAAGGCTGTTGCTTTAACTAAAGTTATAGTAAAAAATTAGAAATATTTTCTTCCAGTATTCTTTTGAGATATGTGTGTGTGTGTACATACAGTCTTTATAACATGAGAACTAACTGCCCATTAGGCCTATTCAAATACACAATCAAATATTTCCATAAAGAAAAAAATAATAATCAAACTTGTTTGCTGCATGTTGAGCAAGAACTAGAAACTCCATTTTTTACCCCCAGTCAAGGGCCACACACAATGAAAAACTCACCCCGTCCAAGAGCCACTCAAGTCAGCTAGTATTTTTAAAAACTGGATTATAAATATAAACTCACCTGATTCTTAAACAACACAATATGAAATGGTCAAGCACACAAATATTTCTGGAATGCTTTGATTCCACTAGGTGACCAGTTACCTGGAAGAACACCCAGAGCAAGAGATAGAAAACAGGAGCTGACAAATTCATGCTCGCATCAGAAGCCCCTGCGGGGCATGTCATGATACGGACTGCTGGGCCCCACTGTCAAAGTGTCTGATTCTGGAGGTCTGGGGTGAAAACTGAAACCCTACAGCTCTAACACGCTCGCAGGGGATGCTGATGATGGACCACAGACCATACTGAGCCATAATGAGAGACTGGAGGGAGGAAAACAGGAGAGGAAGGAAACATGGAGGGGAAATGAAGGAGAGCAACGTAGAGTGAGGCAGGGGGGGTGGTGTGTGAACCTGTCACCGCCTTGGCCCACTGAGAGGACCATCAACACATACTCCCCCAACCCCCTCTGCAAGCCAGCAGTGCAGAAGTAAAACAATGAACTCTAACAGACCTTCTGAGTTGGCTGATCCCGCCCCTTCCACAGCCCTGGTTAAGTAACTGACTTAGTCCTGGCCAATGAGAAGTAAGTGAAAGCCACAGGGTAAGTGCGGCTTCAAGGAAAGTTACACTCTTGGTCCCACTGTTCCTTTTCCTTCTTCCTGCCCATACAGAGACCTGAGCCAGGAGATGCAGTAGCCACTCAACAGCCATGTAGGCATGAGGACACAGGCATCCTCCTATGCCAGGTGGAGAAAAGAAAAAAAAATGGGAAGTGCCTGCCTGTATCACGGAGCCACGGTCCCACCACGCCCACCATGACGTCCTACGCCCAGTCTTCACGATGGGCAAGGCAAGAACATCCCTCTCTGTTTAAACCTCTGTTTGTTGGGTTTTCCAGTACCTTCAGCTGAATGATCCCAACTAATATAAAAACTAGCCAAGTACTTACTAGGTGCCTGACACTATGTGACTGCGATACATGAATTATCTCATTTAAAATAATAATGATTTAATCGAGCACAAAACTCTCAAGTGCTCTGCTGATGCATTCAGAAATACATTAAGTTCCTACTTTATTCCAGCCATGGAAAGCACAGAACCTGAACGCAAAGGACTCACAGGTAATATTCGTACCATAGTGATCCCATAGGAGAAGCAAGCAGAGCTTGTGGTGGGGGACCCACAAGAGCCTCCGAACAAAACCAGGTGGATGGAACGATCAGGAAGGCTTTCTGGAGGCAGAGACCCCTGAGCTTGATACTTAAGGATGAGTAGGAACTGAGCTTATTCTTACACATGCAGCAATGCCTCTTTAAATGTGATGGCAACCGCAACCCAAGGGGAAAGAGGGGAAGAAAATCTTTTCTGGACTTCTACAGCAGTGACCAAACAAGGTGCAGCCAACTCTAAATGCACATACAAGTGGAGGGGACACTGGGTGGATGGTGGTTAAAAAAAAAAAAGTTTGATGCCATCATCAAAGATACACGCTCTTCTTTGTTAGCTACATCTTGAGATTAACTGCCTTTCTTAAATACAAGTGAAACAGATGCATGGCAATCAAAGAACAGTCTGGGGAAAAGGTTGACGCTTCTGAATATGTCTTTTCTGCAAAAATTAGGACTCAAATAGGACCTGGGAGAAAATAATTGTATTTGTAAATAACACCAAAATACATTTTTCCGGTAGACATGAGAAAACTGTGCAAAGCTCTGTTCTTTGAAAGCAAAGATCTTATGCCCACAACACAGACTCAGCTATGGTCTTTAATAATTGTCAAAGGCATCATGTTTTATTTGTTTTTGAACCTTAAAAACAAAAGAAACACTTTAGAGACTCACGTTGCATTTCATCCCTCAGCTATGTTACTAGATGGCATCAAATCACCAGGGAGAGTAGGTCCACCTGTACCTTCGGCTACACAGGCACACAGTAAAACAGAAGAATGGGCAAAGGACTTTGAGAACTTTTTCAGACTTTTTTCCTGATAAACAAGGACTTCTTAAGTGGTGCTGAATTCAAGTTATATGACAACTCTGTTTCTGCCACAAGCAAACTGACTTCCCATAGTCATCACTTGTCCTCATGTGCTGGGGCAGCCTGGGTATATGTGCTATTTATTTGCCTGTATATCTGAGGATCCAGAGACAAAGTCTAAGAACAATAAGATACTGGAACATAAGTAGACCTTAATGTTTCATATTTAAAATTTAAAGCTCTAAATAATTTAACACAATTATTTTCTACCGATGACATCATTTATAATATGCCAGGAACCAGGATAAATGCTTTACACATATTATTATTAATCCTTATAAAACCTGGCAAAATCAGCATTATTGTCCCTGTCTTCTTTAAAAAGATGAGCAAACCCAAACTGAAACAAAGAAAGGTTAATTCCCTGCCCAAGATCACACAGCAAGTAATGGGGAAAAAAAAAAAGGAATACAAACCCAGGTGTATTTGATTCTTAAGTTCTGGCTTTTAACTGACATTTTATATTGTTTCTCATCATCTTCACCAAGGGTTGGCAAACTTCTACCCATGGGCCAGTGCACACAATATAATGAGAGGGGGTGGAATTGCATCTGATCTCCCTAGCACCTAGCCTATCGGCAACGGCTAATTACCTAAAGGCTCAATTACACACCACTCAAACTCTGCAAAGGAGCAAAGAAATCTATTATACGCAGAAAACCTTCATCCTAATAAAATCATTAGCTTCAAGAGGAAAAGGAGTAATTCAAACTTGGAAAGCAGAAGTATCTGATGGCTTATGGCATTACAAGATTCTATTCTGCTTGTAAGAGAAAAAAAAAAATCTGTTGGCATGTTTTATGTGTCAGATGAAAACTGTATCACCCAACAGAGCCTGCCTACATTCTAGAAATTAATGTGTTTGTGGGGAGGAGTTCTTTTTCAAACCAGGTCATAATGTACGCCTGCCAAGTGAACCCTCTCTCTTCAGGAATATTCAAAGCACAAGTAGCAACAGGACAGAGGCAGAGCTGCCCCTGAAGGAACAGCCAGGCGTGTTTTATTACCAAGAAAGAGGGAAAGCAAAAGAACATTCTGCGTAACCAAATTAAGTTGTGAAATACCCAAAAGTAACATGTCAAGAAACTCTTATTTGTAGGTGGAATTAAAAACAACACAACAAAAAGATCAATTTATGCTTGAGCTGCATCAGGGGCCGTTTCAGGTCTTCTGTTATAGAAGGTCTCGATCTGCACTTACAGACACAGCAATCAGACTTCATTACAGACAGTATTTACGTCTGAAAATTCTGTTTCAACTTCCCCACACCCAGCCCCTGAGAAACTTCGGTGTGAAATTATCCTGAAATCAGGAGAGCACAAATAGCTTTTCCAATGGGAGGCAGGAGGTTCCTTTTTCCATTGTGGATGGCATGTCCACCTCCAACACCCTGTGCAGACAGGCTCCCAAGCTCCCTACCTCTTCACGCCCCTGACCCTTTCTCGCTATCACAGCTTCACAGCTCTCTGTCCTGACCCATGAGGACCAAATCCCAGTTGTGGCGTAAATGGCCCTGGCCATGGAAGAGCACAAGGGTCACAACGCTACCCAAGCCACACAGAAGCATTTTTTTTTAATTAATTAATAAATTTATTTATTTATTTTTGGCTGTGTTGGGTCTTCATTTCTGTGCAAGGGCTTTCTCTAGTTGTGGCAAGCGGGGGCCACTCTTCATCACGGTGAGCGGGCCTCTCACTATCGCGGCCTCTCTTGTTGCGGAGCACAGGCTCCAGACGCGCAGGCTCAGTAATTGTGGCTCACGGGCCCAGTTGCTCCGCGGCATGTGGGATCTTCCCGGACCAGGGCTCGAACCCGTGTCCCCTGCATTAGCAGGCAGATTCTCAACCACTGCGCCACCAGGGAAGCCCCACACAGAAGCATTTTAAAGAGCTCTTCCACAGAGCACTTACAATCTTCTAACATAGCATATAATTCTGTTATTTGTTATTGTCACGCGTTGCCTCTCTCCCTCCGCTAGCATGCAGAGCCATGTTCCTTGGGCACCTCTGCATGTTTTATACATGGATATATTTATCCCAAATATTAAGTGCAGTGCATGGGAATTCCTGGCAATAGGTGCTCCAACAATATGTGTTGAATCAAGATGTGTTGAATGTGCTGAGACTTCCCATTTTTAGTGCACATACTTTTTAGCAGTATTGCTTTTAAGCAGAATATATTTATGCCTCCATGGGGAATTACAACAGCTATGATTGCAAAAAGGAAACAGGAGAAATAAAGAGCATACAAAAAAGACTGAGATAATATGTCATCCTGCATTCATGTAACAGAACGATAGGCGACCAAGTGAAGATGATTAAGGTCAGATGTCAAGGACAAATGGTGGCGTCTTCAGGTCTTGTGCTGCGTTCATGCAGAAGATAATCTGGGTCCATGGAGCTTTATCAGCCCCATAGAGGTAACTATGCCTGGCATGATGATCATTTTTGTAGAAGTCTACAGAGTTGACCCCTCCATACTTTTTAGGTTTTGAAATGATAACTGTCTTGACTTAACAGGATGCTGCTCGTATTGACACACCCAAGAGCATACAGTGAAAACAGGTTAAATGGTAGAGGACTGTCCCACTTGCATTTCTGAAACTCAGATCTAACGATGACATTCTCATCTTCACATCCTCAATGATTGCTGGTTGCCCATGTGCTAAGGGCTGATTTCTTTGTGTGGCAAACTTGCTCAGCTCTTTGGAACATTCTCCAGCTATCCATCTCCATATCCAAGTTTTCATCACCCCCTTTCCACCTCCCTTCCTCCAAAGATCTTTAGACCTGGGGCTCCAGGTCCACCCTCATGAAAAACTGAGAAAAAAGCATCATTCAGTTTGTCAAATTTTCATAACTCCTAAGTCACTCTTTGTCCAATAACCATCCATTTATTTTAAAACAAACAAACAAACAAACAGGTTCTAGTTAAGGAAAAGCTATGTACCAGGCATGGGGTTTTAAAAAAAAAAAGGAAAAAAATTCATTTGCATTATTTCACTTTAATACTAAAAAACAAAATCCTATCAACACAAATGTCATTCTGCATGTATATATATAGACGCTCAATAAGTATAAGTGCACTTCACCCAAGAACAGATAAAGATGGCCTATAAACACAGGAGAAAATGTTTAGCATCTTTAGCCATTAGGGAACTGCAAATTAAAATCACAATAAAATACCACTATTAAATGGATAACTTTTTTAAACCGACCGTACCCAGACTGGCAAGGGGGTAGAGCAACTGTGACTCTCACGCACTGCTGGTAGGAAAGTAAAACAGCACAGCAACTTTGGAAAACAGTTTGGTGGGTTTCTTACACAGCTGAACACTCATTTAATGCACGAGGCAGCAATCACACTCCTGGGGATGTATACAAGTGAAATGAAATCACGTGTTCACGCCAAGACACAGGTGTACAAGTATGCAGCGACTTTATTCATAGTCACTCAAACCTGGAAACAACCCAATGGCCTTCAACTGATGGGCGGATAAACAAACTACAGTAAGTACATCCATACAAGGGAAGACTATGCAACAGTAAAAAGAAAAGACCACTGATGCTCTCAACAAATTGGACGACCCTCAGAGGTGTTATGCCAAGGGAAAGAAGCCAGACACCAAAGCCTCATGCTGTATGATTTACTTTCCATGAGATTTCGGAAGCGGCAAAACTGTGGACAGAGATGAGATGGGTGGCTGCCAGAAGCTAGGAGGGGGAGGGCCTGACCACAAAGGGACAAGAGAGAACTCTGGAAGGGTGACGGAACAATTCTATATCATGATTGTGATGGTGATTACATGGTTATAAGCGTTTGTCAAATCTCAAACCATATACTTAAAGTGGATGTGTCTGACTGGATGCAAATTACACATCAACAAAGCTTAGCGTAAAAAACAATCAGTCACCAGAAAGAAACACAAGTGCCTTGTCGTAGACCACAAGGCTCCTGAATGGTCAAGCCGGAGTGTGCATCTGCAGTATGCTTATTTATGTATTTCCAAATGACTTACCAGTACTGCTGCCGCTCAGGAATATAGTACAGCACAAAAATACGTACATAGGAAAACATCTATCATTATCAAACTTGGACATAAAACCATATAGTCTTCTTGATCGTTTTTATTTATTTTTTCGGGGGCGGTCAACTTTTTGCCAGATGTGACAGGGACAACGTTCTGACCTCACAATATAGCAAACAACAAATACAAATCAGACATTTTCTTGCGGTTCGCTGTGCTTGGAGGAGTACGCTTGGTTTTAACAGGTTGTGTGTTTTCAGACTTCTTTTTAAGCTACTCAAATGTCCTGTGGAGGTTGGCTCTCCATAAACTTCACGACATAATCTCTAGATCAGCCTGCCCACACGTGAGCGAGGCCAGGCACGTGCCAGTGTCTTGGGCGCTCTGTCCTCGGATTACCTCTCCTCCTGCTTCTGACGCGGGACACCTACCACACAGCTTGGGTGTGAGCACCAGGAAGGGTCTGTATGCGTGTTGACAATGCTAAAGACCTTCTGACACTGACACGTATTGTTTATTCTTTCAAAATGGTCTCGTATTTTCTTCCCCCATGCAACAGACTGTCACAAACACCTCCTTTTATGTTTGCCCAATGTGGAGATGTCTCTTCCGGTTGGCCTCCTTTCCCTAAGATACTTAAAGATATTTTACAGTTTCCATTTCTTTGCCAAGTCTTATACATCTTGGACCCATCAGATCTGACACACATTGGTCATGCATCTGACTCCCCTTTTCCTATTTATGGAAAGCAATCTTTTTTCCTGCTAGTATCATTCTGGGACATTTCTTCAAGAATGACATTTCTAGGACACTGCCTTAAGAATGACATTTAGAGAAAATTCTTCAGTGTATGTTTTTTGTAGATTTCCAGAAACAAGTGTAAATAGTCTAAAGGTCTCTTGCAAGTAACTAACTTCCTTAATCCTACCTTTCAAGGCTGGGGGCTTTTTTGCTTTCCTTTGCCAATACTGAATGGAGTGCTGGGGGGGGGGGTCACCTTCCTTTAGTTTTATGACTTTTATTGTGCTGTGCTCATTAAAACTTAGGGACTCCCACACAGCCCACTTCTGACGAGGCCTTATTTGCCGCTTCCCATTGCTTTGTTTAGACCTCCAAGTTTTCTGTTTAATTTCTCTTTCACTGTAAGCTTGAACCTATAACCATCAACTTTTTTCAAGTTTTTCTCAACTCATCACTGGGGACATTTGGGCCAAATCACCCTTTATTGTGGTGCCGGGGCCACGGGGTTGGGGGGCCGTCCCGGGCACTGTAGGACGCTGAGCAGCGTCCCTGGCCTCCGCCCACTAGATGCCAGGAGCACCCCCTCCCCCAGGTTGTGACAACAGAAAATGTCTCCAGACATTACCCAGTGTCTCCTTGGGGGCATGATCGCCCCCAGCTGAAAACCACTGCTACCAAACGACCCGTTCCATTTAAAAGAAGACCCTCAGCACTAACAGCTCAGGAAACTATATATTAAATTTGCCAGCAAGTTGCAAGTAACACCCAGCAGCCGATTACTTAACAAAATGGAAGTACTCATTTTCTTAGGGGAGACTGAGAAATTCTTCCTTTTCAATAAGAAAAGAAAAGATCATTCCAGGTATCTATTCTGCTTCTCTATAGAGAAGTGCCTCCTAAAGATATCTGTTCCTTCCCCCACAATGTCCTCACAGGGATGAGCGCTCCCCTTCACCTTCCCCTGCAGAAAACAGGCTGGCCATACCAAACATCCTTCACGTTCAGCCCATCTGAACAATGGGGATAATAACACTAGTGCCCACCACATAGGGGCAGCAGGAGGATTACATGAGTTAACATAGACGGTGTGTCTAAAACAGCCCTCCTGTGCAGTAAGTGTCTTACAAGGAGTAGCTCTTAACATCGTGACAGCCAGAAAGTGCCATTACTCAATCACTTACTCACATTCTCATTTCACAACAAATAGTCTTTACTGAACATCTGTGCTATGTAGACACTCTGCTGGACCAATGTCATTGTGCTCAAGAAGGGTACACTCTGTAAGGAGATGATGATGATAAAAGTGTAAACAAGACACAAAGGTGCCAGACAGGGTGCCAACTGTGTCTAGAGGAGTCAGGGAAGGCTTCCTGAAGGAGAAGGTAGTCGAGCTGAGATCTGAATGACAAGAAGAAATTCTCCAGGGGGCAAGGAGGATGGAGGGCACTGCATTCAGAGGTCAAAGCAAAGGCTAAAAGTCCAAGAGCATGAAGTAGACTTCAAAATCACTACCAGTAAAAATGTGATCGGGGAGCTACGGGAAATGAGGCTAAAGAGCAAGCTGGGGTCAGCTCATGACCAGCCTCATGGAAAGTACAGCCTCTCCCAGAAGGCACTGAGGACACAAATGCCACGGGGTGTTACAAGGTTGACATGTGGGAGGTGCAGGGTCAACCAAGACCATGAGAAATGCCCGGTCAAACCTAAATGAGTTTCTTGACGACAGGACTTTCCAAAACATTTAAAATGCCAAAGGTGATTATGAGTTTCCAAAGGGAAAAACTTTAAGCAGCAGTTCCCAAACTTAGGTGACAATCTCGTAAGAGCAGAGCTCCGGAAGGGATCTGGACTGGGAAATATCGCTGAGCGAATGAGAAGACATTAAAGACTGTTTAATAAAGGAATCTCATCACCAGTTTTGCACATGAGAAATGTCACTCTAATCTGACCAACATGGAGAGATTAAATGGGATTGGAGTAAGCCCGGAGGCAGGAAAAAACAGAGGGAGAGCCACACAATATTCCAAAGGATAATAAGAGACCCAGTTAGGGTCACAGGGAGTGGACACGGAGAGGGCAGAATGCCTTGGAGAGACATTAAGAGGTAGGAGCGATGTGATGGTGGGTAACGAATGTTAGTCCTGAGAGAGAGGGAGACGTACAAAAATACCCAAGTTTTCACCTTAAGCAATAAGTGAGATGCTGGAACTACTCACTAAGAAAGAAATCAGGAAGAAAAAAGTTGGTCTGAGGAGGAAGACAAGGAGGACCGTTTTAATGGGTTGCGTGTGAGGTACCTGTGAACGTTCATGGGTATGCGGGTAGGGGCGGCAAAGACCCAGACTAGAGAGAGAAATGCCAGAGCCATTGCCAGAGAAGTGGGTTGAAACCGCTGGCATCAAGAGGACTGGCCAGTGAAAGAGTGCAGAGTGAAAAAAGAAAGGTGACACAGACCAGACCTGCGGAAGAACACCATTTAAGGGCCGGACGGAAGGGGGAGCCTGCAAAACAAGTCACGGAAGAGGTGGGATGAGAAAAGAGAGCGTAGTACCACGTGACGCAGGAAGGACAGATAATTACAAAGGAGGGAACGGCTCCATCCGGACTGAAGGTGAAGTGAGGGGAGGAGGAACACTAAAGATCCCACACCGGATGCTTCTGACAACACCCCTCCAGGAAAACAACTGTGGGAGCCCCGGTTCAGTGGTTCTCAAATTGACTGTGCGCCAGGATCCCCTGGAGGGCTTGTTCAAAGCCAGCCTGTGGGGCTGCCCCCAGAGTTTCTGGTTCACGAGGTCCCAGGTGATGGTGGTGCTGCTCCGGAACCCCCCTTTAGAACCACAGCTCTAGATAAGGAACGCTGACCTTTCCTCTCTGCCTTGAGCAGAACTGTCAGCTGGGGAAAACACAAATGTTTCATCTTCTTTCTCTCTGGCCCTCTGATTCCAGAAGACGGAAGTAATTCATTTTATTGCCTTCTCGTTCCAACTTAAGGAGCCCAAATCTACCACATTTCACCAAACATAAGAGGGTTTCGACTACAAGACACACCTTTATTTTACATAAGAAGAAAAAGATGCCAATAATTATGAGACGTGGCTGATTGTGAGAAGCAGTCTGATTTCAGAACGTGCTATCCTACAAAAATGTACATTTCAGAATTGATAAAACGTGGCCAGTCCTGTCCTCTAGGGCCACCTGGGCAAAGTCTGAACAGAAGCCTGCTCGCCAGTGGGACCTATGATTCTGTGTCTCCTCTGCTCTTCCTCTTGTGGGATATACACACGTGCTGGCATCCACCTACCAGACCCAAGAACTCTGCTGCTCCTGGGATCTCCTAGAAGCTGGGTCCTTCACCTGAGCCTCCAAAAGCATCTAACCCCACATTCCTCCAGTTCTTCAGAAGTCCTCAAAACTCGTTATTAAATGTATGGGCACATTTGCACGTAACTCCTGCATTTCCCACATTTACCCAGGACAATGAGTAGCCCAACCCAGAGTGTTCTAGCCCAGACAGCCTACCACAGAGACGATCAATTCAAGAAATGCCATCACTATAAACAGCAAAAGTTAAAAGGAAACTGACACCCTCATGCTATTTTTTCTCCTCTTAACCAGGAGAAATCTTCTGAATTGCACATATGATTAATTCAAAATGACTTATAGCCAATGGTTACTGTTTATTTGAACCTAGCTGCATGACAGATGCTTCTATCTGTATATTCTTTCTCAAAAGAAGCATTCAAGGTAGATTATCTTTTAATGTGAAACTAAGACTCAGATGTTGGTGGTGGAGCCAAGATTAAACAAATAATAAGGGATTCATTTCAAGAGTATAAAATTTTCATACACACGCTATTTTATAAAGACTTCCCCTAGCCTGACACTGGCCAGTGTCCACAGCCAAAATACTCAGGCAGCGCCAAAAGCACAAGCGACCCTTTCACCTTTTGTGGTACCTAGAAGAAAATGTCTTTGACTCTAGTCTATGGAGTGAACTTTCCACAGAAAGTCAAAGCAAAATAGCTATCGATCTCTGCTCTTTCGCGGGGAGTCTCACAGCACTCCCTTCTCTTCTGAGAGAATTCTGCTTCCCCACTTTGTGCCCCTTTGCTCTCAGAAGTACAAGTTGAAGGCAATCTGTCAACTTCTGTGGGGCCTCCCAAAGCCAGGCATTGCTGGGGTTGTCATGCTACAATAAACAACCACGCTTTTATCACCAACACTCCCTTGTAAGATACAACACTTTACATATGTTCTACAAAACGTGAAAATGGCTACACGAAGGGCAGGCACATCGGAAACAGAGGGAGGCCATAAGACTATCTGTTGAGACATTTTCCGGGTCTAACCCTGAGGCCACGCTTCCTCTGAGGGGACCCAAACCTAGAAGGAGCCACAGCTAGAACGTTCTTACCCAGGCAGCCCCTTCCACACCATTAACACAGCAGGCGAAAGGTCAACCAAAACAAATGCCTTATACAAACAGTCGCCAACATAAAGTCTTTTTCCTTGGGAGAGGGCTTGGACATGACAGGAGGAGACCTGATCCCTACCTGAATGTCCCAGGAGAGTGCCCAGTAGTAGCAAATCCTCCAAGAGGGTCAAATTTGCCTGTTATTTTTAAAACCTGAAACTTAAAATAATCCCAGACCCCTTGGCCACGTGTCGTAAAAACTGCCAGATAAGTTATACACATGGAATTGATTCCAACAATCCACCAGAGAAAGGGGTCTCTCAAATTTGGCAGCGTCTCATTTCCACATGGAAAGAATTACTGGAACTGGGCAGAGGTGGAAGGGCAGGGGAGGAGGGGTGGGGAAGGCCGGTGATGATTCCAATGAGCGGAACCATATTGCACTATCAAGTATGCAGTGCGGTCCGAGCACAAGTCACTGTAAACGCTTGGAGGAAGACTTTTAGGAAAGCTTATCCTTTTAAAGATTGTTTCATACTTTAGAAAGACAACAACTAAAGATAGTGAGTTAAAGACAGTTTCATAGTTTGTTACAGTTTCTACAGTTGTTCTTGCTCTGGCAAGGTTTTTTGTTGGTTTTTTTTTTTTTTTTTAACCTTTCCCAAATCTGAAAGCAATTAGTCCTCTGTATTCAAGCTCTCGTATTTGGAAAAGTCATCATTATGAATAGGTCGACTATGAGCTACCTGCAGGATTTCAGCTCTCCCACATGTGGGAAATGCTGACCCAACATCTGTTTTCCAGTAAGATCCTGTCTTGACACAATTTGATAAGTACATCTGCATTGCCCCCAGGTGTTGGAAGGTCAAGTGATAGATCCAAGGTCACACAGAAAACTAGGCTCCCTTTTAATTACCTGAATTCTTCTGGAAAGGTTTCTAAAGTAAATGGGTTCCAGGAAACCTGACAAGCAATACCCAATGTTCACAGGTTTGGTTTGGTTAGAAGACACTAGTAAATAAAGCATCATTCCCACAGTCTTCTTCCGAGTTTAGATACAGCTTTTGAGGCTCTCTCTCTCTGAAATTCTGTAAAATTGTGCAGCTCACTGGAATCATCACCAGCCTCTCCTGGTTGCTTGCAACTGCCCAATCTATCTACAAAAAGCAAATGTTACCTAAAGCCTCCACACTCAGAGTGTGGTTTAAGAGGCAGCAGCAACAGCATCTCCTGGGAGCTTGTTAGAAACACAGACTCTCTCTCCGCCACCTCTCATCTACTGAACCATAAACTTCATTTTAACAAGTTCCCTAGGTGACCTGTATGCACTGACTAAACCAGGGGAAGGCAGACTACGGATGCGCAGGCCAAATCCGGTGCTGTCTGTTTTTGTAAATAAAGTTTTACTGAAACACAGCCAGAGCCATTAACTTGTCTTTGCTTGCTTTCACACTAGCATGGCAGAATTGAGAAGCTGCAAATATGTACATGGCCCTTTACAGAAAAATGTTTACTAACCCCTGATCTCAACCTTTACTGTGGTGGCAAAGGGGGCGCTAGACACCTATGCTAAAACCACAGCAGGAAATTATCGTAACGACAAAGTAGACAGTCTTTTTTTGATAAGAGATCTGCTTGGCCCATTAGGTAATGGAAATCATCAGGCAAATTTCTAGACCTCATTCAAGTTAAACCCCCCAAGGTCCAGCACCATTTTCTACCCTATGGACCCTGCCAAAGAAACACAGTGTCTGTCTTTATGAAATTTACAGGCAGAGAAGATGTAATTAGCATGAACTTAACATGGCACCCGGTATATAATTCATTAATGCATTAGAAGGACACAATTTTTTAAAATTAATTTATTTATTTATTATTTATTTTTGGCGGCATTGGGTCTTTGTTGCTGTGCGCGGCTTTCTCTAGTTGTGGCGACTGGGGGCTACTCTTCGTTGCGGTGCGCAGACTTCTCATTGTGGTGGCTTCTCTTGT
The DNA here is from genome assembly GCF_965194825.1 of Balaenoptera physalus. Taxonomy (NCBI): domain Eukaryota; kingdom Metazoa; phylum Chordata; class Mammalia; order Artiodactyla; family Balaenopteridae; genus Balaenoptera; species Balaenoptera physalus. The sequence continues at coordinate 119,638 of NW_028126174.1, forward strand.
TGCAGAGCTTGGGCTCTAGGCGCGCGGGCTTCAGTAGTTGTGGCTCGTGGGCTCTAGAGCACAGACTCAGTAGTCGTGGCGCACGGGCTTATTTGCCCCGCGGCATGTGGGATCTTCGAGGACCAGGGCTCGAACCCATGTCCTCTGCACTGGCAGGCAGATTCTTAACCGCTGCGTCACCAGGGAAGCCCGGACACAATTTTTTTCATACCAAGTTCTGGTTATTTAAGCCACACGTGAAATAGTTAAATAGAAACCGCCAGTGAAAGAGCAGGTGGGAAGCTTTTAACTGAAACCACCACTGCTCCTATGGGGGTGGGTGATGGGGAGACTCAGGGTAGAGCCACATGCGTGAGGCTTGATGTACCAAGTGAAGAATATTCTCCCTGACACAAATCTCTCCCCTTCTGTCCCTCCCTCTCTCTCGCCATCCCTCCATGTCCCTCTTCTTCTCCCCTCCCTGCACCTTTGCCCAACATGTGATTTTAAAGTCTACCACCTGCATTTCCTCGATTGCAAGACCTCTGCTGAGATGCCACCAGTGGTTTTGTAACAGGGAAGAACAAATGTGACTCTATATTAGATTTCTTTCTTTTACTTTAACCTTTGTATTCTATCGTCTTTGCTTCCAGTTAAGAATGTTGCCCATACCGTGAAATATATAGGACAGCCCATTCTCAAGTCTATGACCTTTAACGGTATAACACTTTTCCATTCATATAGCGATTAAAAGTTTCAGAACAGAGGATAACATTTGTCTTGTTGGAGGATTATAGGAACATTGTGACCTAACCTACGTGGACAGCTGCAAGAACGAAGGATTCCGACACCAAGAAGTTTGCAAGAACCAACCACAGCCCCTCCCCTTGTAGTATACTAAAAGAAGCCTGAATTCTGACTTGGGTAAGATGGTTTTCTAGGACATTAGTCTGCCATCTTCTCGGAGTCCTGGCTTTCCAAATGAAGTCATTATTCCTTGCCTCAACACCTCGTCTCCCGATTTACTGGCCTGTCGTGCAGTGAGCGGAACGAGTCTGGACTCGGTAACAGTTTTGGCAAAAATGAGAAGACTTTCGATCTGAGCCCCACCTCCAGGGCCTGCACCATGTCACTCTCTGAGAAGAAACCTGGCCAACACAAAACATACAGGGTCTACCTTAGAAGGAGAAGAGCAGCCGGGAAGAGAAAAGAGGGGAGGGTCCCAAGGAGAAGGTCCTGGAGACACTGGGGCTGAGACAGTCCCATAGACACATGTGTGGTACCTTCCAGGTGCCTCAACACCCAAGGTCGCATCCCACACAGGCCGGGCGGCCTGCTGCTACCCTGCTGGCTGTTTGTGTTTGTTCACGTGCTTACTGGTCTGTGGTTAGGTTAGCTTTAAGCAAACTGTGGATGATCATCCTACTGTATGGTTTTGGTTATTCTCAAGTAATCATTGCTTTAGAAAAATCACAAGTACTGAAAAAAAATTTTTAATTAAAAACTTTTAGAGTAGCAGAGTCACAAAACTCACACCCCTACTTGGACGAGCAGAAAAGGTGCTCTGTAGTTCTCCATAAAGTATTATACCTTACTCCTAAAACAAACTCTCCCCTCTGACCCAATCATGAGCAAGAAAAAAAAATTTACTTTATGTCCACTCCAGTGCAAAGCATAGTCTTACAGAACAACATAGGTGAGTGGCCCCCAAGGTGTGGTTCCTGGTACCACCTGGGAGCATGTGGGAAATGCAGAGTCTCAGGCCCCACCCCAGACGGGCCAAATCAGAAACCTCAGGGGTGGGGCCCTGCAATCTGTGTTTAGCAAGCCCTCCAGATGGCTCTGATGCACATTCAAGTTGGAGAACCATCGATTAGATAGACAATCCCTTTAGATAAACAAAGGTGTGTTAGCGTGTTCTTCCCTTGGGTTTTCTCACCCCTAAGACTGTGTGTGTGTGTGTGTGTGTGTGTGTGTCTGTGTGTCTGTCTGTGTGTAGGGGGTGGGGGAAGTTCGGAGGCTTTGGGGACCTCATGTCAGTAAATGAAGGGCCAGGTCCATGGGGGGTTGTCCTCTGCCCTCAACAGTACCAGGAGGTATTTCTCATGCACCTGGTGTTGCATTCTCAGCAGACATCTGAGGCTCAAATATTAGAGCACTGGTTGCAAACTTTTTCTGCAAAGGGTCAGGCAGTAAACAGCTTTAACAGCCATAGGGTCTCAGTTACAACTACTCCTGTCCGCCGTTGTAGTGGGAAAGCAGCCACGGGAATATGTGACTGAATGAGTGTGGCTGAGCGCCAACAAAACTTTATTTACAGGAACAGGCAACGGGCTAATCTGGCTCACAGGCTGTAGGCTGCTGAACCCTGAGTTAGAGTAACATGAGCTGCCACAACAAATAAGCCCACATGTCTCAATGGCTTTTAGGATACAAGTTTACTCTTACTCTTGTACCAGTCCAACGCAGTCCAGTGTTCCTAGCTGTCAGAAAGGTTTCCTCCAAGGACGCTCCGGACACCCAGGCTCCGCCTGCTTTGTGGCTCCACTCTCCCCCCACCTATTCCCAAAGGGACACACATATCTCACCAGCAAATGAGTCACCACACCCCTCCTCAAGGCAAGAGGGCTACAAAACAGACTTGACCTGGACACCCACTCCCAGCAACATCTCCACACTACGGAAGGGGAAGTGAATTCTGGAGACCATTTAGCCATCCTTTTCACACAGGAGAAGAGAAACAGGTGGTGGCTGGAGGAAGATAAGATGTCAAGGAAGAGCTTTCATAAGATGAAATTCATGTGCACGTTTGTACATGTATATAAAGGTCTTTTCCATCATTTATCAACGTACACAACTTTTTTTTAATCTGGCAGGTGGAGGGGTGGATGGGAGACATCTGTGGCCTGAGGAAAGTAAGGTGAAGCCCCTCATGGAAGGGGAAGTGAAGATGAGGGAAGGAAAGCTGGGGCACACTAGGATGGACACCCCCCGGCCCTCCACCTCTGCCGGGATTAAAACCTACATCAGATATTGGCGCCAATGTACTAATAAAGCCAGATTCTGGAAAGATGTGAGATAAAATCTTTACGGCCTGTAGACAGACACTCCTTTACAGACCTTAGTATTTGGAATCTTAGTACAGTTCTATACACCGAAGGCCCTTATCAAAATGAGACTCCAGATGCGTGACAAATTGTGTTTTGAAAAAAAATCATATTTGAATTGCACAAGTTTAAATAAGCCAGTGATAAGCCAAATAGCCTGCCTCTTGGAGAGCTGGAAAGAGAAAAGGGTCAGGACGGGAAATCATAAAATAAACAAATCACTGCTATGAAAATTTATATGGCTCACCCCACCTCTGAAATGAGAGTTCAAAATAGAAATGCTTACTCCTTACCACTGGCTATTAGATCAAGATGTGCTTAATTCGTGAGTGTGCTGGATGCCATTATTCAGCCATGCTGTATATTTTTCCATAGATCTGAAATATCCGCTGTTTCCTTTGCTGCCTCCTCCCACATACCAGATACTTGAGAGCAAATCTCATTTAGATGATGTTTTGTCTAGAGGCAGCCGAGCGGCTTCGTAATAAGGCAGATGCAGAACACGCAATTTCAAGCACTAGCATTCAAAAGCACAGAGCTAATTACCTGTAACTGGGGAAACAAGGCAGAGACGGATCCCCTGTTTGTGTTCCAGCAGGAGGCGATCAGAAAGGTCTGTGTGCCAGGGCAGAAGAGAGCAAAGTGCGTCCTCGCCAGCACCGCCCCAGGTCCCACCAGGAGCTGGGTGGATTGCAGGGCTGGGGGCCATGGAAGCAGCCCAACCACGTCGCAGGGTGCCATCCTCAGACGTGTGAACTTGGAGACGCTGAAGACTACAAGCAAAATGGCCGTGCAGCTGCACTGCCGGAGGACGGCCATACCGTACTTTGTAGGAAGTCCTGGCTGCAGCAGAAAACCAACATATGTGGTCCTTCTCAAGACGCAGTACCTGCCATCCCAAGGGGGCCAAAAAAACCAACAAGAAACAAAATAAACACACATTTCGGTTCCTTAGATCATTTTCCCTTCACCTTTTTTTTTCTCTGTTTTTCATTTAACAGTTGGCCATCTCTTTCCTTTTAAACACAGTTGTAAAGTATACCAAGTTTTCGTCACTAATTATTTCTCTTTTTCAGAGAAATAATTAGTGACGAAAACTTGGTATACCTTACAACTGTGTTTAAAAGGAAAGAGATGGCCCAAATGGAGTCTGGCCTTTATAAAGTCTGACTTTTCTCAAAATTAGCTCATTGCAATTTAGGGGGAAAGTACAGATGGAGGAAGAAGGTCAAAAGTGACAGGATAGGGGTTTCCCTGGTGGCGCAGTGGTTGAGAATCTGCCTGCTAATGCAGGCGACACGGGTTCGAGCCCTGGTCTGGGAAGATCCCACATGCCACGGAGCAACTAGGCCCGTGAGCCACAACTACTGAGCCTGCGCGTCTGGAGCCTGTGCTCCGCAACGAGAGGCCGCGATAGTGAAGAGGCCCTCGCACCACGATGAAGAGTGACCCCCGCTTGCCGCAACTAGAGAAAGCCCTCGCACAGAAACAAAGACCCAACACAGCCAAAAATAAATATAAAAATAAATAAATAAATAATTACTATTAAAAAAAAAAAGTGACAGGATACACCTAGAATTCTTTTACACTAATAGCAAGTTCTTGGAATTTATAAATATCACCAATCTTTGAAATGCTGGATGGGGAAGACACTGATCCCACACTTTTCCTGTTTCTCTCTGCCTATAATGTCCTACCTACTCTTCCCCATCTTGCAAAATCTGCAGTGTTTCAAACTGCAGCTCCTGGGAGTTTGGTGTTGGTAGATGCAAACAATTACACACAGCACGGATGGACAACAAGGTCCCACTGTAGAGCACAGGGAACCTATATTCAATTGTCCTGGGTTAAACCATAATGGGAAAGAATATTAAAAAGTATGTGTGTGTGTGTGTGTGTATATAACTGACTCACTTTGCTGTACAGCAGAAATTACCACAACATTGTCAATCAACTATACTTCAATTAATAAATAAATTACTCAAATTGCAGCTCCTTTCCTAAGCCTTCCAGCCAGAGTTCACCCGCCCTGCCCCAAACTATTGTCTAATGCTTAGGGGCTACTCCTCTAATTTTCTGCTTTTAATTCTTAGTTATCTTTTTCATGTATTTCTGTTTTAAATGCCTCGACTTGATTGCAAGTTCCTTAAAGACAGAGACTGTTATCACGTGTCTTCTTTGTCATACATCTTTGTATCTTTTCTCCCTCTGAAGTGTTTCCAACTTCAGCTGAAAGTAAAAAGTAGAAGCCCAAAGTTTTCAACACAGGTTAAAGAATATTTGCCCCTCATATGCTTAAAGAACTGCTGGGTAAATTAAACCATAAATCTGAGACAGCAGAGCCATTTCTCCACTGCCTAGCAGACCTAGCTAGTCCAGGTCAATAGGACTGAAGACAAACAAAACAAAACAAAACAAAAAACCCACCATCATAAACACCATGAAATGTGCAGGCTGAAATTTGCCACTAAAAGCAAAGCAAAGCTTTCCAAGGACAAAGTTACTTTGAAATCCCATTTTAATTTCTGACATGTAATTATTACTACATAAGCTGGGCTGAGAAAATTTACACTTTTTTTGAAACATAGTCAAGAAAAGTTAATTGCAAGTGTAATATTTTCAGTAAATTATTTGGAAGAATGGGGGATGACAAACATTCTACTCTAGTATAATGTACTGAAAAATTGGTTGTAATCATCTACTACAATCAAACGTGAAGATTACATACATATACATAAATACGTATATACATATGTATTATGCACAAAGTATATTACAAACACATACACTTTTGTTGTTCTGCTTGTTTATTTTGAATTAATTTTATTGTTTGGATTATTAGAGTTTGGACACTGGCCTCATTCCCCACCTAAACTATAAATTGAGAGAACCAGGGGTCCTGTTAGAAATTCCAATCGGGCTTTCTATAGTTGAACCTCTCACCCCTGCAGTTTATAAAGTGTTTTCACTTTGTTTTGTTTTGTTAATATTTGGAGTTGTCTCTGTCCTCACTTGCTCTCCTCAGCTAGGCATTTCTATGTCCAAATGGTACAGGTTGCATTTTTCATTAGATTAGAAGAAAAGTTCCTGCTTAAAGTTCTTGATTCACTATGAGGCAAATCCTAAACTTGTCTGACTTATTTTAGCAAATTCTTGACATAAAAACTTGAGAACCTGTGCTGCATTTTGCATCATCATGAAAGAGTAGATTTACCTGAAAGAGTCCCCTTTGTGGCTTTAAACTACTTCTACTACATAACAGAATTTAGATTATTTTCCTCCAATGCAAATTCCCGTTTCTGTTTGGTTGGCTTTCTCACGAGTCTGACATCAGTGCCCAGAATGAACAGAAGCGATGGATGTGCACAGGCTCTAATTGGGACTCTAATTATTAAGCTGGATCTTGCTTGGGGGCTGTAATTATGATGTGAAACCGTATTCCCTGTTGCCCACACTGCTACTGCAAGCTAATCCTCCAAGGCCCCAAGTCCGTCTCCAAGGGGTGAACACGCTGACGGGACACCCAGGTGACCTCCTGTTTACCATGTGAAGCCACTGCCGCCAAGAGAGACAAATCCAAGGTCAAGGTTTCACCTACCGTGCTCTGAGACCTCCAAATCCGGAACATTTCTGAGCATACGTGTGGTTTGTTTAACATGTTTCCCTGAAAAGAGCCTGAGAGTCTCAAAAGATGTCTAACTGTACCAATGACTCGTCCACAACACAATTTCTTTCAGAGGAAACTGGGCAAGACTCCACGGAAGGGCCCTGGGACTGCAGGCAGCAAAAACACCCAAGGGCACAGGTGCTGCTTCTCGCAAGCGCCTCTGGTGAGAACATGAAGGGGGCTGTACTCGGGAAGGCCGGCTCTGGGGCCTCCCGCCCGCCGTGGCTGGGAGCTTAGCCACGTCAACAGCAGGTGCCTGAGTCACGGCATAGTCCAGGGAGCAGGCAAGCGGGCCCACAGTCCACACCGTCCCCTGAACCCCGGCCTCGTGGGCAGCACCCCTCCCGTCCAGTCCCGAGAGAAAGCCCACCGCCGCTGGCCCGCTCGCGCGTGACCGAGCACAGGCCACACGCGCTCCACGTGCCAGCAAAGCGGCCCCACGCCCCTGTGAACTGTAGCACACGAAAAATACCTCCTGAGGGAGAGGCCATGAGAGCTGCAGACCTCTGGCAGGAAAGTCATGACATAAAGAATCCACCCAGGCGATCCCAGCGTCGGCCGAGGCTGCTGCCCGCCCTGCTTGCACACGCGCCTGGGTACCAGAACTCGCTGGTGACAGATCACTGCACCTGCAGCTCTGCCGTACTGACTCGTTCATTTTATCAAAGACCAAGAATTTACAACGGTTTGGATTTCTTTGGCTGCCCTGTAAACGGCCATGGGCATGAGTCGTGCGTGGCCACGTAGCCACGTCAGGACACCAGGGGGTTCTGGGAGAAGACGGGTGGGGTGCGATGGTGTGGGGAATCGCCACCACTACAGGTTGAACTGGGTCCCCTCAGAAAGATATGTTGTGGTCCCAACCCCCCGGACCTCACAATGTGGCCTTATTTGGAACTAGGTTTGTTGCAGACAGAATTCATCAAGATGAAATGCAAATCAAAACCACGGTACACAACCTCACACCTGTCAGAATGGTCATCACCAAAAAGACAACAAATAACAAGGGTTAGCGAGGATGTGGAGAAAAGGGAACCCTGACACAGTGATGGTGGGAAGGGAAACCGGGGCAGTCACTGCGGAAGACAGTATGGAGGTTCCTCAAAAAACTAAAAACAGAACTACCACACGACCTAGCAGTTCCACTTCTAGGTATTTTCCTGAAGAAAACACAAACACTGATTTGAAGAGATATACACAGCCCTATGTTCACTGCAGCACTGTTTACAATTGCCAAGATATGGAAGCAACCTAAGTGTTCATCAACAGATGAATGGGTAAAGAAAATGTGTATACACACACACACACACACACACACACAAAGAGGAATACTGCTCAGCCATAAAAAAGAATGAAATCTTGCCATCTGTGACAACATGGATGGACCTGGAGGGTATTATGCTAAGTGAAATAAGTCAAAGAGAAATACTGCATGATTTCACTTACATGTGGAATCTAAAAAACAAAACAAATGAACAACACAACAAAACAGAAACAGACTCATAGAAACAGGTAGTTGTAGAGGCGAGGGGGTGGGGGGTGAGTGAAATAGGTGAGGAGCTTAAGGGGTACAGACTTCCAGCTACAAAATAAATGAGTCACGGGGATGAAATGTAGAGCATGGGGAATACAGTCAATAATAATGTCGTATCTCTGTATGGTGACAGATGGTTAACGACTTACCGTGGTGATCATTCTGTCATGTACAGAAATACTGAGCCACTATGTTGTACACCTGGAAATAACATAGTGCTGTAGGTCAATTGTATGTCAATAAAAATACAACAGAGAGAGAAAGAAAATGCACACACACACAGAGAATTCATCAAATGAGGTCACAGAGGAGTAGGGTGGGCCCTTAATCCAATAATGACTGGGTGTGCTTGTAAGAAGATGGTCACATGAAGACAAAGACACACAGAAGGCAGAGATTGGAGTGACACGTCTACAAGTCTAGGAATGTCAGGGCTTGTCAGAAACCACGGAAGATAGGACACAAGCAAGGAAGGCCCTACAGAGGAGGGCCGCCCCGGTGGCACCTTGATCTGGGACTTCTGGCCCCCAGGACTGTGAGAGAACCAATTTCTGTTGTTGTAAGTCAGTTTGTGGTACTTTTGTTACGGCGGCCCTAGGAAACCGATACAATCACTAAGAATCATGGTTTCTGCTCTACTTTATAATCAAGACAAGTGCTTATTAAAATACTGTTTTGGATGCTGGCTGTAATGTAGCAGCAATTTTCATAATAAAAGACATGCATCGCTTTAAAAAAAAAAAAAGGCTTCCCTCGCAGCCTTTCAGAGCATCCCTGCCTAAGGAAACGGTCCCTCTGATGGGCTCTGGTCCTGCGTTGGGACTTCAGCCCATCCTCACCCGGGTGGTTTCTCTGCTCAACCACAGTCACCTGCATGTCCTGGGAGGAACCTGGGGTTCGGGGGGGAGTGGAGAGGGACAACGTACAAGATCCCAAGTTACCGAGTTGACAAAATGCTGCCTACAAATGTATACATAAAAAAGCATGTTTTAAAAAAAAAAGCATGTTTGTTTATATGACTGCTATCTACACGCGTCCCCGTATGCATTTTTAGATCCTTTAAAACAGCACAATTTTTACTGTTTAACATCACTAGATAATTATTCTAAAAACCAAGGTGGTGTGTGGGTTTCAGATCAGTAAAAGAGGCCCTGGAACTAGAGCCTAGCCGGGCCCCCAGGGTCTATGACATCAACCAAACCACAGAACAGATGAGAAACCATTACCATAATGAGCTCTTTCTCCATTCCTCCCAGTAATGAGTCTTCTTGAAGAATTCATTCAAAATTCTGAAACGGTTTCTCTTCAAAAGGAGAAAGATACGCTTATTGAGAAGGGCAGAAACCAGCTCGTATCTGTGTGTGCATATGTTCACCCTCTTGTCTCCTCACCTTTTAGGATGTCTGAAAAGTGAAGGGATCTTCACTTACTCCAGGAGTTCTCCGGCATATCAGCCAACGATTCATGCTTCTCGTTTACCAGGACTGAAAAGAATGCCGACTCCACACGGATTAATGGCAAACAGTTCTGTATGTGATCAAGAACTAAGCCTGCTCACTCAGCCATAAACGAGAACAAACTAATGCCATCTGCAGCAACACGGATGGACCCAGAGATTGTCATGCTGAGTGATGTAAGTCAGACACAGAAAGACAAACATCATATGATATCACTTATATGTGGAATCTTAAAAAAAGGACACAAATGAACTTATTTACAAAACAGAAACAGAGTCACAGATGTAGAAAACAAACTCATGGTTACCAGGGGATGGGGGGGAGGGATAAACTGGGAGGTTGGGACTGACATATTCACACTACTAACATATAAAACAGATAACTAAGTAAGGACCTACTGTACAGCACAGGGAACTCTACTCCGTACTCTGTCATGGCCTATATGGGAAAAGAATCTGAAAAAGAATGGATATAGGTATATGTATAACTGATTCACTCAGCTGTACACCTGAAACTAACATAACATTGTCAATCAACTATACTCCAATAAAAATTAAAAAAAAAAAAAAAAAAAAAGAAAAAAAGGACTAAGTCTGCTCTTCGAACTTCTGGATTCTGTTATTCCACACCCAGCCAACCAGGATCAATTATTAGAAAATACAAGGGACAACACCATTGAGGATTTCGTGACATTTATAAAAGCAAAAAAACACGGTCTATTGCCATTTATTAAATAGTATACACCTTATAAGAATGGAAATTCAATGAGTACATATATATGAGAAAAAAGGTGAAGAAATCTTTAGTCAACTCTACCTAATACTCGTCATCCATTTGGTGTGAAAGAAACCATCTCTTGACTTTATCTAATTAATTAATCAGCTACCATTTAAAAAATATATGGGGCTTCCCTGGTGGCGCACTGGTTGAGAGTCTGCCTGCCAATGCAGGGGACACGGGTTCGAGCCATGGTCTGGGAGGATCCCACATGCCGTGGAGCAACTAAGCCCATGAGCCACAGCTACTGAGCCTGCGTGTCTGGAGCCCGTGCTCCGCAACGGGAGAGGCCGCCACAGGGAGAGGCCTGCGCACCGCGATGAAGAGCGGCCCCCGCTCGCCGCAACTGGAGAAAGCCCTCGCACAGAAACGAGGACCCAACACAGCCAAAAATAAATTAATTAATTAATTAAAAAAAAAAAACAAAATCTACATTAAAAAAATATATATATATGTTAACATTCAACTTCAAAGCTATATATTTTATTTTTTTAAATAAATTTATTTATTTTATTTATTTATTTTTGGCTGCATTGGGTCTTCGTTGTGGCGTGCCGGCTTCTCACTGCAGTGGCTTCTCTTGTTGTGGAGCACAGGCTCAGTAGTTGTGGCACATGGGCTTAGTTGCTCCGCGGCATGTGGGATCTTCCTGGAACAAGGCTTGAACCCGTGTCCCCTGCATGGGCAGGTGGATTCTTAACCACTGCGCCACCAGGACAGCCCAAAAGCTACATATTTTAAAGCAGATGAGCTCTAAATCCAGGACCAGTCACTGCTGTTGACTCGATTTCACAACAAAGCTCTCTGAGCCAGGAATTCTCAGAACCAACAGGAAGGGCTTACCAAGGATACAATTCACCTTGGTCAGGAAACCAGAAAACTGGTGGCAAGACAAGCTGAAATGCTAAGGCTCCCAGTCTACAGCAGAAGAAAAGGAACCTGAAGACAAATGTATCGGTAATGATCATCAATTGTATCCTTCACAGCCTTGAAGTCACCTCATTGAGCTTCAACAGTATTACGAGGCATTCCAGATCGTTCTACAGATGAGAACTACACACAGCACAGAATACTGCCGTGCTCGTAACCATCTCTCTCAGAAAGACAGCATTTGCGTGTGACGACGAAAAGAAGGAAAACGCAGTCACGGGGTGATCACACACCTGACTTCCCGTGGACACAGCCAGCATTTCTGCCTCACTTGAGCACACACCAGTGGGCCAGGGCTGCAATTCCTGCACATGGTTCCCTGGGCTCTCTTCCTGCCCACCCGAGACCCCACAGCCCCTCACCACCCCAGTCACAGAGGTGGGAGAGGGGCCCGAAGCAGAGTGAACGGGGAGCCGGGATCCCAGAAACGTGAAATGGGGGGTCCCGGATGGAGGACATCACGCTGCCTTATTTCCTTACGCGACCTTCATGCCCACGTCACACTTCTAGGGGGAGTGAACGGGTCTGTGTCTGCTACTAGCTTCCAGAAACAAGTTCTGTCCTTACAGAGGCTGCCCAAAGCTGGACAGCTGTCACCAACCTTTGCAATTCACGTGATAAAATACCCTATTCATACCCAGCCAAGGAGCACATTCCTGTAGGAGAGGCCAGCCCTCACCCACAACCCCCTTCCTGCAAACTCCATGGAGCCCACACGTGGCCACGAGAATCCCAGCGCTACCTGACCCAGATGTTCGTGGTGGTCTAACTGTGAGGACAGAGATTAGCTGGCAGAGGCCGATGGTAGGGGCAGGGGTGCCATCCTCCAGGCCCTGAACGCCCCCCGGATTTCTGCCACAGTTTGTCACTGATGCGCTCACCCCAGAGACTCAGACCCACCGCTGCCAAAGGTAACCCCCTAGAACACGTTACATCATTCTCCAATCAACAAACTCTCCAGTGGTCCCCTGAGCACCTGTAACGCAGCCCACATGCCCTGACCGGTTTGTTCCCTCTAGCAAGAAAGAAAACCCGTCTCTCTGCTCCAATATTACTGAGGGGTCTGGCCATGTTCAGGCCTGTCCTATCCAATTAGATGATAAACTGAAGTTTTATTTCTCGGTATACCTCCCGTGCCCAGCACAGCGCCTGATCCGCACGACAGACTCAGCAAGTACCGGCTGCGCTGAATTAAATTCAGATACAATATTATGAAAACACTGCAGGAAAAAGCATGGCTTTCCATGCATCTAGGAACAACACAGGCAGGCTTCTGGGCCTCTTCAATTTTATGACTCAAATACCCGTCAAGAAGTATTTCCAACTGGGGTCAGAAATGCTCATCGACGTTACCTAAGTGGAGAGGTGAGTATTCTTCTCTGTTACAAAGGAACGATGCTCTTTGGTACTTTTTCCAAGCTGTGACATCCTGCAGGGTTTCCATCATAAGCAGTTAAAAGCAAATGAAGACCTGGGGAGCTTTACTGATCCAATAGAGAGAGACACAGCAGCGCCAAAGATTGATTTCCCACCACGGATGCAGGTTTAGTACAGCCATACAGCAGAGAATCACAGACTGAACAGGCGTTCTCACTGGTTCCTCCACTCTCTCTCCAGTGCTTCTGTGGGGTTCACATATGAGCACCTCTTCCTTTTATAAAGATCCCCCCCAAACTGGAAGTTTCAGTAATACCCCGGCAGCCCAATGTTCATGATCTTTAATAAAAGGAACCACGGCCCTGTAGCTGCTTCCGAAGTGGCACTAACCACCCTGCTCTGTGCTCCAAGGTGGTGCAGGAAAACTGGGCCCCATCTTCTAACTCCTCATCCGCACCAAGACCAAATCAGCTCCTAGAAACCAGAGGCTGGTAGGAGGAAGCACATTTAAATTCTTCATAACACCTACTGTTTTCCTGTGAACGCAAGAGAGTTTTTTACTCTTCCCTTTCCCACCAGGGAGCCCCAATTGGGGGTGGGAGCTTCAATTCCAAATCTAAGTAAGAGTTCCCTATCAGTAGCCTGCCTGACAGTACAAACCGCAGTACTCTTGGAAACTCACATCCAGCTCTGGCCCAATAAAACCCTGGGTACTTGTCAGTGTCTCTGCTTCCCTTCCACCTCTAACGTCCAGGAGTGCTTGGGCATCATCCATCACGTGATGGAGACACTTATTTTTCCTCCCAGTGTGTATCCTTCTACACCCTCCCCCCCCCAATTTATTCATGGAAGAGTCTAAGCTTGGTCATCCACTATGAATTGGTGTTATGGCTACATCTAAAATGAAAAAGATTAAGAGAACAAAAAAACCCTCTTTTCCTTGTATTCCAATGTATGATGTATTTTATTTTCCAATCAAGATATTGCTTGTGGGTTATATACTCTTTTCTATGAGCAAAATTTGTAACACATTCATGGGTGTCCATTTTTTTTTAGCTCTGGGGAGACCTATACTCCAAAATGAATTTTGAATTATAAACAAGTCATTGAATCAGTTGCACTGGAAGTAGCAATGTGGCCAGAGCCATCGCAGGAAACGGGGGAGGATGAAGATGAGAAGTTTCGAGGCTTCCAAGAGAACACTTCTGAAAACAATCAAGTTAACTCTCCACACAAACTCACGGGTTCACGGCACACCGCCTCGAACGAGACCCCATCTGCTCTGTGTCCCTCTCCCTCTCGCTGCAATGACCCTACCCTGCTGAGAAAGACCCTCCCACCAACTCCAGCTGGGGAGTTCCACCGAACCATGTGGCAGTGTGTAGGAGGAGACAACAGAACCTTCTCATTCAGGATGCTTTCGGTTGACTTACGTTTCCCCCAGAAGATATACTGAAGTTTTTACCCCCAGTACCTCAAAATGTACCTTGTTTGGAAATATGGCCTTTGCAGAAGGAATCAAGATAACTTCATTACAATGTTCCTTTTCCTCAAAAAAGTCCCAGGTTCATTTCATGGACGGAAATATATGGAAAGACCAGTGCCAATGTACTAGTTTCATAGGGCAAACAGTTTTTTTTGTTGTTTCATAGGGCTACCAAAACAAAGGACCACAAGCTGTCGGCTAAACAGAAACGCATTCCCTCACAGTTCTGGAGCCTGGAAGTCCTAGATCAAGCAGCCGGCAGGGTTGGTTCCATCTGAGGGCTGGGAGGGAAAATCTGTTCCAGGCCTTTCTCCTTGGCTTACAGATGGGCATCTTCATGTTCACATGCATCTGTGTCCAAATCTCCTCTTTTTATGGGACACCAGTCATACGGGATCAGGGGCCACCCCAATGACCTCCCTGGCTTGGTTACCTCTATAAGACTCTACCGCCAAATGAGGTCACATTCCAAGGTGCCAGGGGTTGGGACTCCAACATATCTTTCTTTGCGGGATGGGGGAGACAGTTCAATCCATAACAATGATGTTGACTATATAATATGTAAAGCCCTAATAGTGGCAAAAGTTAACAACAGATGCAGGAAAGGAGAACACTGCTTAAAGACAGGACTAGGGTGGCCTTAGAACTCCTTACTTGGGCTTGTGCTTGGGTAAAACATCTGAGCCTGTATCAGTGGGGGGCAGGCCAGGCCAAGGGCCATCCCACTGTACAACTCCTAAAGGACACACACTTGACCAAGGGATGCTTGACCTAAACACTTTCCATAAATTTGGGGCATATCATGAATTTCTTTCTTTAAAGAAAAAAAAAGGATTCTGTCAGTGTCTATGACTTTGGGCATTTAGATATACTCTGGCCAGTGGGTGGTTGAATATGTGTGTGGGCTAGAGAACCGTGAGAGAGTGGGCATTCACTGTTGTTCCCGATTAACATCTTTGGGAGGAAAAATGCTCCCATAATTTCATAAAGAAAATGAAAAGCAAAGAATTCTATAGGGTCCAGGGGCAGAGGCACTTCAGTCCTCTGAAATCGACAGCTAAGCTCACATTCTAAAATAAAGCAGTGGATATGCCTCAAGCCTAAAGCTTTGTAAACACCCTTCCCCATTTTTATTGGCATTGAATCTGTATTTCTAACTTACTTTCCCGATTCTTCTATCCACTGAGGTCTTATAGCCTCTTCCTCACCATTAGTTTCCCTTATGACTTTCTCCTTATGACTGTTTTCGAATCAATGTCAAAAATGTATATAGCCTCCACCCCATCACCTATAATGAGGTGCTCCAGGCATGATTGGTGTTAAGGGGAACCATGGCATGGGGGCTTCAGGATCCTCCAGCTTATTCCCAGGTCTTCCCTAAAAAGGTTGGGGGAAACTGCAAGGAGACACTTAACGATTACACAGCCCTCTCTACTTGGGTTGGACACCTGCACCTCGTGCGGCTTTACTTTAAAAGTGAGAAAAAAGCACGGCTACAGGACTGCTCGGGGCACGTTATGGACTGTTACATATACCTTGGCGACGACCTAGTCCACACTCGGATTCACAGAGGGAAAGCTCTGTGATGACTTTCCAGCCTCCTGCACACGTCTCATGCACACGCACTTCACACATCCACCAGCCTCCATGAAGAACTTTAAAGTGACATCCAAAACAATATAAAATTTATGCAACCCAGAGAGGGTACCGCGAGATGCTAACGTGTGCATTTCCAGAGACTACGGCACAAGTCATGGGCCGTGCCAGAGGATGGCACTCTAGACGATGAGGAATGAGGACCTGGGGTTCTCTTTCTGCCCCTACAAGATATTAAGCCAGTTTCCCAGGGACCGCTTAACTCCCCTGAACTCAAGAGGCCACAAAGAGAGGGAAGGGCATTCAATGGGCGGCTGCAGAGCCTCAGAGTTGATAGGGCGGTGGTTCCCAAACAGGGGCGGTAACGCCCTCAGAGGATGCTGGACAATGTCTGCAGACGTTCTGGGCTGCCCCGAAGGGAAGGGGCGGGTTCTCCTGGCATCTACCAGGGGGTTGGCTCCTCATGGTGGAGGCTGGCCTGTGCACTGTAGGACGCTGAGCAGCATTCCTGGCCTCCATCCACTAGATGCCAGAAGCACCCTTACCCCCAGCTGTGACAATCAACAGTATCTCCATACCCTGCCAAGAGGCCCCTAGGAGGCAAAACCGCCCTGGCTTGGGACTGCCATTCTAGGGTGAACGGCCCACTTTGCTGACCCATGCCTCCTATGGATACTCGTATTTAGAGGGCTGGCTTGCATGACAAATAATTGTAAACATTTCTTATCTTCCCTACGAGCCATCAGCAACTTGAGAGGAGCCACATCGGAACCATCTTTAGCTCAACATTTTCAAGCACTTTTTAAACACTGCACATCTATTTTTCACCAATGAAGCCACACATTTGCCTGCAACATTCTCCCAGTCACTACTGCAACCGTCTGGTCCCTTACTAGACTAAACAGTCTCCTTGTGATTTTATTTACAAAATAATTTATTTCGTTGAGGCCAGGTGAATGGTAAAATGTCACCAAGTGCAGACTGGAAAAAAACCCCACATGCACAGTGTTTCTGTGTACTTGATTTTTAGCTCTCCTGAAGTTTAGGAGAATGACTTTATGTCAACAATTAAATTAAAACGGAATTACCTAAAACTTCAGGAAGGACACCCCCAACACTTTTTGCATGATTTCATGGTAAACGGTTTCAAATGTAGCACAGTACAAGTCAGACTTGAGGGATACTGTTGCCAGATGTCAGCTGTGAAAATCTTGGCGCTGGTTTAAACTCCGGCTGGTGACCAAACCCATTTGGGGCGCTGGCACACTTAAAAGAAAAAGCACCTCAATTTATAAGTTGTGCTTGTTTCCACTGAGGGTTTTCAATTCCTAAAATGTCCTAGGAATTTGAGCCATGGTTAAGGATTCCCTTTCACGTTTGTCTACCTTTTCCTAAAAGCCAGCAAGACGTTGAAGAGAACGGCACCTAACACGTGGCTCCCAGGAGCCATGAAGTCAGTGACTCTGTCAAGGGAATTATTTATTATATGAACCCTTTAAATCGAAAAACTGAAACAAGATTAACATTTGGGCAAAAAGGTATTTACATTTCAAACACGAAATAATGAGTTCCCTCTTATCAGCAAGGTTGTTAAGCCACTTCGCTGCCAGCAACGGAAATAAAACGTGATGCACCCATCTAACGTTATTACTGACGAGAAAACCTTCACGACTAGAGTCGCTGGACCATTTCCCAGCCACCTGTGGCCGTGGGTGAGCCCCATTTTTGACAGTGTCAGACACGGATAAGAACCGCCAACTATCTCACAGGGCGGGGGGGACAGCCCACCACACAAGAGTCAGGACATGGCTTTGCCACCTCCCTGCAAGGCTCCGAAGCCCCCCTCCCCATTCACTAGGCTGCCAAAGCAACTCTCCCTCCGAAGCGTAACTTCTGGAACCTCATGAAAAGAAAAGCTCAGCTCTGCAAATACAAAGGTGAGAAGGGAAAACATCTCAGAGGTGAGAGACTTCGCAAAGGGAGGGCATGCACCTGCCCAGTCTGTTCTGTTCTATTTCGACGTGTCTACATCTTAACATCACGAAACTTATCTGATTTGACTGTAACTCTGCTTTGCAGACCTTTGAAAGTGTGACACCTCCACTCCCGTAGCTGACAACGAGGTGAGAATGAAATCCAAGTTCTGAAACCTCCGAGTGCCGCTTAAAGGGTTCCGCCTCAGACAGAGGAAATGCAAACTGCGGCATTTGGAGAGTTTGGGGGATGGGGGAGAAGCCTCCAAGCATTCAGGTATGTGCTAATAATTCGAGATAGGAAAGTAAAATAAACCCACCAAGGTACTACATAGTGATTCGAGTATGTGGCTCTAAAAAAAACCCGTTCTGTTTGAAGCTCTAATCTCACAAGACACTACAAGGATCCCTTCAGGCTAAAATCTATTTCCGGTGGATTCTTAAGAAGTTAGTCTCCCAAATAATTCTCCCCCCATCTAGGGAAGGCACCACAAAGAGGGCTAAGGTTAAATTCTTATAATAAACCCCAGAAAGAGAGCAAACCAGGACGGGGCAGAAGCAGCATCAATAGGGAACATTTTCATGGAGAAATTTTCCCAAGAAATTTTTCCAAGTACTATTAATACCAACGCTATCAAATTACCGCCTAGGAATCCCTGAGAACTGGAACACATTACTCTCTGCTTACAATGTGCCCCCTCCCCTTACCACTCTGTTCCTTTTAGAGTAAAGACACCTAGAACCGGGGAGGTTATTACAATAACATATGCACGGATATGAAAAATGGTTTAAGGTGTTTTGTCAGGAATCTCGGACAAGTTCACTCTGGGAGAGTGCCTTGCTTTATAAACTTAATTTTAATACACCCTGGTGCTTCCAGGACTCTGACTTGTGATGCTCTATCCTAAGAAATGCATTTCCTTGAATAACCGCACCAGTGGAGTCTCTCTGCATCCCATTTTAAAGGTATGGGCTCCGGGGGGCTGTCTCAGGTGGGGAGGCAGTAGGCTCTGGGGGTGAGGCCAGGGCAGGTGCAGGCATGGGAGAGGGGAAGCAATGGTAGAGGCAGGGCAGTTAGGAGGTGAGGGAGGGGAAGGGATGGAGATGGCGTACGGCAGAAGACGGGCCCTGGGTAGAGGGTGGGCTTGGGGAAGGGTGGGGTGCAGTAGGGAGATGGAGGGCTTTGGGTTTGGGAGGGCAGGGAGCTGGGTGCAGGACGGGGAGTAGGTGCAGGACAGGTGAAAGGGCACCAGGGGGAGGGGAGCGGGTAGGAGAGAACCCGTCCCCAGACCACAGCCATTCCTGTGGCGCCCACCTGGCCTTACACCTCCCCACACTAGATCTGGGCAGCAGGTAGAGGTGGGTGACACCTGGGGCACCAGGAGGCCTCCATCTGCTAAATGAACTTCAGCTGCTGTTCTTCAACCTGGGGGCATTCCAAACAGGTGAGCACTGTCACCCACCACCCCTTCCATCCATCGTTCCCTCACCCCAGACACTGTATGGTACAAGCAGAGCGTATCTGAATGTACTCCGTGGTGTTCGAGGGGTTTCCTCGCATTCAGGGGCAGGAAGCTAGGCTAACCCGTGCGGGTACACCCCCTTCACCATGGAGACACCTGCGGACTTCACAGAGGTGTGGTCTGCTTCAAGTTCCTAAGCAGGACTTAGGGATGCCTGAAGACAAGAAGAAGAATTTGCTCTCATTAGGGCAGTAGCCAAGACTTCATTTGACACCATGCGTCCTATTTATTCACCCCTGAAGGCGTGAAAAGCAGCCGATTTCTCTACAATACAGAACACAGAAAATATCCCAGCTGAATTCTTCACCACCTTCGTGTCGGATGTGCCCTAATCTTCTAGTGACGTGTCAACACCAGGATGGGACAGCACCAGACCCCCGGAAGCCAAAAAGATGCCCACCCACCTCCCACCCCAGACACATATTTATTTTTCCCCTCAAGTAGAGAGGAATTATGTAGATTGCATCGCAGTGATCCAAGACCCAGAAAAAAGTCCTCCTTAGAAATCAGTTACAAATGGTGGTGATGAATCACGCTTAAATTGATTTTTTTTCACGGCTGTGGCTATTCTCATGTAAAAGAAAAAACAGGAAACATGAGTTTTAAAAGGCACTGGATGAGATATACAGAAACAAATATTAAATCCCTTTATTTGAAATTAAAAAGTCTAACAATTCCTTGAGAAGGCAAGATAAACACCTAGGGAAGAGGATGTAGCTGAGCCAAGTACATCCTGAAGCTACAAACTCTCCCGTGGGGGGGGACGGGGCCTGTGCCCGTCCACTAGTTTGTAGTCAGTGCTCAAAGCAATGCCCCACCTGGTACAAGCTCGGGAAATGCTGGCTGAATGATGAAGAGAGGGAAGAGGGGAGGAGGGAAGGGGGGGGGGAGGGAAGGAGGGAAGGAGGGAGGGAGGGAGGAAGGAAGGAAAGGAGGGAGGGAGGGAGGGAGGTAGGGAAGGAGGAAGGAAGGAAGAAAGGAAGGAAGGAAGGAAAGAAGGAAGGGAGGGAGGGAGGAAGGAAGGAAGGGAGGAAGGGAGGGAGGAAGGAAGGGAGGGAGGAGGGGAGGGAGGGAGGAGGGGAAGGAACGAAGGAAGGAAGGGCTCTGTCTGGTCTGACTAGGTCAGACGGGGGCAATCCCATTACGAAGGTATCAAAGAGACAAAGTACCACATCCCACGCCCACCCCTCCAGAAGCGAGGTGTGAAAACAGGCAACATACGTGAAAACTCAGAGGAAACGTCTCTCCCATGCAGCACATGGTACAACATGTAACATGGGAAGACCCACGAGCACTCTGGCCTCTGGCACCCCGACGTGGGCAGTACACTGACCGCTGTTCTGAAAGGAGAGGCGACCACATGCTGGCCTAGTAGTCAGCCATAAGAAGTGATGGAACCGTGACACAGGCTACAACATGGAAGGACCCTGGAAACACTGTGCCTGGGGAAATAAGCCAGACACGAAAGGACACGTATTATATGATTCTACATATATGCGGCAGCTAGAATAGTCAAATTCTTAGAGACCGGAAGTAGAACGTAGGTTACAAGGCGCTGGGGGCAGGGAGAGATAGGGAAGGGTGAGGTATTGTTTCACTGGTTCAGAGTTATTTGGGGGCGATGATGAAAAAGTTGCAGGTAGAGATGGTTGGCTACACAACATTATGAATGTATTTAATGCCACTGAACTGTACATTTATGAATGGTTAAAATGATATTGTTATGTATATTTTCCACAATAAAAACAAAAAAAGAGGGCCTTCCCTGGCGGTCCAGTGGTTAAGACTCTGCACTTCCAATGCAAGGGGCGCGGGTTCGATGCCTGGTTGGGGAACTAAGATCTCACATGCCACGGGGCGTGGCCATAAAATTTAAAAAAAAGAAAAAATACGTGACTGGATATGAAAGTTTTCATAAATACTAGGTAGTCTCTTTGACCTGCTATACAAATAACGACCCAAGGGTTAAGATTTCGTAACTATCCACAACCAAGGTGGGTGAGAAGTCCCAGGTTCGAGAAGCCACAGCTACACCCCAGGAGCTGTGACACGATCTCACTCCTTTGAAATGCTGCATAGTTAGCATTTGGCAGCAAGGTCGGCGCCTCGGGCAGTAAACAGAGTGGACACGTGGGAAGAAGCAAAGGAAGAAGGATGCAGAGCAGTGGGTAACGATAAACGTCAAGAAGGCAAAGATTATGAAGGAAAAAGCAGACGCAGGAGACAGGAACAGGAGTCAGCAAGAAGAGAAAATATGGCATCAATAGATAAGGAAATTTATAGAAGCTTAAGGGAATGAACGATTAAGCAACGCATTTGCCTGTGGAAAACTGAGTTTTACAATCCTATTCAAAACAACGTAGATTACCACAATAAAATCAAAGCTGTTCTTCGGGTGACCAAGTGGCTTTGTTTCACTCATTAATAAACGAGCTGGCTGGTTCCCAGGCAACGCTCTGGACCAGCACCTGCCCCCTGGGCATTCTCCCTGGTCCCAGCTGCACGGAAGGCCCCATTTCCCAGACATGCCCGAGGAGTACATGCGGCCCTCTTAGGCAAGGATGCCTGCCTCTGGACTCCAGAAACCTCTTCGTCACCGGTGCGCTGGCTCAGACGTCACCTCCCCGACCTCCAGAAGGCAGGTGCAGCCCCACACAGCTGTCATCACCCCGCAGGAGGACGAGGACACTCAGGGGCCCCCCCTTCCCAGCAGAAGGGGCAGGGCTTTGCACCCCGTCAGGCATTCCCTAAGACGGCTGACGACTGGCTGGTCCTCTGCACTCCCCGACCCACCCCACTGCCACCACTTGATTATAATAACCGGCACAGAGCATGAGTCACTACGTCATCCTTGAATGAATACATACATGTCAGAATAACAACGATTTAGTCCGTAAGTATAGCAACTGGTAAGAGACAGCTTAAATCAGCTGGGACAAGGGAGAGCGGTGAACTGGGAGATAGAGCCTGGCATCTGAGCAGAGAGAGGCAGACAGGAGGCTGTGCGACTCCGTGACCTCTTCTGCTACAAAATGAGGACAGAAGAGAACATCAAATGGGCCTAGTGGCTGCTGAAGGGCCAGGCATTGTGCTAAGTGCTTTCCGTGGACAACTGCATTTAATCCTCATATGAGGGGAAAGATGTTCTTTGACAGAGCACAAAACTTAGGCTTAAAACTTGGAGCTTTTGCTCAAGAGCACATGGAGTGAACAAGAGTCCCAGCTGGGATGGCAGAGCCCGAGAAATGTTGGACCAGCTCCATCTCTGGGATCTGTACCGGGTCTTCCCTGCTGGGTTCCTCCTGGCCCCGACCCACTTTTTCCGCCACTCCTCCCTCCACAAGCCCCCCACACCCCATAATGACTTGGATTGGGGGTAGCCCCTGAGTCTCTGAGGGATGCCCCCAGGGGCATCCTTTGCCCTATGGGATGCACCAATCAGGACTCAAACAGCCCCACCTTCTCACTGGTGTCTCTTAACATTGCTAAGAACGGGAAGGAGGGGCCCCTTCCAGTGAGGTTGAGGATAAGACTACAGATCAACCAGAATGACATGCAGTGCTGATTTAGAAGCTAAATTCAGAATATCCCTGAACAGCCCTACTCATAATAAGCAAAGCAAAAGTAAGGGGAAAAAAATCTTTAAAAATTCAAATGCCTTTAAAAGATGCTGTGTTTTGAACATGGGTGGGTTTTCTTCCAAGGAGAGGAACACTGCAAAATGAACTTCCTTAAAAAAAACGTGCAAATGTTCAGAATTCCAATGTAAAACCAGCCCTACCTCTGTGACATTTTGTTCAAACTAAATAAGGTCTCAGTTGATAGTTTTGCATGAAAATACATTTTGGTACATTCTTTACAAAGAAACATAACTGCTAAAAGTTATGGCAACACCAACCAAAACATTAGTTAATCATATTAAATCGTATGTAAAATAATTCCTTGGGAAAAAAAAAAAAACCCTCTTTGTTTTAAAATAAGTTTAGACTTATAAAAAGTTGCAGAAATACTAGAGAGTTCCCACGTAGCCTTCACCTAGCTTCCTGTTGTGTTAACATCCTAAATAAACATAGCAATGGTCAAAACAAAGAAATCAACACGGGCACAATACACCTAACTAAACTACAGACTTTAAGCAAACTCACAGGTCCTTTTTCTGTCTCCGATTTCCATCCAGGACCCCACAACCCATTGATCTGTGATAGTCACCCTTTCTTTCCTTGCCATTCAAAGCCAGACTCTTTGGACGAGCACAAGAAGTTATTTCGTGCACGAGAAGTTATTTCGTAGAATGCCGCCCCCCACCCCACCCCCCCGTTTGGGTTTGTCCAATTCGTCTCTCGATTAGATGCAGGTTATGCATTCCGGGCAGGAACACCACAGAAGTGATGCTGTGTCCTTCTCAGGGCATCACATGATGTCACTATGCCTTATTCCTGGTGAGGTTATCCATAGCAGCTGGGCTCAGGTGGTGGTATCTGCTGAGACTCTTCCCCATAAATCACTGCTCTCCTCTCCTTGGTAATCGGCAAATATCTTAGGGGAGATACTCTGAGCCCATACTAGTATTACGGCATGATTCTTACACGTTAGGGATATAAAAATTACCACATGGCTAACAATGTATACTTTAAATGGTTAACATCATTTGTATCCTTTTCAAAAGGAGAACTCCCAAGAGGAAATCTTTAACAACCCAATTTTTAAAAAGAACTTTTGAGTTCAATCATTGATGAAGAGTTAAGCAAGAGTAAGTACAGGGCTTCCCTGGTGGGCCAGTGGTTGAGAGTCTGCCTGCCAATGCAGGGGACACGGGTTCGAGCCCTGGTCTGGGAAGATCCCACATGCCGTGAAGCAACTGGGCCCGTGAGCCACAACTACTGAGCGTGGGCATCTGGAGCCTGTGCTCCGCAACGGGAGAGGCCGCGACAGTGAGAGGCCTGCGCACCACAATGAATAGTGGCCCCTGCTTGCCACAACTAGAGAAAGCCCTCGCACAGAAACGAAGATCCGACACAACCATAAACAAACAAACAAACAAAAAAGAGTAAGTACAATGCTTAAAATGTCAAGGGATTAGCTGTGTCTGAGGAGGAATCCAGGCAGCTGAGAGCAGCAAGAAAGTCAATCCCAAAAACACATCCTAAGAGGAAGCCTTGGTCCATGAGGCATCTTGCCAGGAATCTATCCGAAGGACGTTCCGAATCATCACTTAATTTTGTGTAATTTTTATCCTGAGTATAAACAAAAGTTCTCTTAGAGTATCCATTTCAAAATGATACTGTAAATACAAGTAAGTTGAGGGCTAAGTTTATTGCCAATAAACACTTTCACTAAAAAGAAGAATGATTTCTGTACCCCATACATTGTTTTAAAAAAAAAGTCTATTCGTCTTAAAAAATGAGTTACGATGCCCTGTGGTAGAAAACGCCCGCCCACATGACCTGAAGTCACAAGCAAACTAGCATCCTAGACCCATCACTGAGACCTAAGAGCATCATTAGTTCATCTGCAAGCATCGGTCTGCAACCCCGATGGGGCTCAACCCAACGGAAAGACCCCTTCAGATGGGCATGGTGGGTGGGGTACAAATGAGAAGCAGGGCCAACTTTAGCATACTTAAAGAAATACACTAGAGACACAGTTATGTAAAGTTTTAAAATACATGTAAAACTCTAGTGAAAAAATAGTGTGTTCTTAGAGCACCAACAATTTGCTTAAATAATTAAAAAGGAGTGGATGTACAGTCTTACAGACACACGGAGATCATCCAATACACAGTTTACTTTCTAAGACTTCAAGCAAACGCATCTCATGAACCTGCACTATAAACCGTAGCCGGTTTCCTTGGATTTGGAGCCAGACAGGGTTCTTCCCCAGCCCCACTGCTCGCAAGAAGTGTGACCCTGAGCAAGTGCGCTCACTTCCCTCCTGGGGATGGGATGACAGGTAAAACCACCTCTCAATTAAAGGCAACCATCTGTATAATGAACACGTTCCAGCAAAGATTTTCTGGTAGCTGGTGAGTTAATCAACTCAGCACATTTGGCTCAGAGTTAAGCTCACAGTCACTGGGTGGGGTGAATGGTGTCCCCTGAAAAACGTACGTTGAAGTTGTAACTCCCGGTACTCGTGAATGTGACCTTATATAGGAATCAGGTCTTTTGCAGATGGAATCAAATTAAGATGAGGTCATACTGGACTAGGGCGGGCCTTAAGTGCAATGACTGGCGTCTTTAGAAGAGAAAGGAGAGATTTGGAGACATAGACACCTGGAAGAAGGCCGTGTGAAGATGAAGGCAGAGACTGGAGTGATGCGACCACAAGCCAAGGAACGCCCGGGGCCACCGGAAGCTAGGAGAGAGGCATGGAGTAGATTCTCCCTCAAAGCTTCCAAAAGGAACCAACCTTTCCAATACTTTCATTTTGAACTTCTGATCTCCTGATCTGTGAGAAAATCCATTTCTGCTGTTTTAAGACCCCCTAGTTTGTAGTAATTTGTTTACAGCAGCCAGAGAAAACTCATACAGGATAATGATGGTATTTGGTAAATACATTTTAAAAAATACTTCTATATTAGAGATACATCCGAAAATACTCAGGGGTGAAATAACACGATGCCTGAGATTTGCTTTAAATTACTCTAATAAAAAGAAAAAAAAACAGTGAGGGGACAGGTGACACCAGCTCATGAAATCTTGACAGTGGTTGAAGCAGGGTGAGGGGGAATATACCAAAATATTCTATACACTTTTGTATGTTTGACAATTTCCATGTTAACAAGCTAACAGTGTATATGTCACACGTTAGCCGACTAGCATCTAAACTATATATGCAGCGCTGTCCCAATCTTTAACCAATGCAATCAACTTTAATATCCAATTTTACTTACTAGCCTCTTTGAAACAGGAACAGCAGCAAAACCACGGGAACCCCATTCATTAAAGCAGCCATCACATAGCGACGAATGGCCGGTAATCATCCAACTCAGTTTCTTGAAATAAACCTGAAATTCATAAACCTCAACTCCCTATATGCTTGATCAGATAAACAGTATCACAAGCATCACGGACTTAGGTGCACTGGATAAAAATAAGGAAGTCTTTTTTCTAGGCACTAGGGCCGTAGCGCGCAAACAGAACTAAGAAATGGAATCAACACGTTGAACGCC
Organism: Balaenoptera physalus; assembly: GCF_965194825.1. NCBI lineage: Eukaryota > Metazoa > Chordata > Mammalia > Artiodactyla > Balaenopteridae > Balaenoptera > Balaenoptera physalus. The sequence goes on from NW_028126174.1 coordinate 146,215, forward strand.
TGACCCTTTCCTAAGGCTACCCCTGTGGGGATTAGGTTCCCCTGGGGAGCATCAGCAAAGAAGCGTTCAGCTTATAGACCTAATGAATGCAACGCGGGCGGGTCCAACAATATGACCATCATATGAGAGATCGCACTTCAAGTGAGTACGAAAACACTGCTTAAACATTCACTTGCTGTTCTGAAGCCATAATTAAGGCTGTGAGTGTACTGGCTGGGGGCCTTCACAACACATCTCATTTGTGCAGTGGAAGCCACAGGCATCTGCTACCCGGTCTCCAACCCTCGGGAAATGGTCAGCAACATTCTGGTAACGATGCTGAAGTTTCCCGATACATTCATTTAGCAAACGCGGGCCTGATTCTCATAACCCCTCCTCGGGGAACACTGGGCTCACGCTTCACCTAAACTGCCCTGGAAAGAAATGAAACCGGAGGGGCAGCCCTGAGTCAGCGTCCTTCAGGAGAAACCTTGGCGAAACCTACGTGAAAAATGAGATGAGAAACACAGTCAGGGGGACCTCCCTGGTGGCGCAGTGGTTAAGAGTCTGCCTGCCAATGCAGGGGACACGGGTTCGAGCCCTGGTCCGGGAAGATCCCGCAGGCCGTGGAGCAACTAAGCCCATGCGCCACTACTGAGCTCGCGTGCCACAACTACTGAAGGCCACGAGCCACAACTACTGAGCCCACGTGCCGCAACTACTGAAGCCCACGTGCCGCAACTACTGAAGCCTGTGAGCCACAAGTACCGAGCCCACGTGTCACTACTACTGAAGCCCACACACCTAGAGCCCATGCTCCACAACAAGAGAAGCCACCGGAATGAGAAGCCCGCACATCGCAACCAAGAGTGGCCCCCTGCTCGCCGCAGCTAGAGAAAACCCACGCACAGCGACAAAGACCCAACGCAGCCAAAAATAAATAAAATTAAAGAGAAAAATAAAAAGAAACGCAGCCAGGCCTTGGCCGGGCTGGGCCAGGCAGCAGACCTCCAGCAGCTCACAGGGGTCCCTGCTTCGCTCAACAGGCAGCAGGCTTCCTTTGACTTGACCCTCACATTTCCAACTTCCTTTCAGAGTTCGGGGACCTGCACAGCTGGCCCGTGTACAGGGACCTGGCCCTCTCCAAGGAGACAATCTTTGGAGAGAGCCATTCCTGCAGCACCGAGCAAGTGGAAAGCACCCTAGGCCAGGGTTTCTCAGCCTTGGCACCGGTGACATTTGGGGCTGGGTGGCACCGTTGTTGGGACCGTCGTGTGCACTGCAGGGTGTTGGGCAGCATTCCTGTTCTCCACCCCAGAGATGAGGGGAGCGCCTCCCTCCCTGGGACAACCCAAACCATCTTCAGACATTGCCAAGAGTCGCCGGGGGGCAAGATCCCCCTTCAGTGAGAACCAGAGCCCTTGAAGGCTCCTCACTGGAGCCTAGTCCAGTTCTGGAATGTTCCGGAGCCAAGTGTGAACTCTGACTCCTTTTGATGCGTCCTGGTGGACAAGAAATGGAAGAACCAATCATAACAGAGAGCACGAGAAAAGAACTTGCAGATGTGCAAGCTCACGAGTTTAACCGACTCACTCAGACGGCCTTTGGGAAGATGAAAAAAAACTGTTCCTGTGCAACGTCAGGCCTCACGTGAAAGGGGTCTTTACCATTTTCACTCAGCAGGGCTGTCATTTCTAGGGACTCAAGATGGATGTGCGATAATTTTTCCAAGAGCAACAAGAACCACAGCAGTACTAATAATGACAGGGGTTAAATCAATATGATTTTAACGAATATCAAGGCTGGTACCAGGGAATTCCCTGGCGGTCCAGGGGTTAGGACTCCGTGCTTCGACTGCAGGGGGATGGCTTCAATCCCTGGTCAGGGAATTAAGATCCCGCATGCCAGGCGGCACAGCCAGGAAAAAAAAAAAAAAAAGCTGGTACCAGTGTGGTTCCCTTTACTTTCATGAACCCACTTAAAAGATCCCCTCTGTCATCTCCATCTTCCCGTTCCCTTCCTCAACCTTCTGTCACTCCCAGGTGCAGAAGTGCTCACATCCAGCATGGGAAATGGCTGTGGGCTCCCTCCTTGCTGTCTTCTAGGGGGGTGGGGGGGGGGCGGGCAGGGACTAAAAGGCTGACTTGTTGAGAGGAGGTCAGGGTGTAAACCAGCTAGCAGTCCCATGCTGCTCACTTCTCTTCACGGCCGCACGGGGATCCTAGCCCGCCAGATCCGGAACCCCCAAATGCAGAGGGCATCCCGTGCTGCGTAAAGGAAAATGACAACCAGCTCTTAGCGACTCACGGCCCCGTCGTTTCCTCCCTCAGCCTCGCAAGAATAAACAGGGCGTGCTTTCGAGTCCCTTCTCGGCTCACATACGGGATCTGAAAAGTCAATCTAATTATTCTGGTTCCGATTTCCAGTTCTATCGGTAAGCGTCGACGCAAGATATGTCAAGGCCAGTCCCTAGAAGACATAAAATCGGAATCCTAGAAGCTGCGCCTTCGCTACCCCACAGGCAGGTGTCCTAAAGCCCCTTTCACACCAAATTTAAGACTGGAGCTTGCGACGAGGCCTGGGTGGGCTTCCCAGTGCATCGATGGTGGAGATACAGTCCGCAAAGTTCAGCTCTGTTACAGCTTCTTGCATCACGTTGTTGTGGAGATGAATTCTGTTACAACAAGACGCCTCAATTCTCTGCTGAAAAGGAATTTATCTGACACCTCCCTCCCCCTCTCTGTGGTTTTATTTTCCATGGCTGGCACACAGAGTAATTCACACATTCACAAATATTTAGGGGAAAAAAACACAAAACAATAAACTGCCTGGAACTGGAACAAAATGCCTGCTACTCTTCGCTTTAAGGCATTTTACATTAAATAGGATCCAAAATCCCCCCGGGGTTTCAAGTTGCCAGAGAGCTTATTTTTGTGAATGATTTCAACTTAACTCCTAGGATAACTGTCTTATTAAATTGCTGACACATCTGTCCCACTTAAATCTATGGTTTCTGCAAACAGGATAAAAATGACTTCCATAGAATAGAAGCATCATGGTTTCATTTCTTTTTCTCTTATTATCAGTGTTATCTGTTTGGCAAGCTGTCCGAGCTTCCTCAGGATGACAGAGGTCGCAAGACTTTGCAGTATCCTTAGAAGAAACGGCCCGTTCAGTTCCACGATGCCAGGAGCGGCCTCGCTGCCGAAGCGGCCCCTGCACCTGCCGCGGCGACCCGTCTGTGCTCGAGCACAGGACGCCGCTTGTCTGACTGCAGCATCCCGTTCCGGTCTGCACCACCGACAGAGCCCTTTTCAGCCCCGCATCTCCCAGGGCTCCTTCCCGCTTCCTCCAGCTTGGCGCGATGCAGCGCTCAGCCTCGACCCTCAAACGTGCACGCGGTCCTCACGATGCCCCGTCGTTCTCGGGACCAGGGCCAGCTCCCACGGCAGCAGCTTGCTTTGGGGGGGAGGGCTGGGGGTGCTGGGAGGTGGGGGACCGCCTCCAGCTGGGGTGCGTGCCGGGCCGTTTACTACACCCAGGAAACGTTCTTAAGAATTCCCTCACGGCCCTAACGAGACGTGGGTGCCCCTCTGCGGCTACCCAGCGGACACGGGCTCGACACTGCCAAGACGGGTTCGCAAAAAAGGACCTTTCCAAATGCTTTCTGAGTATCTTGGAGGGGTAAGTCACCAAACCCGAAGTGACGAGGACACATCCAGGCCCCATGGCCGTCTCCCGCCACGCTGGTGACCAGGGAGGGGCAGGGTTCCCGTAATTCAGCTTGAGAGAAAGCAGCGCAGAGCAGGGAGGACTTTGTGGCTTCTGTCACTTAAAAGGACACTCTCAGACTGACCCCTGACAAACGCCGCCTTCCTACCGTACACTCAGTGGACCAGCACACGGGGGGCGGGCGCCCCACTCACCGCCTCTGCCTTGGTCCCACCGGGCGGCACACTTGCCCCGGTTCGAGCCCGTGAGCAAGCTCCCTCTCGCCATTTACAAGATGGGGCCGCGGCCGTCTGCGCCCCATGGAAGGACCAGGCCAGCCTCGTGAATCTGCAGCAGGGTTTCTCCCCCACGGCACTGGTAACATTTGGGACCAAATCACTCTGTGGGGGGCCGTCCTGTGCACCACAGGATGCTGAGCAGCATGCCACCCACTAGATGCCAGGAGCTCCCCTGCCCCCCGGCGGTGACAACCCCAGAACGCCTGCAGACACTGCCAGATATCTGGGGAGGCGGAGGGGCGGCAAACGCAAACCACCTCCTCAGAGAACCACTGCTCTCAGGGGTCAGGGACCACACAGGTTTCCAGGTATCCCCCAGATAAAGGCCCAGGTCAGTCTGGCTCTTCTACAGACGCATCTTGTCTCCTGCCACCACCGCGGGCCTCACTGAACTCACCCATCAAATCAGGCTCCTGATCTACCCGCTCTGTCCACGAAGGGCAACCCCTGGCCACATGTGGCTCTTTAATGTTAAATGAATTAAAATGAAACGAATCTAAAATCCAATTTCTCAGGCACACTGGCCACATTTCAAGAGCTCAAGATCCACACGGGGCCAGGGGCTGCTCCACCGGATGGCACGGGTGTGGAACGACCCCACCTTCCTAGGAAGTTCCATCGGGGGCGGCTGCCCGAGGCCATCCGACGGCGTTCATTACAGTTCTAACGCCACGCGTGCTTCTCGAGGGCCTCAGGAGAAGAATGACCGGGAGGCAAATTAACACCAGGCACGATGGAGGATGTAGGCTCGGAAAAATAAGAGTAACTCATTGCAAAGAATGTGGCGGTTCTTAAAGATTTAAAGAATGGGAATTTCCACAAACTGACCACTGGACCCTTGGACAAGCTGGTAATTTTAAGAACTGTATTTTTTAAAAACAGGAAGTCGAGAGAGAAGGCATTTATTCCAAATTTACAGGCTCTACATGAAAAATGTATGAACCTGGAAAATACTTAGATGGGCCTAAAAATATAGTCTAGGTTAAAGGAAAAGGGTTGCACCTACCTCACCCAAACAAGCTACGTGGGCCCATTTAAATGACCTGCTGCACCTCATCACGTTACCCGACCTTCCCTGATTAGCCTGCTCCCAGTTCTCTGCTCCTGGAGTTCTCCAGGTCCGTCTACAAACCTGTTTCCATACTGCACCGCCTTCAGCAGGCCTGGCATCTGCCCAAGTGTGCGGCACACAGCGTCCGAGGCATTCCTGGGTACAGCACACTCATGTGCCCTGGCTTGTCCCAACCCAGGGAAGGACGCAACAGCTTCCAAACTTCAAATAGCCCTGTTGTGCTATACTCTGGGGGACGGGGCGGGTGCTAAAAGACAAAAACACATTTCCAAGGATACTTGTCTTAAAAATCCTTAACTTGAAAAAATGTACATTTTCATCTTAAAAACCTCCCTTTGTTATTGGGTTGGCCAAAAAGTTTGTTCGGGGTTTTCCGTAACCTCTTACGGAAAGAACATCTAACATCTTTCTGGCCAATCCAATATTTTGAGAGCGAACGGTTCACTGGGTCATTTTGATCTTACGTTTGCACACATCCACACAAAACCCTGTACTGGAATGTTCACGGTAGCATGATTCCCATGGTCAAACCGTGGAAACAACCCATGTCCATCAACTGATGAATGGATGGACTAAATAGGGTCTATCCCTACAATGAAATAGTATCATTTGTCTATAAAAAGGAATGAAGCACGGACACATGCTAGGGCACGCACGAAATCTTGAACACGTTATGCAAAGTGGAAGAGACAAGTCACAAAAGGCCATGTATCATATGATTCCATTTATGCGAAAAGTCCAGAATAGGCAAATCCACAGGGACAGAAAGCAGATCTGCAGTTGCCAGGGGCTGGGGAGAGTGAGGAAGAAATGCGGAGTGACTGCTAAGGGGTATGGGCTTTCTTTTGGGGGTACTGAAAATACTCTAAAATTAGACTGTGGTGACGGCTGTACAAGTCTGTGAGTACCCTAAACACGATCAAATCATACACTTTAAGGGGGTGAATTTGATGGTATGTGAGTCATACCTCAATAAAGCTGCTGAAAAAAGTGGCTCTAGGTGAAGTGGCTACAAGCCATCCAGCCTGAGCCATGAATCACAAATGCACTAACACAGTTCATTCCTTCTCTGAGACAGTGGATGCAGTCAGCAAGCAGAGGATGTTTCCACTCTAGGGAAGAGAGAGAGAGAGAGAGAGAGAGAGAGAGAGAGAGAGTGTGTGTGTGTGTGTGTGTGTGTGTGTGTGTGTGTGTGTGGCAGGGGACACTCACTTTTGATAATCACTTCTGCAGTATCAACAGAAGGGAACATTTTCACAGTCGTTTCTGCACTTTCTCCAAGGAACATTCTTTCTTGCTGGGGGACAGTGGACACACGGGGCAGGAAGTCTGTCCCAGCCGTGACTCTGGGATTCCAAAAGCGATTCCAAAACGCAGTAATTCGGCTGCCATTTCCAAAATCCCTGCACGGCCCGGTACACCCCACTCCGTTCGTCCTGCAGGTGCTGCAGTCCTGTCGATGAAGTCCTGTGACGCCGGGAGGGGCGCCCGCTCGCCGAGCCTCGCGTGCACCCTACCTGGCTGACACAGAGCCTGTGGTGCGGACACTCCTCAACCTCCAGAGACTAAATGGACCCGAGAACCTGCTTTAGCCACTGGGACCCCAAAGCCTCCCGGGGATGCGGAGCAGCTCTGCCCATGCCCGGGCTGCTACACGAAGGAGGCATCTCACTCTCCTCTCAAAGGGAGTGCACGGCTGCAGCATCACAGCATCAGGACCAAACCAGAGAAGACACGTCGCAAGAAGCAGATCCCTGACAGGGTGACGTATTTTGTGGCACATCAGGTCACGCCAGCCCTTGCTAGCCACAGTCCAGAATTTCTTTATTCACAGCTCAAGAACTCACCGCAGCTGCAGAGTTTACAGGTTTCGAGCGCCATAAATCCATCTGCCCCCTGCTTATCTGAATTTCATACAAGATTAATATTCTACCTACATCCACTGACAAAGACAAATAGCTACAGCACGCAAAGTGACAACATTCTATGTCAGTAAACACTGTGACAAGACTCAGCTGAAAACACATTTGCAGCTTAGATTTGGTGTTTTAGAGGAACATACGTTTTGTAAACCAAACACTATGTGGTCACATAGAAAAATGCCTTCAAAGTGGATGGAGGTCTTCCCTGGTGGCGCAGCAGTTAAGAATCCGCCTGCCAAGGCAGGGGACACGGGTTCAAGCCCTGGTCCGGGAAGGTCCCACATGCATCCCACGGGAGGAGCAACTAAGCCCGTGCGCCACAACTACTGAGCCTGCGCTCTAGAGCCCGTGAGCCACAACTACTGAGCCTGCACTCTAGAGCCCACGAGCCACAACTACTGAGCCCGAGAGCCACAACTACTGAAGCCCGCGTGCCTGGAGCCCGTGCTCTGCAACAAGAGAAGCCACCACAATGTGAAACCCGCGCACAGCAACAAAGAGTTGCCCCCCCTCTCCGCAACTAGAGAAAGCCTGTGTGCAGCAATGAAGACCCAACGCAGCCAAAAATAAATAAATTAAATAAATACATTTTTTAATGTATTTACTGTAAAAAATGTAAAAAGCTTTACATTTAATGTAAAAAAACTTTAAAAAAAAGTGGATGGAAAAATATTAAAGGTCAGGAAATACCCAGCCCTTTATCACTGTCAAATGCAGTGCCTCCCATTAGGTTTGTAAATGAAAGAATGAAAGTAACCAATAATGTAATTAATTTAACAAAGAAAAAAATGTGAATCACACTTAAAATTAATCAGCAACATAAAAATAAAGACTAAATGCGTACCCAATAATGTAATTAATTTAATAAAGAAACTATAAGTTAAAACTTGAATCATACTTCAAATTAATCAGCAACATAAAATAAACCAGAAAATCCTTCTGCTGTGAGGATCTGCCTTTCAAATGAAGCTTTTCTTTAGGTTTACAAAAAAAAAAAAAAAAAAAAAGCATACAACGGCGCCTTATTTAGTTCGAAAAAACAAAAGGTAGCTGGTGTCTGTGTATTTTAAAAGACTTAAAAATGCCACGAGAGCACTTTGTTGAGTAAGGTAACTTGCCAGAGATAATATAAATTTTGTAACAGATTTTCAACTATTTCTATTGCGCTTACATCAACCTCCAAGTCTGCACCCTACGATTTCCATCTCAGACCAAAAACCAGATCAAATCTTTGTGTGGCAGGCACCCCTAGCAAAATAATATCCTGCTCCATTCTCAGCACCCAGCACTCAGAAGGCACTCCTTACCTGCGAAACAAAAGAACAGATACAACATGAATTCTGTTTTCCTACTTTGCACCAAAATGTCAAAGAAATTCATTTCAATTGTTCTGTGTAAATAAAGTTATAAGCTCATGAGAGTTGAAAAGACACCCCTGCAAGTAAACAACAGTTGCTTTAGGATTAAGTACCGCAATAACGTGTCAGGACAAAATCAGATCCCAATACAGGAGCGCTAAGTAGATGATGCTTAAGTTACAGACACATTTCCGAATAATCAAGAACTCTTTCACATAAAGACTTCATCATGTTGATTGCAAAGTGTCTCAGAAGTTTATACACCCAGAGCCAGAGTTTACACTTTCGCAGAGAAGGAAAGGCACAAGAGGTGGAAAGAGGAAAACATATTCAGGGGCAGCGGGGGACATTCACACATCTCCATTAGGGGGTTCTGGTGAAAAGCTAAGGAGGAAGAGCCCTCAATGCAAGAGAGCACGGTGGGACGTGGGCTGGCACAGGGTGCCATTCTGAACACTTCTGCTACCCATCAAAATACTCCTTCTATTGCTCTCTCCTTCGGAAGCTGACGGGAACGAGGCAGGTGGGATGAACATATAAGCTCATCTCAGAAGACAGTTCCTACATCAGCAGAGAATTGTGTTAAGGGCACTTGAGGAAAAGTATGAGGAAGATTCTGGAGTGTTCTATGTGAGTACCTCGTCATTTCCCCACACACCACCTGGAACACTTTCTATGTCTAAACAGTGGTCACAAGTCAGACATAAAGGGACCCAACTTTAAAATAGTTCTTTGTAAACCATTCAACTATCCATCGATGGGGGAAAGGATAAACAAACTATGGTGCACACACACAATGGAACATTATTCAGCCACAAAAAGGAAAACGGTTCTGACACATGCTACACCATCGCTGAACTGTGAAGACATTTCACTGGGTGAAATTAACCAGGTACGAAAGGACAACTCTTGTATGATTCCACTTATGTGAGGTCCTTAGAATAGTCAAATTCAGAGACATAAAGAAGAATAGTGGGTGCCAGGGGCCGGGAGAGGGGAATAGAAAGTTGTTTAATGAGTGTAGAGTGTTAGTTTGGGAAGATGAAAAAAGTTCTGCACGTGGATGGTTGCACAACAATGTGAACATACTTAACGACACTGAACTGTACATTTAAAAATGGTTAAGATGGGAAATAAAACTGTCACCTATTGGGAAAAAAATGGTTAGGATGGTAAATTATATGTTACGCATATTATCACTATAAAAAATAATCCCTTGTAAATCTGACTTAAATAGGTATTAAGTAAAGGCATGATCTTTCAGTTACAGTCTTCCGGAGGACTATTTTCATGTCGGGGGTTCCTTTAAAAATTTGCTAATTGTGCACAGAGGTATCTTATAAAAGTAGGAACTTGGGGACTTCCCTGGTGGTCCAGAGGTTAAGACTCCAAGCTTCCACTGCAGGGAACGCAGGTTGGATCCCTGGTCGGGGAACTAAGATCCTGCCTGCCTCGTCGTACAGCCAATCAATCAATCAATCAATAAGTAGGAACTTGGAGGATCCCACAATTTTTTTTTCTGATGGCCGTGCAGCATGCCTTGTGGGATCTTCGTTCCCCAACCAGAGATCGAACCTGGGCCCTGGGCAGTGAAAGCGCAGTGTCCTAACCACTGGACTGCCAGGAAATTCCCCGCAATTATTCTAAGTAATAAGATTTAGAATTATCACTGACCATAAAAAAAAAAACCAAATTATGCAAACTCTTTAACAGACTATAAATTAAATGAAGTTGAACTGAATTGATGCCTATGAATTTATACATACGATCACACTGTCAAAAATGCATTTCTTCCTGCAAAGGAGAACATAATTTAGGAACAGAAATGCAAGCATATACTTTTCTAAAAGTATAGTCATACTGCGTATTCGTGACATCGTAGGAGGATCAAAAACTCCTGACCATGGTGCTTCAGAGTCAATGCCAACAGGCGCTGAACTACTGTGAAAGAAGACAGAGGGCGATGTTCAACACGTGCCAAGTTTTGGGCCAAACCCCAGAGCAGCCAAGCTCGTACTACTGACATCTGGGGCCAGATAATCCTCTGGTGTGTGGCGGGGTGCGGCAGACTGTCCCGTCCATTGTGGGATGTTTGGCAGCACCCACTGACACCAGTATCACACACACCCCCAATCAAATCAATCAAACGTGACCATCAAATATGTCTCTAGACTTTGCCAAGTGTCCCCTGGGGGTAAAAAACTGCCCCCACTTGAGAGCCACTGTCCATAACCAAGAAAGAGATCTCTGGGAACCACCCACGTTTACAAGGAAAGCCAAAAGGAAACACTAAGAAAAACAACATACTTTGATTTGGTACAAGAGCCAGAAGTAGCAACAGATGTCAGAAACGAAAGAAACGTCTCACCATTTTCGGGCCAGTTTACAACCAGAATTGACAGCCAATTTCAAGAGCTTATTCTTGAATTTAATTAATCAGAACGTAATGTCTTATCTGCATCAGATTCCATCGTGAAGAAGTTCACCAGACTTTCAATCCCTCAGTTGGGACATGGCTGCTCCCGACGGCCCTTGCCCAGCCTGCGTGGGTTCGAGAGGAAAGGAGCAGCTTCTCGGGGGAAAGCAGTTTTCCTGATGACATGGAGGGAGGGAGTGTCTGTGGGGCTCGACCTGTGTGTTCTGGGCATTCAAGAAGACAAACGTCGTTTGAAAGAACAGTACACTGAATAAATCTGAACCGAAGGTCGGAAGGGAGGAAGGAAGGGCTGAATCACACTATCAACAGCACCTCATCAAGCACGTTTCATCAGCTGGAGACCACAGAAAATGCAATTGTTCCACCACATGGAATTCATGTCTTTAAATCAACAGGCGATGGTTCCGAGGGCACCCGGGACGCTTTATGGCTTTCGATAAGACAAATGAGCAACACCCCACTCTAGCCCATGGCAGCCCAGGCCTGCTGAACAAACCCCACCCCTCCCCGGGCTGCCACCTGCACCAACTTAGTATGAAAACCCCGGCAACCGGTTTGGTCTTTAACACAACGGTCCACCCAGATGAGATCCACAAAAGACACTGTTTTGTCCTTGTTTCTGTGCCCACTTCTAATTAATTCTAACGGGAAACTCTCTCTGAGCTCCAGGGAACCACTTCTCTCAGTCAGGGCTCCTTTTAATGACAGCTACCTGGGTCATTTGAGCCCTTCTTGGATTTTGACTAGAAAGGAATTGGTGAGAACTGGCCACCCATCCCAGTTACTAGGAACCCCCTACCAAAAAAAAAAAAAAGAACAGCAGAGAACAATGAGAAAGCAGAAGGCTTAGAATAAGCAACACGCATGTGCGCGCGCGCACACACACACACACACAGAACGCAGCCCCAAAACAAACACTGTGTAGTCCGGGGTTCTCCATCACTTCCAGACTGTGACTAAGGCAGGGGAAGTGGGAAAAGAGCAGGAGGAAAAACAGGCATGTGCGCTGACTCGATGCACTCAAGACACTGCTGCACACGCTGTACCGAAACACTACGAAGCAGGATTAACCTCCTCGCTGCACAGAAAAGAAGACCGAGGCTCAGAGGATCCCACCAGCCTCCCAGATGGGCCAGAGGCGCGGGTGATGGAAGCAGGGGGGCTCTCCTGCTCTCCTGCCTCTGTCCTTGCACTACCACAACAGTGACAGAGGACACCGCTCAGCCTCTCGCCGCCTGGATGACTGAACTCCAGGTGGAAGCAAGCAGCCTCTCTGAAGGCAGCTCCCGGAGACGCGCGTGGGCAGCAGCTCTGGGAGCGCAGCCGGGTGGCTCTCGGCAGCAATGACACGGATGCGTGCCCCGTGGACCGCGGGTTTGACTTCCATCACCCCAAAAGCTGACAACACCTGCAGGGCTTCCCCGGGCTCCCAGCTGCCTGACCCTCCTCCCCGATCACACACAGAGGCCTCCAAAGGGGGATGCGGCTCAACAGGACAGCGGGCTTGGCTCCCTCCGAGCTGGGTCTGTTTCTGTCCACGAAAGGGATTCATCCCCAGCGGCACGGCTCAGATCCCAGCCCTGACGCTGGCACTCTTCTCTTTGGCGGGGGACGCGGGGTGGCTTGCTCTCCGCATCAGCTGGGCCAGAACTCTCTCCTGAGCAGCGTCCTGAAGGTGGGGAAGCCCAATGCCATCGCTGCATCTTCCGAACTCGGCAGCTCCAGCACTGCCCACATGACCTGGGGAGGCCCAGGGCTCCTCTGTGCCATAGCATCCTTCTCTGGGCAATAGAGGCAACAATGGCACCGACCTCGCCGGACGGCATGAGGAATAAATGGGACCTGAAAACAGCATCTGGCTCACACCGAAACCTGTGCGTGGGTGTTCACAGCAGCTCTGTTTGTCGTAGCCTCAAACCAGGAAGATCCCAGACGCCCTTCAACACATGAGTGGATAAATACACACTGCTGCACCCAGACTGTGGAATACTAGGCATAGGCGCTGGTAATGATACACAACACCTGGGATGGATCTGAAGGGCTGGAGGCTAAGTCACTAAAGGCAGTCTCAAAAGGCCGCACGTTGCACGAGTCCATTTATGGAACATTCTTGAAGGATGAAATTACAGAGACGGAGAAGCCAGTTGTTGCCAGGAGCTGGAGAGGGTGACCATACAGACGGGGCACACGGAGCTTTCCTTGTGCTGATGGAAGAGTTCTGCACCAGATTACAATGGGGGTTGCTCGAATCTACACGTGATTGTATTTCATACACTGTCCGCATGCACCCACACACGCACGCACATAAGAACTGCTAAAATCCAGATAAGGGCTGCATTTGTGTCAACACTGCCCATGTCAGTTTCCTACTCTCCATAAGCAGTACCTTCACGTAAGATGTTATCAGCCGGGGAAGGCGGAGGAAGGTGCTCTAGACTTCACTGTACTATTTCTGCAGCCTCTTTTTGAGTCCAACGTTACTTCAAAATAGAAGTCTTCAAAAATAACGGTGTCTGATTCATAAACAGATAAACAAAATGTGGTCTATTCATACAATGGAATGTTACTTGGCAAACAAAAGGAATGCTACAAAGAAACTTGAAAACATTATGCTAAGTAAAAAAGAAACCAGTCACAAAGCACACATATTACATGATTTATTTCATTTACATGAAATGTCCAGAATGAGCAGATCCCCAGACACTGACCGTAGACTGGTGGTGATCAGGGGCTGGGGGAGGTGGGAATGGGGAGTGACTCCTAACGTGTATGAGATTCTTTGGGGAGTGATGAAATGTTTTAAAATCAACTGTGACGGTTGCATAACTCTGTGAATACACTAAAAACCACTGAATTGTATGTGCACTCCAGATGGGTGAATTGTCAGCTGTGTGAATTATGACTCAATAAAGTTGTTAACCAAACTATGGCAGTGTCTGGCACACAGTAAGTGTTACAGAAGTATTTTGCCATGATATACTCATCCTTCTTCACCCGTAGGGGCTGGTTCTAAAGGTCACCTTTGGTGCACAAACATGGCAGCTCTAATGCTAAGAGAATCAGAATCAGTCTCCTTTAGGCACTGTGCAGACAGGGTCGAGTTCAGAGTCCTTGCCTCTTCCTTATACCTTTTCTGCCCCTCCCCCCAGTCCCTTGCATTCCACCAGGCTGGCCTATCCACTTTTCCCTAAAAAAAATAAAAGGTTTCTTATTCCTGACTCCTCCCCTTTGCCCACAGAGTCCCCGTCTAGAACGCCTTTCTTCAGTACGTATTGAAATCCCATGCAGCACCGAACCCAACCCAAGTGTCCCTTTCAAGAGAAAGGTCCAGCCTTCCTCAGCTGCTCCAGCACAGGCTGATAGACCCTTCCTAGGAATTCCCACAGCAGGAGATGTCTGCACCACCCACGGCACAGCCCATCCACACCACGGCTTTCCAGCACCTGTAATCCCTTACCCCAAAACACAAGACACACCTCACACATCCTTGTATACTCCACAATGCTCCAGAAGTAACAGATTCAAAGGATGGTCATCCCAGAAATAGGAGACTTTCATAAAAGGTGGTCTGAAAAGGATGTTCTTGATGTGGGTGAGAATCGGGCCTCGCTGTAAACTGGGTGAAATACAGCAGCCAAGATGGCAACTCCAGAACCCAGACGGCCCTGTTCTCGGTGAGTCTGGGTTCTCTCTACCCCTCACAACAGTCCACGTGGGGCTCAGACAGAAGGAAAACGCCTCCCCAGGGGCCTAGAGCACAGGCCACGTTGCCTCACAATGGTACCAAACAAGGCTTTTATGGAAAATTCTGGTTGGTCCACAAGCAGTGGATGCCTGTCATTTTCCAAACACATTCTGAGAGGTACATACAAGACAAAGGGAGCCTGTAAAAGGCAAAAGAGTCAAAAAACTCTGCTTATTATACATCAGCCATCTGAGGAAAAATAAGTACCTGAAACGCACATGGGAAAAAACAGCAGCAATGATGCTTGCCTCGGAAGCACACGCACTTTAACAAGCATCTCCACTTCTCTCTCCTCAAGTTCCTGACTTCCAGAAGCTAAATAACACAGGAGCTTGCTATGAAGTGCCGACGCAGATACAAAGCATTTTCTGGTTACCAAATCACCTACTACAAGAAATCCTGGGAATTCACTGTTTCCGGTACGTACAGCCAATACAGTAATAGTTAATTTTTAAGCCCAGAAAACGTGGAGGGGTTGACAGGATATTCATTATGGAATAAGAAAGAAATCCATTTTACAATTCCACTTACTCAGAGCCAAATGCAGGCAAATCCCTTCTTCCTTCTAGGGTTTATTTTTAGGCCTGTTTTCTGTCTTCAGTTACCTGTCAATGAAAAAAATACCCAAAGTCAGGCAAAACGTATCAACGAAGATATCTCGAATACATTCTCGACCGTTCCCGAAGCAGGCAGACTTCTGAAATAGGAGGTCTTAAGAAGCTGAAATAATAACGGCCTCAGATGGTGGACCACCACCGTAGGTGAACGGCAGGCTTACATCTCTAGGTAAAGCACACGACGCGACTGTCCACACACACAAATCTGTTCAAAAGTCTCGCTGAGAACCGACTGTGATCACATCCCCAGGGAATTCCAGTCACTGAAACATCTACCCATCTCTCATTTTTCTCTAGCATCCTAAAACACGCTAAGTGAAAACACAGGTATTTCTAGATTCAACGCAACTCAGCACATGCTTACTGAGAACTACACGCCCAGTCCTGTGGAAAGCGGAAACGCTGCTCAGTGCGGCCCTGGTTTCCGGGACACCTGAGGTCTGCCGTCATGTGACACTTACCCGGCCGGACAGTGAGAAGGGGGGATGGGGAGATCTCAGTGAGGGGAGATCAGTTGACAATAAACTCGCCAGAAAACTCACAACGAGACCGTTTAACAGGAGAGAAGTGATGTCGCTCAAACTGGTAGTGAGAGACAAGGGACCAGCGGACAAGCAGCTGAGTTTACACCAGGGCTGGGATGGAGCTCTACGAGGAGGGAGCCCTCGAATGGGAGCGAGAGTGGCCAGCAAGTGCAAATGTCCCGTGGTGAGATCGACCTTGGCGACTGGGAGACAGGGAGGAAGGCCAGCGGACTGGGCAGCAGAAGTGAGTGATAGCAGGTCCTGGATCACGGAGGACTCTGCCGCCCTTGCAAAGGACTCTGATCCTTTCTTCTTGACCTCTCTTCACCCAGCACCAGACTGAACGACAAAAGAAAATGTGACCATCTTTCTACTTCGACACCCTTCAGGGGCTCCCATCGTTCTTAGAACAAAACCCGAAGCAGCTCTTGCTCAGCAGAGGAACACAGTGGCTCACACAGTGCAGGTGGGGAAGATGAGAGACGAGATGGAGAGGGACGCACAGAGTCTGAGGTGTCCTGGGGGTGCGATGCGGAGGACACACCGGTAGGGCAGAGGCGTGCTGGGGAGGGGACGGAAGAAGCAAGGACGACTTCTAGGTTCAGAGCTTGAGCAAAATTTGGACGGTGGGGCCATTGCCCGGGATGCACGAAGGCTGAGCGGAAGAGAAATCAAGAGTCTTTTAAGGTGTGAACTTTGAAACGCCCACTGGCTCTGCAAGCAGGCTGTTAACTAGGTAGTTAAACACACAGGTCTGAGCAAGTGGGACAGGTCACAGTCACAGAGTTAAGTCCGGCAGTAACCATGACCTCTGAAGCTGTGGGCCTGGATGGAAGCATCTGATGCAGGATTTCATCCTCGGCACTGCTGGCATTTAGATCAGACCGTTGTGTCTGCGGTGGGGCTGTCCTCTACGCTGCAGGATACTGAACAGCATTCCAGGCTCTTCCCACTAGACACCGATAGGAATCCCCCATCCTCCCAAGCGGTGACAACCAAAACTGACCCACACTGCCCAAGTACCCTGGAGGGCATACTCGCCCCGTTGAGAACCACTGGTCTCAAGATGGTCATGCTAAGTGAAGTTAGGTCAGACTGAGAAAGACAAGTGATATCATACGATATCACTTACATGTGGCGTCTAAAAAACTGATACAGGGAATTCCCTGGCAGTCCATTGGTTAGGACCCCGAGCTTTCACTGCCGAGGGCCTGGGTTCAATCCCTGGTCAGGGAACTAAGATCCCACAAGCCGTGCAGCACAGCAAAATTAAATAAATAAAAATAAATAAATAAAAATGATATAAATGAGCTTATTTACAAAACAGAGACAGACTCGCAGACATAGAAAATAAACTTACGGTTACCCAAGGGAGAAGGGGGGAGGGATAAATTAGGAGTTTGGGATTAACAGATACACACTACTATATATGAAATAAAGAACAAGGACCTACTGTATAGCACAGGGAACTATATTCAGTATCTTGTAATAACCTATAATGGAAAAGAATCTGAAAAAGAATAGATTATACATAAATAATCGACTATATATATAATATATATAATTGACTATATATGTAATATATATAGTCGGTAATATATGTGATATATATAATCAACTACATATATAGTATATAATCAACTATATATTATATAATCGATTATATATATAATATAGTCGATTATATATATATTATATATACTGACCACTGAACCCTGAGAAGAAGGACCTGGCCAATGAGACAGAGGAGAGTATGGCAACGTAGGAGGAAATCCAAAATAGTGTGGTGTTCTTGGCTTCTAGTGACAGCCGTCTCTCAAAAATCAGGCAAAGACTAGCAAACAACTGCTACTGAGATGGAGGACAAGGAGGACCGCGGCTGACAGGATGACCAGGAC
Source organism: Balaenoptera physalus (assembly GCF_965194825.1). Lineage (NCBI taxonomy): Eukaryota > Metazoa > Chordata > Mammalia > Artiodactyla > Balaenopteridae > Balaenoptera > Balaenoptera physalus. Next base: position 163,777 of record NW_028126174.1, read on the forward strand.
TCATGCACGCCGTCTTCTCCGCATGGAAGAAATCTAGAGAGGCTTCATGGAGGAGGTGGCACTTGTTGGCGCAAGAAGTCAGGCAAGGTAGAAGAGAAAGGGGCTACTGCTTGAGCGGTACTGGAGGCAACGAATGGGAGCAAGAGGAAGGCACAGAAGTTTCCCAAAATATCGGGGGATGCTCTCGCTATCACGGTACTGAGGAATGAGGATGCTGACAGCAAGCAGAGTACCGGAGGGCCAGTCGGTGGAGAGAACGCGGCTGCCTCAATCCAGCAGAGGGAGGAAGGCGTCGCCCGAACGGTACGGACCAACGTCACTCTTTGGGCCACCAGTGTGTGGACAGCTGCAGTGGTTGTGCATGCTGGCTCCAGGACTGCCCCAACAAGAGCTGGGAGGCGGGGGGACCTGAGGCTTCCCTTCCTGACTTGCTCCTGCGTCATCCTAGACCCCCTACCCCACAAAGGGGCTCTGTCTGGACCATCAGGAATCGGAGTTCAGGAGCCCCTCGTGAGCTTCTGGCTTCTTTTTTTTTTTTTTTTCCTTCATTTTGTCTAAGCTGACAAGGAAGGGCACACGCTCCTGGCAGATCATGCTCAGAACGCTGAACTGTATGGAGGTGCTGACAAAACACGCCAGAGGCCTGATCCATTTCACTGCCCTGTTCTGTCTCCCTTCCACAGCATTACTGTGCACATGCATTTTATTTGTTTAAATGAAAACGCTAAAAAAAAAAAAAAGAGCAGAGTTACAAGCCTCACTTTGCTCCTAATTAATTATAAGAAACTCTCTCTGAACCAGAGACTCTTCAGCTGTGAAATGAGGGTATTAAATTATTTATGAGGTTTCATCCACATCAAAAAAAAAATCTGAGGAACCGTTTTCCTGTTGACTTCCTTTGTAAATTCTAAGGGAAAACACCTTGCAAGGAACCGAACCAAGAACTTGCAAAAGAACTGCTGGGGGAGGGAGGGAGGGGGAGGGAGGGAGAGCGGGGTGGGGAGGTAGGAGGAATGTATCTCGTCCTGCAGCCAACTGAGCAGAGAAATATATCCAAAGCGCGCATTTTTTTCCCCGAAGTTGCCATAATGATTAACATTTCCACTCTGGAGAAATTCAGTTGTATCACCCTGAAAATAATGTGAAAAATCTAAAATATGTTTTCCGAAGCCACGGTGCATGACAGAGGAGCCGCGGTTTCCTCCTGAGTCCTTTTCTTTTTTTAGTGAGCCCTGAATTAACCGGGCCAAGAGCCAGGGGCTAAGACACATTCTGGTCCCAAAGGCAGGGGTGGGCGGCGGCGGTTCACGGTGCCAGAGAATTCCAAACCACTTCATTTGCTCCATGTGGGGTTCAAGCTCTGCGTGATGAGGCTGCTGTTTCCTGCATTGCCCATACTGTGCTGACCAGCGCTTTTATATATTGAGATGATTCATTCCATACCAGATTTTAAATCCTTTAAATCGGTGCTTCTCCAATGGCGCTGATTTCGCCCCACCCCCGGCCCCAACCCTGGGACACGGGGCAACGTGTGGAAACATTTTTAGTTGCCAGGACTCCGGGGAAGAATGCTACTGGCATCTGGTGAGGCCAGGGAGGCTGCGAAACATCCCACAGCACACTGCATAGAGCCCCCTCCACAAAGAATTATTTGGATCAAATGTCAATATCACCAAGGTGGAGAACCCCAAATCTGAACCATACTAAAACTTCTATAATTCTGCCCAAGGTATATATACTGTGTACTTTCATTTTCCAAACCATTTTTATTCTTTTCAAAGTAGTACACGCACACAGGGGAGGCAAAACACTCCTCCTTTTTCACGGCAAGCTTTCCAGCACCATCTATCCTCAATTCTACTTCACAGAGCAACCACTTTCAAACCTTACAACTGTTTCTGTTATTGGCACTGCTCCCTAGTATGGACTTCCATGTTTCTAAGTAAGCTGCTTATAATATATCCTATCAACGTCAGATACCACTTAACTTGATTTTCTCACACATGGAAGAGGATTTTTGGTTTTTAAAATTCCCATCACCAATCCTGGACTTACCCTCCCATGTTTCCCCAACAGTATAACATCTGGGGGGTTAAATCTAGACTGCACACGTATTATTTTGACAATGGAATCGGTACCGCTGAGCAAGCAGTATAGTGTGATTATGATTCCTTTCTTATGCAACTCTTAAATTTTCCTGGGATTATTGGTTGCCTCTGTTTTTATTTTCTTTGATAATTCCTCCAACACCCTCCACAACCTTTCAATTTTTAACTCGGATAATCTGTCACAGTTCCATGTCTATCCTGCCCTCACCCCCACCCCCTCTCCCCAAATATATACACACCAGACCTTCCTCTGGTCTCTGCTCCAGTCTGTACTCGTCAGAGGTGGGTCGGCTCAGAGCAGATGCCCCGAGATCACACCAGCATCCTGAGAATTCCTTCTGCCTCTTTCTGTTTCCAGGACCCCAAATCTTCCCCTTTCTTGGTTTACTCTCTCATTCTGATGGGACACATTCTCTAGTAGCTTCCTGAGAAGTGATGTATGAAATCTAAATTATACTGATATCCTGAACATGGACAAACAACTTTATGCTACTCTTAATTAACAACCAGTGAGGGAATGACTTCAAAATTCTGAGTGAAAATAAATTTTCATAGAATTCTAAGCTCAGTCTGTTTTCTAATTTAAGAAACATGATGTCATTCTGATTCAAAATCCTTCCTATGACTTTTTTTTAAATCTAGAAAGTGCTTAGATACTGCCTTTATCCCTGATTTTCTAAAATGACATGATGATGAGCCTTCATGTAGTAATTTTTTTGATGTGCTGAATTTTTATTCACTGTTCTAGTCACTTGGTTTGAAATTTCTCTCTTCTTCAGACTTGAGGTATTTTCCCCTCCCTCTCTTTCCTGGAATACCTGTTAGGCAAAAAGCTAACTAACCATCTCTCATCTGATAAAGCTTTCTGCACTGTACCTTCGTTATCTAGTAAGGTATTCATTTAGCCACATGTGACTACTGAGCACTTGAAATGTGGCCAGTACAACTGAGGGCCTGACTTTTAAATTGAATTTAATTTTAATTCATTTAATTTAAAGAGCCACACGTGGCCAGTGGCTACCATATGTGACAGCACAAATCTAAAGAGGAAAAAAAGACAGCAATGGAAGATCAGTGCCGTTAGCACCCACCCTGAGATGATATTAAACACGAGTTCAGAAGAAAAACTTGAGAGCAATTTCTAAATCCCCGCCGTTACTATTTCCAATATAAGGTTCTGTGATTTAATTCCTTAGGGCCTCCTTCCTCGTTAAGAACTTGAGGACCTTTTAGAATGATATCACACAAGCAGAAGCATCCCTCTGCACCTAAGACTGGATTTTATTACACCCAGTGTGTAAACAGGGCAACCGAGGGCCCTCTTTCATCTGAGGTGAGATAGGAAGGTCCCTCACAAAACAGAAATTTGTACCGTACTCACAACATCATAGCAGAAAATAGCAGCGAAACATAAAAAATAATAAAACACAAGGGACAACTGGTAGGTTGCTAATGGCAACTTCTTTGAATGCCACCTCATGACGGCAGTCAGGGAGCCCTCACCCCATCACACTTGGGTGTAGAACACGGCTCTCTACATATGCTTTGGCAAGAAACACTGCTTCTGCATAGTGGACGCTCCAGGGGAGAGAAACCAGAACAGCACGCAAGGCCTTCTCTGTGCATTCATTCATTCGCTTACTCATTCAACAAATGTCACAAATATCGTAAACTGTCATCTATCTATTAGCAACAACCAAGACAGAAAACAGAACAAAACCAAACTGCACAAGTCCTATGCACCTGCCACAAAGCCAACCAGCCTCTTGTTTCATCAGAATCACTGAGAACCACTTTATTATGGCTGAGTACAGAATACAGCCGGCATGCCCTAGCTGTGCATTCAAAACAAACAGCAGGATCCCAACCAAAAGAAAGTCACTCTTCTTTTTTAATCTCTGAAGAAAAACAAACGTAGCACTGTAGGTACAGGGAAATAAATAGTCAGGAAACATCATTCATTTTTAATTTAAGAATCAATGGGGAAACATATTTTCTTCATATACTCTTCAGGTAAGTCATTTAATATCCATTCGTTCCTGCAAAATGACATTTTATTATGCTTGCAGGTTTTACAAGTTCAGTGTAAAAGTATGAGTTATTCAAATGAGGAGAAACAGAGACACTAACCAAGACACATATAAACTTGATTTCTTCTTTAAAGCATTATGACACTAATAACAAGTATTTAACGCTTGTAGAATTGGCAAAATCAGTATTGTGAGCATGCATTGATGTATATGAGCACATATATATAGACATGTGTATCATTTACCCATCACCCCACGACAGCAGATTCAACCATATACATGTCACACGTGACGAATGCAAAGCACTTTCCCAACTCACACCATGATATGCCAAATAAATCCCATATACAAAGACCAAGACAGGACTTGTCACATGAAAATCTGGTATGAGAGAGGTAACATAACATGACCCAATTGGGCTTACAACTATATAATCCATCCAGAGCTAATATCAACGGAAACAAAAACACGAAAAACTTTAATAAGCTATCAGTCGCACAATATTTGTTTGTAAGCGTTAAATTTTATTCAGTGGCATGAAATTTTATTTAGTGAGAGAAAAAGAATCACAACATTTAAAGATGATACATTAAAGTATTAGGATAGGGACTTCCCTGGTGGCTCAGCGGTTAAGAATCCGCCTGCCAATGCAGGGGACACGGATTCGAGCCCTGGTCCAGGAAGATGCCATATGCCACGGAGCAACTAAGCCCGTGCGCCACAACTACTGAGCCTGCGCTCTAGAGCCCGTGAGCCACAACTACTTAAGCCTGAGCTCTAGAGCCCGTGCTCCGTCCTCAGCGAGAGAAGCCACTGCAATGAGAAGCCCGCACACCGCAACGAACAGTAGCCCCCACTCGCCGCAACTAGAGAAAGCCCGCGCGCAGCAAAGAAGACCCAACGCAGCCAAAAATAAATAAATTTATTAAAAAATAAATAAAGTATTAGGAAAGCATGATCTTTCTTATTCAGCAAATTGTCAACCAACAGCAATCTGAATCGCTCCCCACAGATATAACACCAAACTATCGATATAATCTTCAGGTGACACATCAGTTTCTGGTCTATAGATGACACAATGAGGGTACCATGGGGTAGAAGAGAATGCCAATTAATCTCTTCCTCAACTCCCAAAGCACTCTCTCCACATTTTGCAATGAGCACTAAGTGTACTTTTAAATGTAATTGTCAAGCACGTTATTTAGTCACTGAAATTATCATAGAAGTTTCTGAACGCCATATGGTCCCGGTGTTCATGTTTCAGTTTCTATGATTTGCAAACACATCCTACTCTCCCACCCCTCACCTGGAAAGGTCAAGTGTACCGTCCTCAATTTCATTTAGCAACACAGCAAGCAAATCCCTTTGGGAAAACAAATTCAATTCTGTGCTTACCTAAATACCTCAAAATCTAGGACACCAATGGCAATGACCAGCTAATTCAAGAACAGAGTATTAAAACACACGTGCACACACACACACAAACAGGCACACAAACACATCTTCCTATTCACAAACCAAAGTGCTTCTTCAAGTGTCACCTCCCTATTTAAGGACATCAGAAAGATGTCCTAAGTAAAAATAAAAATTTTAAACTAAAACCAAAACACCCAACACTCTCACACAAATACACTAGAGTTTCACTATACTGAAAGAAGCTCAAGAACACTCATAAGGCAGAGACCAAAATTATGCAACTCTCTGATCCTTCCCCCTTTGGAAACAAGATGCCCTCAAAATGACTTAAACCCCAGCCTTTTCCAAAAGTGGGAAAAAAAATTTTTATTTGTCAAATTAACGACTGGGAGGTGGTGGGTCACTAGGAATTCTGTTTCAGTTTGCACTGAGGGTCAGTCCTGCCCCCAAGTCTTTAGACCAGTGGCTCCCAGCTGGGGGTGACTGCGGTCCCCAAGAGATGTCTAGAGATGTTTCAGGTGGCCACACCTGAGGCTGAAACTGAGGGTTTCTTCATCACCAGCAAGCTCAGGCAGTTCAGCTAACAAACACGTCTCCAGTCTGTCTACAGCTGCCTCAGCACACCACAGACTCTGTCTGGCCCTGCCATGCCTCACCCCCGAGCCCCAATCTTTTGCCCCGGCTGTTAACAAGCTCTCCTAGCTGGTTTCACGTTCCCCAGCCTCGCGCCTTTGCGAGAACCCATGCGTTCGACCCTGAGAACTGTATCGCTGGTAGCATCTCCAAGTCACCTGCCCTTCTCACCCTGTCTGCAAGCGCCCCACTGACCCCACGCCTTGCTGCCAGGGGCATTTCTTCCAGGCACACCCCTCGGGTCCCATAATGAACGTGAGAACCGAGACGCAGCTCGGCCTTAGCAGCTCTTCTGGTTGTGATACGGACATGTCCTGTTATTCTATCCAGGATGCAGTTGGCCTGGCAACTGGAGTGGGGTAGCTGGGGCCAGAAGGGCTGAGACAATCCACCCCCGGCCGGCTGTACGCATCCTTGGGCCAGGCTTCCCCACGCCTGCAGTTCCACGTCTGCACAAAGGGGACAGGTAATGACGGAACACTCACAACAACATCAGGGGTGGACCCCACCATGCACACGCACAGAAAGGACAGAGAACCCTCCCTGGCACAGAGAGACCACCACCTAACCATTGGAGAAAACTCCTTTCACCACTGTGGTCCACACATTCCGGAATCAGCTTACAGCCTCGTCACCAAGTGTACGTGTGGCCCCAGACAAGAACCTGTGAGCCTCCTAGTTCCCTCTCCCTGTAAAAACGGGACGAAGGACGCCTACGTTACACGACGGTCGGGAGGAATAGAGACCTTGATTGTGAAATACACAGCACAGCTCCTGGCCCATCAAAGCAATTAATCAGAGGCCATTACTACGGGCTGTTATTAACGGGGAATAGCCAAGGCCCTGAACTGATCCAGAAAAGTCACTCCAAATCTTTCCTTCTCATAAACTCGAGAAATAGCTATTCTTCCTGCACTAATTCTTTATACTTGTTTAGCGGGAGACCCATAAGAACTTTTACTTCAATAACCTTAATTTCATTTCCTGCTTTTCAACTAAAGTTATGAAGCATAATCAAGGCTCTGAGGCCCAGTTTTCAATGGAGTTTAGAGGAAAGTGCTCTACCACTCTTGTGGAGACAGAAAAAGAATTTCCGCTCCATTCAATGTACCTTTAAGCCCAGGAATTTATTTTTTAATGGCTTTTTTTCCCCAGTAAAATTAAATGATTCAGGACTTATGTTAATTGTTATGAATCTTTCTTTCATAGATTGGTTTCTAAAGGACTTTAATTTTCACACTCGAAAGGCCTAGAAAGTTTAACTAGGGTCTGCTCACCAGCTGCTTTTGACTCAGTCCTCATCGTACTAAATTTAGACATACACTTTGCCCCGACGGACTTCAACAGCACACATTCAAGCAGCTACATTAAAATAACATGCTGCTAGCGCATCAGAACTCAAAAGCCACTGTAAGCCGGCAACTTCCAAGAAGACACAGCACTCTCTCATTCCCTAAAATACCTAATAATTTCCCACCTGGGAAAAGAAAGGAAGAAAATGATTTGAGGTGGGTCCCAAACACACACACGCACAAAATAGCAAAAGTAACATAATTAACCGGGTAAATCAGGGCAAACAGAAGTTAATGGCACGAAAAAATGAGATAAAGCTGAAAGGTGAGGACAGGACCCAAAGTTTGCCATCAGACACAACTTGACATCAGTTGGAAGGGAACTATATAAATCAGAGTCTGAGTTTCCTAGACATCGATTCAAAGAAACAAATATAATTAGATGCTTGATTCACAGTATCCAAAAAATGAAGGAGATACAAATATCAAAAACACAGCCTCTAGAGTTTGATACACATATAAAATTTCCCCCATGGGTCCCAGAGAGGAAACTGTGGACTCGGTAGAACTCTACCCTCAGTAACTGCTGTCCACCAGATTTTCACTGGGTCACTTTTAAAATAACCCTCAGTGTTAGATAACCATACAGCACCAAAGCACAGCTCAGTAAATCAAATTTACAAGTGGGTAACAATATGGTAGCAGCATGTAGATCTCCGCACAGCCCAGTTTACTCCAAGGCTACGTCTTAGAAGTGCTCCAAGTCCCAACTGGGGGGCGGGTCTCCTGGGGTCGCAGAAACACATTACAGTATATCGTAAACACATTTTGGTGCCAATAAATATACCACTTCTACAGTATTGCTTCTAATGGTTGCCTAGTAACCGACTGTATGGGCTAGATCATACTGTGATTTTCACCACTGCGTTCAATTGCTTGGTATTGTAAGCGATGCCCCGATAAAACAAGGAGAAACATTTTGTAAGTGTCAAAAACTTTTGCGAACTACCTACACTAAAAAAAAGAAAGCTGGGGCTTCCCTGGTGGCTCAGTGGTTAAGAATCCGCCTGCCAAGGTAGGGAACACGGGTTCAAGCCCTGGTCCGGGAAGATCCCACATGCCGCGGAGTAACTAAGCCCGTGTGCCACAACTACTGAGCCTGCGCTCTAGAGCCCGCGAGCCACAACTACTGAAGCCCGCGTGCCCCAACTACTGAAGCCCATGCGGCTAGACCCCGTGCTCCTCAACAAGAGAAGCCACCGCAATGAGAAGCCCGCGCACCGCAATGAAGAGTAGCCTCTGCTTGCCACAACTAGAGAAAGCCCGCCGCAACTAGAGAAAGCCCGCACACAGCAACAAAGACCCAACGCAGCCAAAAATTTTTTAAAAATTAAAAAACAAAGCTGCATTTTATTACCTAATGTTTAAGAGAAAACACCTAATAGAAAGACTACATAATGGCAGTTAATTCCAAGGTGCCTTTGAAATTGTTTATGTTTCTGTTAATCACAATAGGGTCTAAAGGTATTTGCAGAATAGCAGCACACACGACACGTGAACCATGCCTGGTATGTGTGTGAACAAATTTCCAGGCTTCCTGAGAAATAATTACAAAATATGTGGCATTAAAACTGTTCCACAAATTTGAGTTGAGAACTTCAGGAAAAACATCATGAGCTAACCATGACCTTTATTTCACAGCAAGATATTCACCTGTCTTTCTTCTTGAGACGATCCTGGTTGATCCCCGCCGTCCCAAGGTAATTATTAACAGTGCTGCCTTTCCCTCTCAGAAGTGCCCCAATTTGGACAATAAATTATATGGCCGCTCGACTCAACAACCAAGATGGCCTAGGTTCCAGAACAACAAGCTAGGAATGCTAAGGTCCCAGACATGGGTTTCTGCATAAAGAAGAAGGAAGTTATTAAATCTGGAGAGCCTAACACAGCAAAGGTGGTGGAAACAGCCCTCGGTCAGAACCACGTGAATTGTCAAAGGAAGCTTCCTACTCTGCTGTCTTGAAATAATCCACTCCTTCCACACAGCCAACAAGTGTAATGACCAGGCCTCATCCTTCCCACTTCTCGGGGACGTCTGGCATTACTGTTTCTATAACACTCTCCTCCACTGGCTCATGTCACGGCCACAGTTATCCAAGTGAATGGGTCCAGAGCAATCCAGCTGCATACAACTTGTTGCATACAACTTCCCCCTGCCTCATCTTTCCCCCTGCAAAGCCACACATACATCTTCCTAAACCAAAGGTTTAGGAACTCATCACTCAAAATACATAATGGAAAACATCACTGCTCCGGAAAACACCCAACTCACTCCTTGCAGTTCCTGACTGAACCCCTGGTTCCTACACCAGAAAAGCAGAAAAGCAGGCGGTAGGGACTAATACCAGGTCAAGAATAAATTGTTAAACTACTGTAACCGATGCCATCTATGGTAGCAGAGTCACCCCTCCGCACCCAAGTTGTGCCCATCCTAATCCCCAGAACCTGTGAATATGGCAGGTTCCCTGGAGCGGGGGAGTTAACAGTGCAGATGGAATTCAGGTTGCTAATCTAACCCTAAAAAAAAAAGTTATCCTGGATTACACAGGTGGCCCAAAGTAATCAGGGGAGTCCTTTTAGTGGGGAAGAGGGTTTCAGGACAGCCAACGTCCAAGCAATGCAATGTGAGAAAGACTCAGCCATGGCTGGCTCTGAAGAGGGAGTAAGGAAGGGGCCAGGAGCCAAGGAACACAGGCGGCTTCTGGAAGCTGCAAGAGGCAACTGAAAACAAAACAAAACAAATATTTCCCCTAGAGCCTCCAGAAAATAAGTGTCCCTGCAGACACCTCAATTTTAGTCCAGGGAGAGCCGTGTTGGACTTGTGACCTCCAGAACCGTGAAGTACTAAACGTACGTCATCTTAAGCCCCTACGTTTGTGGTCATTTGTTCCAGGAACCACAGGAACCAAATACAGCCTCCTGCTTGCTGAATACCAGTTCCCTCTGTGCTATAACCCCTTTAAGAGGGATTATAATCTGGGCGTCAGGGAACGTACAGTGCAATCCATCTGTGGTCTCTATAGCTGCTTGAGAAGCTGCAGCATCAATGCTGGCTGCAGGGAGGACTTCAGTCACTCGGGGTGGGATGAGGGGGAGGCGAGTGGGAACCCCGAGAGTGAGCACCTCCTTAAGTTTCATGCCTCTCCAAGGGGGCTCGCTCACCTCACCCCTGTCGGGGCCTCACTTCCTCAGCATCTGGCCCCAACTCCCCCGCAGTGCCAGGTTTCGTGTCCTATGGCCGTGCTGTCTATTTCCTGATGAGGATTCTGTTCTGAAAACCTGCACTCTCCTTCCCAGTGTTTCACCCCTCAGCCCGTCCCTTTAGAGTCCAAGCGAGTCTTGTTGCAGGGGCTTTGGGAATGGACTCGCCCGTCCTGACTCATCCTTTGTGCCCGAGGAGCCCTGAGTCTCTGCGGCCTCTGGGCGGGTGTGGGGGTGGTGGTGGTGTCAGTGCCACCGTTTCTTCCTCTCTTGGGCATCACTCGTTAATTCCTCTGCTCTCCCATCTGCTCAGACCAAGCTTTATGAGATGCTCATTACCCTATAGAGACACAGAAGATCCGCTCAGCTCCTTTCTTCAAGGAACTCGTGATCTTTAAAGCAGGCGATGAAAACCCCTCATTTCCTACTCAACAAGCGACGCTGTGGGCCTTACAACTGAGGTTGAGGAAGTTCTTTGAGAGATGATGACAAGTGCTGGTGAGGATGTGGAGGAACTGGAACGCTCACACATCGTGGGGAGGAACATACAATGACACTGCCACTTTGGAGAACAGTCTGGCTGTCCCTCAGAAAGTTACACATGGAGTGACCGTATGGCCCGGCAATTCCACCCTGAGGAATAGACGCAAAAGAAATGAAGACAGACGTCCACACAAAAACCTATGAACAATGGTCACAGCAGCTCATTCATAAGAGCCAAAAAGTGGAAACGGCCCACACACCCACCAACTGATGAGTGAATAAGCAAAATGTGGTCTATTCATAACAACAGAATATCATTCAACAATAAAAAAAGAGTGAAGTGCTGACTCACACAACAACATGAATGAACGCTGAAAGCAGTATACTAAGGACTCCCCGGGTGGCGCAGTGGTTAAGAATCCGCCTTCTGATGCAGGGGACACGGGTTCGAGCCCTGGTCTGGGAAGATCCCACATGCTGTGGAGCAACTGAGCCCGTGCACCACAACTACTGAGCCTGTGCGCCACAACTACTGAGCCCACGTGCCACTACTGAAGCCCACGCACCTAGAGCCCATGCTCCGCAACAAGAGAAGCCACCGCAAGGAGAAGCCCACGCCCCGCAACGAAGAGTAGCCCCCGTTCGCCGCGACTAGAGAGAGCCCACGTGCAGCAACGAAGACCCAACGCAGCTAAAAATAAATAAATTTAAGAAAGCAGTATGCTAAATGAAAGGTCAGACACAAAAGACACATATTACATGATTCTACTTGTTTGAAATGTCCAGAACAGGCAAATCCATAGAGACACAAAACAGACTGTGTTGCCAGGGGCTTCATGGGTAGGGGAGTAGTGCCAACGGGCACAGGGATTCTTTTTAGGTGATAAATGTTCTAAAATTGTATTGTGGCGATGGCTGCACAACTCTGTAAATTTACTAAAGATCACTGAATTGAACATTTACAACAGGTGAATTTTGGTATGTCAATTATGCCTCAATAAAGCTGTTTTTTAAAAAACCTCTCTGAGATCCTTAAAGCAAAGATTAGCTATGTATATGTGCACAAATGTACAACAAAACATACAGTTACATTGTTATCATACAATCTAAAATCTAGAGACAACTTCCAATTTTTTTAAAAAATGAAAACTCTTTATTTGTTCTGTTACAAAGGATTTAAATAAGCTCACTGCCTCTAATGTCAAATGCCTAATTGCATAATTTAAGTTGGTAAGAGGCCTATAGATAGGCTTTCTCATTCAAATTACACCTGAACAATAAGTTTTATTCCATCAACTCATATTTATACATAACATGATTTTCAGCCGGTTTGAGATGAAAACTGAACACGTAAAACATTTCTTCTTATAGTCACAACAGAATCCAGAAGATGAAACTCACTAGAATATCCGCTTATTAGGACTCAAGAATCGTAACACCTGAAGCCCTAGTTTAAGTGGATTTTAAATTCAGTATAAGTGGATTAAGAAATCCAATTTTCTGGTGTCATACATGACAAAAGCTTCAAGAATGACAGTAAATTATATATTTTTAAATTGCCCAGTAGCTAATAAACCTGTTGTTGGGTTTTTTCCAGATGGCGTAAATTTCAGCCCTGCTTAGAAAAAAAAAAAAAAAAAAGACGTATGGAACTCACACACTTTAATGTCAGTTCATTTCTGTGAAAGTACTCTTCCATGTCGGACTGAACCATCATTATAAAATCAGAATTTTGTAGGGCTATTATTTTTCCCAGGTTCTGCAAAATAACATGGTCAAATCTGGTCAATCTTGGCAGCACACGTCACACTGGGCAGAAACAGGATCTAGGAAGATGGCAACAGCAAACACCGCCAGGCTGTATGTCTCACTGCAAGAGGAGGAAGCAAAGTCCTGGACCCTGACCTCCTACCACTTGCTAGCTGAACCCCTTCGACCCTGCGTATGAAACTCCTGACTGGAGCACCTAGACGGGTGTGTCCCCTATCTTAGTATGCTATGGCTGTTGTAGCAAATGACCACACACTCAGCAGCTTTAAGCAACGCAGACTGACTGTGTTACACTCTGGAGGTCAGGTGTCAACAGTGGGTCACAGGGTTGTGCTCCTTCTAGAGGCACCAGGGAGGGGAGAAGCTGGGTCCTGACCTTGTGCAGCTTCCGGAGGCCGCCCGCCTTCCTTGGCACATGGGCCCACATCACTCCAGCCTGTGCTTCACTGGGCACATCCCCTCTGATGCTCACCCCCTCTTCGTCCACTCCGACGTACCTCTGTGGTGACGACTCTGGGCTCAGGAGGATCATGTTCCCACCTGCAGATCCTGGAATCACATCTGCAAAGTCCCTTTTGCCGTGTGAGGTCACACGTTCAAAGGCTCCAGCATCAGGCCTGGGACGTCCTTCGAGGGCCATGACTCTGCCTACCACAAGTACCAAGGACCAACTTGAGAAATGTGAAAAGAACCTGGAGTCTATGAAACACGACACAAGAGTAAGGCACGGCGGAGGGAACAGAGATTGGAAACAGCAGTGTTCATTTTTACAACGTTGACCGGTGGTGGTAGTAGCCTTTCTCTGCTTTAGGCCAATCCACACATTTCTGCCTGTTTCTGGTGGCCTCTGGCCTCCACCTCACCATCTGTACAGAACTGTGGTCAAGGGAGCGGGCAGAGGTGGGCTCCGCCTTGTGAACTTCACGGTTCAGGCTGGAGCCCCAGAAGTGGAGGCAAGCCCGGCCAGCTCCTACTCACAGGAGCTTGCCTTGGAAGGCACACAAACTCTTGAGTCTTACCCTATCTAATCCTCCCACGGACTACGATCCCCACATCACAGATAAACAGACCGAGGCCAGATGATTTTCACAGGATCACACAGCTACGCGGCAGCAGAGTCCTAGACCGGCCCCTCGTCCACCGCACAGAAAGGCCATGGCATCTTCCTTCCTCAAAGGCTATGGGGTCAGCCCAGCCCCTAAATGCCTCCACTCTTTTTCCTAAAACACCCAAACCAGAAGCACGTGACCTCACAGCCAAGAGAAATACAACCACGAGATTCACAGCCCCAAATGGAGGCACAGTCGAGGCCCCCTCGGCAAGCTGGGCCCAGCTTTGCATGACGTGGCCCTGCCCACTCGGGGCCTCACACACCTGCCCTGCTCCCTCACCTAAGGGCCTTGCACCCACACGTCCAGCAGGTCCTTCTCAGGGCACACGGCAACACCCATACCTTCACCCCAGCTCTGCCCCCTGCAATGGGGGCCACTGGCACCACACCCGCCTCTCCGAAGAGCTAAAGTTCTCCAGGGGAGTGATATGCTTGTTCTCTACGACTCCAAGCCAGCTGAGCGCCTGGCACAGCACGTGCTTATGAAACGTGGGCACCGTGAATCCACATTCTTCACCTCCACGGGCAAAGCTGAACATGGACAAATGTCCCATGTCCTCTCCACAAACATTCTGGAACACAAGCATTTCCAAAAACTAGCATGTGCCAATACAGTTCTTCCTCCATATTTACAGGGAGCTGTATGTTCGCATAAGAGCCCCTCTCTCTTTACCCGTCTCTGCTTCTGGACCAGGAAGTTGTATAGGAGAACAGTGCAACATAACCAACTTACGTGTGCAAAAGAAAATTTTGTTGAAATGTGCCACGCTAAAAATTAGAATGTTGTAAACTACATTTTGAAAATACAAAATCAACTCTACTTTGCACCCTTGAGTGGAAGAAGAAACGAGGCCCTTTGGTCTTAATGTCACTACCACCACCATCATCAATGAGACATATGCAGCAGCACACAGGAAATTACAATCTCTGCGGAAATGCTGCGGATTCATTTTAAAACCAGATTTCAAGGCACAGTCCCACAGCACACGTCCTGTGTACAGTGGCAGTGGCAGTGTTGTGTGTGTGTACCTGTGTGTGTGTGTGAGAGAGAGAGAGACAAAGTGCATGCCTGTGCACATGTGTATATGTGTCTGTGCATATATAATATCTTACATTAAAAAAATCATGAAGTGGGACTTCCCTGGTGGCGCAGTGGATAAGATTCTGCACTCCCAATGCAGGGGGCCCGGGTTCGTTCCCTGCTCAGGGAACTAGATCCCACATGCATGCCACAACCAAGAGTTTGCATGCCACAACTAAGGAGCCCACATGCCTCAACTAAGGAGCCGGTGATCCACAACTAAGGAGCCCGGGAGCTGCAACTAAGGACCCCGCCTGCCACAACTAAGGAGCCCACGTGCTGCAACTAAGGAGCCTATGAGCCACAATTAAGGAGCCCATGAGCCACAACTAAGGAGCCCACCTGCCGCAACTAGGACCCCGTGCAAATAAATAAATAAATAAAAATAAAATTTTTAAAACGTCATGAAGTGAGGCTCCAAAACACCCTCGAGTCCCGAGTTTGCGAGCCTCAGTACTATGAACGTTTGGGTCCAGTCGTTTCTGGGGTGGGAGCTGCTGTGTGCATTGTAGGATGTCTAGCAGCATCCTTGGCCTCCACGCACTAGAAGCCAAGAACATTCCTCTTAATCTCCACCTGTGACAACCAAAAATGTCTCCAGACATTGCCAGATATTCCCTGGGGGACACAGTTGCCCCTGGTTGAGAACCACAGCTCTCAGCTACCAAAAAGTCCCCAGGATGAGTGTGGCCGGATTATTTAAAGCATACAGGGTCCCTGAAACCAGAACAATCTACTTTCCCAGATTATTATGAATTACAATGAGAATTATCTTTCTTTGAGGGGGTCTTAAAAACGCAATAAATTCTGCATTACACTTTGTTGACCTACATTCTGTTAAAACGACCAAAATGTTAAGTTCTTACAAAGGAAACCTTTCGAAGTCATTTTTCCACACAACGAAAGAGTCAGTATTTTACTGAGATGATTTTGAAGAGTCTAACAAAAATCAAAACTGCTTTCTTTCATTAGTCTTACACCGAAGCCTGTAATCAGGGAGAGAACGCAGCAGACAGTCCTGCATTAACCCAGATTCCATCTTTCCCTCGTTTGACCGAGATTTTCATAGGTTACACAAATATTACCTTTAAATTAGTGTTTATCTTCCTCCAACATGTGGACAAAGAATGAAATGTATTGCTGGAAACAGAGTCTACATAAAAGCTTTAATTTTCTCCTTTATCCAGAACGCCAATGAGAATTCTCAACGCTTTCGTCTACCTGACTCTTCCCCCACCACTAATGGCATAGAGCCTTTTGGGCAGGATCAGAGAGGAGTACTTCTGGGATCCCAGGCCCATGGCTCCTCTTAAAAACAACTGTGATCCGAAGCGAAGGGGCTCTGAGTGATTTCTAAGCTGGATCCTCCAGGTGGGCACGGAGTAGGGGAACGGGCCACGTCTGCCCATCGTGCCCTGAATCCTCCGAAAGCTCTGTGATCTGTTCCCGCCATCCCTCCAGGCTTCCATCCCACACTGAAGGCTGCATAAAGTGAAAGCTTCCTTCACAACTACTTTTAGAACCTGGGTAGAGGGGAGCTGACCCCGTACTCTTTTTCTCCAGAGTTTGAGAGGGAACTGACCGGTGCACATGACTAAGTCCAGGCCGTGAGGTGTCCAAGTCACGTCCGACCCCCCAACACACACACCCCCATGCTCAAAAACCACCGGCAGGTGAAAGCATCGCAAAACAAACTCTGCAGGGTGAGCCCAAGGTACGACGGAACTCCCGCTCGCAAGAGGGCCTGCTTGGTGCAGAAGGAAGCAAACCATTCCCCTGATTTCTACTCATAAAGCGTAAGAATTGGGGCAGCTTTTATAACGTCTTGGGACACACAATCCGTAGCATCTGTTCGGAGGGTCTGATTCCATACAGTTGGAGTCAGTGGATCTTTCTGGAAAGGGCGAGACAGGAAATATTTTAAGGTTGGTAATTGAGAATACAGCGTAGAAATTATATAACGAGAGAGAAAACAAATTTTCCCCAAACTTTCACTGACAAAAATCAAAATTTTGTGAATTCAAAATTTGCATTTCCTATCATTTTCATGCGTCATGAAATATTCCTCTGTGATGTTTTCCCCCCAATCATTAAATAATGTCAAAACCATTCTCAGCTGGAAGGCTGCACAAAGACAGGCAGTGGGTGGGTTTGGCTTGGGGGCTGCACAGGTGGACCCCACCTCCTGGGGGCAGACCCTGCAGGCCCAGCTCAGGGCCTGGGGAGGACAGAAGGCCGCGCAGGCAGCCGCAGGCAAAGACGAGAGAGAAAGAGAGAGAGAGAGAGAGAGAGAAAGAGAGAGAGAGAGAGGGGTAGAGAGAGAGAGAGAGAGGGAAATCAGACGGAGACATCACCGGAGCAAAGGGCTTTCTGAGCCCAAAACGCTATCTTTGTGTTGTCTGTGCTAAGAAACCTGTATCAGGGGACAACTGATATCTTCAAGTGTGAGAAAGGCGTGGTATTTTGTATATAAACGACACTGCTTACCCCCATAACTTTGCGCCTTTCAGTGTGGCTGGCTTGTGATAACTTCTTTTATGTGTTACACACACATAATTTGAATGCTGAGTGATCACAAATGGCCCTAGTTGTACATCTCTTCACCACGTCACTGGAGAAACCCTTATAATTCCAAAAGAGCACTGAAAGTCCTACAAACCAAGCTTAATAAACAGTAAAACATGTGATGCTAAAGTGGGATGCATCCACAGGTTAGCCACTGACTTTATGAAATGTACACCCAACTTGAGCAGGTGTCTGACAGATAAAAGTATGTTTTATTGACAGTTCTCACGAAACTGGTGTCCAGGTACAAATGTCCCCACCCTTTCAGCTCTGCACACAGCCTAAGACCATTGTGATGGGAACTCCCCAGAGGGCCTTTATCAACGTTCACAATTTTCATGCTTTCATAATGATCAGTCACAAACCCTACTTAAAGAGGTGACATTCTGTTTATATAAGAATCATCAATAGGGCTTCCCTGGTGGCGCAGTGGTTAAGAATCCGCCTGCCAATGCAGGGGACATGCGTTCAAGCCCTGGTCCGGGAAGATCCCACATGCCACGGACCAGCTAAGCCTGTGCGCCACAGCTACTGAGCATGCGCCCTAGAGCCCACGAGCCACAACTACTGAGCCCGCGTGCCACAACTACTGAAGCCCGTGCGCCTAGAGCCCATGCTCCGCAACAAGAGAAGCCACCGCAATGAGAAGCCCGCACACCACAACGAAGCCCGCGTGCAGCAACGAAGACCTGACACAGCCAATAAATAAATAAGTAAAATAAATTTATAAAAAAAAAAAAATCATCAATAGATCTTTAAAGGGGGGCTTTTAATCACGTTAAAGAAATGCAGAAAGAACAAAGAAAAGAAGGAGAAAGCCATGAGGATGGACTGAACAGGTGAAGTGAAAATAGTGTGGAAGTGTAAGGACAGAAAAGGGACTCCTCAGTACACATACACATAGAGTGTCAACTTTTGGACCATGTAAATGTTTTTTACATCCAAAAATATCCTTACTCTCCAAAGGTTCAGCAAAGAAGAAAGAGGAAAGGGAGAGGAAGAAAGAGAAAGAAAGGGAAAGAAATTTATTGTTCAAGAGAGATAAACCAAATACGGCAAAATGTTAACAACTGATGAATGTATTCTTTACGTTTTCCATGGGTTTGAAATTTTTCAAAATACAAAGTGGAGGAAAAGAACGGAATACAGCTTGGCTTTAACTGAGTTATTCTGCCCTCTGACACCAGCTCCACTGGCTACTATTTGTCTTCAACAAAACATCCAGTTCGGTCAGTCTTAATATTGAAATAAAAGTTCAAATTATTCTTATTTAAAAAAACAAAAACAAAAACCAAACCCACTGACTCGGCACTTGTGTCGAGCTGGATATTTCTGGTTCACCGTGCGAGTGTTACTAGTTTCTCCAAGTCTCTCTGGAGAGCCGGGCTGGCGTGCCCATCCTCCCCCTGCAGACTCTGTGAGGCCTGGCCTTGGGCAGGTGACCTCGAGTGTGGCAGAGTGAAAACCAGGCCAGAATCTCCACAGACATGATGCACCCCCGGATCCCCAGCTAGGACACCTCCCCAGAAAGTCTCACAGATCCCACAGGGTAGCAAGAGGCATATTTCTCGTGCTCCTGACTGAGCAAATACCTAATGATTAGTAGGAGTTAGGAATATATATTATTTTTGGCTGTGTTGGGTCCTCGTTGCTGCTTACGGGCTTCCTCTAGTTGCGGCGAGTGGGGGCCACTCTTCATTGCAGTGCGCGGGCTTCTCACTGCGGTGGCTTCTCTTGTTGCGGAGCACGGGCTCTAGGCACGCGGGCTTCAATAGTTGTGGCTCACGGGCTCAGTAGTTGTGGCTCGTGGGCTCTATAGCGCAGACTCAGTAGTTGTGGCGCACGGGCTTAGTTGCTCCGTGGCATGTGGGATCTTCCCAGACGAGGGCTCGAACCCATGTCCCCTGCCTTGGCAGGCGGATTCTTAACCACTGCGCCACCAGGGAAGCCCCCCAGATTAGCCTTTTAAACCCCAGTGAAAGCTGCACAGAACTTCTCATTCTCGCCCTTTGTTAGTGACCTGCTCCTTAGACAAGCCTTCCTGGAGGCGACATGTAAGAAAGAGCACTTAGATTCATCTCTTCCTTAGGGAAAGCACTTCCTTGAGAGAAACCCCGAATACCTCAGAGTTGTGCCAGACCTACAACCTCAACGTATGACAAGACACTCCCTGCACACGGGCTGAAGCCCGCTGGAAGGCTCTGGGCTATTTTGGAGACGAGTTTAAACCTCGGACTGAGCTTTACGGCTGGGCGGAGCACTGCTGTCTGGGGCCCGAGAGGACTCTCATTCTGGCTCCGGTCCTCTTAGTTTTCACCCTTGTGGGACACTTGTGTTGGTGAAACGCTTAGTTCTCCTAGTTTAGAGTTTCTTTTTCACACGTGATCTTCGAGGAGCTGCATTTTCCCTGGCACCTGGCTGATTCAGATACCACCTCAAGAACCTTTCTGGGCGGCTGTGACCTGGCCATGATGGAGAGCAGGGGCACGCGGTTGTTGGTTTTTGTACGAGAAGCTTGTGTTTGTGTGAGAATGTACTATTTCCCCCTTTCCAGGCACCACACCTGGCACCTAGGAGACCTCACCTAAGTCCAACCAAATAAATTAGAGAGTGAGGTTTAACAGAGGGTCGTCACGCTTGTACCTTACAACCACTGACAGAGCAGGAGAGCTGCATGCCACCAGCATGCAGGCGACACACCCTAATGTCTCTGCACACCCTGCCTCCTGTGGTTTGCTTTCAGTCCACTGGACGGGCTTGCATACCCCACCCAGGATGTGAGCTGGTCCGAGAAGGGCCGGGGGAAGAGGAGGAGAGAAGAAAGGACCCAAACCTCTTACTCACAATCAGGAAAACATACATTTGATTCCAACAGCTCCAGCATCCCTGCTGCCTTAAGAAGTGAGACCCACAGGGGCCTTCACGGTGGCAGAGATCGATGGCCGGCGCACCTCTAAGTCAGCTGATTTCCTGCTCCGTCCCCTCGTCCCACCCACACAAGACACTCACGCAGGCACCCAGAACAGTCGTAAATCAAGTCCAGGGCGGCACAGAGGCAGCAGGGACATTCAACTGGAATGCCAAGGCACAGGTGCTTGTCACCACTCACCGTGACTTCCAGACCCGTGAACTGCACTCTCCTTGCTCCTCAAATGGGGCAACAAGGCCTGGCCTACCTGTCTCACGGGGATGCACGGAGACGTGCTCCAAACCACAAAGCACGGCAACCGTTCACTATGATGAGCGCTGATGGGGGAGACAGGCCGAGGGCTCACGCTGCACTCGCCCGACGCGCGCCCAGGGACTGAACAGCTGAGCGGTCACAGCACGGGCCCACTGACAGCTTCTCGGGACACCACAGTTCCCTGCCATCTGGGGCTCCCGTACACACCAAACACACAGCGTTGTGCGGAATCCCATCCTCACTCTACAGTGCAGTCTGAGACAGTCTAGCACGTGGACATTTACCAGGTTTTAACTGTCCCTGCCCTAGCCCTCTTCCTAACTGTTCCCCAGTTTCTTTACGGGGAATTTCTTTTCCTCTTCTGTCTCACCCCCCATAGTGCTGGGAACAGAGGAGAAGTGACCATGGCACGAAGGAAGACCCAACTCCCTCTCACTCTGGTCTCTCCCAAGGATTTAGGAGCAGTCTTAGCACAGTGTTCACAAGCTCGTATGATTATGAACATCTGCAAAAGCAAGACATGTTACCATCAGTGATCAGGTAAGTCCTCGGCCCCTTGCACTCTCTCTCCCGACCAAGAGAGGACGAGGAGAAGCGGAGCCATCTCGATACATCCGCCCTGGCTCAGCGGGATACAGCTGTGAGATTCGCACACGTCCCCTTGTACGGCTGCGTCACGGCTGGCTGTGCCGGAATTAAGAATGGCTTCCAGAAATACTTTATTTTAGGACAAATTATCCAATGTCAGGGCACAGTGGGCAGTGCCAGATGGACTAGCATGATATAAACCGCATGAGGGCAGAGGAGAAACAAAACTGGAAACTATCAAAGCCAGAAGCTAGCCTATGGAAAATTCTTCCACAGAATTTTTATCACTTATCAAATCATTTGTCAATTTTTACCATTTATCTCATAAAATTACTAGAGACTTTCCAAAGTTTAAGAAGCCAAAAAAGTTCACACCACATTACCAATAATGGGCCATGAATCACCATAACAACAGCAGCAGCTGGTCACCAGGCTACAGGAAACCCTGAATGGTGTATTTCCTCTATGGAAAATGATACTGTAAAGCTACTGTCATAGAAAGAGGTCACACCTAAGAATACACAACTTAAGAAAAAAAATGGAAAAAAATAGAGAGGCATGTCAGGCCATGAATTCATTCATAAATGTTATTTTCCCAGAATGTGCTATCTGCAGTACCTGCCAACTTTGAAAAATTGTATAAGTACTTGCTCCCCTCAAAACCTGGCGAGGGCAAGTCCTTGTGGGAAGACTGCCAAGCTGGCTCTACTGAGCCCCTGGTCTAGCCTAGAGATGGGCACATGCTTCCAGGTCAGCCAATTAAATATGCACATGTGCACGGGCACACACACACACACACATACACACACACACACACACACACACACACTTTGAATCTTGAGGTACTGACACAGAACAGAGATGTAGTTGGAGTTTCTTTTATGGTCTTGGTTACACTGGCGTGATGATATCTCGTTCCTGCCGGAGTGAGAATTCTCAATTCTGCAGACTGTCCTTGATCCCTGCGGCTCCCAAGACTGGCCTCACTGCACCTCTTCAATTCCCAAGGGTCCACCTTAAGTCAGGCAGGAACTGTTTCTCTTGTTTAAAACCAAGAACCCTACAGGATACTCACTGGATCTACAAAGGGATTTATGTCTCCTGGTATACCAATATGCCCAAGATATATGTGCTTATGTGTGTGTATTTTATTAATAGGTTTGTATTTGTTTAAAATCGAGCTGTAAATAAAGTACACACAACACACATGCTTATAATTGCATGCAAAACATCAGGAAAAATACACAAGAAACTATCAACAGTGTTTACTCTGGGAAGTGAGATTATGAGGGAGAAAGAGGCTTTTACTTCTAACTCATACCCTTCAGTACTCTTTGAATTTTTAAGTAAATAAACAGCATGTACTATAATAAATGCATACAAAACTAAAAGGAGGGCCAAACCTACAGAATAAACTCTCACCCATGAGAAATGCTTCATCTCCTCTTGAATCTTTTTTCCCCCTTCCTTGTAAGGCAATTCCCTCTGACAATATTCACCCTGAGGCTCATCTCCGTCCATGGGTCAAGTTCAGTCTAACCACCCAGTGTTCCAAGGAGCAAGACAGAAACCTCTTTCTCTCAGAGAAGCAGAACTGAATTGCCAAATCTAGCCTTAGTAGCTCAAGCTCGACACACCGACTTTCCCACGTTAGATGCTTCACATTTAATGAATAAAAAAATTCACGAATGAATGAGTTGCACCATAATGAATGAGTTGGCCTTATGATCATTTGTTTCTACAATATTGAATTAGTACAGCTAATTATAGTTAAATTCCACCAAAAACACCTTTGCTTTTTTGTTTCGTTTTGTTCTTACATTTCTTGATTCCCAGCGTCCTTCTTTACCCTGGTGAGTGAAATTCTCTCTTTAATTGTTCGTTACTTACACCTCATACAAACAGCACATTCTTAACAAATGCTGGAGAGGGTGTGGAGAAAAGGGAACCCTCTTGCACTGTTGGTGGGAATGTAAATTGATACAGCCACTGTGGAGAAGAGTATGGAGGTTCCTTAAAAAATTAAAACTAGAACTACCATACGACCCAGCAATCCCACTACTGGGCATATACCCAGAGAAAACCATAATTCAAAAAGACACATGCACCACAATGTTCACTGCAGCACTATTTACAATAGCCAGGTCATGAAAGCAACCTAAGTGTCCACCAACAGACGAATGGATAAAGAAGATGTGGTACATATATACGATGGAATATTACTCAGGCATAAAAAGGAACAAAATTGGGTCATTTGTAGACACGTGGATTGACCTACAGACTGTTATACAGAGTGAAGTTAAGTCAGAAAGAGAAAAACAAATATCGTATATATGTATATATGTGAAATCTAGAAAAATGGTACAGATGAACCGGTCTGCAGGGTAGAAACTGAGACACAGAGGTAGAGAACAAACGTATGGACACAAAGGCGGGAAAGTGGCGGGGGGTGGTGGTGGGATGAATTGGGAGATTGGGATTGACATGTATACATGAATATGTATAAAATAGATAACTAATAAGAACCTGCTGTATAAAAAAATAAAATAAGATAAAATTCAAAAAAAAATAGTACATTCTGCCTTTATTACCAATTAGAAAGGAAAAGCAAAGTTAGAGACTGGGAGAAAATTAACGCTGCATTCACACTTGATTAGACTGATAGAAAAAGCATTTTTACATCCTTAACATGACAATGAGAGAGGGATACATATACAATATGTTAGACCAACTAATAGTAACAGTCCCTGGGGCTTGTCATTAAATTGGAGGGTTTTCCAAAGAACACCGCAAGCATTAGTGAATGCATAAGCATCTTCTCTCCCACTTTTATCCGTAAGAAAAACTACAGAGAAAAGAAATCCTGCCTAACCCACTGAATTTGGATTTGATTGTAATTAACTGTCCTTTCGCACCTGCTAATAGAAAACATTTTGCTATTTCTAAATTAGCACATATTGGAAGGGAAGATCATTTCCTGGGGCATCACTTCCCTCAGCTGCTCCAGCCTTCTACTAATGAGCCCAAAGTATTTAAATTTAACCCTGGCGAAGGAAGATTAACTTTATAAGGAGGAAAACACAGCAAGACAACTTCACAGTTGTCTGTGAAGGAGCCAGTGCCAGAGCTGGGCCTTTCTGGTTCACAGTTTCTCTCTGGCTTCACCTGCCAAATGACTTGATCTCTCCAGCACAAGACACAGATTTCAACAACCGTTACTTAGGGCACTGGGAAGCCCGGGCGGACCGTCTGGCTCCGACCGTGTCCTCTGAGTGTGATGCTCAGGGTCTAGCGTGCCTTGGTCCTGTGACTCAGTAGCCACCCAGGGTGTGGTTTCTTTGTAACCTGCACTCCATGCCTCGTCCTTTGTCCTGGTAACCCCCCTAAGACACTAGACCCTCTAGAACCCGAATCCTGCCTGGCACATAGTAAGTGCTCAATGCGTGTGAGCTCTGACAATGAAATAATGATGATGCTGATAAGCTACTATGATCTCTGTCCACAGGGTCCACAACTTCACTTCTTGTGCCAAATTCTCCCCAAGCTACACCTAGCACTTGTGGTATCTGTACAAACTCTGGATGTTCTGCTCTACTGCCAACTATGGATGTCTTCTAAGATTCCACCCAGAACCAAATCTATCCCCTGGCACCTTTCTGAGCCCACCGGGTCAGTCTAGTTCTAACTCAGCCTACTGTCTACATGGATTATCTGCAACTGATGGGACATGCCCTTCCCGTGAATTGCTAACAGGGGTGGATGAGAAGAGTCAACCGCCTGGTCTTCACCTGTTTGCCCGAGCACACGCAGGTGCCAGGCTCTGTGGGAGGTACAGGACTACACGACGAATGTGACGCAGCCCTGGCTGTGACACAAGAACAGTTTGGTGTGGAGAAACATATATCTATAGACTATCATAAAACAACAGAGACGTGCTTATAACAAACTGCCCCTGGCATATTATAAAACACAGACCAAAGAAAGCCATCTGGGTGGGAGACAAAGGCCTGCTGGAGAAGGTGATACAGGATCCAAGTTTTAAAGAAAACGCAAAGTTAGGAGGAAAAGGGAATAGGGACCATCACAAAATGCCCCTCGTTTATAACAGAAACTAGCCTTTCCCAAGTGCCCATGTACCAAGATTTTCACCTGTGTCCATCTCATCTCATTGAGTTCATTCAACTACCTTATAAAGTAAATAGCGTCAACTCCATTCTCCTGATTCAGAGACCAAGGCAGAAAGGTTACCTCGGCCAGGCTCCACACCCATTCAATGGAGGAGCCTCATTCCACCCTGATCCAAGTCACTCCCAGACCACGCAACTTCCAGGACACCTACGACCTTCGTGGGACCACAGTATCGTGACGAAGGTCACAAGAAGGGCTTGTGCCTTTAAACAAGTTCACACGTGCCCAAACATTCCTCTTCATCCCCAAACACAATCTCTCCTCTTCCTCGTTGCAGCCACTCAAAGGCCCGTGAAGGGTAAGAAAGTCAACACCCTAATTCCCTCTTGTCAGTCCCCTTCAACCTGAACTCTACCCTGCCCCTCCTCGGCCCTCCCGTTCCAGCACCATGTTCCCTGAGCGTCGGCAGCCCAGGACCACCACGCGCTCCACCTGCCCGCCGTCCTCCGCCCTAGCCGGCGCTGACGGCAGCAGCCCCGCGCCTGCCTCTCCCAAAGGTGCACCCACACCTCGGCATCCAAGCATGCAACTTCTCCCCTGGCCACCTCTACCCGCCAAAGGTTCATTGGTAGATAACAGACGTGCTCTGGGGTCTGGACACGTGACACAAAAAATATAAGAACAAATACCATTGAGGAAACTGATACATAAGACAGAGCTGGACGCTCCCGTCAACGCTTTACTATAAGAAAAGTCACATAAACCAGGCAGAAATTATTAAAACTAAGAGAGCAGCATGACTGTCACGAAGACAGGACCCTTGAGGGAGGAAAAACAAAACAGAACAAAATCCAGACAAAATAAATCAATCTCCATACATCATTATGTTTAAATAATTAACAGAACCCTCAGACACCAAACAGCACAGATGCGCCAGTGGTTAACACTTAAACTCCTCGAGTCAGCGTCCCGACCTCTCCATGGCCCTCAATGTCAGTGACCTGATCTCAGCTGCACAGATGCGCTCCCACCACCTCGAACGGGGGCACATCTTGAAGCTGCTCGTGGTCACAGAGAATCACGTCCCTTCCAAAGTCTTCAATGCTGCAAGTTCTACCATGCCACCCACCTCTCCCACGAGCGGTGCCACAAGCCCCCATGTGCCTCTGCAAACTTTTTAAGTATAAATTGAATTTAAGTTCATAGCAGCACTATTCAGAGTAGTCAAAAGGGAGCGATAACCCAAGTGTCTATCAACAGATGAATGGATAGAAAAAATGTGACTTATACCCACAACGGAATATGACTCAGGCTTGCTCGCTCTCTCTCTCTCTGTCTCTCTCTTTCTTTGGCTGCGCTGGGTCTTCGTTGCTGCGCGTGGGCTTTCTCTAGTTGCGGCGAGCGGGGGCTACTCTTTCTTGCGGTGCGCGGGCTTCTCTTCGCAGTGGCTTCTCCTGTTGTGGAGCATTGCTCCACGGCATGTGGGATCTTCCCGAACGAGGGCTCGAACCCGTGTCCCCTGCATTGGCAGGCGGATTCTTAACCATTGCTCCACCAGGGAAGTCCCTGACTCAGGCTTTAAAAGGGAAGTCTGACAAATGCTCCAACACGGAATGAGCCTCAAGGACATGATGCCAAGTGAAACAAGCCCATCACAAAAGGATGAATTCTGCATGATTCCACTCATGAGTCACCCAGAGTAGTCAAATCCATAGAGACAGACAGCAGAATAGAGGTTATCAGGGGCTGGGGGAGGGGAGGAAGGGGAATCACTGTTTAATGGGGAGAGAGTTTCCATTTGGGCAGATGGAAAAGTTCTAGAGATGGACGGCTGTACAACCATGTGAACGTAGTTAAAGCCACAGAAGTCTACATTTTAGAATGGTTAAAACGGTAAATTTTGTTGTATTTGTTTTATCACAATAAAAAAGGTAAACGAAATTTAAAGTTCAATTCTTCTGTCCCACGAGCCCCATCTCAGGTGCTCACCGGCCTCACCTGAACGGCTACCACGTGCCAGCACAGATCACTGAAGGTTTCCGCCCCTGCAGAAAGTGAGTGGCTAACATGGGTTAGTGGCTGCTGACCACGTTTCCCTGGACTAAGGAACTGGCCTGACTGGTACCTCGGAAAAGCTACATTCCCATATTGAACCAGCCCACTGTGCTATCCAGCGTGCATTCATTCATTCATTCATTCAGCAAGCATTGCTGAACACCATTCATCTTGGTGCCAGGCACTTGGTCTGAGTGCTGATAAATAAAAATTATCAAGACATTCTTGGCAGCTAACGCTTCCTAGGATGGCGGAGGAGCACACAGTTTAAAGAGAAATCACAATGTAACGCGACATGTGACCTTTCACCCACATAAGCCAAATGCTAACTGCCTCCGGACTTTGTTCTTTCCAGCACACATTCCAGAATGCTCTACGTTGCTCAAGGGCCAGCTCCCTAACCCAGTGCAGGCAGGTCACGCTGCACCTAGACTTCTGCAGAGTCTCCACTTCTCTCCTCCCCACCCAAGAGCTCATCTTCCCTCCCACTGTCTCAAAGGAAGAATTAGCCTTTACCTTCCCAAAGTTAATCCCGCCAACACTTCTTGATTCCATCCTCTCCTGCCTGTTCTGGGCCCCTCTCCATCCTCATCTCTTACCTCTCCGTATCCATAATTCCAAAGGACCCCCTACCCTTAGGCTACAGACAAGCTCAACTTGCTCTTAGTATAGGGAAAGCCAGGTTGTCCTCTCCTTTCCAATCCAACAGGGCTAGGCAAACTACTTCGGAGAAAGGCCAGGTAATAAACTTCGCAGGCTTTGCAGATCACAGGCCGTCTGTGCTGTATATTGCTCTTTACCCTTCTTTCACTACTCTTTAAAATGCAAAAAGCGTTCTTAGCTTGGGGCAGGGTGGAGGTGTACAGGGATCTGGCCCGTGGGACACAGGGCGCCAGCTCGATCTACATGGTACTCTCAGATCATTTTTTCTTAGGTACAGTTTTTGATGTGTCTCTTCTCTGTCCAAAAAGACAACACTTGGTGGTCTCCTCTCTTTCCATAGAGTAGGAAGGGTGGGCCTTCAATACCCCAACCCACCCTCTGAAAGTCCCAGCTCCCTCTCCCCTTCAAACACCTTTGAGCACCACCCAAATGGCCCACTCCGTGCCACCCTCCTTGTCCTGCCACCGGGCTGCGACCACACTGTCTAGTGATCCTTGCCCAGATCCATCACACGTGCAGAGCCCCGTGCAAACGCCACCACGTTTACAAAGATCACTGTCTCCGGTTACAGTGACCTTCCTGGGCTGCCACTAACCCAAGCTTCCCTAACCTATCGTGCCATCTCCCCAAGACACCGAGAACAAGTTATTCCTGATATGCTACAGTTGCTCAACGAAGGTTTTCTTAAAGAATGACAACTCTCAACTTATACAACATTGTAACTCAACTATACCTCAATTAAAAAGATTAAAGTAAAATGCACCTGCCCACACAAAGAAAGAATGAGAACTCTCATCTCCACGGGGGCATCAGAAGCAGAATTTGAGCTGTTCTCACCTTGATCACCACTAAGCACCACCACAGCAGGGCTGCACAATTCCTTGTCTGACCTGTGAATCAGAGAACCGGTTCCATTCCTCTGTCTACTGGGAGTGCCTCTCAGGAGAGGGCATACCCCATAGGCCATCACCAAAGTCACCTATTTTTATATGATCACTGCTATGGACTGAACGTTTGTGTCCCCCAAAATTCAGACGTGGAAACCTACTCCCCAGTGTGACAATATCTGGAGGTGGGGCCTTTGGGAGGTGATTAGGTCGTGAGAGCGGAGTCCTCAAGAACAGCAGTAGTGCCCTTATACATGAGACCCCAGAGAGCTCCCTCAGCCCTTCCACCGGTGGGGACACAGCAAGGAAATGACCATCTGTGAACCAGGAAGCAGGTTCTCACCAGCCACCAAATCTGCCTGCACCATGATGCTGGACTTCCAGCCTCCAGAACTGTGAGAAATAAATTTCTGCGGTTTATAAGCCAGCCAGCTTACGCTATTTTGTTCTAGCAGCACGAAGGGACTAAGACAAATCACCCCTGAGCAAATTCAAAGCTCTCAGGTGTCTGGGTAGTCATCAATGTCAAGACCAGCATCAATTAACAAGCATCAGGGGTTAATGCTCCTCAACACAGCCGAAGCCTTTCACAACACAGTGCAGACTGCAGGCAGGTCAAGGTCATTCTCCCACTCACTCCACAGGTACTTAGTAAGCACCTACTATATGCCAACACAGTGCTGGAGAGTGAGGTACAATAGGAAGCAAAACTGCCTCTAACAGCAAACTCTTTAATACAGCCAAACAAGAATGCGAGGACATTTCTGAAACCAACATACACAGATCACGCAAGACAGTACACGCCTCAACGGTAAGGACCAAGATCCCTGAGACGCCCCACCTGGCCACCACGCTGTGCTTCGCTCCAAGTGAGCGCTCAATAAATACCGGCCACACAGAACCGCGCTCCAAATGATTACATCAAAAGCCTTCGGTAACTCTGGAAGGAATTAGGACTGACCTTTGAGTAATTACTTCAAGACTGAAAAAGGAACAGCAGCAACGCAGAGCCTCAAAACCACTCCAGGAATAATCAAAATAAGAGAAAGATGTTTGGGAAAAGATTCTGC
Source organism: Balaenoptera physalus (assembly GCF_965194825.1). NCBI lineage: Eukaryota > Metazoa > Chordata > Mammalia > Artiodactyla > Balaenopteridae > Balaenoptera > Balaenoptera physalus. The sequence continues at coordinate 194,102 of NW_028126174.1, forward strand.
ACTTCAGTTTCTGTTAAAGGGAGATGGCTCTCATCCTTCAAGCAGAAGAGAAATTAAAGTCATCGCCTCAATCCAATAGCTGGAAAGTGTCTTTATCGTGAAAATTCAATTAGCAGTCTGTGACCTCCACGTCACTTCTCCGTCTGTAGCTCCACTCCCTTCCCGCTGAGGTTAAATGCACCACAGAGGTCAGGAAGCGCCCCATTTAGAAGATGCGCCCTCGCCTTTTTAGAATGAGCTGTGCTTTGATTTTACACCTACGCTAAAGAGGCTGCTGGGTCAACGTTTATACAAGGGTTCCGTGGAAATTATTTCGCAATTATTACCTGTGTGTACCAAACGGAACTTATTTAAGTTTCCAGGGTATTGGCAGTACGACACCACCACCACATGATAAAAGTGCTCAATTCCAATGCTTGGCCAAACAAGAATTGTCCAATACACTTAAAATCTGATAGCTTTTATGTAACAGCCACTTAATAACTATCATAATACCTGCTTGTAAGGTACTTTAAAACATAGAGGGCGTGGACTGAACTCATCATGGGATAAGAATGCCTGTTCCTGTGCACTTCAAGCTGTCAGACTTCATGAAAGATCACGGCACAGCTGGGTATCTGACTGGTATAATATGGGTGCCAAGGCGCTCGCTGGCTAATTCAGGCTGATCAATTTCAAGCCATTCTAGTGTAAAGAGTGAATTATTCATAAACGTTTAGGGAATAAATCATATGACCTTAAACATTCATGCCCCCCACCTCAATTTCACCAATCTTTGTCACCGATACTCTACTGCTGGTCTGTTAAATGTACATCACTGTAATCCTCCCACACCCATGATTCCATTCAAACAGCTCGCTCTAAATAGTCTTTTCACAGTAGGAATGTACAGAGGTACGCCTGGCTACAGAACTTTATACAGAGACTAGTCTATCTATTTATACCCACACAAAGAGAATACAAAGCACGCCGTTCATGAATACTAAGCGCTCAGCATTAATGACACCCCTTAATGATGGGTCTGCTGACCTCTAAGCCAGTGATACACGAAGCACGGATCTGGGCTGAACTCAACCACAGCCAGAGGGGGTCTGCTGGGTGCTGCCCTCCTCTCCCAGGAGCACCAAGTACGACAGCCACAAGCAGAGCCAGTGACCAGGTCGGAATTTCTGGCAACTTGACCCTTCTGGCCTGGTAATTCAGCATCCCTCATGTTTTCAAAATACCACCAAGCATCACTCTGTCCTTACTTTGGGTCTACCGTGTTCGAGGCAGTCCCTTTTTTGCCTTGGAAATTGCGCTGGCCTTAGTGCCGCCTAACACGCATCAGGAATGTCCACAGAGGAGTCCAGAGCAATCTGACGATTTTCTTTGTGCTTAGAACTTGAAAACTGCATTTTCTCAACACCGGGAAAAAGGGAAGTATGTCTTTTCATTGAAGATTTTCACTGAGAAGGAAACCAAAGCTTCGCAAAAACTGTCTTCCCAATTTATCTCCCTAACATCAGAACATTTCTCTGAAGTGTAGCACTGACATTTACAAAATTTCATTTAGACACCGTTAAGGACCATAAGGTTTCTCTGAAAAACCAGAGGGGAGGGGGAAGGGAATGCATGGTTACAAAATAAGAAGGTAGAGAAAACCATCCCAAAGGACGCAGAAAGGAAACACGCTCTCCCATATCCGACACACCTGTGTCAAGTGTTCACGCTATTAGAGCTGAACCGTGTCTCCCCAAAGCTCAGATGCTGAAGCCCCAACCTCCCAGGACCTCAGAATCTGGCTGTATTTGAAGACAGGTCTTTAAAGGGATGATTAAGTTAAATGAGGTCACTAGGGTGGGTCCTACTCCAAGAGGACTGGTGTCCTTGTAAGAAGAGGAGATGAGGACACAGACACACACAGAGGGACAACCACGTGAGGACACAGGGAGGAGACGGCCGTCTACACGCCCAGGAGAGAGGCCTCAGGAGGAACTAGCCCTGCCCACACCTGGATCTCACATTCCAGCCTCCAGCACAGGGAGGAATAAACGTTTTGAAGCCTGCCCCACCCTGTCTGTGGCACTTTGTTACGGCAGCCCTCGCAGACTAATTAATACACGCTATGCCATGCTCTGTGCCAGGCCCTGCTCTCGCTCCGAGGTATGGACAGAAAAAGCAGAAGGGAAGAGCTTTCAAGGTTGGTCTTGCCCCGGGCCCTCGTGTGTTTGGGTGGAACTCCGCTTTTTTCTCTACGCCTCTCTTTTCTCACCTGTATAATGGGATAATATGACATGAAGGCCATCATTAGGATTTCCTGAGAGAGTGAATACACAGTACCCAACAGAACTCCTCATACATCCCAAGCATGCAATGCACACTATCGTTTTTAAAACTGGGCCGCACCCAGGCCAATTCAACCTGTCTCTATGAGGTAGGAATTGGGCACCAGAAAAATCTGTAAAGCTCCTGGGGGCTGGGGCAGAGGTGGGCACACAGGTGGAGCAGAAAGATGAAGATCAGGAAGCCCGCCGGGCCCAAAGGCTTTTTTACCTTGAATCTCACGATGCCGTTGTTAAATCCACACTATTATTATTCCCAAATTAAGAACAGTGGCCAGCGCTGGGGCAGTTCTGGCAGGGGGTGGGAGAGGCGGAAACAGAGGTAAATAATCTTTTAGGCGCGCCGATCCTACGATCCTACGCGACGGCCCAGGGGAGATGTGTGGGGGCAGCAGGTGACACTGCTCTGAGCCCAGCAGAGCCAGGGCGGGGAGGAGGGTAGCGGATCAGTGAGGCCTCACCCCTCAGGGGGATCTGGGGTACCCCCTGGGCCTCTCCTGCTCCTCATCCAGTTCACCAGCCCAGCCGGCAACGTGCTCACATCAACACGCCCGTCCCGGCTCCAGGGTTACCTGCTGATTGCCTATGGGACCGCTTTACAAACAGCCCAGGGAAAATGCTCTTACAGTGACTGTGTTTAATCTTTAATGTGAAACATTCCATTGTTTGAGAAGGGGAGCTGTTTCTAATTGAATACATCTACAAATACGATGAGAAGGTATGAATTAAGGTGAAAGGGTAAAATGTGCCATTGAAAAAACAGATGTATTTTGGAACAAATCCAGAAATGTCTTCCTCCTGTTACATGTTAAGATTTCACGGGTTGAAGTCAAGCCAGAAACACGCATATTTGTGATGGAAAGACAAGTACTACTCCTTAAAATTGAGAGACCAGCAGGATTTTCTCACTTTATTCTGAAAGAAAAATGTAAATACTTTTGAAGGGGTAGTGGGGAAAAAAGGAAACATGCAATACTTTAAAAAAAGAGCACTGTTTTACCACTTTAAAGCCATGGATAATTTAAGAACATAAAAATATGTGATGTGGTCTGTTCATTAAAGTGTAAGATTTAGTATACATTGAATTTTAAACTATAATTTACCCAGACAACAATTTCAAATGTAATGACTGAATATGCTTTAACTGCTTCTAAATCCTGCTGGCAAAATTTAAGGAAACTCTTAATTTCTGCCAATTTATTAAGAAGCAGGCAAACTTGAGTACAGAAAAAAATCATTAATAAAAAAGTTTTCTGAACTTGGTGACCCCACAAGGTCAAGCAGACCCAGAAGCTACTTGTTTAACAAAAGAAGAGGAGCCAAGATGAGAGAAAAGACCACCTCATTCCATTAAAATAACATCTGGCTTCTTATCGACATGTGCTCATTTGAAAGACAACGATAAACAGGATCCTTCTCATGTTCGCTTTTCAAAATTACCCTTTTAAGTCGAGGAATTCATAAATGCTTTCCCTCACGTTTACGAGGTTTTCTATTCTGTCCTGGGTTGTGTTTACGCCTCCATGTGGTGTGTTTCTAGACATTAACCTGTTCATCCACGTTTTGGAGAGGAAAAGCATCTGGAACGGAGGTTTCCTACCAGTTTTCACCCACAGCCTCCTAAGCCCTTCTTGCTCTTCTTCCCTGTCAACAGCCGAGGAAATGCAGCACCCACGACCGAGGGTGGCGTGTCTCAGCCCTGGAAACCAGCGGGACTCCGGCTACTTCGTGGGGCAGCCGTGCAGAACCGCAGACTGCACTCCAGCTCCCCGCGCCTACGCGGATTCTGAGCTCATCGCACTCCTCGGGGGCCCATCCTTCAACCAGCCTGAAATTCTGCACTGCGGGCCAACGCTGAGTGTGCGATCACCCCTCCCAAGACGGGTGAGGGATGAGTGAACAGGAAAGGGAAATGAAGAGGGACCAACTTCCCTTACACAGTAAGTGGGTCACGGGCATGAAACGTACCGCGTGCGGAACACAGTCAGTAATAATGTCGTATCTCTGTATGGTGACAGATGGTAGCTAGACTTACCGTGGTGATTATTTTGAAATGTACAGACATAGTGAATCACTATGTTGTGCACCTGGAAATGACACAGCGTTGTAGGTCAATTAAACTTCAAAAACAATCAAACAGACAATCAAAGTCACAGAAAAAGAGATCAGATTTGTGCTTACCAGAGGAGGGGGCTGGGAGGAGGTGGAAGTGGACGAAGACAGTGAAACGGTACAAACTCCCAGTTATAAAGATAAATAAGTACTAGGAATATGTAATGTACAGCATGGTGAATATAATCAACACTGCTGTATGTTACACATGAAAGTTAAGAGAGCAAATCCTAAGAGCTCTAAATAATTATTAGAAAATTATCAACAACAAAGACAGAAAAAGATTCCTGTCCAGAGCTGAAGCGATTGACCAGTGTCTAGCTGACCTGCTGGCAATAAGAAGTCAGGACTTGGACAAGGCTCAAGGAAACCGGCTAAAAGCAAAATACTTTGTGTAATTTCTCCCTCCTCTTAGATGGGCAGGCACGGGGCAGATAAAGGACATTCCCCAAGACTTTCATTAAAACTAAATTTGTTACAGGAGCTTAAATGTCCTGATCTCTGGAGAGCAGAGACAAAGGTGCATAATGGAGATGTCAAAAAATTCTACTTCCTGGGAATTCCCTGGCCGTCCAGTGGTTGGAACTCCGTGCTTTCACTGCCGAGGGCCTGGGTTCGATCCCTGGTGGGGGAACTAAGATCCCGCAGGCCACGTGGTACAGACAAAAAAAAAAATTTCTACTTCCTGCTTCTCCCCTCTTCACAGTAGGTGCCTTCTGAATTATGACTGTAAAGAGAAGCAATCTTTTTTTTTTTTAAGTAGGAGATAAATATATTATTCTACCAAAGGACAAATGAATGTCCACGTGGATCCTGACGAGAGTGAAATGAGGTGTGCTCCTGGTGCCCGGACGGTATGGAGAACAAGACCATCGCTAGCTGCAGGCGTCTGCATGCACAGTGCAGGTCTCTGCTTCCCTTTACATACAAAGCTACGCTGCAAACTCAGTATCCACAAAGGGAAAAATAGGCACAAACACCAAAACCGAAGCTAACGTATCAATCATTTCAAATTAAACAAACAAAAACGCTGCTGTGGAAACCTGGAACTACTTGCGGTCGACATTTAGTGTCATGAAAACCAAAGCTTCAGCCATTCTCAGCAAACGACCTCAGCCAAAGACCTGAAGTTTGGAGGTGAGTCCTATGTCTCACCTCCACAGCCCACAATGTGGTCTGGGTTGTGAATGTAACTTTTGTATTTATTTACTCTCTGTAACACCAGTAATACAGCATCAACCAAAATGACAGTTTTCTCTTTTAAAAAGCCTCTAATGTGAAATGCAAAAAGTAAAAAAATAAAAGATTTAATGACAACCATGATGGATGAAATGTATTTCTGGAAAAAAACAACAACAAATAAACAGCCAGACTGAAGGCACCCAGAGACTTTTATCACAACCCAGTTCCAGCGCTCTCTCACATCTTTTAAAGTTTGAATCACGTATTCGACAAAAAGTCTGGTTTTGGGGAGCCCTGAGGGCATCCGTCAATGAAAGCAGCTGATTTATAAACAGAATTAAGTGATTATGAAAACACTGCGGCGTCATGAAATGCTTAAAAAGCACAGCATTGTTCCAAAGTTTCCTCGTGCACCTGCAACTGGGATATTGTCATCTGGTTCTGAAACACAAATATTTTTTCAGCTTTAAAAACACGCACAATCCTGTAGATCCAAAACGTGCCCAGTACCCTGTCAACGTTGTTCTTTCTTCCCCAAATCACATCATTAATAGCTATGCCTCTGGAGGGATGTCCAATCTTTAAGCTGGCAGATCTCAGTCACAACACATGTGTGTGTATACACACACACACACACACACACACACACACACACATCGTGGCAGGGGAATACATCTGTGTCCCACTTTATTCAGGGACTTCAATATCAGCCCCTCGTCACCTCTGGGGACCCCATCAGTGATCTCTAGATGCTTTTTCATTGCATATCCCTCTCAGTGAAAACCTTTTAAGCATTAACTCCAACTCATGTAACCTATTAACTAGAGATAACACACAACAAACATTATATGCATTTTTCATAGACCACAAATAGACATTTTGTAACTATTAAATAAAAATACATAAACAGAGAACTTAAGTTTCTTCCTGCACTCCAGTAAATCCCATTGTCACTGCCAGAGGATATGCAGTCCACTTGGGAGCCCACTTTGTGAATTAAAACCTGAGACAAGGCATTTCTGTCACCCTCTACCCCAACTAAACATGGAGACTATTGGTGTCAAGGAAATGTACTAGGAGGCCCATGAAATTTATCAGGCAAGTCTAATTTCCACAGGCCTCTCCCCTTGTTCTCATCTGGTCTACAACAGTTTCTGTCATGCACTGGACACATGAGATCATTACTTCTTATTTTCACCAACTTCTGAGCTGGGTGCCCCTCCAACGCTGTTTCTCCTGGCAAGGCTTTTTGAAGAATTACGCTACAGATCTCTGGAAATTGTTGAAACTGGCACAGAATCATCGTGCATCTTAGAAATACAAACCTAATGTGATATTTTTTCATAATCAAATTAGGAGTTAAACCAAAGCGCGTCTCCCAAGACTGACCTGTGACTGTCAGGGACTGGCAACCCTTGTTTTTACGTTGATCACTGTGAATACTTGAGTCTTTACCAACACAGAGTTGGCATTCAAGTTTCAAGGGATTAGAATGCCTGATAAGATTCTGCTGGGAAAAGAACCTAAGGCAAGGACCCAAGTTTATTCTGTCTCCCAAATGAATCAAATGGTAGAGACATCAGTTCTCTGCTCAACTGCTTTTCTAAATACAGCCTAAAACTCGGCAACCACCTGGAACTTTATAGGTGCTGAGAATTATGTCTGCATACCGGTGCTACAGATGTCTGCATCATATGAACGGGGTAACATCCCTCCAACTCCACTTTCTCATTTCTCATCTTCAAACGGATGTCAAGATAAGAAGGGTACCTCGACGGGTAGAGCTGACCCAGCTAAGGCTAAAAATCACCCCAACGCACTAGAAACAAAAAGCACTGCTCAGTTACACAGAATTTTCTCCAGTTCCCAATCATGACTTACGTGGTCTTACCATATTAAAGTATTTGTTATTACTGATTTAAGAAATAAAATGGCATCACATACAGTAAGCTTCTTTTGCCCAAATTTCCATCTATTGGAAAGTTTAAACAAGCAGAAGTGTTTGCAAATTCGATACCGGATGTTCACACAGACTCTAAAGCCCAATGACAACGGGCAAGTCTATAATAGTATGAGCCAAGCTCTCCCAAGAAGCGGACAGTGTCCCTCTAGCCTTGCTCCAACATGGATGAGGCTGGGTGTCCAGGTTGCGGTAGACATGAGGAAAGTCTTCAACATCTTGGAGAGAGAGAAGGTGATCATCACGCCGGTGGGGCGGTGGGGGGGGGGGGGAGAGGGGCGGGGAGAGTCCTCACCTCCTCCTGCCTCTGTATTCTCCCTGGGGGTTGGTGTTAAGTGTTCCAGAAAGGAAAGTGCTCCGGGCTGGCTATCTCGGGTCATATTCTGGGTTCCAGGCTCAAGGGAAGTAAGCAGAGAAAACTCTCATGTTTTCTTTACAGTATTCAAGCTCCATCCACCACGATAGGAAAAAATGACAGGAATTCAAGGCAGAGACACTCTCTTCAAGAATAAACACTATGAATTTTGCCGTGAGCATTGTTTGTGCTTATTTTACAGGGTCTCCTGAAACTGGGAAACTACAACACTCGTAAGAGTTATTCAGAGGCACCCCACAGCCCAAAGTGTCTTCTGAATTGCTGGGGTCTTTTTTTACAGTAAAACATGCAACTAACTTAGCAATGTTAAGTTGAATATTGTTTACTTCAATCATGGGTAAAATGTTAGTTAAAGCATGGAACATAGTTTACTCAAATTGCTAGTTAATATAAAACCACCATAATCCTTAACCTACAAAAGTGTTAAAAAAAAAAAAAAAAAAAAGAGCCTACGCAACATTTAACGTGTGCCTTTTCCACATTACAATCCGCAAACACGGGGTAGGAGAGGCCTCAAGATCAGCTCATCAAGCCTTTCACTCTACACGTGAGGACACACACAGGTTCAACAACTTCACACAAGCAGGCAGGCAACACAAGGCAGGACACAAGTGACCAAAACGCCAGGCAAAGGATTCTCTAGAAAACATGATATTCCTTATTTGATCACAAATAGTGAAATTACGACCCAAGGTAAAATTCAGGTGAACAACCACATAGAAACACAGACGTAGGAATTTATTTCTACAACAAACTAATGCAAACACAACTGGATATTTTTAGTGTACTTTTTGGTCACGTTATCAACCCACTGGGAAAACCACGCCTCTTAATGTGTGTCCTGTTTTTGAAACTAAAGACATGAGTCTAACCTACTGATGCATTTTACATAGTACTGCTCCAGAAACAGTCTCTGAAAGTGCATCCAAAAATGTCCCATCTCAACTGATTTGGCAGCAAGGATCAACTGGCATAGGAAATGTGCAAATCCTATAGGCAGCTCCAACAAGATAGCCGATATTTTTTCACTATGATTTCTTACAAGTATTAAGAAGCTCTAAGTTTTGGCTTTTCCTTGCTTTTGATAATATCCACAGTGCAAAATCATTCTGAGAAAAACACATGGGCCCAAGTGTGCCACAGTATAAAATTCATGAGTCAAGGAAGGTGCTCGAAGAGTGGAGAGATTCACTATTAGGCATTTCATCCTGAGTTAAAATGTGATTACCAAGACCAGGAGAGCAGAGCTGATCGGCAGGTGCCCCGAGTTAGGGGCTGAGAGAGCGGGGAGTATGGAGGGAAAGCACCACGGACACCTTTGGGGTGACGGAATTTAGTTGTTTGGTATCCTGATGATGGTGGTGGTTACAGAAATTTAAGCATGCTGAAATTCATCATTTATCACATAGTAAATTTAGGAAATATACAGAGAATACATATGTGTCTGAATACAGCACGTGTGTGTGTTTGTGTGCGTATGCCAGCCCTGAAATTTAACTTAAGAAAAGCAAGCAAGCAATTGATGGAGACCACCGTAACTAAAAAAGATATATTATTACTGTCATTATTGGATATTTCCACACCAATTCCCAACTTCAGAGTAGAGGAAAACCTAAGGACACTGGGCTCCAAGCATGATAATAATCCTCCTTCTGTTAATACAAGCCTGAGAAACAGATTTTATTTTCTTTCTCTCTCAAGAAGAAAACTAAGGCCAGAGAAGGTAACATGTGCCCAGAGGCGGTCAGTGCATGGTGAGCTGGCTGCAAACCAAGTGTCCCCGACCCCATGACCACCAGGAGCCCACAGGGCCCCCAACCAGGCTGGGCTTGGCGCTCCTCTTGGGCGGGGGGGGTCACAGGCCACGGGGCCACGGGCTGGCTCAGGAGGACCAGACTCCAGGCGCCAGCAGTGCCCATTCGTGGGAGAGGGCCCCACTGCAGGTCCGCACCCAGCTGCCCCCAGCCGTTCACGAATCAACTACTCACAGGAGAGGACAGGGCCTGAAACAGCATCCAGAGTCCTGCAGGCCGCAAACGCCTCCCACACTGATGTGTCCGCCCGCCCTCCCAAGCACGGCGGTGGAGGTTACCCCAAGTCCAGGTTAACCGACATCTCGCTGGGCACAGAGAGGGTCCGAAAACAGCAGACAGGTACCAGGTGTTCCCCTGATAAATACCCAAGTCCCAAGAAGCCGACCAAAGGTGAGACCCGCTAAATCTGCAATGACATCCGCAAAACCAGCAGGAAGGAGCCCTGCAGGCGCGCTGGCATCGGGGCTCTAAAATACTCGAGTTGAGACAGAGCTCAGGCGACTCGCAGCCGCCCCCCCGCCCCCAACACCTCCTGGCCTTGCGCCGCTCCCGCCATCCACTTCCCACCTCCTCCTTTCCCTTCTCATTTACTTCCTAATGTATCCCAAAACGGCCTACGGGAGCCGGAGCCGTGAGAACCACAGCGCCGGATACCTATCTTGACATCCAGCTGCCCGTGGACCTTGCTCAAGACAGGACTGCACGGCTGACAGCAGAACTCAGGGCTGGTGTCTCCACCCTGGCATCACGGCCATTAAGCACCGGGTCGCTCTCTGGGGTGGGTCTGTCCCGTGCACTGTGGGATGTTACGCAGCATCCACGGACCCCCCCCCCCGCCCCCCCGGATGCCAGGAGCATCACCGTCCCCCTCCCCCAACTTGTGACAACCACACGTCTCCAGATATTGCCAAAAGCTGCTTGACGGTAGGGGACAAAACTGCCCTGAGAACCATGGGCTGACCACAAGCTTCTAGAGCTCAACGCTGAAAACACGGTTCCAGTAAGCCACCATCTCCGCTACCTTCGTCCCTACGACGTCCCTTTCTCTCGAACCTGCGAGTCACACGCTCCATCTCCACCTCTTCCTTCCCAACTACCAAGAACAAACCAAAGCCATGGAAACGGTACCCAACTTCCTCCATCAGAAGAAAATACTCTCTCCTCTGTTTCCAAGTTTAAATTTGCTCCAATTTAACTTTTCAATGGCTTCCAGTTCACATCTGCAATCTTCAATCAGGCAGTGGATTCTCAATAAATATTTGACGACGGCGATAATGCACAGAAGTGCTTTGCAGGAGGCGGCCACCTCCATGGTCAAGTTCCCGGGGAGCACATTCCTTAATGACTGCGTTTTTCCCCTGAGGTTTTAAACTCATTTTCTCACAGCAGGCTCTCTTTCCCTCTACAAACATGTTGACTGTTTGTCCCTTCCCACATCCAGCGTTTATTTTGGTTGCTGGGTCTCGCTCTACTCACGTGGCCGGGGCCATCCAGTTGGTCGAGCCCCATGGAAAGGATGGACAGGAGGGAGGGCCAAGGAGGGCAAGACCCGAGGGAGAAACTCACATCCAGTCTCCACTCACGAGGCCAGTTACTTCCTTCACGCTAAAAATAGGTATGGAAAAAAAAAAAAAAGTTTATCTTTCCAACTTAAAAAACAAAAAAGTTTACAAAATGACTTTAGTCTTGCTTCCTGATTGAAACTATTTTTTAAACGTCTTGGGTGGTGAAAGATTAACAACTTATTGGAAGTCACGTACTCTTCCTTTTTAAGGGAGAAAAAGGAGACAAATGCAAGGTATCCGGGGACACCACACCTGGGACAGTCTCGCCTCACAGGGCAGAGTGATCGTGCTTGTCCTCTGGCCCGGGTCAGGCCTGGCAATAACCACGTGTGCAGAGCCCAAGACCCAGACACCTGGCGGAAAGCTCAAGGAGGGGGCAGCCTCAGGGTTGGGGTGTGGGGTCCTCCCTCCCAATAGGTAACTGATGAAGGGTCTGAATTCCTGACACTCAGGACCTACATGAGATGGCTCTTGTGGGCCTGGCTTCCCTCTGCAGGAACCCATTGCCCGCCTCTGGAAGAGAATCATGGATATCCCAGGTGTCTCAAAAGCTTGACAGGTCACAGCAGTCCTGAGAGAAAGCAAGAGTGAGGACAAATGGCAGAGGGGGATCTGGGAAGTCACCTCTCTCACAGATGCAAAACTGGGTTTTTCCCCCCAACCACAAATAAAATTTCTAATACGTTGCTATAAAAAAATACAAAAGACTATGCAAAGAACACACCAACTAAGTAATAAAAATAACATCCTGACTCAGGGACCAGTATACAGGAAACGGCCAGCACTCAGCCGCTTTTAAAAAATACTTTGACTATTGTTAAGCCTCACTTTGTTGGAAGGATTCCTGATCAGTCTTTTAATAAGAGAAGATTTGACCCTCAAGAAATTAAACCTTAAAACTTAAGACATAAACTTGGGGGGAGGGGTAGGTAGCCCATGGCGAACACCGCTTTAAACATATCAGATAAGGCCTCTACATCACCTAAGGCCTCTAAATCACCTACGAGGGGCTTCACTGACGGTGACACCTTGGGCTCCCCACCATCCCAAGAGATGTTCGCCACGACACACTCAAAGGCAGGCAACATGGGGACTGGCTATGCCATTTTTCACATGGGGAAACTGAGGCACAAAGACACTAAATGCCGTGTCCAAGGTTAAATACTCAGTGAGAGACTCCAGCTTGGAGTTCTGGTTTTCTAATTCAAAAGTGATCCAAACCACCTCAATCTAAAAAACCACAGCTGTCAACCTCACTGAAATCACTTTCCTAGGTCACCTGCTAGCTGAAATGGGCCTACCTTTTTTTTTTTTAAAAGTCTACCAGTAAATTATTTCAAACTCTTACAGCCTCTCCCCTCCTCCCACAAAAAGTAAACTAACTCTCTTTACTGCCTTCTTTATCAATCCTTACTTGCAGTAACTATAGAGAATCGCCTTCCAATAGAACATTCTGCAAGTTCTGCGCTGTCCCAATATGGCGGCCACTAGTTACACACATCTATTGGGTATGTGAATTATGGGTAGAGCACTGAAAGAACAGAATTGTTTATTTTAGTAACAACAGAATTGTTACTGAATCTTAGTTTATTTGAATCTAAATATGCACATGTTGGCTAGTGGCTGCCACACCAGATAATTAAGCTACAGATGAAAACAATCTTTCCACTGTGGTGGACATTTCATGATTTCTGCTGAGATTCATCTAGGTGTACAAACAGATTTCAATGTAGGTTCTTCTGTGTGGGAGAGGGAGAGAAAGAGAGAGAGAGAGAGAGAAAGAGAAATGGTGTGTGTGTGTGTGTGTGTGTGTGTGTGTGTGTGTGTGTGTAATTTAACGAGCTTGTCTCCAAGTGGGAAGATTCACACTATGTATACACAGGAAGGCAAAATAACACCAAGCTTAAGAGCTGGGCTTTCGGAATCAAACAATCCTCCCTCCACCATATATTAACAAGTCAGTGTCCTCTGAAGTAGAATGAAAATAATTGCTGCACACAGGGCATTAAGTGCCTGTAAAATCCTCACTGCATGGCATTAGAGTAACATTAGGAAAACTACTCTACCTGCACAATACCATAACAACTAAAACTTACAGGCAGCGTTGTAGTTTTCAAAAAAATTACACGTACATTCCCTCTTTCTGTCCTTGCACTACCCAATGAGCACCACGATTTCAGTTCCCGTTTTTATTTTTACATACAGAAAACGACACTCAGAAAAGTTACAGGACTTGAAGGTCAACGGTAGAGCAGAACAACAGGGTGGGCCCTTTCACTAGTTCAGGCCAAACGGGGACAAAGGCTGCTTTTCTAGCAAAGCGTTAGGTGTCCTGATGGAGCTGGACTCGGGCTCTATTCCTCTTTCTGCTGGCTAGCGCTGAAACCCTCCTAACAGCTCACCCAGGTAGACTCATGATGCCATCACACAGATGAGAAAACTGACACTCCCATGGTTAAAGGTGAGATTCGAGACCAACTAGGATACCACACACTTCATTTAAACACCCAAACTTTCAGGAGGGGTGAGCTTTGGGAGATTTAAGGGTCAAGGTGTGAAATTTAAATGAGGGGTGTTGACAATTCCCAGAGTGACTTAAGCCCTGGACAGAAGCACAAGAAGAGCCAACTTCAGAAGATCCAATGACACACACCCTGCTGTGCACAACACCAAATCAACACCTGAAGTCTCCATTTTCGTCCCACAGGTGTGTGTTCCCTTCAGGTCTAGAATATCCTTAAGGGGCTATCTTAATAAGTGGGTCAAGTGATGCACTTCAACTTTCATCCCTGGATTCATCATCCAGCTGGGGGGTTTTCCACGAAAATCTGCCGTACGTTTGAGATATTAACATCCCTAAACATAAAAGAGTCATCTTCACGTCTCAACTGTTCCATACTCAACATTCGCGCCCCCCTCCCACCCATCGCGTCTTTCCTAGGAATGACTAGTTGTAAACTTTTCATAAAATCGTCCTGGGCAATTTCCTACACCGAGGCCACCGTTCAGGACGGAGGAGTGGCGCTCCCCTCCCCCTCCCAGGCTGGAGTCCCGCCCCTCCCCTTTCAGGTTAACCCAGGGACCCAGGCGGCGCGCCTGGAGAGAAAAACATCCAGCAGTCAGGTCAAACCACATGTGACAAAGCAAAGCAGAAACCGTGGCACAAGGAATAGGGCATGGGTTTCTGTTTCTTTTGGGGTTCTGCTCTACAACGTCAGCGACAGAAAAGAAAGAAGGAAAAAAAAAAAAAACACCCCACCTCCGACTCTAACTTTGTGGAATTTCCAAAGCGAGGGGCTCGGAGAATGCGAGGCCGTGCTAAGAACGAGCCCCCGCGCGGGCCTCACCGCGCACGGACAGCGCACGTGAAGGGCAGGCCCTAACCCAGCGCCCGCGGGCCTCTGGCAGCCCCCAACTGTCAAGGACCCGGCGACCTCCGGCGACCCCCGAAGGCGCGCCCCACCCCGTTCCGAACACCGGCCCCCGTGGGCAAGGTCCCCCTGGGGAGCAGCGCCCAGGACGCGAATCTGGGGGCACCCCTCCCCCCAGCCCGGGAGCAACAGGTCTGCAGCCTCCCCAGGCCGCTCTCCGCAGACCCGGCCCGACCAGGGACGCCCCCCGTCCGCCGAAGTCGCCCCCAGCCCGCACTCCTCGCCCGGGCTGGGGAGCTCCCGACTTCCTTGACGGTTTCTGCGGCTCAAGAACTGAGCCGCCCAGGGCCCGCGCCGCCGCGCTTCCAGCCGGCCCGGGGCTGGCCGGCCCGCGCCCGGGGATGAATGGGGCTCCCCTCCCCCCACGGGGGATCCCGCGGCGGCGCACGTCCGTCCAGCCAACCCCGGGTTGGGCAGACAAAGGGGCACCGGGGGACAAATCGAGCGCTTCCCCAAACTTGCCGGCCGCCTCCCCCGCCCCGAAACAAAGGAGCCCCCCAGCCTCCGCCCGCCCCCAACGCGCCGGCACTTTGGGGAGCAGCCAAAACGGGGTATTGTGCAGCCTGCAGGGAGCGCGCCGCACCCCAGCCCAAGCCCGAGAGACACTTGGGGACCTGCCCCTCCAAAGCCCCGGAGGCGGACGGAGCGTGCGGGCGCCCCAGGCCGCCGGCCTGACCCCGGAGGGAGGGAACCGCCGGCCCCCATGCGGGACAAGTTGGCGTTCCCCCCCGCCCCACCCCGCGCCCGGCCAGCCGGCCGGCCGAGCCCCGCGCACTCACCTCGCCGCGAGCAGCGCAACTTGCGGCGGCGCCGCCGCCCCGAACCTCCCTCCGGCCGGCCGTCGCCGAGCCCGGGCCGTGCCGCGGCCGAGGAGGGCCCGGCACCCGGAGCAGCCGCGCGCCGCCCCCGGGCCGCCCCCGCCCCGCCGCAGCCGAGTCCCCGAGAGGCGCGGGCGCTGGAAAGTTTCGGATGCCGAATGGCGGCCGAATGGCGGCCGAATGGCGGCCGAATGGCGGCCGAATGGCGGCCGAATGGCGGCCGAATGGCGGCCGAATGGCGGCCGAATGGCGGCCGAATGGCGGCCGAGGGGGCGGCGGCGGCGGCGGCGGCGGCGGGGCGGCGGCGGCGGCGCCGGCGGGGCGGCGGCGCTGGCGCCACCTCGCTCCCGAGCGCAGAGAGTGCGGGGGGATGGGGGGGGCTGGGACGAGAGCGGTGGCGGCGGCAGAGGGCGGGACGGCAGGAGGGACCCGCACGGGCAGTGACCTCCGGGGGGAGCGGCCGCCAGCGCGCCGACCCCGGCCGGGAGGACTGCCAGGGAGGCCGCCTCCGCCGCCGGGCCGGCCCCTCCCCCCACGGCCCCCAGCCCGCACCCTCCCCCACCGCCGGGGAACGGGAGCCCGGGTCCTCCCCCCCCGACACACCCCCCACCCACACGCCCGGGGGGGAGGGGCGCGTCCCAAGCCGGTCCCTCCCCCACGGAGGGTGAGGCCACCAGGCCTGCCCTCCCCCACAACCAAGAGGGGGAGAGTCCGCCCCCAACACAGCCCCTCCCCCAGGGCTCCAGGGAAGACTCGCGTCCTGAGCCGCCCCGTCCCCACGGCGGGGGAACCTGCAACCCTCCCCCGTCCCTCACCCCTGACTCTGCTCTCCCCGCCGCGCCCGGGGTGGCTGAAGGGAACCCGGGTCTCCCTAGTGTATCCGAACCCCGTCCCTTCCTCGTGGCCTCCATGCGGGCGGAAGGAGACGCAGGCCTGTGCCCACCCCGTCCCAGGCCCGGACCCAGCCAGGAGGGGACAGGAGCCCGGTCACCAGCACCGCGGTTTCCAGGGGAGGGGGGAACCGGGCCACCGCTCTGTTACCCTCCCCCACCTCCAAGAAGCAGCCGCCCAGCTGCCCTAGCAGAACCCCTGCAACCTGCCTGAGGACGCCGCTCCCTCAAAATCGGCGGCCGGCAGGGCACCCCAATGGTCTCCTCCCCTCCCCGGAAAAGTGGGGGCCCAGGGGGGAGCCTCAACCTTTGCAAAATGCCTCCAGTGAAGAGCCGGCAGTGCGTGGGGAGAAAGAAACTCGGGCCCAGCGGGGTGGAGGCTCCCGGCGGGGGCAGGGGGAAGAAGCCGGGCGCTCGGGCCTTCTCACCCCCGCCCCCGCCCGGAGGCGTCGGGCCTCGGGCCCCAGCCAAGTGCTAAGGTTGCCGCAGCTCGCTCGGCCCAGCTCTGGTGAACCCGAGGCCCCAGCGCTCCTGCCTCCCCTCCTGCTTGGCGACAACTGCCCCCCACTCGAGGCCTGAGTTCACTTAAACAAACATCTGCACCCACCCGCCGGCACCTTGGGTGTCTGCTTTGCCGAATATTTTAGAATAAGTTTGCCCCTCCCTTTGGCGTATAAGGAGCTTCGCCCCAAGAGCCCAGTACACACTCAGCGTTTTACACTGGCACCTCACTTGCTCCTTGCTGGGACACCGGGCCATTTGCTGTACTGGTTGTGCAGAGAGGGGGCCCGAAGTGAGTGTTTAAGGGGCTGGTCCTCCATCAAAAAGGCAGACTAAAAATTATGCTGCCAAATATTGCTGTGAAACGTCAGTGATGTAAAACGACGGTTGCTGCACATTATTATTAGAGCACATCAATAAAAGATACACTTACACAGTCTCCATAATTGTGAATCAGCAGAATAGATTTTGCCTTATTTTGTATCAGTTGCCATTCAAGGCCCCCCAAAAGGACGTGGTGGGACCTTCCCTTGAGCTTGCCCGTCGTTGCTCCCGGGCTCCCTGGGCTTGTGAGGACTGATGCTGAGGTATTAACAGGCAATCGAAAAACCAGGGGGGCAACAGAAAACCCGAGCGAGCTCCTGATGCAACCCTGCCCGGGTTACACGTGCTTCCCTTCCCCCACCGCCTGCTGATGGGAGCGCTGCGTTTTTTCCGCCTGTAGGGTCACATTGTGGTTGATTGATTCTCCTTTCGCCTTGCTCAGTCATTCAGATTTGGAAAGTAAATAACAAGTTGACAGCATTACAGCTCTCGCCTTTACTGGGACACGGCCCCCGGCTACCGCACACTCTCGAGTAGCCGCGCAGCCAAACTGGCCCTCTGGCTTGCCAGCCGTGCTTGTCCTTAGCCGCTTGGAAATTCCGAACTGAACACCATGAAAAGGTTCCTTGGTATGTTTTGATTACTTGGCAGACGCCAATCATTTAAAGTATGAGAAAGTGGTGGAAATCCTCGCTTCCAAACTAGGACCCGGTGTGACCACTTTTTTTACAGCTGGTCTTCCGTAGCTAACAATGCGAGGGAGCTTGGAATCCATCTTGCCTGTTTGATCGTGTCCCAATAATCCCAACGATCTTCTTGCAAGTAAGGAGTCGAGCACTTTTACCACAGACTCCTAGGAGCCCCCAGGGACTCTGTAAGACCTCAGACAGGAAACGCGACCCCCTACATTTATCCTAATAACACCGAGAAATTCCACCTTCTGAATGCTAGACGGGTGGTAGGAACGTGTTAAATTAGACTATTTTATTTCATCTGTTTTGCAGATTTTTCGAATGGTGTAAGAAAAGAGGAGAAAAAGCACATTAAAGTAGAGCAGGAAAGGAGCTAGTGCGTTCTGACAAAAGTATAAAGGTTAATTTGGAGGCCGTGAGCAGCAACGATCTACACAGGTATCCACTGCACAATATCTATATTCCAAACAAGTATTTTTGGTTGCTGACTGCAGGGGGCTGGAATACAAGAATCCGCTCGCAACAAATGCTATCAGTATTCCCCCTAAACAGTAGCCAAATGTTTAATAAAAAGGCAGCAGGAACCCACACAAATATAGTCAACTAATTTTTGACAAAAGAGCAAAGGTATTTCAATGGAGAAAGAATATCCTTTTTAACAAATGGTGCTGGAACAACAGACATCCATAGACAAAACAAACAAAAAAATTAATCTAGCCCAGACCTCAAGGCTTTTCACGGAAACTAACTTAAAATTGATCATGGGCCTAAAAGTCAAAAGCAAAAACATAAAACTCCTAGAAGATAATGTAGGAGAAAATCTAGACGACCTTGGGTTTAGCAGTGAGTTTTTAGATACAACACCAAAAACATGATCCGTGAACAAAAAAAAACTGATGAATTGGACTTACTGAAATTAAAAACTTCTGCTCTGCAAAAGACACTGTTAATGAAAAGACAAACCACAGACTGGGAGATATATTTGCAAAATCCATATCTGATAAAGGATTATATCCAAAATATGCAAAGAACTCTCAAAACTCAACAATAAGAAAACAATACAGAATAAAAATGGGCAAAAGATCTGGGAAAAAAAAACTCACCAAAGAGATATACAGATGGCAAACAAGCATATGAAAAGATGCAGAATATCACATATCACAATGAAAACGCACATTAAGACAAAATATGGGGAATTCCCTGGCAATTCAGGGGTTAGGACTTGGCGCTTTCATTGCCAGGGCTGTGTTCTGTCCCTGGTCTTGGGACTAAGATCCCACAAGCCACGCAGCTCGGCAAAAAATCAAATGCTAACAGGGTGCTGAGCAACAGGAACTCTTCCGCGTTGCTGGTGGGAATGCGAAACGTAAGACCACTTTGGAAGACAGTTTGGCAGTCTCTTACAAAGCAAAACATACGATCCAGCAACCATGCTCCTAGGTGTTTACCCAACTAAGTTGAAAACTTATGTCTGCACAAAAACCCGCACAGGAATGTTCAACAGTTTTACTCACCAAACACCGAAAGCAACCAAGATGGTCCTCAGTAGGTGAATGGATAAACAAACTGTGGCACATCCACACAATAGAATATCATTCTGCAATAAAAAGAAATGAGCTATCAAGGCATGGGAAGACAAGGAGGAACTTTAAATGCCTATCACTAAGTGAAAGAGGCCAATCTGAAAAGTCTACATACTGTATGAGTCCAACTCTACGGCATTCTAGAAAAGGCAAAACTGAAAAGATCAGTGGTTGCCAGGGGTTCTGGGGATGGGAAAGAAGGGACGCATATGGGGAACACAAGGGATTTTCAGGGCAGTCAATGGATTCTGCATGATACTGTAGTGGCAGATACATGACATTTTGCATTTGTCCAAACAGGTAGACCTGTACAGAAACGGAAGTGAACTCCAATGTCAGCTGTGGATTTTATCAATATTGATTCATTCATTGTAACAAATGTACTACTGTTACACAAAAGATGTTAACACTGGAAATGGTGTGTGGGAGGAGGAAAATTGGGAACTCTCTGTACTATATGCTAAACCGTTCTGTACATCTAAAACTGCTCTTTAAAAAAAAGTCTATTATTTAAAAAAAAAAAAAAAGACAGTAGGAAGAGGTGTTAAACTTCTCGTGAGAATTACTGCCCAGTTTTCATGGAATCCAATATGTAATTTCATCGAGGCCCATCTAACGGCTCCTAACACATAGGCCAATATTTGTTTGCATGACTGGCCTACTCAGAAAGGCCTGCGAGTCCAGGAGTCGTGTGCTCCATGCCGCAGTGGCCTCTCGGTGATGTTTGCAGAGCATGTCTCAGCTGTGAGGAAGCATCTGCCACAAGCTTCTCGTATGAAACAAAGAAGAGGGGTATGCTCGCCAACTTCACTTACAACCCTCTGGCCGAGGTTTGCTTTGGGGCTTGCTTCTACTTTTCCTCAGGGAGACTGGAACCGAAACTACAAAGGGAGATGGTTGTATCAGGTGGTAGCACGTGGTGAACGCACTTGGAGAAGTAAACAGGAGTGAGGACAGAGATTTCCATCACCTGCCTGCCGTGGATGTGAGATGAGGTGGGTGGTCGCCCCTTCTGCTCCCCTTGACCTGGGTAGGCATCCAGTCTTTTTTTCAAGATAGGATGAATTGTGTCTCCCGCCTCAAATTCATATGTTGAAGTCCTAACCCCCAGCACCTTAGCATGCGACTATTTTTGGAAAGACAGCCTTTAAAGGAGTAAATAAATCAAATGCAGTCATTAGGGTGACCCTTCCTTATCCAATCTGACTGGTGTCCTTATAAGAAGAGGAGACTGGGACACAGACATGCACAGAGGGAAGACCGTGTGAAGACACAGCAAGGAGGGAGGACTCGGGAGAAACCCACCCTGCCGACACCTTGACTTGAACTTCCAGCCTCCAAGACTGTGAGAAAATAAGTTCTGTTTGTTTCTCATTCTTTTTGGCTACGCCGAGTGCAGGATCTTAGCTCCCCGATCAGGGATCGACCCCGTGCCACCTGCATTGGGAGTGCAGAGTCTTAACCGCTGGACCGCCAGGGAAGTCCTAATAAATTTCTGTTATTTAAACCACCCAATCTTCGGTGCTTTGTTATGGCAGCACGAGCAGCAAATGCATGTGAGTTATTGCTGTTTCTTTTCTATTTGGAATGTCACATTCACTTCACATCCTTTGAATACTGAAAACACCTCACATTGGGCATGGGGATGTTCGTGCACAGTGTCGAATTTGATCCTCCCAGTAATACTGGAGGGCAGGGATTTTTATCTCCAATGCTCAGAGTAAAAGACTTGGCCCAAGAGGTTAAAGGATTGAGAGGAGGGGGTTTGTAAGCACTTCTACGCCCCAGACCTTCTTTGGCAAGTTACTGACTATATTGATTACCACTGCATAAATACATAAAATAATATACATAAGATTACAAGGAAACTCGATTCTGTAAAAATATAGTTAAATTAAAAAAAGAAATTCCAATGTCATAATACATGTGCTTCTTTCTCAGTACTTCCAATCATAAGCTCTAGAGGTGGTACTAATAACTTCTGTCATTTCAAAGTAGTGGTGGGTACAAATAAAATCTGCTTCAACTCTAACCTGCTCTGAAAATACATCAGACTTCTCTTGGTGACAAATTGGTAACAAATCAAAGATACAGTTAATGCTACTGTCATCTCCTCTATAGTCATAGTTGTCAGAAATGCTCAATTTGGGCTAACTGCAGAGGTTTTCCCCATCCATGTTCATGGACCCCCTGCAATCTCTCCCTGGGACCTTCCTGCCAAGGGAGGAAGTGCAAGCTGCATCCCATGACTCTCTATGGCCCTTCTGCCTACCTAGACTCATCCATGCCACCACCATGGACCCCCTCCCATGGCTCATGGGCCGGGACCCTAGAGTGAGATGACTTTAAGGGGATGCCAAAAACTTACTCATCCAGATGAGTAATACGTGCTTCCCTGGTGGCGCAGTGGTT
Source organism: Balaenoptera physalus (assembly GCF_965194825.1). Lineage (NCBI taxonomy): Eukaryota > Metazoa > Chordata > Mammalia > Artiodactyla > Balaenopteridae > Balaenoptera > Balaenoptera physalus. Next base: position 216,086 of record NW_028126174.1, read on the forward strand.
GAGAATCTGCCTGCCAATGCAGGGGACACGGGTTCGAGCCCTGGTCTGGGAAGATCCCACATGCCGCGGAGCGACTAGGCCCGTGAGCCACAATTGCTGAGCCTGCGCGTCTGCAGCCTGTGCTCCACAACAAGAGAGGCCGCGATAGTGAGAGGCCCACGCACCGCGATGAAGAGTGTTTATTTTGACAAAATTCAACACCCATTTATGATAAAAACTCTCCAGAAAGTGGGCATAGAGGGAACCTACCTCAACATAATAAAGGCCATATATGACAAACCCACAGCAAACATCATTCTCAATGGTGAAAAACTGAAAGCATTTCCTCTAAGATCAGGAATGAGACAAGGATGTCCACTCTCACCACTATTATTCAACATAGTTCTGGAAGTCCTAGCCACGGCAATCAGAGAAGAAAAAGAAATAAAAGGAATACAAATTGGAAAAGAAGAAGTAAAACTGTCACTGTTTGCGGAAGACATGATGCTATACATAGAGAATCCTAAAACTGCCACCAGAAAACTGCTAGAGCTAATTAATGAATATGGTAACGCTGCAGGATACAAAATGAATGCACAGAAATCTCTTGCATTCCTATACACTAATGATGAAAAATCTGAAAGAGAAATTATGGAAACACTCCCATTTACCATTGCAACAAAAAGAATAAAATACCTAGGAATAAACCAAAAAAGAAAAACAAACAAAAAAAAAAACTGGTAAATGAAAACAACATTTAAAATTGTGTTGTCATTAGAGTATACACAAAGTAATTGAAGCTGTAGGTATAGAAGTGATTGCCTTGAGAAGACATGTATAATAAGGAAAGGAAGAAAGGAAGGAAGGAAAGAAGGAAGGAAGGAGGGGAAGAAGGAAAGCAAGAAGGAAGGAAGAGAAGGAAGGGAAGGAAAGAAGAGGTCTTCAAAAATAGGGAGATTTAAGTGGCATTTAAGTAAACCTGCCAAAGGGAGCAGTGGCAATCAAGGGACCTGAGTATTAATTAGGAATGACTGATCACGTGAGTCCCATGAGGGTAGGGATCACATCTGCTTCTCATTTCTGGAGCAGAGCACCTAGCACAGTACCTGGCCAGTAGATGCTCCATTCACAATTGTCCAGTGTTGTCCGTGGGGCAGGAAAGCTACAAATACCATTGGCTGCGGCAACTGGGTGACTGGGGATGTGTGCAAGCTGGATGGCAGGCAGTGAGTAAAGAAATGAATAGGGAACAGAAGTGCCCTTGACCGGTGGGGAGGGCCGCGTTGTGCACCCCTCTGCTCTCGCTGCAGGGAGATGGCTTAGCGACTTCTCCTGGGGAGGTTCCTGGCCTCCATAATCTGCAGGAAGCCCTCTCAGAGTCAGTGGGCGCCCCTTGCCTCCAGGGCCCTGCAGACCCCACAGCGCAGTCCTAATAACCTAACAGTAACACCCAGCCAAGCCCAGTCAATATACACCACCAGAGTCTGTACAATGACCTTTAACATCCAGGATGGACCAGACTTTCAAGACTGAGTTGTCAACAGTGAGACACCAGTGGTTGTGGATTTCCATGCACAGTGATGTGGTCCCTGCAAGATCCTGGGGCCAAGGTTAGAGAAGGTGGTGGCCAAGCAGCATGGAAAGGTGGTGATGGCCAAGGCGGATATTGATGACCACACAGACCTCGCCATAGAGTATGAGGTATCAGCTGTGCCCACCGTGCTGGCCATCAAGAATGGGGATGTGGTGGACAAGTTTGTGGGCATCAAGGATGAGGACCAGCTGGAGGCCTTCCTGAAGAAGCTGATTGTCTGACAAGCAGGGAAGCGTCCTGACTGCCCCTGCCCACCTGGGCCCCGTGGTCCCGGGGGACCCAGATAGAACTCATAGCCCTTCTGTGCCGGCCCTTCCTACCTCCTTCCTCTGCCTGGCCCCTGTGGGTCCGTGCTTTGGAGACCAGGCCTCCAAACACAGGAGCCTCAAGTGCTCCCAACCTGGCTGACCGCCAGGGTGGCCGCCCAAGGAGCGGTGCCGCCACCGAGCTGGGACAGCCGTCTCCTCACCCACTCTCTGCTCCTTCTAGGGCTTGTTGCCGTGCTCCCAGGATGCTGGGACAGAGTTCCGGGGCCAGCCTGCAGTAACAGCTTGGTCTCCCTGCTCCCTTCTGATCTGAACCCCGGTGCCTGGCTCATCTGCCTCCTGCATTTTTCTTTCCTGCTGCTGTTTTGTAAAAAAAAAAAACAAAAAAAAAAAACAGAAGAAGCAAAAAAGAAACCCAGGGCTTCCCTGGTGGCGCAGTGGTTGAGAATCTGCCTGCTAATGCAGGGGACACGGGTTTGAGCCCTGGTCTGGGAAGATCCCACATGCCGCGGAGCAACTGGGCCCGTGAGCCACAATTACTGAGCCTGCGCGTCTGGAGCCTGTGCTCCGCAACAAGAGAGGCCGCGATAGTGAGAGGCCCGCGCACCGCGATGAAGAGTGGCCCCCGCTTGCCGCAACTAGAGAAAGCCCTCGCACAGAAACGAAGACCCAACACAGCCATAAATAAATTAATTAATTAATTACAAAACAAAAACAACCCATAGAATACAGTACCAACAGCAGACCCTAATACAATCCACGGTCGTTGGTGATAACGATGTGTCAATGTAGGTCCATTTATTGTAACAAATGTACCACTCTGGTGTGGGATGTTGATGATGGGGAAGGCTGTGCATGTGTGAGGGCAGGGGGAGTATATGAGAAGTCACTGTACTTTCTACTCATTTTGCTAATATTTTGTTATTTGTAATTTCTTCTTCTAAAAAAAAGAGGATATTAAAAAAAAAAAAAAGAAATGAGTTATCAAGCCATGAAAAGACACGAAGGAACCTTAAGTGCATATTGCTAAATAAAAGAAGCCAATCTGAAAAGGCTGCATACTGAATGACTCCAACGATATGACATTCTGGGAAAGAAAGTAAAGAGATGTGATAGTCAGGGGTCAAGGGTCAAGGCGGGGTGAGGAAGTGATGATTAGGTGAAACACAGGAGATATTTAAGGCAGTGAAACTATTCTGTAGGATACCGTATTGATGGACACATGACATTATTTGTCAAAACCTACGGAACTGTATAACACAAAGAGCGAATCCTAATGCAAACTATGGACTTTAGTTAGTAATGGTATATGAATATTGGTTCATCAATTGTACTAAATTGTAACTGCACTAAGGCAAGAGAACTAAGAGAGAACTAAGAACCGCACTAAGGAGAAACTGTGAGTGGGAAAAGGAGAGGATATATGGAAACTCTCTGTACTATCTGCTCAATTTTCTTTTTTTAAATTTTATTTTACTTTATTTCTTTATTTCTTTATTTTTGGCTGTGTTGGGTCTTCGTTGCTGCACGCGGGCTTTCTCTAGTTGTGGTGAGCGGGGCCACTCTTTGTTATGGTGCACAGGCTTCTCATTGTGGTGGCTTCTCTTGTTGTGGAGCACAGGCTCTAGGCGCACAGGCTTCAGTAGTTGTGGCACGCGGGCTCAGTAGTTGTGGCTCACGGGCTCTAGAGCGCAAGCTCAGTAGTTGTGGCACATGGGCTTAGTTGCTCTGTGGCATGTGGGATCTTCCCAGACCAGGGATCAAACCCGTGTCCCCTGCATTGGCAGGAGGATTGTTAACCACTGCACCACCAGGGAAGCCCTATCTGCTCAATTTTCTGTAAACCTAAAACTGCTTTAAAAAATTGTTTATTAATTTTGTAAAAAGTGCAACCCATGGCTTGACCAGTTCTGTATATACCACTTTCTTAGGCAGTAAATTATCTTTGCAGAGCGCCTTTGGGCAACAAGCAATGATGCAGCATAGCCCACATAGACAGAAGGGTTTTGAAGACAACAAGCCTTCAAACTCATCCCCCCACTAGAGTGTGAGCAGGAATGACAGAAGGGGGAACAGAATGTGGTGTGTGGAACCCTGGGTCCCCCTTTTAGCTACAATCAAGGAGTCACTGAGCACATGAAGGCAGCCTCGCAGGGGTAGCACCGCTCTAAGAAACAAGCGACACTTCTGACTTGTTTTACCCAAATAACTTAAACAAGCAAATAATAACCAAGTGATTCATCCTACATGATCTTCAGTTTTCCCATTGATACAACTGACAGTATTATGCATTATAGATGCTGCTGTGTTGTTTTCAAGCCTTCCTTGAAAGCCTTCACAAAAACGTCAAAACATCCTCGCATATGATACTGATGATAAGGAAGTGGATATGTGTGATCACATATGAGATATCTTATTAAGGGAAGTGTGGGAGGGTTCTTCTTTAGAATATTTTCAAAAAGCTCTTCTAAACACTAGATATATTTTTTATTACTTTTACTGCTGTTCTTCTCCTACTTGTTACCTGAAGTTTTGTCTAAGGACCGCAGGGGTTTTCTTAACCTTACAAGTAAGTTTCTGTTGAGTAGAACCTCGTCATGCTACTTGTTGCTATTGATAGAGTTTGTTAAGCCAACAGTGAAAGCAATCTGTCCTCTCAATGCATGGTAGCACTTCAATAGTGGAGATTCTGGAATGAATTTTAAAATCAGAGATGAGAAGCATTTCCCCCACCCACCTGGGATTGGAAAGAGAAAATTCAGTAAGACAAAACAGGATGCAGAGCTTAAGAAGTGGGTTAGAGCCCACGAAGTTCTAAGAATCACAACTGTTGAAGAAATATTAAGCAGACCAGAAAATTAGTGAAATGAGTCCAGGTTGAGTGAGACTGAATGCTTTCCCCAAGTCCCACATGGTAACTGCCTTTTTTCTTCTGTAGGGGGAGAAAGAATTGGGAAGAGATTTCAGATTTCTAGAGATTCCCTTGAATAGTTCCTACTGGACTGCTCACTGGGACAATATTCTTTTTCCTCCCCAAGGTGGCCATATGCAGCAGCAGTTCACCCCATCCATTCACTCTCATCACTTAGAATGGAGTTGTCCCCATGCAAACATCGAGCAATGGCACCGTGAGAATTGATAGGCTCATGAAAGCAAGGCTGATGGGAGCCCTGGGGTGCACCCCCAAACTAAAAGGACTCAGGTTGCAAGACCTGTCACTTAACAGTCACAGCAGGATATATTTTTTGGTAATTGAAGCCTAATTTGGATTGTGTTTTTGGAAAACGATAACATTAGTTTTCTAAAAACTAGAAAATTTGTTAGGGGGGAGTGGTGGCTCTCTCCAACTCCACTTTGAAGCTAAAATGGCAAACTGTTTGGAATACAAACTTTTCCTTCCCGTGGATTTATGTAGTAGATGTTTCAAAATGACTGGCAAATACATAGAATTCATACAAAGTTAGAGGCAAAAGGGTGCTCCAGAACCCTCTGGTTGAATCTCTTCACTCTATAGTTGAGGAGAATGAGGTCCAGAGAGGCTAAGTGTTATGCCCAAGGGCACACAGCTGGCTCACAAGACGAGACTTGAATCCGGATTGCCTATGTACTGGCCAATGCTCTTCCCTCTCTACTGTGCTCTACTTCCCAGCACCACAAGAGGACACCTACTGTGTCTTGCAGAATCTAGACTATTTTTTGAAAGCTTGGAACTAAACTTGTGACTAATTAGAATACAGTGTTCCACCACCTTTAAGTCACCAGCTAAAATCCACTGCTCCCCGTCGCAGCACGCCCGAGGCCTTCTGGGTAACCAAAGAAAGATTATTGTCTCAACTCAGTTCTCTGTGTCTAGGTACCCACAAAATGGAAATCACTTTACTTGGGGAAGAGCAAGAGGACAAGATGAGATGAAAAGGAAGCATGTTTAAAATGGATAAAAGGAGGCACTTTTTCCCCACTACACACAATTGAACTGGGGAACTCACTGCAGCAGGATATTAAGATCAATGGTGAAGATTTGTGTTTTAAAAGATTAGACATTTCACATGCATATCATCAACAGCGACACTCAATGGGATGAAAGTAAGATGGATGAAAGTTCTCAAGCTTCAGTGCATAAGTTGATCACCAACTGGGTCAGGTGAAAAGAAAAAAAGTTGTCTACTGGATTAAAATTTCACAGAAAGGCAGATCTGGGGGGTTCCAGTCATTGCTGCTGTGTAACAAACCACTCCAAAGTAGTGGTGTGAACCAACAGGCATTTTATTATGCACATGGATACGGTGGATCAGGAATTTGGAGAGGGCACAGCAGGGATGGCTTGTCTCTGATTCATGATATCTGGGGCCTCAGTTGGGAAGACTTGAACAACTAGGAATGACTTGAGGTTGGGGGCTGGAATCATCTGGAAGCTTCTTTACCTAACCTGGGATGACTTGAAGGCTCACTCAGCTGGGACTGTCAAGTGGAGCATCTATATGTAGGTGTCAAGAGGGAGTGTCCCAAGAAAAAGCACTTCCAAAAAACAAGTGTCCCAAGAGACCCAGGTAGAAACTACACGGCCTTTTATGACCTATCCATGGAAGTTTTAGAGCATCACTTCCAACACAGTCCATGGGTCAAAACCGTCACAAGCCCACTGAGATTCAAGAGGAGGAGACTTAGGACCGCCTACATCCCTCCCCTATGGGGAATGGCAAGATCACATTGCAGAAAAACCTGTGGGATGGGAGAGGTTTTCGCAGCCATCTTTGGAAAATGCAATCCCCCAGGGAAGTGGTGGGTGATGTGAGGTTACAAGAACACACAATCTAGTGGAAAAAACTGACATATGAACAGAGAATCACAGTACAATAAAATAAATTTCAAGGTAGTTATTTCCCCCTCTTTTACAAGAATTCTTTTTTTTTCCCTTTGATAAGAGTCATCACATTAAAATTTTTTCATTCATTGTCTGTCTTCTACTAGATTGGAATCTCCATGCATTTAGTTTCCTACTGTAACCCCTGTGCCTAAAACACTACCAAGCCCCAAATAGGCACTCAATAAATATTTGCTGAAAGAGTACATGAGTAAAGTGCTGTAATAGAGAAGTAGTGGGAGGGCTGTGGGAGTACAGGCAATAACAAAGCACTCAGCTTGACAGAAATGACATTTGAGTGGGTCTTGAATGCTCTTGAAGGATAAACAACAATTTTTCTGGTGGAAAAAAAAGGGCATAAATTTTTCTCCTTAAATCTCCTCCAGAGACTTCATTAGCCAAGTTTAAGTGGGCAGATCTCATCCTAAGTGTACAGACTGCAAGTAGTAGTTACAATGTTCTTGGTTGCAAGTGAAAGAAAACAGGGACTCAAATGTATTAAAAAATAAGCAGCGTATCGTATCACATAACAACAAGTCTGGAGGCCAACAGTTCAGGCAGCCTCAATGCCATCCTTCTTCACTGGGTCAACTTAGCTCCTTTGTGGTTGCAAGATGGTGCCCACAGTGGTAGGCATCACAGGCAGACAAAACAATACCCAGCAGGGGAGAGGACTGCTTCTCCTTTGGAGTAAGAGCTTTCCCATAAGCCCCTGACAGACTTACCTCACACTGGCCCCCACACCACGCCTTATTGGCTAGAACTGTGTCCCATGCATGTATGTAACCTAAACGCTGATAAGAAGAAGGGGAGAAACACGAGCAGTTAGACTAATCACGTGTTACTCCTTGGGGCTTGACCTGAAGCTCCTGCCTCTCCTGAAGCACAGGGCTATGCAGAAAAGGGTGGATTCCCCCACAAAACAGAACAAAACAAATAACGGGGGTTTTGTTAGGAAGGAAAAAGGGGAGATGACTCCTCGGCACATAATCAACAGTGTTTGCAACATTAGGCTTGGGGAAGGTTAATGTTCTGTTTTCTTTGTGGATGACTATTACCTAACAATTTTATTTATTCTTTTTCATGCTTTTTGCTCCTTTCCTTTCTCCTCTGCACTAGTAGTCAGTTGAATACATCAAGCGCTGTATCAATAGGAAAGAGTGTCATGTGTACAGTGTACATACGAATCTAATTAATCAAAAATATGTTGATTAGACGTGAGTGCACTTTCAGGTAAAAACCTTGATTCACATGCTTCTGATAGCATAGCCATGCCCAGCTGTTCACCACTTGAATCGTGCTCTTTCATGGCCTTGTGCCCGTTACTTGTGCTGATTCCTCTGTCTAGGAAGTCCTTCTCAGTTTCCTTACCTATAGTGGATACTAGTGATTGCCTCTCCAGCGTCCATTCTATCCTTCTAGTAATTTGCTTGAAGAGATGGCGAACTGCCAAACTACTTTTTTCAGACTCCCTTGCAGCTAGGGTCTTGATCTGAAATAAGTTCAGTCAATCAGGTGCACTTGTGTAAGATTTGGAGGCAGATGCAAGGAGAAGGCATCATTCTGTTGCTGTTGCTGTTGGCCAGCAAGGTTTGAGCAATAATGTTAAGAGGCATTTAATGCTGTTGGACTCCATGTCCTGTTTCAGTGTCTAGTCACCAGTTTCATGGGTGTGAAGCGCCCTTGCTGCAGCACCATCCCAACTTCTGGAACATAGCTACTGTGGTAGGCCCATGAACTCAATAGCCCAGGGGTACCCCCCTGACTTCTGCCCCTCCAGCTCATCAATTTTGTAAGCCTCTGTTTGATTCTCAGTATTAAATATTTCTCTGTTTGAAACACCTAGAGTGGTTTCTTCCTGTACTAAACCCTGACTCATAGATCACCTAATTCATATTCAGCCTTCCAGGCACAGCCTGGGTCTTCCCTGAGCCACCAGGTTGGGCCAGGTGCTTCCTCTGTGCTCCCACCACGTCCTGCCTGGTAAGCCCATGCCTCTTTATCTTTGCACCCCTGGCACCAGTGTTTGGCTCACAGCATGTGCAGCATCAATATTTACCGAACTGAAGCTCCCTCTGCCAAGATACCAGACAGGTCCTGAAATCTAGTCTAAAGGGTGCCCCACCTCATGCCTGGTCGGCAAAGCCCAAAGAACAAGTGGCTCTAGACTTATACTGGATTCTAGATGAATCCAGAGCCCTCAGCTTTTCCGTACTTTAGTCCCCCACACAAGAGGCCACACCAGAATTGAAAATTTGACCTGATCCCCAGGAAAAGGATGATAAGGAACAAGGGAAGTTGCTTATCTCAAGAGTTACCATCTGGTGGTTTTCAGGACCCTCTACTGCTGGGCCTACAACGAGGCCTGCAATCAATGGCAGCATAGCCTTTGGAGCGAGGAAAACCCAAGTTGGAAGGTGTGTGCCGTTGTGTAGCAAGTTACTTTCTGAACCTCAGATTCTTAATCTATAAAATGGGGTTGATAATATCAACCTCACAGGATTCTTGGGAGTAAAAGAGATTATATATGTAAAATGCTTAGCACAGTGCATGCACATTGGAAATGCCCAATACCCATCAGTTACTGTTACGGCCACCATTGTTGTTGACTGTGCCATCACTGTACCACAATTCTGTTACATATTTTTTACTTCATATACATATACTTTCCTTCAGCCCAAACAGACGCACATGCAGTTAGACTAGAACGTACTTCTCTATACTTTCTCCCGAGGTGTTCCATTTTACATCATGATGTGATTAACCCTTTTCTGCAGAAGATCCAGCTAGGCCCAAGTTTGGGGCTGTGCTGAGGAAATAACAAAACCATCTATGTCAGTGGCTCTCGACCCTAGCTGAAAATCAGGATCACCTGGAGAGCTAAAAACAAAACGGCAACAAAAAGAAACAAATAAAACGAAACCAAGAAACAATGTCTGGGTCCGTCAGCCAGAGATTCTGATTCAGTAGGGCCCAAGCATCAGTAGATCTTAAGGCTCCCCAGGTGATTGTAATGTGCAGCTGAGAGCCATTGCTGAGGGTGGGAAAGATTAGCGCTTCCATCGCCTCTGGGAAAGAAGAAAGAAGCTCTTACTTTTCTATAATCGCCACCACAGTGGAGGAGGGGAGAGGACTAAAGATTACAGTTGAATGATTCCACTTATAATGTGAACAAGGCATTCTTATTATGAACCTGGATAAATGACTCATCATGTTAATCCTCTGATTAGTGTCTGGGTTTCTCATCTAGAGGTGTCTGATCTGACGAGAAGAGGAGTTATCAGAAATGCTCTAGGACATGGAAAAAGCTAGTCTGGAAATACCTGTGAGGGATTTCAAGTTGGCTTGTGGGTGTCTGTCCTGTGCCAGCCCTGTGCACACTCGCACACTTGCGGGCTGGTTGCTGATGTCAGGTGTACGCACTTTGATCCAGGGCAAGTGAAATGATCCCTGCTTTGGCATAAAATCTAGCTAATATCTAAATGCTAGAGATAGCTGGTGACAGCTGGGAGTGTGCTCAGACATAAAGTACAGGCATACCTCATTTGATTGCGCTTTGCAGACTTTGCTTTTTCACAAATTGAAGGTTTGTGACAACCCTGAGTTGTCAGATGATGGTTAGCATTTTTGAGAAATAAAGTATTTTTAAATTAAAATATGTACTTTTTTTAAAGACAGAATGCTCTTGCACACTTAATAGACTGAAGAATAGTGTAAACATAAGTTTTATAGACATTACTGGAAAACCAAAAAATCCATGTGACTCACTTTATTGTGATATTTCCTTTATTGCAGTGGTCTGGAAGCAAACCCACAATATCTCTGAGGTATGCCTGTACATCTAAAAAATGTAACTTCTTCCCCATTATTAAAGTGATACACAAAAGAAAATAGAGTGGGAAAACAGAAAAATAGCATGAACCCAGTAGAAACTAATAACAGACTTAAATAGAGTTATGAGGTGCTAGACATGGTTTTAAGCTCTTCACCATATAAATTCATTTACCCCTCACTACAACTCTATGAGGGGTAACTCCACTTTACAGATGAGGAAAGAGGACCTGGAGCTGTCGTGTGACTTGTCCAAAGTGGCAGCTAGTAAAGGAAGAGCCAAGGTTTGGACTCATGCTGCATTTAACAGGGTAGGGTCAACCTCAGAGATATATATAGCTCATAAGGTAAGCTTTATCCAAGGATTCAGTGCCACTTGCTGAAGTTTAAAAAGTTAATCTCAGTTGCCATTTATTCATCCATTTATTTCACAAATATTTACCAAAGGCATCTATGGGCAGCACACTGTTCCAGGCTTGATTATCAAGATACTGAAGAGTATACAGAGGCTACCTGTCCAGTCATTCCTATAGCATTGAACTCTCAAGTGTCTCAATATGTATAATCAATACAAGTATAGTAAGATTAGAAATGCAATAACTATTCTCTGATTACAAAATCCAAAACCAATACTTCAAAACTTTCAAAATGTCACAGTCTTACTGGATGGAATGTTTGGCATGATCCTCCGTATTTTCATCAATTAATAAGTACACCTTGGACAATAATTTAAGTTGAACCTCATGAATTCCACTTTGTAGCAACACGTTTAATATAACAGTAGTGTCTTCAAGTCAGAAATTTGGTGTTTTTGGATGGATGGATGGATGGCTGGCTAGATGGAAGGATAGATGAGTGAATTAATAGCTAAGAATGCCTGGCAATGTTCTAGTTGCTTAAAAATTGCATCTTTAAAAATAATTCAGTGTTTTCCAGTTTGTTAAACAATAACTATGACTCAGAAGAAAATTGTGATTTCTGTCCTTTCCATGGACTAAACATGCAAATTCAAGGAAGCCATTATGATGCCAGTTCCATCTGATTGTTGTGAGGATCAAATGAGCTAACTGAAATGAATTATGTAGCACCCTGCCTAATACATGTTAAACAGCATATTTTAAACTGCCTTTAAAGTGAAATACTATGTGCAGAAAAGCAAAAATTCAAATGATACAAAAAGCTATACAATGCAAAATACGTTTCTTTTGGCCAAGTTTTCCCGCTATTATTACTACTATTATTAGAGATCTCCAAGCAAAAATAACATCTCCCTGTTGATTAAGAAGGGAGAGGTTTACAGACTAGGAGATAACATCCTTTGAGTCAGAACCAAGTGAAATAACACATGTATTCTGGTTCAATTCCAGCATGAGTGATTAACATTCTCCAACTTCAAATAATTTTTATTATTAGCCAACACTTGTCCATCCCCAATAATACACATGTTGCATCCAGGCCACAGAATGAGGCAGCCTCTCTTGGCATGTTCACAATCTGTGCATACTTTCCACTGAGGGTTTCCCTTTCTTTTTGATTGCTATTCCATAGCTTTTCAACTCCCACTACTTTCAACCCTGGGATGTTTGCCGACACTGAGTGCCAAGTAGTTCCCAAAAAACCAAAAAAATATAAGCACCTGTAGAATCCCAGGGAAGGAAAGAGGTAAAGTACATTTTAAACATATTTATTAACGGTTTTAATGTTTGTGAAGAGATTTATATTTATTTCTTTTAACTTTGAGGCTGGGATTAATACACGTATTCCTCATTATTTCTCACAAAGTCTTGTTGATAAGCAGGAGGAAGAGGGCTATTCTGCAATTTTGTCTCCCAGTCTGTGTAAGTGGGATCCAGGACACAAGAACGACTCAGCCCTAAAGTGCAGTCCTGAGTCCCTCAAGAACTCAGGCCCTCCTGCCTTTTTGCCGCCTTCTTCCAGTAGAAGGAAGGGGTGGGGGGAGCGGGAAACAATTCAAACCCTCTTTGTAAGGGGCGGGGCCGGGGCGGAGCCTCCCGGCGGGCATTAGAAGCAGGTGACCCAGGCTGGGCGGGAGAGGCCAGTCAGCCCGAGGCCGTGACTCCACTGCAGCCAGCGCCGCCGCCGCCGCCGCCGCCGCGCGCAGTTCAATACCCGCCGGAGGTGGGCCAAAGGGTGCTAGAGGGCGGGGGAGGAGCGGAGCCCGGCGCGTCCCGGGAGAACCGCCACCGCCCCCAGGAGTCCGCTGGAGCGCGGATCCCCCTGCAGGGGAGGAGAAGAGCGGCGGGCGGGACGCGGCGGCGGGCGCGCACCATGCAGTCCTGTGAACACACACTGGCAGCGATGGGGGAAAATAAGTGTCCCTGGACTTTGGACTAGATTACAGCCAGATATTCCAAAAGCATCGAGACACTGCCCTCTGCGGCCTCTGAAAACAAATGAGACCCATAACACCCTTGCATAAGCTTTTAAAACATGGATCAGTGTAGCAAAAGGAAAGCTGTTTCCCCCCCGCCTCACCTCAATATATTTTTCTCTTCCTCCTCTTCTGAGAAAGCCTATATAGTGATGAGCACACACTTTACTGTTAGAGAATTCTGTTTGCTTTTCTAATCTGTTGAACCATTCCCTCATTTATATATTAAAGTCTATGTATTGATGAATACACACGTACACACACCACGCATACATACTTTACTGTTAAAAATTCTGTTTGCTTTCCTAATCTATTTAACCATTCATTCAAGAAGAGTGTGAGGCCATTACTGGGGAAGGGGGTGACAGTGCATTGGCCAGCAGAATACCAGTGACCAGGACTGAGTGGGGACTAAATTTAAGAAGCTAAAATGGCAAAAACAATTAAAATTAGAGGATGTCTCCCTAGAAAAACAGCAAGTGTAGGGATTTGCGCTTCATTTATACCAAAGTTGGAAAAGTCAGATTTAAGCCCAGGTCAGTTTTTACATTATGGATATTAAGTAAACAAGTGTATAGTTTCCATAGTGTATTTAAGCACTTTGCTGGTGGAAAGAAGCCTGGTGTTATAGTTTTCATGGACTTTCAGAAGCTATTCACGTTTATAAAAATGCACTGCTCTTACACACTCATCCTCTGAATCAAAATTTCAGTATATTCGACAAAACCTTGTACACAGAGCTACAGAACTTTTTGCACATCTAATTCCTCTACTTGTTCAGAAGCTTCTTAGAACCTTGAAATAGATCCCCTGCCTGAGGGCCAGTTCCTCTCTTCTTTTTCAAATGAGGAACTTTTCTGATCACCTTGACCTCTTCCCTCAGTTAACATTTCTTCCCAGAAAGTACAAAGATTATTCTGCTGCCTTAGGTCATTGTGACTAATTTGGGTTTTTCCTCTTCCTTTTTTTTTTTTTTTTGTGGAGGAGTGTAAAGATGATGCAGAATGTATCTAAAAGTTGTGGGATGATGTGGTTGAAGTGATTTAATTCTTCCTGTTAAAACAACTATTTTTCATTTTGGCAACATACCAAACCTAAAAAGAACAACCAATTTACTTTAAAAAAAAAAAAAAAAGACAGTTAAGACAAAGGATACTAAGCCAAGGAAAGGCAATACAGGTAATGCATTTGGAGGTCTAGGTCCAGGCCAACTCTCAGAGCTGCCTCTGTTTTCAGCCTCTGTTCTCACCGCTGCTCTCCCCCTCCCTTCCCTCAAAGATGAAGCCCACCTGCTTCCCTCAAGTCTTACCTCAGCCACCCCTCCCGCTACCCAGGGCAGAGAAGCCCATCTATTTATGGTCGCCCCCTATTTCCATCTCATATGCTGTTTTCTTCTGATTTTTATTTTTATTAGGCAAACAATCCACACTCATGAAAACAATTATAAACTGGAAGGTTGTGGGGTGATTTAGCAGCTTCTTCACAGCCAGCTCTGTGATTTTAGTGAGGATTTAAGGCCCAGTTTAGTTTCACATGTACAGCTTTTGGGCTGTCCCTTTCATGGTTCAATTGTAAGCAACGTCTCCCATCACAGATTAGGGGGTAAAGATTTAGAAGGAACTAATATGTGACCTCTCAGTAAATCAGTTGATAAGACTTAGGAAGTCATTTTAATTTATATTATTAACCTCACACTTTGAAGTTGTCTAAATTGGCTGAAAATAAGTATTCTTGGTGCCTTATTGGTTTATCCTTGCAAACCTTTGTCATGTTTTCTCGTAGTCATTTCCAGTGATAAGCCTGTGTGTGTATTGTGTGTAATTGTGAGCAATGTACAAGCTTAAATAACGTGCTGACACCACTGTTTCCAAGTTGGTATTCATTAGGCCGTTTCCTCCTGGGCTAGGGCTGCACTAATCCCGACACCGGCTGCCAGGAGAAAACCTCATGGAGCCCACACCGCACCTTAATAACAGCATCCGCGACCTGCAGTCTCAAGTACAGAATGGGAACCCCAGAGCTAGGAAATGTAGTTGTATATTTTAATGAACTGCTACCCCTGCTAAAGAGGCTTCTTTCACTTTTGTGCTCTACAGAAAGACCAAGGGGGGTAGGAGGGACAAAGCCTTGAATAACTGCTTTCTAACACCGAATGTGGCCAACAGGACAGAGAACATCACAAATCTAGGCAGGTGTGAGGTACAGTGGCTGAGGATTTCCTGCTCCCCCTGCATGCCCTCTCTTGCCTCCAAAGTCCGATCAAGGGATCCTGGGAAAGAAATACGCCTGGGTCGAGGAGGGTGGTTTTGAAAGAAAAAGCTACCAAGACATTAAAGCAGGGTGAATGAAGGGTAGGCAGGATGAAAGTAACTAAGTAACCTGGCTCAGAACTCTCAAAAGCTTCTAGCAGCTTGATGACAATTACAGGATTTATTTCAGTCTGTGGTACATCATTTGAAGACAATATTACTTCATGTTGTTACAAACTGTATGTATAGTGTGTATGTGTTGTGGGTGTGTATATAAATAATATATATTATATATATGAGAGATTTAGTGACTTTTGATACGGGTTTGGTGCAGGTGAATTTATTACTGAGCCAAGTGAGGCACATACTGAGTCAGTAGTTCGAGTCCAGGGCATTCAGTACTTTTCCTGATTTCCATGTGTGTATAGTGCCTGTCCCATGCGGTATTGTTAGTGTCATGTCAAATCCAGAACTCACAAAGCAGAGCCAGCGATATTTTATTTGTAGACAATCAACTAGAATCTATAAAATTATTACTGGCAGATGATTATAATTCCGGATCCCTAACACTAGCAAAAGGAAACCCAGAGCATCTTGATAAGAAGTTTTCTGTTTTTGTTTTGTTCCTGGAAGTCAGTAGAATAGCAGTTGTATGTGGTTATATTAGTGCCAAGATACTTAATTTGCTGACCTTATTATTTCAGAAAAAAAAAATTGTATGTATTATACTTGTGGGAAGTTAAAATAATGCTTTGAGATTTTTATCAAATATGGAGAGTAGTTATTTATGAAAAACAAAGAAATGTCTATTTTTGTTTCTTTGTTCCCAATTAATGTAGCTAAATTTTAAAGTGCATTAAAGCAATGGTAAAGCAAATAAGATGCTGTACAAGTAGTTTTCTCATGCTTTCATGGAGAGACACTGTTTTCTAAGAGTATCTGAAGGAGGTATGTGCATTCTAACTTCATGATCAGATTTCTCGGATGTACTTTGAATATAAGTGGCAACGTTTTTATTGATAATAAAATCAAAGAAATTCCAATCACCAGAAGGAGAACTAATGAAAACATGTTTTACCTGAATGAATATACTTCATAGGTTTCTCCTGCTGATCCTGTGATTGTTTCATGATTCACTTGAAGAAATGAAGGAAAATACACATAAGAACAGAGACATTACCTGAGATTGTGTTCTATTTTATCAACCCTCCATCTATACTCTGTACTGAAGCAATTTGGATAGAAGTGCTGCTGTTGTTGTGTGTGTCTGGTTTGCAGTCAGAAACTCCCAAAACTTCATCATTCAGCAGTTAGATCCACAACTTTGTATTAAGGTCTAAATACAAGTCAGGGAACCCAGCTAAGATAAGAGGATATATGGTTCTCCCTCTGTATTTGTGGGTCATTGGTTCCAGTAGTCTCCCTCCCCCCCGTGCCACCCCATACCAAAATCCATGGATGCTCAAGTCCCTTATAGAAAACGGTGCAGTATTTACATATAACCTACGCACAATCCTCCCATCTTCCCCCGCACCCTCCTTTATACTTTAAGTCATGTCTAGATTACTTATAACACCAAATACAAATCCTAAGTAAGTAGTTGTAAATATAATGCAAATGGTTGGTGGTGTGCAGCAAATTCAAGTTTTGCTTTCTGTAACTTTCTGAAATTTTTTTCCCTAAGTATTTTCAGTCCATGGTTGGTTGAATCCACTGATGCAGAACCTGTGGATACGGAGGGCCAACTGTAAATTGATTTAGAGTTGGCACTTCCCTGACAATCTGGACAGATGCTTAGTAAACCTGAGATAATTAATTTAGCATCAAAGTGAGTACTATGAGCATTATTAGATTGGTACATGTTAGGGCATTTGGGAGAACAGAGAATACAGCAGTTGAGCTGGATCCTGGTGCAAGAGCCACTGTGCCTTACCCGTCCAGGTCTCTAGTTGGCACATCTTCCCAATGCTTTCTCATTGTTCATTCCCCCCAGTGGAAAAGGGGGGCACTGTTGGACTTAGGAAGTTGGAGAAATAGGTAATAATGCTTCTTTTAGTGATTTAGTTACAGAGCTCTTACGTGCAACAGAATGAGAGGAAGTAGAATGGTTCTGTGCATAGATTTGGGAGCTAGACTGATTAGGGATTCAACTCCCAGCTCCATCATTCATGGGCTGTTGATCCTGAACAAATTACTTAAGCTCTTAGTACTTCGTTTGTGTACTGCATCTTATACTTTCTCATCTGTGAAAGGGGGATAATGATAGTACTTATATTTTAGGGTTGAGAGGATCTAAAAGATGAAATCAGGTTAAGGTAAGTAAAACAAGGAGGAAGCAGCCATTCAGGCATGGAATGGAAAGGGAATTGAAAGACTAGTTTTCAAATTTGTGTCTGCATAAGAATCATTTGGGCTTCCTATTAGAAATGTAGATTCCCAGGCTTCAGCTCCAGGAATTGAGATGAATTTGGGATCCAAGAATTAGGTCTTTTTGTTCTGTTTTAGTAAACTTTTAGAATGATTTTAGGTTTACAGAAAAGTTGCAAAGATATATCCGTTTTGCCCTAATATTAACATATTATCATAGCACATTTGTTAAACTAAGAAGTCAACATTAACGCACTACTGTTAACTCCAGACTTCATTTGGATTTCACCAGATTTTCCACTGATGTTCTTTATCTGTTCTAGGATTCCGCGTTGCATTTAGAGAAGCTTCATTTCTTACAGGGACTTTCAGCCCATGAGAGGCAGGTGGTCTGGAGACCACATCTTGAGAAACACTAGGACATGTCAAGGGCTGAGGAAGGTCAAATTGCCCCATCCTCACCACCATCCTGGTGGTGGGGGTGTTGGATATAGAAATTTGATTTGAAGAGTTGGGATGGAATCCTCTCCCTTAGATGAGAGGGGTTACCTTAAGAAGTGAGGCATCTATTCCTAATGCCAGATGAAATGAGTTTTGGAGTTTGGAAGGTGGGGTTGCTGCCTAGCCTGAGGAGATACATCTAGGGATGTGGGCAGATCAGGGGAGTGAGTGCAGCAAATTGGGAACAACTACTTTGTGGGAACACAGGAGGGCTCAAGTAGTTGATTAAAGGGGATTACAAGGGGCCAGTTAGCCCGTGAGCCATAGAAATCCTGTATTTCCTGGAACCTGGTGATAGTGTTTTAGAAATGGCTCATAGTAGTAACCAACATCAAGCACTGCCACATTGGACACGAGCAGAGAGTCAAAGGGTGAAGCTGAGATGACCTTGTTGAGAGAGGGCAGTGGGAGGTGGACAAAACACTGATGCCCTGCGTTTGGAAGAGTCGGTTCCCACAGTGAGGAGATAAAGGGCCACCATCTGGGGAGCTAGAAGTAAAGGTCAGTAGAATTGAGAACGGTAAGATGAAGGAATAGATGTTGTAAGAAAAAGCTAGCAGAGTAATTTGAGGTCTTGAAGTAGAGATCGACATATTCTTGAGGACCTTAGGTTCTGAGGCTGTCACTGACTTTCTCTAATCACATTCAAATTATTTAGCTGCCCTCACAGCAGTTAAGTAATCACCTAACCTGTTCCTTTTTTTTTTTTTTTTTTTTCTTTAAAGAACATTCACCTCTTTTCATTTGACTCTGGATTTCTCTTAATTTCTATACTACTTCACTTTCCTGGTTCTTTCTGCATGTTAGCGATCCTAAACCATAAACTGGTATTCATAACATTTCTTTCACATGAAGTACATGTTATCTCATCTGCCAAACCCATTTAAAACGGACTAGTGGAAATTGCCTCAGAAGCCAAACAGATTGCACCTGTGTACAAGGGACCAGGTGTCTCTGAAGGGCTCCTAGATCTTTTGTATTCTTGCTGGCACGGTGTCAGGCTGGCCAGGCTGGTGAGTGGCTAACAGTTAAGATTTTAGGTGATCTAATCCTTAACTTGATAGATGCTGGGTGTAATCTACAGATTCTGCATAGAAATTAGCACTTACCCCTGGGAGAGCCCCTACCAGCTGTCAAGTGCTTTACCAAATAGCTCTATACTCAAGAATGCGGCTTCTGGGTGAGGGAACAGTCGTAGTCATTTTACATGTGGTTAGAGAGAAGTCTTGGGTGATGAAAGATTTTAGCTAACCTACACGCTATAGGTAAACATTTCCAAAAACATTGCATAACCTGAATACAGAGTGAATTGTTTTCCAGTAAATACTGGCTTCAGCATTTTTCAAAAATCAAGGAATGGTATATTTTATAGAATGGGAAAACTAAGAAATGAAATTTGACCTGTTGTAAAACTAGGATTTAGTGCTGTTGAATTTCAAGAATGGGCATACAGGGTACATTAGGAGTAAATGTGAAAGCATAGGGTCATGATGGAATCTGATACAGGGTGGAAAAAATTTCTCTTAACCAGAAACACTGGGCCCTAAGAAGTTGTCTTAGGGTCAACCACATGAATTTAACATACAAAAATGGCAATTTAATTTGGTTCAAACATACATTTCAAACTTTTGTCTTTTCCTTGTAAAGAATAAAGTTCAGTTCACGGTATACCAGAGTTAAAATTGCACAGATGTCAGTATTCCAATAGAGAAAAATAATTTTTCTTAAAAAGCGAAAAAATAAAATTTGAGTTCAGGTAGTCAGATATTCTTTTATAGTCTTACTACTTTAGGGAACAAACCCTTCCTCGGTATAAAAATCTGGAAAAACATGCCATAGTTGCCACCCTATTAATAACTAGTTTCCATGCCCCATATTTGTTGGAGAACCTACTTTGTGATGTTTAAATTTTTACCTTAAGTTGCCTCAATTTCCCATTTATTAAAATGGCTGTATTGCCTCTAGAATTAAAGCTGAAGGGGAAAAGCAATTTTTAGCGATTCCCCTTATTCTACCAACTTGTTCTTGAAGCTACAGTCATGCCCAATGTTCCTACCCCCAATTTTTTTTTTTTCAAACCTTCGACCACTCGAGATATGTCAGCATTTCTGCTTAGTAACTGGCATATTACTACGCGGTGCAAACTATTGATATAAACAGTGACTTGTGATCGATTTTTTTTCCCTTCTGTACTAAATCAGATCATTTCTCCTCATCAGCAACTCAACAAGAACAAAGTTAAAGATGTGACCTTAGGAAGGTAACTAAGGTGGAGGAAATACTACGGCAATACTATCAGGACTGATGGAATATTGCTCAAGTGCAGTGGCTAGGGTCTAAAAGAAACTTGAGAGATCTGGTATATTTCCAACTGAATGTTAAGTGAAATAGCATGTTAAAGTCAAATTACGTGGCTTGTTTAAAAGTCACCCTCTTAACAGCAACCACAATTCTACTGCTTCCTGTTCTTCCATTTTCTTTCCTGTTCAATTGCTTGAAACCCTCAAACAACAAGTTCTGATTCTACAGTATTCCTGTAATTCCTTTCTCTGTGGATTTACCTACTTTTATCTTTCAATGTGCATTTCCATCTTGGCACCATAACAAACAATTCAAAAATGCCATCTAATGCATTATGCCACTGAGCACTGTAGCCAGTGATTTTAAGTGGACTAGATTATCTTCAGGTTGAAAAGAGCGTAAGCTGAAGAAATAAATGTCTACATCTTAACTAAAGGCAGGGGTCAAAACAACTTATGAATGGTTAGTTGGAAAATGCTTTAAGGCCCGACTATCAGAGCTGACTGAAAACATTTGAGTTAGGCAGAGTTGTAATGTTATGTGAACAGTGAGAAGTGTTACAAACACAGTAGCCATATATTTTAATTAAAACACAGTTTATTAGCTTTTCTTTTAATATAAACATGAGGAAGAAAAACCACATAAGTTGTAGCATTCTTTTCAAAATAAAACTGCAATCAGTACTTGAATTTCCAAGCTCCAAACTCCATAAACAATATTTTTTGAGGTGGTAGATTGTAGTATTTTATATACCATAATTTATCATTTATGTCTCTGTCCCTTAAAAATGATGGAACCTGCAGCACTCAGTATAATGTGAAGCCTTGCTATAAAGAGAGAAAGTACTTCTGGCCCAGAAATGCTTTGTTTACAGGCAAAATTCCTAGGATTACATTTGAGAAGGTAGGAGGAGAAAGATTTCACATAGTTGAGAACACTTTTTTTTTTTTTTTTTTTTAATATTTCAAGTTTAGGTGACATCGTTACCAATCTCCAAAAAGACTGATTACTGGACCTCCCTGCCTTTTAAAGCCTGAGGTAAGGGTTCCTAAGGTTTATATGTTTCCTCTTACATAGAACTTGAAGTGAGACACCTACAGCCAGGTTAACACACAGGATAGAAAAGCTGTTTCGTATCACTTACTCTCCTGTCACTACTACTAGGGTCCAGTTCTTTTCAATTTATTACATGTGAATTAACACTGTTGTTCATAATTCCTTCACCAAATCTAGAAAAAAGAAACTTAGGTGATCAAGCAGGTAAGCAGCCCAGCCTTGCAAAGGACTATTTTAAAAAGAGGAGGGGAGGTATCCCCTCAAGTCTTAGTGCAATTTTAAGCTTTGATACTTGTAGAAGTATAAATGCCACAAACTTACGAAACATCATTTGAAAGTTTAATCGAATTTCTTCTAAACTCATTTAGTTTTGTAAATTTTAAACGTTAAGCGTTTATTGTTTTATTTTTTATTTTTTAAAATTTATGTATTTATTTATTTATGGCTGTGTTGGGTCTTCGTTTCTGTGCGAGGGCTTTCTCTAGTTGTGGCAAGCGGGGGCCACTCTTCATCGCGGTGCGCGGGCCTCTCATTATCGCGGCCTCTCTTGTTGCGGAGCACAGGCTCCAGACGCGCAGGCTCAGTAATTGTGGCTCACGGGCCTTCCCAAGCCAGGGCTCGAACCTGTGTCCCCAACAAGAGAGCCTGCGACAGTGAGAGGCCCGCGCACCGCGATGAAGAGTGGCCCCCGCTTGCCACAACTAGAGAAAGCCCTCACACAGAAACGACCCAACACGCCATTAAATAAATTAATTCATTTAAAAAAATAAAAAATAAAAAAATAAAAGCTTAATGTTTAAAATGTACAAAAGTAAATGAGTTTAGAAGAAATTCGATTAAAGTTTCAAGTGATGTTTTGCCAGTCTAGCATTTATACTTCTGCGACACTGTTCTGGAGTATCCAAGCACACTATATTAAAGCTTAAAATTGTTCTAAGACTTTTGGGACACCTTCTATTTCATCACCGGCTTGTTAATTACTGGACCACCATGTTGGCTGGAATTATGAAAATATCCTTTAACACAAGTACATAACAAAGAGGAAAATCATCACAAAATCAGAAGCACCATTATAGTTAACAAGAAATGCAGCACGGACCCAATAGAAGGAAATAACCTACTTTCTCTGTTTATGATCGCAAACATGCTAATATGCTAATAAGTACTGCCTGCAAAGAATTTGGATGACATGTGTTATTCAGCAGCTTTTTGGTTTAAATTGATTGCCAATAATGACTAGCAGCTTCAATGATATAGTAGGGAGGAAGAACCCTGCAAAACCTAACGATGCTACAACAGTCTGTTCCGAAGTTTGGCTTTATGAGTTGTTAGGAGTCCCATGTTTTTTTTTTGTTTTTTTTTTTGTGTTTTTTTTCTTTTTTGTTTTTTTTTGTTTTTTTTTGTTTTTTGTTTTTTTTTTGTTTTTTTGTTTTTTTTTCTTTTTTTTTTTTTTTACTTTTTTTTTTTTTTGGAGTCCCATTTTTTGATGGTAATACTGCACTGATTCTAAAGGAATATGCAGCAGTATGGGACAGTGAGGTAAGAAAAACATAGAAGTTATATAGCTAGTGTCTTTAAAGTCTAAAAATTTAAACTATTAATTAAAAAACGTCACATAGCTCACAGCTATCAGATATCTGTGCGTGGATTGGGAGCAGATATCTGTGCGTGGATTGGGAGCTTTTAGCTTTGGAGTGGTTTTTGTAACTCTGTTTACAATAAAAAGGACAGAAGAGCGTGTTACATTGACGAGGTCCCGTTCTTTCCTATGAGCATAATCTTCGCTTGTCCATGAGTCTCTTGAATTCAATGTCTTTCTTTAAGGTGAAAATACTAACTTTGCTGGTTTCTGAGCAGGAGAGGTGATATTTCTCCAGTCTTTGTTTCGAGGGGTTTATGATGTTACAACCCCTCACTTCTCCCTTAAGAGAGGATGGCATTGGAGCGCCGAATACCAATGAAATGATCAGCGCTGAAAGACCTTCTCATAGCAGCTCTACACACGTCTTTGTATTTGTCGTCACACAATCTGGAAATGGCCTAGGAAAGTCAATCAGGTAGAACATAGGTATAATTAGGGGGGAAAAAAATGTTCGGACCTTAAAAAAACAAAAAAAGCATCATTGATAAGCCACACATCTCCATTCGTTTAGATAAGTTCATAGTTACTGCTACTTTGGATAGCTGATATCTACACTAACTGACAGTTCCCTAAGGTAATAACCTTTAAGGGCTATGATTAGATTGCTGGGGCAAGGGGTAACTTGCCCTAATAACTTAGAGTTACTTAAAAATTGGGTTCCTAATGATAGGCTCCTAATAGCAATATCATCTGTTACCTACACACGTGATCCTTAAACGTAATGGACATACACTTGGGCAAAATCAGTGTTTACTCAGCTATTCAACTTCTCTTCAGTTTTCATTAGTTATTACATACTCTAAGAAAATTTTAATCAGGTAGGTATGTGCTGAAGGTAGGAGAGGTCTAATGACAAGTGCTGAAAGGTGCTATTTCACTTGCACATAAATTATGGTAGAAAAACATCTTATTCTAAAGTACCACCAAGGTACCACAGAAAGTATCAATTTTAAATGTGTTCATTTCAGTTGTGAATTTTGCTGTATACCCACCAAAAATCATAAGCCATAAGTATTACGTTGTTCCATGTACGTTACCATTTATATTAAAAACTCATGTACTTTCTACATCCAGTATCTGAATCCACATTATACCTTCCAAGTATAGGTCTCTCAGGTTAGCCACGGATGCTTTGTCTAATAAACTCATGGGACTGAACTGTGATACACACACACACACACACACACACACATACACACACACACACACACACGAACTGCAAGCTGAGTAAAAAACAGTTAAGAGGGAATTCCCTGCTGGCGCAGTGGTTAAGAATCCGCCTGCCAATGCAGGGGACACGGATTTGGGCCCTGGTCCGGGAAGATCCCACATGCCGAGGAGCAACTAAGCCCGTGCGCCACAACTACTGACCCTGCGCTCTAGAGCCCGTGCTCTGCAACAAGGGCAGCCACTGCAATGAGAAGCCTGCGCACCGCAATGAAGAGCAGCCCCCGCCCGCCGCAGCTAGAGAAAGCCCGCGTGCAGCAGCGAAGACCCAATGCAGCCATAAATAAATAAATACATTTATTTATTTATTAAAAATATCAAGACAGTAGAAATAGTCCAAAACATCAATTATTAAAAAAAAAACAGACAGTTAAGAGTGGTAAGTAGATTCTGTAGGTACATCTGATTAGGGATACAATTTTAAGAAATTATTCATGTATGGTTATATGTAAGTGTAGAGGTTCAAATGGAAAACCATTAAGAACAGATTAAATATGATTGAAAGTATTCTGAATTATGGTTACAGAAGAGACAATTTTTTTTTTTATAATGTGGGATCCCTGTATAAACCATAAAAGACACAGGAAATATGATGCCAACGGGTCAATAAGCTCTTCAAACTGTTAACAGCTTTCCATTTTCCTAATCACTGCTTAATATAATTTAGCTACAGGTGTGGCTTCGGTGGCTGACAGAAAACCCCAGTTAGTGATTTCACAGCCTTACCTCTAAGTTCTGTGCTCTTTCTTTGCTAAGAGGAGTGAATAGAACATTCAGGTTGTTGTCATCTGCTAAGGAGCGAAGGTCAAAGTAGTATTTGGCATACACACTGAAAGGAACATTAATATTAAACTGAAGTAGCTCCACGAAGTGCCTTTCCATCTCATTCCTGGGGGAGGAGGAGAAGACAAAACCAACACAGGACAATTTTAGTCAACTGGGCTATCTTCAAAAATACCATTCTGAGCTACTAGGATGGCTCTAAATACTGTTTTGAAACCAATAATGGCTACCCAGCTGGATTAATACCCTAATGTGCAAACAAGGTACAGCTATTTGTGGTCCTTTCTGCGTCCCAGCACTTTGAGTCTGGGACAAGGGGGAAGAGGTCATGGCCCTCTTATGCACTCATGCTGCTGACTCAGGGGCTCATTCTTCAGAGTTCCATTAGTGCAGCTGTACGATTCATGCTCCACACTCACTCACGAGGCCCCGCTCTAGTGATCAGTTGAAAGGAATGATGTATGCTGTTTATTAGCTCTGAAGAACTTGCAGACATTTTCACCGGGCTGATGACAGGAAGGGGCTTACTGAAGTAGAGACGAGCCAACAAAAGGAGTGGGCACATCACCACGGCAACAAATGGATCCATCGAGAGCCACTGCTATTATCTCTGAGGGGGGAAAACTCTTGAGGCAACAAGGATTCATCTCAAGTAAATAAATAAATAAGCTACATTCGATGGGAAAGGGAATCCCCCCACCCCCACCCCCACCCCGTGCATGGGGCTGTGTCAAAGGGCATAATGCAAGTTTCTGTTCACCTTAAAACCTTACTAGGGTGAGTTGTCGTCACCATGACAGGACAGGATGCACTTTTTAAGCTTAGGAAGGCAGTAAGATTATGTCTCAGCTAGACTAAACCCACTTTACGATACGACCTCTGATAGAGCAGTTGTTGCCCCCGGTGTTAGGAGAGCAGCCCAGAATGTTCAGACCTACCGCCCCTTGCCAGGACAGACTGCACACGCCCACAGAGGGCGAATTCAATGAAGTGGGAAAGTAGAGTGCTGGGAGCAGGCTTCTGCTATATGACCATATCCAGCCATTTGCTTGCCAAATGTTTAAGTAAATAAATATAAAGTTAGAGTAAATCTTACCACTTTTCACAGCAATCACTTTAGAGAGTTGATTAGATAAAAATGATAAATACCCAAACAAACATGCAAGTGGCTTATTTTACAATACATTTGGTTTCTTGGTTTTCAAGTGTTAATATTTTATCCATTGGATAAATCAACAAATGCTCCATGTTCTCCTGTATGGAGAGCAGAGTATGAGCAGAAATGAGGTTTCTCATTTGTTGAACTTTAAACCTAACTGAACCTACTTCCAAAATTAATTTCCTGTTCATACGGCCAGAAGTCTATAGAAATGTAAATCAGATAATGTTTTGATAATCAGCTAATCAGGACTTAATTTACTACAGGAATAAATGCACTTCACTATCCCTTTTATATTTTCTCCACTAATACATTTTAATTGTGTGGAAATACAGTACTTCATAGGATTAACATGTCTATTAATAGAGCTTTAATCACTGAAGAAAAGCATTATGCCTACAGAATATGCATCTTCTGTGTTTTTTGCTGTTTGTAAATGGCTAGGTGGCTGAAGAGCCTACCACTTACAGGCGCAGCAAACTGTCTGAACAGCAGCTGCTCAGTTTAACTTACTCTTTTGAAGGGAAATATATATTTAACAAGACACAGAGATGTTAGAAAGTTTTAAGGAAAAGCTGATAGACAGCAATTTTTCAATTCAGACTCAAAATGAGACCATTACAAATAGTAGTCAACAGCAGAGGGATGAAACAAATGTGTATTAAACACTTTGTTGTAATGCTTTCCAACTCCCAAAGATCATAAACAAAAGCAGCCTATTATAAACATAACTCCTGGTGATTCTCCGTTCTACACAGAAAAGCGTTGTTTAGAATTAGTTTCTTCATAGCTGGACAGTGCCGCCAATGCTCCTGGGCTCAATGTCTATGAACACCCACACGTTTCCCTGCATGTTCTCGGATGTTGTACCTGGAACCAGAGCCCCAGTCAGCTCAGCTGCAGATTCTGAGAAAATTTCAGCTGCCATCATGGCAGGGATGGTGTTCACGATTACAAATTTTCCTTCCTTCAAGGGACCAGTTCAAAGACTGATGATAGTGTTGGTCAACGTCACTTTAGTTTCTGCAACTTCCAAAAGTACTTCTATTCATTTCAAATTCATTATCTGCTGTTCCACTGTTTGCTAAGATTGCTACCAGCAATATCACCACGACCACCTGGTTTACATGATCACCAAAGTGGGCATTTTCACCAAAAGCCACTTTGACAGCTACTGACAGTCACTGGTCCCTTCTCTTAGTCACAGCTTTCCTCGCTTCAGCTGTAAATATGCACTTTGGTAATTGTGAATTATCTAGGGTAAGGGGCAAAGGTAACAAAAACAAACTCTTGCCCCTGCCTGCCATCTTGATCGGCCGCTGCTGTCCAATATAATCAAGAGGTGTCCTTTCACATTTTCCTGAATGCCACCCACAAAGACAGGTTCACTGTCAAGCGGGCACTTCGAGAGTCTGCTGGAATTACCTCTCTGGCTCATCCTGCTTCCCACCCTTGGGGCCCTTCACCAGAGCCAGATTGGAAGCCTGGCGTTTCATGCCAATGTGAGCGTGCCATCTGTGAGGAGAACCTGCCTAGTTAACTCAAGGCCCCACAAAGTGCCGCTGTGTTTGCTGAGTGCCCTGGGTGAGGCCCCAGGGATGCTTCCCGGACGACCTGAGAGGTAGGTGTTTCCTAGCTCAGCAGACTTTAGGGGAGGAGACAGGAACACAGGGATCTGAAACCTTTATATGTGGCTACCTGTACATCATAGTTTCTGTAACAACAGAACCTCAGATAAAAAGGAGAAAAAGACCAGCAAAAGCAAATACACAATGTGTGACTCAGGTTGAAATTATAACCTGTCAGTAGTCTAGAGGCCCTAAGACCTTAACAGTGGCCACTTGCTTCAAAGACCAGGCATGTGCCCCTTAAAAATGGACTGGACCTGGTAGACAGCTTTAAGAAAGCTGTCAAGTTACTTACTGTACCATGTTGCTCTGGTAGTGAGCTTGTAAAATGTTTGGCAAAAACCACCAGAAAAATAATTTCAATTTCTCAAGCAGAATATTACAACAATAACACATCAAGACCTACCAATGAATGAGGGGAAATACAAATTGTTATACTACAGCTAGATAGAAAGAAGGCTGTAATTTTATGTCTATTTCAGCTCTCTGCACAAGGTAACCTTTCTTAAAATGTAACATTTCTTAAAAATGTAAACTTTATGAGAGCAAATGAGGTATTGGAAAATGGTTAGAAAGTTCACGGTAACCTTACAAACTCACATGTCCTCAACTGTAACGTCCTTGAGGATCTGGCAGTCGTCCACATTCCATACAGCCCGATCGTCCCAAAACTCGGAGGCAAGAAGAATGGCTCCCAAAACAATTCTTTTCCAGTTAGTGGGGCAAATGTCGATCTCAGCATAAGTTAAAAGCCTTTCTAAGTAAACCTGCAAAAGTAGAGCACTGATCTTTGATTTTCGTTCAGTTTAAGTGCTGTGATAAGAATTGTTAGGAATGACAGATTTCATCTCTTTTTGACACCCCTTTTATTCCTAGGTTCTACAAAGACTTTGCTCAGCCAAGCCAAGGCCAGAGGCCAGGTCACAGTTGTAAGTCAGATATTTCTGTGAGTCTGATATTTCTACTCTGCCCGTGTGAATTTCCAACCCAATTTTGGTCACAGGAATGAAAGGACATCTCAGCAAAGGGCATTCTAAAGACACGCATTGTATTATTACCTTCCCACTTGTCAAGGGCAGCACATACAGCCCAGTGTCGACTTCAACTGTTCAGTAAATGCTTGAGTGCCTATCACGTGCAATGTTAACTACAAGACTGGTGGTGGTTGCATGGCGATTTTACATAACGCTTGAGTGTGTAAAATTCTGGTAAGACTGAGCACATCTTTACCTTCTCTTCAGAGTCACTCACCAGTCCTTTTGTGGCATGAACTTGAAGATAAAAACTGGTGGTCAAGAGAGCCTCCCAGTGGCTGCTGCGTGGCACAGCAGGACAGGCAGTACAAAGGGGCTTTACAACTGTCAAGTATTCCCATATTTTAGTGCCTTTTGAAGGAACACACATGCATACAAAGGGTAGTCCTTTTCATAGCCCCAATTTTTCACATCTCCATTATCATTTCATTATTCATTTCTGTCTTACATAATCTGCAGCTTAGTCAATTCTTTTGGTTTTAAGGTGGGAAGACCTGCCTGTGTCTGTATCCCTGGGGCTCCTCTAAACCTGCCGGTTTGTGAGATGATTTCACGGTTTCTTTTACATGTATCAAATGTCTACCCTACAAAGAACTGGATGGAGTTAACAGCTGAGCAAAGATTAGAGAGGTAAGCTGTGATTTGTTGTTACCTCTGTAGAAGAGTGTATATGCCATTTGACAAAAAGAAAAATGTCCAGTTTGAAAGAGTCTGTTTACTCTCTGAAGGGTTATCAG
Source organism: Balaenoptera physalus (assembly GCF_965194825.1). Classification (NCBI taxonomy): domain Eukaryota; kingdom Metazoa; phylum Chordata; class Mammalia; order Artiodactyla; family Balaenopteridae; genus Balaenoptera; species Balaenoptera physalus. The sequence continues at coordinate 245,693 of NW_028126174.1, forward strand.
ATTGACAGCTCAGATTCGCCCATGCCCTCCAAACTCTACTGTGTTTTCAAACACGGGTATTGAGATTATATGTTCTTAGTGAAATTCGGCTCCCATTCCCCAAAGAACTCAGCACTCTCTAGTGCCCTAAGAACGACTCTCCCCGCAAGGTTCAACTCTCTACTTTATGGGACTCATCAGAGGCACTGAAACGACACTGGCAATCTCTCAACTTCCTCTCACCTTTGTACTGGCAAACTTGGTACACGTGCTGATATTCATTTATCCCACTTGCCCTCCTGTCTCGGAGGAAGCGAGATTTCTTTCTTTTCACTGAAGCTAACTCTCCTATGAATGAAGTTGATCCCACCTCACTTCTGCAGAGCACTGTGCCCACAGTTAGTCTCCTTTTGAACAACTTCTCCCTGTCAGAGGCTTCCTCCAGTGTGAATGCTTCCATGTCCCCAGCCTGTCCCCCACTGCCCCTAGACGGCGTCCTCAGGCCTGAGGCCAGCTCCTCATCTCCCATCCTCTCCTTAACCCACTTCAGTCAGCCTCCTGCTGCTACCACTCTACAGAGACTACTCTTGCCGTGGTCACCGGTGCCTTCACACAAACAACCCAGAGCTCTTCGTCCCAGAGCTCCACTCCCCAGGCCTTCCCTCATAAATGAAAGAGCACTGCCACACGCCCAGTCGCTGAGACCAAAAACCTGCACTTGAGTGTATCCTGCTCCAATCTGTTAGGACTTCTTGTTATCTCTACCTTCACTGGTACCCTGACCGCTTTTCTGTCTGTCACTTCTGACTTGTATCGCTGCCACTGCCTAACTTCTCTGCCTCCCAACAGACTACAGTCTGTTCTCCCCAAAGCAGCCAGGAGAGCCTCTTCAATTAAGAGTACTTTATGCGCCTGCTCCAGATCTGCCAGAGGCTTCCCATCAAACAAATACCTTCTTCCCGTGGCCTGCAAGTTACGAGGCCCTGTGCGGTACGGCCTTGTCCTTCCGTGACCTCATCACCTATGCTCTTTCCCTCATTCCCCGCTCGGATCACAATGGCCACCTTGCTTTTCCTTGAACACACAGAACAAGTTCCTGTCTCAGAGCCTTGCACTTGTCCCCTCTGCCCGTAATGCCAGCGTACCTGATCTTCCTCAGTTCAGCCAGGTCCTGGGTTCAAACGTTACCTCTTTAAAGAGGCTCTTCCTGAGCTTTCTAGTAAGCCCCTCTAATCACTTTATCCCTTTACCTTGCTTTCTCTTCATGGTTTTTACCACCACTTGAAATAGTCATCTTTTAAAAAACACTCATTAAAAAAAAACACTTATACTTTGCTATACACCTGAAACTAACACAACACTGTAAATCAACTGTACTCCGATAAAAAAAAAAAAAAAAAAAAAATTTACGTCTTCCACACTTGCTCCATAAAGGCGAGAACTTTATTTATCCAACTTGTTCTCTCCTCCACCCCCCACATGTAGAAAAGTGACACAGAGTAGGTATTCAGTGACATGGTATTTATGACATGAGCAACTTCTTGGTAGCATTTAGCGTTTGGACCATACTCTCCTTCTTGAACCTCTCCTGGTGTCTCTTAGGGTTCTCTGCTGGGTTTCCTACCACTGTAGCCACTCCTCTGGGGATCTGTCCCTTAAGTGCTGACAGTCCCTAGTAGGATCTATCTTCTACCCACTTTTTATTTTACATACTTTCTCTGCATTTGAACAGCTACACTTAATTCCCTCCCTCTAGCTCAGATTCATGCTCCAATCCCATATATTCAAATGATTACTAGACACTGCCATTCTGCTGTCTCGCAGGTACATCAAGCTTAACTTGGCTACAAAGAAATGCCCCTCTTCCAACCCAAATACTCTCCTTCCTGCATTTCCTAGCTCTCCATATGCAAGCACCATTCCTGCCTCTCTCAAGCATGTGCTAAGCACTCCAAGTGGCCTGTAGCGCCAAGAAAAGGCCTGTGTCTGATCCAGTACCCACTGAGGGGTCTCTTTTCAAAAGGACAAGCCTCCTGTCCTAAATTCTGCCTTGATAGGAGCAGGCAGTGAGTGGCCTAAGTATTCCTTCCCTGCAGACCACGCAGCTGACTTTCCCCCCTACAGGTTTGCTATAGGGAGGAGTAAAACAATCCCAACTACCTCTCACTTGAATATGATTTATTATTCAAATGATAAAATCTTACCATAGGAATTAGGAATGGATGACAAAAAGGTCCTTACACAGCTGTAGCTTAGCAGGCTAACTAGAGTAAAGCCTTCTGAAGTCCTACTGGCACCCTAGTCCTGGGCAACTTCACATGCAGGCAATAAGAGGACAGCAGGGATGGTTAACACCATTATCCATTATCCAAGGAACAGAGAACTGAGGGCAGTAGTTCTCAGTCAGGACACACATCAGAACTGCCTAGGCAGTGCAGTCTGGGACTCAGCTTCAAACTGCCCGGAACCTGTTTCTGCCTGTGGACCAGAGCGCTCAGTGATTGCCCCGCCCCACCACCACCACACGCGTCGTCTGTGTGTGCGTGTGTGCACTGTGCGTGCGTGTGTCCCCTCAGGTGTGGAAGGAGAAACCAGAAATCTCTCCTGCTGCCTTTAATAGCAATTGTTTTGTGATGAGAAAAGCAATGGCAACGTTTTAAATCATAATGATGATTAAAGCTCAAATGTGTATACTTTACTTTCTTTTGATAGGTTTCTCTTAATAAAGTTCTAATGATCGTTTCAGGAACCTACTTTCATTTGGGAAAAACAGGACCATACCATGTGTACAAGACAGAAATTTCTACAGATGCTTTATGAAAGAAAAAATATCTTACCAAAGTTACTACTGCACCTTCAGCAGTTAGCTGTGCGGCACTAGAAAGAGTATGAACAAATCCGTAAATGAATTTGTGTTCAGGATCATGCTCGAAGTATTCCTCTGGAATCTTTTCTCGCTGAAGGGAGAAAAAATGCAATTTAAGTATCCACGGAAGAAAAATACTTAAAAGTACCCTTAAGATAGCAGTCTTCACACTTGGGCCCACGTGCCCCTTAAAATAATTCTGATTGGGTGACATGTCTTGTAGTCTTTTAAATCTAAACAATGGGATCCTAAAATACCACAGTGATCCAGTACTCACCACCATTCATTAAAGAAAAATACAGGCACAACCGCAGAAAATTTATGTATTTCCACGTTCCTCCCCACAGAATTCTAACCAAATGTAAACTATTGGGTTGGCCAAAAAGTTCATTTGGTTTTAAGTAAAAATAAAAGACACAGTTTTCATTTTCACCAAGCATTTTATTGAACAATATATTCACTAACCAAACAAACTTTTTGGCCAACCCAATACTTTTAGGCTCAAAAGTCTTGCTGATCACCATATGTCATACTTTTCTGTAGTCAACTTTGAAAACACATTTCCAGTGTCCTGTAACCATAAGGCTCTAAGAATGTGCTGTCCTGTACAGCAGTCGCCAGCCACGTGTGGCCACAGAGCACCCGGAGAAGTGAATTTTAAAACTTTGTCATTTTAATTCGTTTAAAATGTAAACAGTTTTCTAATTTTCTTCTTAGAGGCCTTATCATATTAGGTTTATTTACAAATATTTATATTGTTTGATGCTATGGAACATCATCCTTTAAAAAGATACATTTTCTGTTACTTGGGTATGTTTACTTACCTGCTCACTATTCACACAAAGTGCAACTCGGTTCATATCCATCAACCCCTTATACAACACGCCTTCGGGAAAATGACTAGACACAACATGGCGTGGGGAAGAAGACTTAAAGGAAGATGAATTTGACTTCGAGCTGGAGGAAGTAATTTTCTTCTAGTAATTAATTTCAAAGCAAATCAGCATGAAATAAACACAACTGTATAAGAGAAAAATACCACTTCAATAAAACTGACACTTACTGTGAGTGGATGTAATCTCTCATCAAAAATATCCAAGGATCTATCTGCAACTCTATAAAATAAGAATGTGCATTTAAAAAATTAATTCAGGACTTACTATCTTAGTAAAATATCGGCTAGGAGTAGACAGAGGGGTAGAGGAAGCTTAACCTTCAACGAAGCAAACAGTTTTATAAATTCTTCTCCTGGATTCCACCCTTAGAAAGGTTTCCTGACCTATTTTTACTCAGCACATCAAGTTCTGTGAAACCTTTTCTACAACAACCAGCCAGAGTTGCCTCTATAAGCACTGACCCTCCCTAACAGGCAATGCTAGTAAACCAATATATTTTCACTCCTCTAACCTCACACTGGAATATGCAAGAACATTTTATAAAGCAGTGGTGGTGGGCAATAAATTCTTCTAACTTCAATCAATGTGAATATGAGATTCATGGTTTTTTCCCGTTTTTTTCTCTTTAGTTCTTTATATTCTTATTGTGTATTTCTTCTTGTCTCTTTTAAATAGTTTGAGTTAAAAATGTAATTGTCTTTTTATTTTAAAAGAAACCAGGCTTTTTAATTTAAAATTTCACCACACTAATACACTGCGCTCATTTGAACAGCGGTTCTCTAAATGTGGTCTGCAGGCCTCTGGGATTCTCCCCTATCCCCTCCTTCAGGAGGCCCAAGAGGTCAAAACTGCTTTTATAAGAATACTAAGACACTACCTGCCCTTCACATTGTGTGACATTTGCTATGGATGTATAAAAGCAAAAGTGGGTAAAACTGCTGGTTTCTGAGCATGAATCAAGGCAGTGGTACCAAACTGAATTAGAAGTCATTCAATTATTCACTGCCACTTGCAGTTAAAAAATCTGCTTGAAGAACATCCTTGATAAAAGAGTAAAAATTAATAGTGTTCTTAAACCTTGGTCCTTCTTTTTAATATTCTGAATAAGTGGAAAGTATGCATTAAGCACTTTTACATACTGAAATATGGCTGTGTTAAGGAAAAGCACTTGTGACTTGGCGGTAAGTCATTTTTTTCATAGAACACCATCTTTATTTGAAACACTTTTTTCATCGAACACCATCGTTATTTGAATGTACAACTGACACAGTCATTCTTTCAAAAATGAACAAAGTGAGCCTGTCACTTCAAGGAAAATAACTCTAAAGTTATTTGTTGCCAATGATAAAATTCAAGCCATCAAGCTAAAAATATCAGGAGTTTTGGAAAACTTCTACCTTCGATTGTGAACTTGACAACTTCTCAACACTTAAAAGACTTTTCTGGTAAGACTGGTGGTGATACTAACAAAAGTGAGTTTTTGACACTGTCTAAAGAAATGTGAACCAATACTTTCCAAATGACCAATGTATAATATTATAAAGTCAGGTACAGGTAAAAAGATCTACTCAGTATGCATGACAGATCAATGGGTATTAATTTAACATAGTATTTATTACAAGTTCATTGATATGATTTAGAATTCCATTTTAACTAATTTAAGAAACTAGCACATGCAGACTTTTGGTACAGTATCAAAGAATATACCAAATTATCTGAAGGCTTTAAAAATACACCTTTTTCCAAATATATATCTGCAAGCGGCTGGATCTTCTTCATATTGTTTCTTCAAAACAAATGACTGAAGACAGAATAGATATGAGAATCAGCTGTCTTCTATTGAGGAGATACTTTTCTCTCAATATTTTTTGTTGTGGAAAATAGTTATTTTTCATTAAAAAAAAATGACTTATGTTGAACACTGGGGTTCCCAATCAGGGGTGATTTCGTCCCCCAGGGGACTTCCGGCCATGGCTGGAGACAGTTTTGGTTGTCGTAATGTGGAGGGAAGAAGGTGCTACTGGCATCTAGTGAGTAGAGGCCAAGGGTGCTGCTATATATCCTATAACACACAGGACGACACCCCACAACAAAGCATTATCTAGCTCAAAATTTCAATAGTGCTAAGGCAAACCCTGTTTTAACATACAATGGATTTAATTTTTTAAATTCTCAATTTCAATTTCTAATACAGTAAATTATCAATATAACCCATATAAACAAATACTCTTTGGGATGCTCAGTAACCTAAGAATTAAGGGTCCTAAGAGAAAAATAAATGATTCACTTCTATATTGTAATAAAAGCACTCTAATAATAAAAGCTTATGCCAGTAACATCTATAGTTATTACCTAACACTAAACTTGATACCTTGTAAATTAATTAGCTGGAATAACAAGATAGGTTTTAAAAGAGCTCACCTGTTCTTGATGTGGTAATATATTGCTAAGGTCATACTGTGGAGGAAAAAAAATACATTGTCATCACTGATTTTTATCATATCAGGCCTGAAGACATTTTTAAAAAGGGGTTAGCAAGGAGGGAAGACCTTCCAGAGGCCCAGTGGCCCCGAAATCCTCGAATTCAGAACAGTACCACATGGGTGCTTTCCCCCTTGTTTTAGGTTCTTCAGCTTTTAGCAAAATTAGGAGACCCAAAATGCTAGATATGCTGTTAGAAGGCATGTTTTGATTGATTATTATAATATATAAATTATTACATATGTCCCCTGTCATTTGTCCTTCTACCCACAAAACCTTCTGTCCTGTACAAGTTATATCTATCTATACACATGCTTAAATTTAAGCCATATAGTAGTTTGTGTGTGGGGGTGTGTGTGTGTGTGTGTGTGGTTTTTTTGTTAGCCCCTGCATTTCAGTTGATTTAGTTCGCTATCCACCTACCCATCCGTTTTCCATTATTTCCCTAAAAGTAAATAATAAAAGTGCTCTATACCAAAATGATTTCAAATCACTTTTACATAATTATTAGAAAATTTAATAGCAAAATTTTATAGCCACAAAACTGATGATAGGTCTAGCTATCCTGAAATAAGCAGTGCTAATAAGACAGCATAATACTACACAGTATCCTATTAATGACAGGTATTTCCAAATTATTTTAAATAAAGTATTAACGAACAGATAGATACAAGTCCTTAGGTAGTCTTTTTTAAGTTACTATATTCCTAAGTTATTCACAGATGTTGTATATTAGGCAACAAAGGGGTTCTCTGGTTAAGTTATATGCTCCCCTTTGTTCTCAGTGTCTAAAATGAAACTCAAAATAATTGAGGGAAGGCAAATCTGAATTTTAGAATAGGTCTATAGAATCTTAGCACTTGTATAAAGGCCTGTAACACCGTTAGCATCAAAGATGGATACTTCTATAGTGCTTCAAAGTTTCATCTTCAAATTGATTTTAAAATCACAGCATTAGAAGTTTTATGATGGAAAGGACCACTGAACCGTAGATGACATTTAATTAAACCACCCATTTTACAGATAAGGGAACCAAGGCTTAAAACTGACTTACCTAAGGTCCCACTAATTATCAGAAGCAGTTCTCTTTCTCCTGCCCTCTAACCAAATAGTGGCTCCCAAGCTCAGCTGCACACTGGGATCATCTGAGAAGCTTTAAAAACTGCCTGGCTTCTGCTTCAAGATGTTCTGATTTAACCGGCACTGGGTATGACTTGGGCATCAGGACTGTTTTTAAAGATCCCCAGATGACTGCAGCGTGCAGCAAAGTTTAGGGATGAATGAGTTAGGGTTAAGATCGGAGAATCACTCGGGATGCTTTTGTCCATATAATCATGCTTCACATCATTCCCCATCTTGTCAACAGGTGTGTGTGCGTGGGTGAGAGAGAGACAGACAGACAGACAGACACACAGACACTGTGTCTTGGAGGCGGGGGCAGGCGGGTGGACTTTGCGCATCCAGAAACATATATCCTGAAAAGTTGCATAAGTGATTCTAATAAGGCTCACCTACCCCACTGAGAACAACTACCCCACTGAAAACTAACCCCATGATAAACATTTTCAAAATCATTCCTAAAAGCCAATTGGCCCTATTAATTTTCTCAGTAAACCTTTATTTCACCAATAATGAATGTGATGAATGATCATTTCTAAAACTTCATGAGAGCAAATTAAAATTTACTGTACTTCCAAAAATTAGACTAGGTCGGGAAAAAAAAAGGATGAAACCTTCTTGTCTGAGCAAGGTTAATCTTTTTTTTTTTTTTTAAATTTTATTCCATTTTACTTATTTGGGGCTGCATGGGGTCTTTGTTACTGCGCGCGGGCTTTCTCTAGTTGCCAAGAGCGGGGGCTGCTCTTTGTCGTGGTGCGCGGCCTTCTCACTGTGGTGGCTTCTCTTGTTGCACGGCACGGGCTCTAGGTGCGTGGGCTTCAGTAGTTGTGGCACACGGGCTCAGTAGTTGTGGCTCGCGGGCTCTACGGCACAGGCTCAGTAGTTGTGGCGCACGGGTTTAATTGCTCTGCGGCATGTGGGATCTTCCCGGACCAGAGCTCGAACCTGTGTCCCCTGCGTTGGCAGGCAGATTCTTAAACCACTACACCACCAGGGAAGTCCCTGAGCAAGGTTAACCTTCAAAGTACTTTTGAATTATATACTGGACATCAGACTCTTTTGAATTCAAAAGAAGCTGCGACTCTAGCCAAAGTAGAGTGGTTTTTGTACCCACAGATTCAGTGTCTTGGCTGAAGAAAAACATTCAGTGATTATGTGATAAGTGCCCAAACTCAGGACTTTAGAGATGGGGCTCAGTTTTTGCTGAAACATGATTTGACTGCAACTATTATTGTAAGCAAGAGAGGAAAGTTACATTATTATGACTGTGAACTTGCTGTCTTTAATTAAAGTAGAAGTTACTGAGAATTTAAATAGCTAAAAAAAAAGCTGGCACATTAAAAACCAATTAAAAATACAATTAGCTTATAAAATTAAGACAACAAATAAAATTAAGGATGAGGACATTAATATTTTCAAATAGCATTTCCCAAACTGTGTTCTGGAAAATCAACATTCATATCCTAAGGAGATGTTAATGTTTCGTGGACAACCGCGAGGGAGGAGGCAAGAAGCTCTGCATCCCGTTTGGTTTTTTTCTCTTAAATAAGCTTGAAAGGTTCATCATTAGGGTGTTTTGAAAGTGCATCTCCAATTGTGGACTATGAGGTGCTCCCAGAAATTAAAGAATAGTTTCCATCATCATGACACTGTTCGTGTCTCCTTAAGTATAAGCCTGACCACAGCCATGTTTCCGAAACCTCACCTCTTTTATTGTTCTCTGCTGTGAGTGATACAGTGTGTTGGAGATATATATATATAAACAAAACTTAAATGTGTCTATTAAGTTAAAACCTCAGTTGAACAAATTTCATCTACAAAGAAATTAAGCTTGAGTGTGTATTTCTTAAGACTGGTTTGATATATTCTCCCCCTCTTTGGGGGACAGGAAGGAGAAGTAAAATTTCATACAGAAAGAGTGCAGGAAAAAAAAAAAAGCACAGTGGGATAAATCTGACAAACTCCAATTAAATTTAAATGCAGATTCGCTTTGGTGCCAGCAGGGGACAAGCTGTTCCTTCTTCTAAGAGCAGCTTCCAAAGTAGTGCACGTTGTTTGAGGACTACAACTCATACAGTAATAATTGTCTCTAGAAACAGCCAATCAAAAGCACCTCTCTTTCTCACTGTGTTCAACAATGGCTTAGCAACAGAAACGCGTCAAATAAAGATTTATACTTTTTCTGGGATTTCTTATTTGCTAACTGACTTTCCCTTCTATCATGCGCTCTAAGATTAAAATGGAAACTGAAAATTCATATTTAGGTCCTTGAAATCAATCTATAGTTGACACCAGTTTTTTAACCTGATCACTGAAAAGGACAATTCAAATGAATGAACTTATGTATGGCTAGGATGCTTTTAGCGATAAGGGGGTCTGTCACTCAGCCCTTGGCAACCTACTTGTACTCACCATTTTACTGTGGTTCTAAGATTAGGCTGGCTGACCGTGCTGTCATCTAGAAATATTGTTGAGCATGAGCTATACTTTTTAGTAAGCTGCCCTGGAGATACCTGAAGGGGAAGGGAAATAGAAGAAAATGTCACAGTAAGTTAAACCTATCAAGTGTGTGTTTTTCCTCGGTTAAAATGTCAAACGATAAAGCATTAAGATTTTTCTTACACTCCATGAACTGCCTGAGTGTGATATCATGTGCAGCTCTATGGGAAACCTCTATACTCTGACTTCCACAGACGAGCTTTGAGAAATGGGTTCTAAAATGCTGCCTTGATATAGTACCTATAATCAAACCTGGCAAGCACCTATTATAAATTACCTTTATAATAATGTAAAAAGTTTAGAATAAGATTTCAGGGTTTTTTCCTTAAGCAATGAAATGCAGCTGAGATTTCCTATTTCTATTCATTTACTACAATAAAACGTAATGCTTTATATAATACCGATGTAGGAGCATTTCACTGCAGTAAATGAACACCAATAATAAATGTTCAGGAGACAGTGTGACGAAACAAACGTTTTCCAATCAGAGGCTGGGCATGCCAGGGCTGCTCTATCACTAAAAAGCTGGGGGCCATAAGTCTCTCTGGGCCTCAATTTCCTTATCTGGAGGACAAAAAGGTACTGCTTAAAGATTCTCTCGCATCCAAAAAAAACGGATAAAACAACTCTGAGAATTTAACTTCTCACTTCATGTTTAAGTAAGACTGCCATGACATTACTCAAGTGAGAACCTCAGAGAATACTTGCCATTCATTTCAAAATTGTACTAATTCTGTTCTACGTGTTATTTGACACTCCTGCCTCACCCATGCTGCTCTCTGCCTGCAATGCCTTTTTCTTCCTCCTGTCCCAGCAAGCTTGACCCCATCTGCCTCTAGGATCCCTTTGCCAGCAGGCACACCACAAAACTTCTCACTTTCTGCACACTCACACATCTAATTTACCAACTGTTCCATGGTCTCAGCTGCTTGCATAGTACCACCCTCTTAAGTAAACAAGCTTCTCCAGGTTAGGAAGATTCTTCTCCTACCTCCAGCTACTGAGCACAGAATCTGGGACAAATTAGGATTCGACAAGTGTTTGAGAAATTATTTAAGATCAGTTACAACTGGAGGTAAATCTTACTAAAGGTACAAATTCGTGAGAATTTATCTACAGTGGTGTTGGATAGGTGACAAAGAACTTTTTGAGACCCTCTAGAGAATGAACTATCTTTAAAACACTTTAGAAGTATCCATTTATTTGTGAAGAGCCCATGAACACGGCAATAGTCAAATACTAAAATGGCCTAAACTATGTTAGGACAACTCTCTTCCTTAAAGTAAGGCCAATAACCAAATCCCAATCACTGAAAGCCACTGGAAGGAAGAGTAGCATTCTTTAATACCACAGAATACGAACAATTTTAAAGCTGGGTTTTGGTTTTGGTTTTTGTTTGTTTACTAATTCAGATGAGCCTTCCTTCCTCCTATTAATATAAAATAGTTTTCACCATGCTGTCACACTCTCCCATCAATGTCCTCCACAAATACATGAAAGGTGAGGCAGGGAGAAAATCTAGTTGATACTTTTTAAAATACAGAGCATTTAAATAAAAATTGCCAGTATCCAATAATCAGAAATATCCAAATGGCATATATAAAACACCATTTTGCTTGTTTCAGATGCTTTATGCAAAGCCACTTATTCCTTATTAACAAAAAGTTCTAGATGTAACATATTTGAAACAGTATCACTATTTGGAAGACTAATTTCTCCTTCAAGCTAGAAATGTTTTAAACTAAAACTCTGATATGGTCCTTAAGCTATTTGGTTAATGTGTAATTTTAGAATCTCAAAAAACAGATACAGCATGAAAAATGAAAATTCACTCATTCAAATACTTTGATTCTAAACGAAGCAGGTTATCTTTTAAGGTCACTACTATTAGGGTATAATATGACATACACTACACGTAATAAAAGTCAATGCTGACCAAAAATCTATATATATGAGGGGAATAAAAATAGTAAGGAAATGTACCAAAATATAGACTAGTTGGTAGAGCTTTGGGTGCTATTTATCCTGTTTTCCTCTATTAAAAACTTTTTTTTCTATTATGAATGTATATTGATTTGTCTTTGGAAATATTACTGCTAAAACATTTAAAATTTTTAATTAGATGTGCTCTATAATCCTATGGGGGCTCATTTAAGTTGTATCAGCAACTTACAGTCTACTGGCTCGATCCTACAAAAGAAACACTTCCACAGGCCTACTCCTGAAACTATTCAAACTTTCCAGCATCTAGTGTTCACTAAAGGATGGCAGAATTGAAGCCTCTGAGCAAAGCCTAGATATGTTAGCTGCCAGCAGATTACTTTCCTCTCATCTTGCTTGAAAATTTAAGATAACTGTCCCTTATGATTAAAGCTTTACCATTGCTGGCTCACAACCTCAATAAACTGCACTGACACACATAAGGGTATAAAATGCAAATACAAAAAAAAAAAAAAACAAGTAGCAAAAAACACTACTGACAGTTTAATGTTCATAGGTATTATTTCAATTGGTCACTGAAGAAGAGTATTTATCTTCATTCAGCACTAAGGACAAAATACATGGACTTTTACAATCTTTATAAGGGGAAAGGTTGCTTAGTAGACTGCAGGTTTAATGGTGAAGACTAGAAAATAATCATACCTAGGAGGCTAGTAAGTAACAACCCTCAAAGCTTATCATTAAAGGTCAAGTACCTGTTGAAATCCTGCCCCCACCCAATGACTCCTCCCATTGTGCCTACCGCCTCTGATTTTAACCCATTAAAAGAATAAAGCTGGAGAGAGCGAGAGTACGAAGTGCGGCAACCCGAGTCATGGCAGGACAGGCATTTAGAAAGTTTCTTCCCCTCTTTGACCGAGTATTAGTTGAAAGAAGTGCACCCGAAGTTGTAACCAAAGGAGGCATTATGCTTCCAGAAAAATCGCAAGGAAAAGTATTGCAAGCAATGGTAGTAGCTGTTGGATCAGGCTCTAAAGGAAAGGGTGGAGAGATTCAACCAGTTAGTGTGAAAGTTGGAGATAAAGTTCTTCTCCCAGAATATGGAGGCACCAAAGTAGTTCTAGATGACAAGGATTATTTCTTATTTAGAGATGGTGACATTCTTGGAAAATATGTCGACTAAAATAAGTCACTATTGAAATGGCATCACGTGAAGCTGCCCGTTCCCCCAATGGCATCACGTGAAGCTGCCACTGAAGTTCTGAAATCTTTCATCCTGTAAATAATTTCCGTGTTTCTTTTATAATAAAGTAATGATATCCAAACTAATGATATTCATTGTCTCTGAAATTTCGTTTTCTCTGTATTGATTTAAACATTCCCAAATAAAAGTATATAAATGAAAAAAAAAAAAAAAAGAGAGAGAATAAAGCTGAAGTTCACTTTTTTCTTCCCCCTTTTCACAAGTTTTGGATACGTTTATTAAGAATCAATGACTTTCACTGAAAAGTCTGTAATACTCCATCTATGTTGCACATTAATGGACAATATGGTAGGGTGAGTGGTTTGAATAGAATTCATACTCAAGGCCTTAGTAGAAAAGTATAATATTCTAATTATAGGTATAATCAAAAATATTGTCTGAATTAATATCGTTAATTATATTGCATTAAACTTCAAACTCAGAACCTATATTCAAAGAATAAATCTAAGTTTGAGTAGACTGACCACAAATCTATTTCCTCTCCCCCTTCTTTCAGATATCATCTCATTAGAATTAAAGGCATTTTTTAAAAAAGCTATACATAAGACAGGATAAACAGCAGATGATTTTTAATGTTTGAAAGGTGAAAAGACTAGATAAAGGAGTGGTAACTGACATGGCAGAACAGAGGAAGCACAACCTTGGTACCTACAGAGGCTGACTAGGACAGGAACAAGAAAACCAGTTTGTCTTACAGAACCCAAGGCAGGCTCAGAGTTCAGAGGCGTGGTCCCCAAATCCTTGCAGTGAGGCCCATCAGTTAACGAGTTGTCCAAGTGATGCTTCCAATTAGATCTTAACAGACAGCCAAGGACCATCACACGTTTGAGGGAAGCCCCCAACAAGTAAGAGATCAAAACAGGAAGAAGGAATGGGACTTCCCTGGTGGCGCAGTGGTTAAGAATCCGCCTGCCAATGCAGGGGACACGGGTTCGAGCCCTGGCCCAGAAAGATCCCACATACCACAGAGCAACTGAGCCCATGCGCCACAACTACTGAGCCTGCGCTCTAGAGCCCATGAGCCGCAACTACTGAAGCCCGCACGCCCTAGAGCCTGTGCTCCGCAACAAGAGAAGCCACTGCAATGAGAAGCCCACGCACCCAACAAAGAGTAGGCCCAGCTCACCGCAACCAGAGAAAGCCCACGTGCAGAAACCAAGACCCAATGCAGCCAAAAAATAAATAAATAAAATAAAATATAAGGACGCTTTAAAAAAAAACAAAACAAAACGGGAAGAAGGAATTGATGGGAGTGATAAAAACTCAGGAGCAAATGAAAACTTGAAATTGCATCAGTGAAAAAAAGAATGACAGGATATAAGAGAACTCTATAAATTGAAAATAAGGTAGACAAAACAATATATTCAATAGAAGGATTAGAGCACAGTCAAGGAAATCTCCAGGAAGCAGGACAAAAAGACAAAATGCAAAGCAGGAGGGGAAAAAAGTTAGCGATCTGGTAAGTCTAAGACTTCCAACATCTGAATAATAGGAACCTGGAAGAAAAAAACAGAATATCAAAGAAACACACCAAAAAGGTCTATACCAAACCAAATTATGAAATTTCAAAATCCCAGGGAGAGGGAAGGTACTAAAAGGTTCCCGAGAAGGAAGGGATGGGGGAAAATGACTAAAATCGGTAATGTACAATGTACCATACAATGTCAACAGGTTTAAGAGCAACAGTGTAAATGAGAAGATGAGAGGGAAATGTCTTTAGAACGGCAAAAATTAGTTTCAACTGAGAATTCTATACTTTATCAAATAGAAGGAGTTTCAGAGAGGCTAGATCTCTCTAAACTTTCTGCCCATGTGCCCTTTTCCCAGGAAAATGTGCTCCAGTAAAACAAGGAAGTATAACAAGACAAGAGGGAAACAGAATCTAGGACATAGGGGATCCAACATAAGAGAGCAGAGTTATGTGAGATCCCAGATGACTTCACACAGATATCCCAGGAAAAGAGGCATAGAGCAGGCCTAGGGGAACACTAGTCTATATGGGAGTAGGAAGACAAAAGATTGGGGCAAAGTGTCTCCAAGAAATAAATGGAACAGATGTGGCTTAGTAGACGGAAAATAGTTTTCATAGGCATGTGACAAATGTTAAAACATTTGGGGAAAAAAATAGCTGTTAGAAAACAGGCAAGTGAATATAGTCAGGAAATTAATTCCACAGAAAAAATGAAGAATGTGAAAGCAGGGAGACCGGGCAGGGAGCTACTTACTGCATTTGGCTGTGTGAGATCACGTTGGCTAGGAAAAGGGGGATTGGGTTATCCTAGAGAAGTGCAGAAGTGCTCCAATTTCATTAATATTTAAGAAAAAGAATGAAGGGTGTACAAGGAGGAGGCACAGTCAGAGAACTCTATGGCTCAGCAATGCACAATATTTGCAGAGTCGTAGTAATGTAAACATTGATTCTGATTTAATAAAAACTGATACATGTTGAGGGAACACAGGGAGGGAAATAACGTCATGGTGGAGCGAAGAAGCTCAGCTTTCACCTGCTATGACAAGAAGTCAATGGACAGTGCTAAAAATTAACTTACCTGTTATACTTTTATTACTTTGGTTAAAAAATAAGATCAAAAAAATAAGGCAAAAGAATTTAAGGCAGATCTTTATACTACAACCGTATTAGTGAAATTTAACGTAAATGTCAGAACCCTTAAAAAATGGGCACTACTAAGTCAAAGACTTTCCTGAATCCATTTGATAATTAGGAAAATAGAGATTTAGAAAATCTACAAAAAAGAGGTCCATGCTAACAGTATTGGATCCATCATATTTTTAGGAATCATGGCAGACATATTTTTAATTCAAACTATTAATTTCTTAACTTTTCAACTGTTTACTTACATGGTTGAAATGGTTGCTCCTCCTCTTTTCCCGCACTAAGAATAAAAAAAATTAACTGATGAATTCTGATACAAATGCCATAGAAAAATAAAAGTAGTCACTAATTATCTGATGGATTACCAATAACACAATGAGATAGAATTCCATTCTATTTTTTAAAATAATTTCCAACAAAATATATAATTTAAATCACCCAGCAAGATGAGTCCTATAAATAAAATCTAAAAACTTAGTTTCACTTTTTTGACCTAATAGATATTCTGTATTAGGCACAAATGAAAGACTCCCCATTTACAAAAGAAAAGGACAAAGCAAATTAGGCCAGGTGAGAAACTTAGCTAATAAAAAAATGTACCTGCTGCATAGCTGAACTACTAGCCAGGAGTATTTTCTCAGTCTTCATTTACACACAGCTTACTTTAATTACCACAATCTACAGATGACGACTCTAAGAACCAGTTTCTGGCCAGGCACTCGTCTCCGAACGCACCAGGATCTCTGGAAGCATCCTGAACCACTTAATGGTAACCTACTCAAATACCTTACTGAAAAAATACACAACTGGAAAGTAACCTATGTTAAACGTAAATTTTAAAATGAGTGTGCTGACCTAAATGAACATATCTACAGCACACAAAACGGTTTTGCTCCAACAAAGGCCAGAAGAATAAAAGCCTGAAGAGGGTCTTAGGCCACACTCTTGCTCACATTGCCTCCTTTAACTCCAGACAGGCATCACAGGCACGGATTCCTTAAGGCTGAAGAGAGAGACAGGCATGGGACAGCTTTTCTTTTACTGTCTCCAGAGCCCCTCTACATGTGAGCAGCTCATGGCTCTGGAAGAAACTGAGAAATAGAGCAATCCTAACCAGAAATGAGTGGCTCAAGTACACACACTAGAAAAATGCAAGTTAGAAACCCCAGGAGCTTCCAGGTTGGTGAGCATGTAGTACCCTTGCAGAGGGCATCAAAGCTCTGTGCCCTGTCCCCATGCCTGGCCCTATGCATCTCTTCCATCTGGCTGTTCCTGAGTTATATCCTTTTATAAAAACCAGTGATCTAACGGAAAAAAACCAAAAGCAAAACAACAACAACAAAAAACCAAACCTCCGTTTTTTATTGTGCTGCATCACTTTAAATATTATGGAATGTTCACTTCTTGTATTCCTGCTCTCGTAATCAACTGAAAAACTTGGTCACGTATGGCTTTTTAGCAAATAAACTAGGATTTAACATAACATTCAGGAAGACAAGCAGGCAAGCAGGAGTGCAAAAAATTCTACGGTTCTGATTCTCATCTTAAAACAAGGAGGACACAGGAAATGTATATGAGTTTCACATGCTGAGGATAATCTTCTGGAAAACCCCATATGGCATGTTGCTCTTATTACCCTGGCACAGCACTACATTAGGATGAGAAAGTTTTGAATAGCTTAAAAGTTCTGAGTAGCATAAATCTGGATGTGAGATAGGCTCGTCTGGTTGAACACTGTGTAAAACAGGGCCAAAATCACAAGGCTCAATTCCCACATATAACAACTGATTTTTCTGATTTGACCAAATGAAAACCTAACTGTGACCTAAACCCTATCATTTGTCTTTAACATATGTGCTCTTCGGAGCAAGGGGAAAAGGACAAAGTAGCATGGAGAAATAGACCACATCTAAATCATGTGGCCAGTTGACTATGTTGATAAAGAGGTGGCAAAATGTATAAACAGATAGTCTAAGTGTTCTCCTCCCTAAAACACTGACAACTAAAGGAAACTGTATCATCAACATATTAAAATAAGACAAGTGAATACATAAAAAAGTGAAACATTTAAACCACTGTAAGAGTTTTTCTAAATACCTCCTATAATACACAAAACAAAAACAGTTTTCACTCTTTTTCTCAGGGAAAAAAAAGCATTGCCTTACCATCTGTTTGAGATTTGCTCGGAAAAATGGTGCTTGCCCTTGGGTGGTCAGAAGGGTTTGGTTCCAAAGCTAAGTCTGTATAGGAAGAAGAGAAAAAGGTGTGGTGATTTAGTTGAGTAGAAAAATACATGATTTTAAAGATAGCTACACATTGATTGAAACCACTTATTAATAGTCTTGAGAAGAGCTTTTAGTAATGACAAAAAGGCAATTTTAGTAAAGGCACAATATAAAAATTCTATTGGGAAACAGCAAAATTGTAGAAACTCTCCATACATGTGGAGTAAAACCATGGCTATGTCTTAGACTTCTTTAACTTGCACCTAAATAATCTATGCCATTTTTAGATGAATCATATATGTGACTCCCCTCCTATTTATCAATTAAAAATTCAGTCACCCTCTTTTAAAGCTGATATTACTAGCACATTCCAGGAACAGTCTCAAGAAGCAAGTTATGCTGTGGCCAACTACTGTCAGATACCAGCTCAATATATCAAATATGCCAAAACGAAGTGAGTTGCTTTTGGCAAATGTTCTTCAGACAATCAAATGGCTAATTCTAACTCCATTCAACAAATGAACTCATTTCATTGGCTGTGGTTTATCTGGGGGCTATTCATCATGGCAGATTTAAGAGGACTACATAAAAGTTCAATGTTCTAATCTAGAGGAACACTTCCATGAGAGTGATTTTTAACTTTGCCCTCTATTTCCAAAGCTAAACTCACTTCTTCATTCCACGCTGCATGATTAATTTGGGGCTTCAATAAGAGTACTTTCTGGAGCAGATCATAGGGCTACTAGAAAAAAATTTTGGCCATACCTACACGAAAAGGTGGGTCTGCCTGTAGCCCACCTTGCACCAAGGTGGGATAGCGTCTTCTATTTAGGCAGAAATACAAAACAAGCACAAGCTACCACACAGGATAGTAAGGTTGTTGTTTCAAACAAACAAACAAACATAAAAGCCCTATGACACTTCCTCAGCAAAGTCCATCTCAAACCATTTAACCAATCTTTTAAGAAACTGGACCAAGATTCAGATAAAGAGTAATGGTTAAGGCAATTATTTCCCAAACCACATAATAACTGATCTGTTTTTGAAAGATGGCTTTGATGGTCAAAGTGAAATACAAATATATCCCTGCCTCTTAGAGAATCCAAAGAATACACACATTGATATATTAAAAACTAATTAGTCTAGTAGTGAATTCTGTCTAACCCAGCATTTCACAAATGTATCTACCTAGAATCCCCTTTTCCCACCCAGAAAGAATGTGGCACGAACAGTAATTTTGGACTTCCCGTTTTAACAGGAATCTGAGCCATCCATTTTAATGTCATTGCCAGCACTAGTAATTTACAGAGCTAAACCAACTGCTTTGTTCTTCATGAAAATTCCTTCACTGAATTTGAAGTTTATCAAGCTGCTTTTGGAGAAAATATTCTATTCAACATTTTTATGTAAAAGACCCATACAATTATTTTAAAGTTTTTTTCTCCTACATATTTGAAAAATTAAGACAATGGGAAAATAAATTATTTCAGCTGTACACAAAATGGCAGGCAGAGACTTTCACAGCTGCCTCTAACCTATAGCTTCCGAAAGAATTCATGACTACTTACCTATACCAAAAAGAAAGTAAATAGACTACATTTGAATCTAAAAAATAAGCAGAAATGTTTGCAAAGTAGCTGTCTTATTTATCAGTGTCTATGGCATGGTAAAACTTAACAATTTTCAATGGAAGTCCAGGAAAATTAAGTGCCAGAATCAAAGAGAAGCAAGCTTTAACACACACACACACACACACACACACACACACACACACACACACACACACACACAGCCGCCAAACCAAGATGTGCTACTACAGATCTAAATACAAAAGTCAAGAAGGCTGGGATAAAAGAAATGACAACATGCAAAAAAAAAAAAAGTAAACTTAGCCCAAGTGACCAGAAAAAAGCTGGCACTCTCCCTACTCTATCCTAGGGGGTTCAAAGGTAGGCACAGGATCCAGGAACGGCCAATCAATCACAGCTGTCCTGGGGCTTGCCAAGAAAAGAGAAAGGCAGAACTGTACTCTAGGATCCTTAGCTAGTCTTGAGCTGCTGGACACTCCCCTTGCTATCATGAGGGGAAAGGCTTTTCAGGAGACATCAACAGAGGAGAGCAGAACTGAGGAGATCATTTAACTCCTGGGTCAAGTAGTGCTTAACTCTGTGATGTTCTTTTAACTTGCAACTGAAGGAGACCTGGTTAATCAGCAGTACTGATGATCACACTAAAGGTGGGGAAAGGTAAAAGTCACTTGCTCATTCCTTTATCAAATATCATGAACAAAAATCTGCATGAGACAAAACGATGCTCTGTTTAAAAGTTACACACAACCATTCACAATCATTAACACACAATGATTCACAACTGTTACTTTTAGTTGCTTTTCTTATACGTTAAAAAAAGCTCTAATTAGTGTACAATTTATGTCTTCTTGTTACTAACAAGCGCTCTCCACCCCACTGTTGCATATTTATTGTTTAATGAATACACACTGGCCCATCAAGTGTTATTCCTATACTGGACTTAGCCAATCCCCTATTGCTGGGGATTGGTGCTTACAAAGTTCTATTCTTAAAATATTATGAGGAAAATCTTTATGTACATAGTTTTTTAAAATAATGGTTTTATCTCCTTAGCAAAGATCTTCGGAAGTGGAATGACTAAGCCAAAAGGTTAGATCACTTTCACGGCTCCATGTACAATGCTAAATTGCTTCCTAAAGAAGGTGGGGGGCACATTAGGGTATAATGCTACCAATCATGACATTTTGAGTTCCTACCCTTGCTTTGGATACTTGAAAAAAAAAAAAAAAATTCCTACTGATATGAATGAGGAACCTCACTGTAGATCTAATTTGTATTTCTTCTGATTACACAGTTTGACCATTTTCCCACAGTTATCAGTGTTATTTCCACTTTGGTGAGTTGGCCTATCATTTGAATGTACTGTAAACACCAGCCCTACTGCTGTCAGTTTGCATGAGGTTTTCAGAAAATATTAATCTTTTGTTTATAGCCTATATAACTAACAATTTTCTATATAACTTGCACTTTTTGCTAATGAAAAATACCACATCACTATCTTATAGAATGGACATGTGAGCCATTAGACAGTAAACTCATACATACACACAATATTTCTGCACTTCCCATGAACTATCTTCCCAAGAGCCTAAGGAGACTATGATAAAACCTACCACACTCTTCACTATCACAAAGGTAAGACTGCCAACTATTAAGCAAAGCTTTACCACCCACCATCCCTCTCATCCCTCTCCCCACCACATGCACACACAGTAATTTAGAGACTTCAGGGAATTACTGTGCATTCAGGAAATTACATGGATTCTTCCGAAAGTTATTTCTTTAGAAACCTCTAAGAATGTTTTACCCAGGAGAAATATTCTTGAGCTCATGATTAGGGGTTATGATTAAAACTGTATTTTAAGACCCATCATTTTTGTATTATCAATTTAAATTGCAACTTATTTGACAGCATGATAGGTCGATGTAGAAAAAGTATGATTAAAAAAAAATTAAACTCGGTCTTCATGTAAACATTCCTCAGAGGAAACCTGTAAAACACCACCGACACTGAGTACTGTTTTTCCTCCAATCTAAGATTCTACCAGTTGTTAAGATCCATCTCAATTGCAGTTGTTAAAAGTGTGAAAACATAGGCAACTTAGAACAAATGAAATGCATTACTGAAGGCTAAAAGTGTTAAAACTATGCTATCAAACTGTCGATAAATGATTTGTCCTTGTTAAAATATTAGAGGGAGAGGGAAGTGACCAAGAAAGCATCTGACAGAAGCAGCATATTTCAGAAAGCGATTAATATCGACATATTGATTTCAATATATTCCAAATAAACAGGAGATGTCAGCAGTTTCTGGGCCAACTGCTGAGCACCAGTTTACTTAACGGTAACCACTGCATTTACTGAACTGCCCTAGCATCCCTATACTGTGCAGTGTATTAGTTTTATGGCTCATAATACAAACATTACAATCTTTACAATTACCATGTAAACTGATGATTTCATCTCTTTGCGTCCACACTTTCCACCGCAGTCAGGGAGTTCCTGCCAGCCAGCCCTGAGCTGGGCTGCCTCACCAGCGGGTACACAGCAGGCTCCTGCACCTGCCAGGCTACTGCTCACCCAAGCCTTGATCCTGCTTTCCTAGCTTCTGACAATCCTGGCTTCCAAACTTCCCAGCTCTGGTTTCCAACTGCTTCTGTACCTGCCTCTACCCTGGTTCTCAGTTTTGCCTTATTTTAATCCTCAATCAGTGTTACAGTGATCATGACTGAGAGGTGACACATAGGTAAGTACACCTGGCTTTATATATTTCTAAAGAGCACTTTACTCAGTTTCTTGGACTTTTAAGAACCTTTCTGGGTTGCAAGTTACCTTCATTTCATTTCACATTACGCAGTGTTACTGTTTTAACTCTTAAGTTTTATTACTTTAATACACTAAAACAACAACAACAAAAAAGGCTGAGAAAAAAGGTAGTATTCCAAAGAAGCTCACATAATGTCAACAATAAATTCTGTTCCTATATGCCATGCATTTGGAATTTACAGTCCTACTCTCTATCAATACTCATTTTTAAAACCTTGGACAACTCAATTTATACCTAAGAGAAGAATTCCTACACTACCTAACTCAGAACATGGTGAGAATCAAATGAAATGCAAGAGCAATCTATATACTACAGCCTATTTTAGACCCTTATTAATATCGCTTTTTTGTTCAAGCCACTGTTGGCTCTCACCTGAGCTACCGCACCAGCCTCCTAACTGGTCTCCCTCTCTGCTTCCTTCCACCCTTACAGTCTATTCTCACACAGTAGCTGGTCTGATCTCCCTCCGCCCTCTCTACCCCCCTTCCCTTTTTCTAAGAATTAACATCATTCCCCTGCATATAATCCTTCAATGGTTTCCCATTACAATTAGACTAAAATTCATATTTTTTGGTCAAGGCCCACTAGGCATACAAGGTCTTAATCCCCCATATTCCTCCTGGCATTCATTCACTCAGCTGCAGCCACCCATCTTTCTGTCCTTGGCACGCATCAAGCATATTCCCTTCTTAGGAACTGCACAGAAGCCTCTTCTCCCACAGCCTCACACGGCTCTCTTAGGACTGCTCATGGGTCGCTTAAGGAGAGAAGCTGTCTTTAACCACCCCTTGTAAAACTGTCCTCCTCCCCAGCCCATTACCTTCATTTTCTTTCTTAGTGTTCTCACTACCTGATGTTATTCTTGTGTCGTCAGCCCCCAGGCACCTCTAGAAAGTAAGGACCTGAGTTAGGATACGGGTTTTGTCTTGTCTAACCACTGTTTGTCCTGCCTCTGGAATGGTGCCTAATAATCATGTTTCAGTGTACCCAAAACCAGTTAAGGTTTTCCCAATTTTCCCACATCATCTAAGATTTCTTCTAATGCTGTCTTTTGATGTGTCTGTCACCTAGGACCAGAGTTAATTTCAGATCTCTTAGAGTAGTAGTTTAGTTACTCAGAATCAAAGACACAAGACAGGTTACCAAGAACCACGAAAACCTAAAAGAGGAAATCTAATGTTCAGTGAAAAATCAATGGTAACTTTAATTTGGAAAAAGAACATTTAATGTTAAAATACCTTTACTACAAAATGACTCACCCTATGAATTTAATTAAGTCGTAAGACAAAGTGTACAATCAGAATGCTATAGAGAAGTATCAATACAATGCATCAGTTTTTATCTGTGTCCCCTGAATAAAGCATTATAATGGGATTATAAAAGATGCTCAACCATAAAGGCTGGGTAAATGAATTATGCTCCAAGGTTATTCGATGGCCCAGTAAACAGTTGGTAAAAGGCAGGCTGTAGAGCTATGCGCAGTTGCATGGAAATACATCACCCTGGAGCACTCTCTAGGTGTCAGCACGGTTACAGGAGCTTCATGTCGTTACTTTTCTTTACAACAAAAAGTTACAAAGTGGCACATAAAGAACAATCCCATCTTTGTAAAATAAACACAATGTTATGTTTATATGCATACAAAAGGTTCAGGAAGAATCAACACCAAAATATTAATAAAAATTCTGGATATTCTGAGTGTGAGTGAAGGACTTTTCTGTGTTTTCTCAATCTTTCACATCAAATGTTCATTAATACTGTCACCAAAAAAAGGAAAGATCTGTTGCTCAGAGGTTTTTCCACATCATATTGCCAATTCCTTCCCTACCCACTCTTCAGGGGGATGGGAGGTAGGGGTCACTTGAGAGAGCACCTTTCACCAGAAAATTAGCAAAGCTCCTAAGGTCAGAACATAAAGGCTGTATGAAAAGTTGATGAATAAAAATAAAATCAGATAATAGGACCGTAGCATCTTCTTTTCTATTATGACACTACCATCAGTTATATTAGATATACTGTTAAAGACAAAGTAGTAAAAAATTCTTTTGAGTCTATCTGAAATCTATACTACGTTCTTAGGAGTTACTTTTTTGAGATGGCTTGAAGAAATCATGTTCTTCTCCAATGTTTCTGAAGAACAAGACAGAGCATCATTTATGTACGATTTTCTCTAAGTAACCAAATAATTCTTCACTGTAGAAAAGCCAAAATGTTTTATATCTGAGTAGGTATTTCTCAGTTTCCAGGGAAACTGATACAAAATTGTCTGAAATAAAGACATGAAGAGCAAACTTCCAATGTGCCTGTACTTTATATTTGGTGTTCTGACCTTGTTTCTATGGAAACTTAATTAATAGGCAAATGCTGAAATTGAGGTTTCTCTTATCACTTTATCGAATGCCCCCCCAAAAAAGACAAATTGAAATGAAATTTTAACAATCATGTTAAACATAAAAAGGTAAATTCTGTACTCATGAACTCTATTTTTCCAGTTCCTGATTTAGCACTCCTTCCTTATCATACATAGTCGTATGCTAAATGCTTAGTACCTTACCTGCCCGCTTACCAGCTTCCCCTAATGTCCCTCTGTCCAGGGCATTCTCGGCTTCAATTGGATTTCACCAGAACAAACTCTTTAAATTATATCAACGTGTTTACCTGACTGATAAATTTAGGCTATTTCATGACTTCTACTTTTATTCATATCCATTGCAATGTATGTACAGACAGAGAATGGAGAGGTAAATGTTGCTTCTGAGTTGTGTACAATAAACTGGAATGGCAATAATCAAAACTGGAGTATGCTGAGATAGGCCTAACTTATGGATAAATTATAATAAAATATAAGGTGCACTCTAAACAGTTTCTTAAGCATCCCAAGAACTGAATTTGGCATATCTACCACCTCCCAAGTCTGTCTCTTTTGTTCAGTAGCTGTGTTACACAGTCATTTCAGATCTCTAAGTCTTGGCTTCTTCATCGGCAACAGAGGGAGAATATATACGGGCCTTATTTGTAGATGGAAGGGCCGAGTGAAATACACAAGAAAATGCATTGTAAATCTTAAAAGAATTCTATAAAGGTCCAATTTTCGTCTCTCATCCTACACTAGCCAACTACTAACTGTTTTTAAAAATCATTTAGAGGCTTACCTTATAGCAACAAGCAGAGCAGTTTTCACAAGTACTTACATGCTTTGTGTTTAAAGCTACAATTAATTCACATAATTTGTTCATTCTTTCACAATATCTAACGATTCTGAAAAGGGAGTACTTTCCACTTACAAAGCCACGTCCATCATAAGGGTGAATCCACAGGCTTCATTATTCTAACTTTTAAAGAAATTAAATAAACCCAACTAAAATTTAAATAGAAGAGCTGTAAGACATTTCGTCTATGAAATAATGAAATAATCTCTGGCATTTAAATGAAACAAATGGGCCAGTGGGGCTTTAACATCTTTATGATACAATGTTTTATACTTCAAAGAACAGTCTTTATTAAAGTGCCACTATGCTACCCAGAATTTTTTTTTTTTTTAACCTAGAGCCATCCCTTTCCAAAATTCTAGAGGCAAAAATCAAACATTTCCTCTCTTCTCTCTCTCCTCTCCTCCCCGACAACACCCACCCCCAGCCACTTAGTCTACAGAACTTTTACCTGAACATTCCTAAAGTTAAATAGTATTCTACTGGGGGGGGGGGGGGCGGAGGAGGAGGGAGCCATGGAGACATTTTTCTGCAGGATGGATGTGGTATGTTAACTCCCAAACCTTTATATTACAAATTACAATCTGAATTTGTTTTTTCTCCTTTGAAACTTCTGTCCAGCAGTCTCAGGAACCACCTCACCCCTCCCTTAGAACAGGCAACGTGCAAAAGAAGTCGGTTAAGGCTGTGCAACTGAAGACATACTTGTGTCAAAGTGGGAATTTAAAAGTAATCAGAACTCCATGGGGTCTCCTTTGGTAAAGAAAAAAAACCCAACAACTATTCTCTGCAGCCGTGGCAGTAACGTTTCACACCGTTCACAGTTATTTTAAGCCCCTCTCCCACCATTTTCTTTCCTATCGTGTTCAAATTATAGTTAGAAGGGATAAAGTAGCTTCTATCAGGGCGACTGAAAACATTAAAATCCAAAGAATTTTAGTTAAGAACACCACACTGACTCTGTCCATCTCTATTTTGAATTTAAATGACAAATCCTCTAATGTTTGTCTTAATTGTCTCGAGTATCAACTACCTTAAGGAATAGAAATCTGTCATCAGGCCCTTACCTAGTTCCTTCGCTTAGGTACCATCTGGATAGGGAGACGGGATGGATACGCCGAAGTTAGAGTATTTAAGTTTGCATTAAGAAAAGAGAGACTACACCAGAAAGTCTCTGCTAAGTCCCACGAGATGTTAAATAGAACCACGAACAGGAAGGGCCGCGGATTGGAGGGTCTCAGGCCGGGCTGGGAAATGGGAACGGGGGAAAGAATTGGGCATTCGGGTAGGGAAGAGGGAAGGAGACTGGCCGGACGCGACTGGTAAAGAATAAGGGGTGGGGACGCCAAGCAGAGCCAGCCTTCGTCCCCGGTGCCCAGCCCTGGGAGAGCCAACTCCGGGCAAGAAGGAGCCCTAGGCGGCGTCTCCCTCCCGGGGGACCCTGGGGGCGGCGGAGGCCAGAGGTAAGCCCGAGAGCAGACGGCGCCGACCCCGCGAGGGGCGAGGCGCGCCCGCCGCTTCTTACCTTCGGGCATCTCCCGGTCGCTGATGTGCTGCAGGTGGTGGCCTTCGCCACCTGCGAAATCCAACTCGGCGGGTTCCACGGTAGCCGCCGCCGGAGCTACTGCCACCGCATTCCCGGCCGCCGCCTTGTAGACCTCAGACTCGCAGTCCGGCTCCGCTGACCCCCTGCGCCGGCCCGACTTGGGGCTGGCATTGGGGGACAGGCAACAACACAGCGAGTTCCCCATGGGGCGCCTTCACTCCTCGCCGCCGCCGCCTCCGCTCGTCCCCCGACTCCGCCGAGCACAGAAGCCGCCCCCTCCCCCAACAATGGCGCGGCGGGCACTGGCAGCCCCGGGCTATGCCGGGGCTGTGCCGCACATGCAGACGCGACTTCGCCCGCCGCTCTCCTGTCCGCCCAGCCGCCGGGGCCCCGGGCAGGGGTACGGCCCCGGCCGCACCCCTGCCCAGCCGCTGGGCCCCGGGCAGGGGTCCGGCCCCGGCCGCACCCCCGCCGCTGCCTCCCCGGAACCAACTAGTCTGTGAGGGCGGTGACCAGACCCGCTTATTTAAAAGGGCTGGGAACCAGACAAGCGCTGAGACGCGCAGCCACTGAGGGAGAGAGCGCAGCCGGAGCTCCTCCTCCTTCCGCTGCCACCTCCCGACTGAAAGTAGCTAGCCCGGCCGGCCCTTGCCTACCGGAATGTGTCCTTCGGTTACCTGGTTACGACGGACCAATCACGACCAGAGTTCCCTCCACGCGCCCTCCTCAGAGCGCAGGCATGTGACTCACAATGCCCCGCCCCCGCCCGCGGCTGCCCCGCCCCCCGAGCGGCGCGCCCCAGACTCTGGTTTCCATTCATCTCTCGCGCTCCGAGCTTTCCGGTCCTGCGGGAAGCGCCGCGGGAGTTTGTTAATCGAAGCCGTCCTGAGTCAGTGGGCTCTGTAGAAAGCCCCTGTTCGTAAAATGCCAGTTCAGTTAGCAACTCGCTTTCACTGGGTCCACAGTTGACTCATTTGATGTATTGCTCAACGAACTTAGTTTCACCCCAATTTTTGACCGTTTTTTATAACTGAATGCTCCTCCTGTCTTGCCTTCCAAAGAGTGTTAGTTTCCGCCTACAGTTTAACCATAGCAACCCCCGGGGCCCTGGTCCTACTCTCAATAAAGAGCTGTGGCTGTGTCTTGAATGAGACTCGAGGACACGTCACCCCTCCACTTCCTCATCAGCAAATTAGGGACCAAACTCCCCCCTCCCACCTCTGAGGCGCTGGGATTCAGCAACTCGCTTTTCTCGCCTGTTGCTCTCTTCCACGGCAGGAGTTTCCAGGTTTCCCTACTTTAGCCAACAACAACGCATAAAGCACGATTTTCTCATACAAACTTGAGAGTCACAAAGTGAAGTACCACGGTCTTGATTTGATGAAGATGATAACGATAGTTAACATTTGGCAAACACTATGCGCCCGCCCCCGTTCCAAGTGAGGTACTCATTTAACCCTCGGGAACAAAATCCTCAGAAACCTTCATTTTACAGATTTTACAGACGCTAAGTCACGTTCCCAAGGTCACATGATTGCTCAGGGGTGTGGCCAGGATTTGATCCCTGATTGTGTGGATCCCCAAAGGCACCTTATTGTGATCATCAGAAAATAAAGCTCGAAGTCAAATTTGGTTGGAAGTGGCATAGTGTATCAGGATTTTCTTTTTTTAAGGAGGAACAATTTTTTGATGTGGATTTTAAAATACTTTCCCTTCATTCAACATTGATTAGTCCCTCCTACATGCCAGGCACCCGTGTGTGAAAAATAGTCCTGCCCTCAGTGACCTCAGGCACGGTGAGAAAACAAAGGCTTAGAAAGCCCAACAGTCTGAGGTCACACTGCTGCAAAGTACTTAAACCTGAAATTCAAACCTAGATCTATTAACCCCAAGTAGATGCTGGGGTAAAGAGCTTGGTTTTCTTCCCAGAAACATGAGAGCCATTGAATGTTGTGAAGTTAAGGAGTCACTATCAGGTGGTTTGTAGTGAGGTCACGCTTGAGAATAAGTAGGACTGATGGAAGCAACAAAACCCATTAAGAGACTTTATATTCATCTAAGAGAGGAGTGAGGGCTCAAACTAAAGGCAGTGGCAGAGATTGGAGTGGAGGGAAAGGATCTGAGGTCATCTGGAAGGTAGAATAGAAGTGCTCAGTGACTAGATATGGAGCGGGAAGGGGAAAAGAGAAGCAAAAATGGCTGCTAGGGTTCTGGCTTAGGGAACTATGTAGAGTGTGGTTACTTTTTCTTAGATAGTGCAGGAAAAGGAAGAGGTTTGGGAAGGAAGATCATTTTGGGTTCTGTTAAGCGGAACATGGAAATGGAGCTCTCTGGTTGAAAGTAAGCCTCTGCAGGCTAAGTCCATTTTGTGATATCCCAACTTATGTTTTCAAAAATAACACATTAGATTAACCAAGATGGCGGAGTAGAAGGACGTGCTCTCACTCCCTCTTGCGAGAGCACCAGAATCACAACTTGCTGCTGGACAATCATTGACAGGAAGACCCTGGACTTCACCAAGGAGGATACCCCACGTCCAAGGACAGAGGAGAAGCCACAGTGAGACGGTAGGAGGGGTGCAATCAGAGTAAAATCAAATCCCATAACTGCTGGGTGGGTGACTCACAGGCTGGTGAACACTTATACCACAGAAGTCCACCCACTGGAGTGAAGGTTCTGAGCCCCACGTCAGGCTTCCCAACCTGGGGGTCTGGCTACGGGAGGAGGAATTCCTAGAGAATCAGACTTTGAAGCCTAGTGGGAATTGATTGCAGGACTTTGACAGGACTGGGGGAAACAGAGACCCCACTCTTGGAGGGCACATACAAAGTAATGTGTGCATCGGGACCCAGGGGAAGGAGCAGTGACCCTGGGGGAGACTGAACCAGACCTACCTGCTGGTGTTGGGGGGTCTCCTGCAGAGGCGAGTGGTGGCTCTGTTTCACCGTGGGGATAAGGACACTGGCAGCCGAGGTTCTGGGAAGTTCTCCTTGGTGTGAGCCCTCCCAGAGTCTGCCATTAACCCCACCAAACAGCACGGGTAGGCTCCAGTGTTGGGTTGCCTCAGGCAAAACAACCAACAGGGAGGGAACCCAGCCCCACCCATCAACAGTCAAGTGGATTAAGGTTTTACTGAGCTCTGACCGCCACAGCAACAGTCAGCTCTACCCACCACCAGAGCCTCCCATCAAGCCTCTTAGATAGCCTCAACCACCAGAGGGCAGACAACAGAAGCAAGAAAAACTACAATCCTGCAGCCTGTGGACCAAAAACCACAGTTACAGAAAGATAGAGAAGATGAAAAGGCAGAGGGCTATGTACCAGATGAAGGAACAAGAAAAAAACCCAGAAAAACAACTAAATGAAGTGGAGATAGGCAACCTTCCAGAAAAAGAATTCAGAATAATGATAGTGAAGATGATCCAGGACCTCGGAATAAGAATGGAGGCAAAGATTGAGAAGATGCAAGAAATGATTAACAAAGACCTAGAAGAATTAAAGAACAAACAAACAGAGATGACCAATACAATAACTGAAATGAAAACTACACTAGAAGGAATCAATAGCAGAATAACTGAGGCAGAAGAAAGGATAAGTGACCTGGAAGACAGAATGGTGGAATTCACTGCTGCGGAACAGACTAAAGAAAAAAGAATGAAAAGAAATGAAGACAGCCTAAGAGACCTCTGGGACAACATTAAACGCAACAACATTCGCATTATAAGGGTCCCAGAAGGAGAAGAGAGAGAGAAAGGACCAGAGAAAATATTTGAAGAGATTATAGTCGAAAACTTCCCTAACATGAGAAAGGAAATAGCCACCCAAGTCCAGGAAGCGCAGAGAGTCCCATACAGAATAAACCCAAGGAGAAACACGCCGAGACACATAGTAATCAAAGTGGCAAAAATTAAAGACAAAGAAAAATTATTGAAAGCAGCAAGGGAAAAACGACAAATAACATACAAGGGAACTCCCATAAGGTTAACAGCTGATTTCTCAGCAGAAACTCTGCAAGCCAGAAGGGAGTGGCATGATATACTTAATGTGATGAAAGGGAAGAACCTACAACCAAGATTACTCTACCCGGCAAGGATCACATTTAGATTTGATGGAGAAATGAAAAGCTTTACAGACAAGCAAAAGCTAAGAGAATTCAGCACCACCAAACCAGCTCTACAACAAATGCTAAAGGAACTTCTCTAAGTGGGAAACACAAGAGAAGAAAAGGACCTACAAAAACAAACCCAAAACAATTAAGAAAATGGTCATAGGAACATACATATCGATAATTACCTTAAACGTGAATGGATTAAACGCCCCAACCAAAAGACATAGACTGGCTGAATGGATACAAAAACAAGACCCATATATATGCTGTCTACAAGAGACCCACTTTAGACCTAGGGACACATACAGACTGAAAGTGAGGGGATGGAAAAAGATATTCCATGCAAATGGAAATCAAAAGAAAGCTGGAGTAGCTATACTCATATCAGATAAAATAGACTTTAAAATAAAGAATGTTACAAGAGACAAGGAAGGACACTACATAATGATCCAGGGATCAATCCAAGAAGAAGATATAACAATTATAAATATATATGCACCCAACATAGGAGCACCTCAATACATAAGGCAACTACTAACAGCTCTAAAAGAGGAAATCGACAGTAACACAATAATAGTGGGGGACTTTAACACTTCACTTACACCAATGGACAGATCATCCAAAATGAAAATAAAT
Organism: Balaenoptera physalus; assembly: GCF_965194825.1. Taxonomy (NCBI): domain Eukaryota; kingdom Metazoa; phylum Chordata; class Mammalia; order Artiodactyla; family Balaenopteridae; genus Balaenoptera; species Balaenoptera physalus. The sequence goes on from NW_028126174.1 coordinate 277,492, forward strand.
AAGGAAACAGAAGCTTTAAATGACACAATAGACCAGATAGATTTAATTGATATATATAGGACATTCCATCCAAAAACAGCAGATTACACGTTCTTCTCAAGTGCGCACGGAACATTCTCCAGGATAGATCACATCTTGGGTCACAAATCAAGCCTCAGTAAATTTAAGAAAATTGAAATCATACCAAGCATCTTTTCTGACCACAACGCTATGAGATTAGAAATGAATTACAGGGAAAAAAACGTAAAAAAGACAAACACATGGAGGCTAAACAATACGTTACTAAATAACCAAGAGATCACTGAAGAAATCAAAGAGGAAATAAAAAAATACCTAGAGACAAATGACAATGAAAACACGACGACCCAAAACCTATGGGATGCAGCAAAAGCGGTTCTAAGAGGGAAGTTTATAGCTATACAAACCTACCTAAAGAAACAAGAAAAATCTCAAGTAAACAATCTAACCTTACACCTAAAGAAACTAGAGAAAGAAGAACAAACAAAACCCAAAGTTAGCAGAAGGAAAGAAATCATAAAGATCAGAGCAGAAATAAATGAAATAGAAACAAAGAAAACAATAGCAAAGATCAATAAAACTAAAAGCTGGTTCTTTGAGAAGATAAACAAAATTGATAAGCCATTAGCCAGACTCATCAAGAAAAAGAGGGAGAGGACTCAAATCAATAAAATCAGAAATGAAAAAGGAGAAGTTACAACAGACACCGCAGAAATACAAAACATCCTAAGAGACTACTATAAGCAACTTTATGCCAATAAAATGGACAACCTGGAGGAAATGGACAAATTCTTAGAAAGGTATAACCTTCCAAGACTGAATCAGGAAGAAACAGAAAATATGAACAGACCAATCACAAGTAATGAAATTGAAACTGTGATTAAAAATCTTCCAACAAACAAAAGTCCAGGACCAGATGGCTTCACAGGTGAATTCTATCAAACATTTAGAGAAGAGCTAACACCCATCCTTCTCAAACTCTTCCAAAAAATTGCAGAGGAAGGAACACTCCCAAACTCATTCTATGAGGCCACCATCACCCTGATACCAAAACCAGACAAAGACACTACAAAAAAAGAAAATTACAGACCAATATCACTGATGAATATAGATGCAAAAATCCTCAACAAAATACTAGCAAACAGAATCCAACAACACATTAAAAGGATCATACACCACGATCAAGTGGGATTTATCCCGGGGATGCAAGGATTCTTCAATATACGCAAATCAATCAATGTGATACACCATATTAACAAATTGAAGAATAAAAACCATATGATCATCTCAATAGATGCAGAAAAAGCTTTTGACAAAATTCAACACCCATTTCTGATAAAAACTCTCCAGAAAGTGGGCATAGAGGGAACCTACCTCAACATAATAAAGGCCATATATGACAAACCCACAGCAAACATCATTCTCAATGGTGAAAAACTGAAAGCATTTCCTCTAAGATCAGGAACGAGACAAGGATGTCCACTCTCACCACTATTATTCAACATAGTTCTGGAAGTCCTAGCCACGGCAATCAGAGAAGAAAAAGAAATAAAAGGAATACAAATTGGAAAAGAGGAAGTAAAACTGTCACTGTTTGCGGATGACATGATACTATACATAGAGAATCCTAAAACTGCCACCAGAAAACTGCTAGAACTAATTAATGAATATGGTAAAGTTGCAGGATACAAAATTAATGCACAGAAATCTCTTGCATTCCTATACACTAATGATGAAAAATCTGAAAGAGAAATTATGGAAGCACTCCCATTTACCATTGCAACAAAAAGAATAAAATACCTAGGAATAAACCTACCTAGGGAGACAAAAGACCTGTATGCAGAAAACTATAAGACACTGATGAAAGAAATTAAAGATGATACCAACAGATGGAGAGATATACCATGTTCTTGGATTGGAAGAATCAACATTGTGAAAATGAGTATACTACCCAAAGCAATCTACAGATTCAATGCAATCCCTATCAAATTACCAATGGCCTTTTTTACGGAGCTAGAACAAATCATCTTAAAATTTGTATGGAGACACAAAAGACCCCGAATAGCCAAAGCAGTCTTGAGGGGAAAAAAATGGAGCTGGAGGAATCAGACTCCCTGACTTCAGACTATACTACAAAGCTACAGTAATCAAGACAATATGGTACTGGCACAAAAACAGAAACATAGATCAATGGAACAAGATAGAAAGCCCAGAGATTAACCCACGCACCTATGGTCAACTAATCTATGACAAAGGAGGCAAAGATATACAATGGAGAAAAGACAGTCTCTTCAATAAGTGGTGTTGGGAAAACTGGACAGCTACATGTAAAAGAATGAAATTAGAATACTCCCTAACACCATACACAAAAATAAACTCAAAATGGATTAGAGACCTAAATATAAGACTGGACACTATAAAACTCTTAGAGGAAAACATAGGAAGAACACTCTTTGACATAAATCACAGCAAGATCTTTTTTGATCCACCTCCTAGAGTAATGGAATTAAAAACAAAAATAAACAAGTGGGACCTAATGAAACTTCAAAGCTTTTGCACAGCAAAGGAAACCATAAACAAGACGAAAAGACAACCCTCAGAATGGGAGAAAATATTTGCAAATGAATCAACGGACAAAGGATTAATCTCCAAAATATATAAACAGCTCATTCAGCTCAATATCAAAGAAACAATCACCCCAATCCAAAAATGGGCAGAAGACCTAAATAGACATTTCTCCAAAGAAGACATACAGACGGCCACGAAGCACATGAAAAGATGCTCAACATCACTAATTATTAGAGAAATGCAAATCAAAACTACAATGAGGTATCACCTCACTCCTGTTAGAATGGGCATCATCAGAAAATCTACAAACAACAAATGCTGGAGAGGGTGTGGAGAAAAGGGAACCCTCTTGCACTGTTGGTGGGAATGTAAATTGATACAGCCACTATGGAGAACAATATGGAGGTTCCTTAAAGAACTAAAAATAGAATTACCATATGACCCAGCAATCCCACTACTGGGCATATACCCAGAGAAAACCATAATTCAAAAAGACACATGCACCCGAATGTTCATTGCAGCACTATTTACAATAGCCAGGTCATGGAAGCAACCTAAATGCCCATCAACAGACGAATGGATAAAGTTGTGGTACATATATACAATGGAATATTACTCAGCCATAAAAAGGAACGAAATTGAGTCATTTGTTGAGACGTGGATGGAGCTAGAGACTGTCATACAGAGTGAAGTAAGTCAGAAAGAGAAAAACAAATATCATATATTAATGCATGTATGTGGAACCTAGAAAAATGGTACAGATGAGCCAGTTTGCAGGGCAGAAGTTGAGACACAGATGTAGAGAATGGACATATGGACACCAAGGGGGGAAAACTGTGGTGAGGTGGGGATGGTGGTGTGCTGAATTGGGCGATTGGGATTGACATGTATACACTGATGTGTATAAAATTGATGCCTAATAAGAACCTGCAGTATAAAAAAGCAAACAAAACAACTAATACTAAACTTTCATTGGGTTATTTGTATGGAAATATGTTAATATAAATGTTTCAGACATTACATGAAATTTCTAAAAATCTTATATTTGTATTTGTATGGAAATATGTATGGAAATATGTTAATATAAATGTTTCAGACATTACATGAAATTTCTAAAAATCTTATATTTGTATGGAAATATGTATGGAAATATGTTAATATAAATGTTTCAGACATTACATGAAATTTCTAAAAATCTTATATGTTCTGGTATAATGTTATATGTAATAATCCTAGTTATTACTTTAAAATGTATATCTCAGAAATAACTAATTTTCTTGTCAACTGCATTATTATGAACTTTCATCAAATCTTTTACCGTGGTCATTTTTAAGGCTTTTGTCATTTACAGACAGTTCTGGGTGTACTCTGATGATTTTGCAAATATGTTCCTATAAAAGGGTTTCATCTTCAAGAAATTCATGGAAAAGACTCTGACATGTACAGGTTTCTGGTAACTGACTGTACTGCTGAACTGAATGAATAAGCATTTTCAGAACTCTGATGAAAAACTTATGAACTCATAAAAGTGCTAACAAAAGATCAAGATGAAAAAAAACAATTAATTACATGGGACTGAGTGAACTGATGAGGATGAGTATAATTTTTGTGACTTTCTGTCTGAATTAAAAAAAAAAAAAAAAATCCCACAAGGACTCAGAGGCAAAGAATATACAAATCAATTTTCACTGCAAAGTAAAGGAGCTGTTACAGTGGAGGATTACTGGACTGAATGTCAATATTATGACATAGTATGAGTGTGTTTCATGTTTGGTAATGGCAATCATTGTTGCTTTTGTTGTGGTCATCCATGTACAATGCTTGGTGTCAGTCTATTTATCTCTTGTAAAAATAAAATACAGTGTGTGTGTGTGTGTGTGTGAAAAAAAAAAAAAAGGAAATGATATAAATGTGACTATGAATGAGTGTATTCAATAGTTAAAATGATCTATTATATTAGTGATATATATTGTGGAATTAGTATTGTTTTTCTCTAAAGAGCAATGTGGAATAAAAGTTATTTGTTTCATTTAAAAAAAAAAAAAAATAACACATTAAATCAATTTAAAAATGTGATTGGGGAAATTCCCTAATGTTGACGGCTAAGAATATCACATTTTTCATGGAGCAACTTGGAATCTATGGTTTTAGTAAATGAGGCATCCTATGTAAAATAAAACTGGTAAATGAGAGCTCTACCCACCACCAGAGCCTCCCATCAAGCCTCTTAGATAGCCTCAACCACCAGAGGGCAGACAGCAGAAGCAAGAAAAACTACAATCCTGCAGCCTGTGGACCAAGAAACACAATTAGAGAAAGATAGACAAGATGAAAAGGCAGAGGGCTAGGTACCAGATGAAGGAACAAGAAAAAACCCCAGAAAAACAACTAAATGAAATGGAGATAGGCAACCTTCCAGAGAAAGAATTCAGAATAATGATAGTGAAGATGATCCAGGACCTCGGAATAAGAATGGAGGCAAAGATTGAGAAGATGCAAGTAATGATTCACAAAGACCTAGAAGAATTAAAGAACAAACAAACAGAGATGACCAATACAATAACTGAAATGAAAACTACACTAGAAGGAATCAATAGCAGAATAACTGAGGCAGAAGAACGGATAAGTGACCTGGAAGACAGAATGGTGGAATTCACTGCTGTGGAACAGACTAAAGAAAAAAGAATGAAAAGAAATGAAGACAGCCTAAGAGACCTCTGGGACAACATGAAACGCAACAACATTCACATTATAGGGGTCCCAGAAGGAGAAGAGAGAGAGAAAGGACCCGAGAAAATATTGGAAGAGATTATAGTCAAAAATTTCCCTAACATGGGAAAGGAAACAGCCACCCAAGTCCAGGAAGCACAGAGAGTCTCAGGCAGGATAAACCCAAGGAGAAACACGCCAAGACACATAGTAATCAAACTGACAAAAATTAAAGACAAAGAAAAATTATTAAAAGCAACAAGGGACAAACGACAAATAACATACAAGGGAACTCCCATAAGGTTAACAGCTGATTTCTCAGCAGAAACTCTACAAGCCAGAAGGAGTGGGACGATATATTTAAAGTGATGAAGGAGAAGAACTTGTAACTAAGATTACTCTACCTAGCAAGGACCTCATTCAGATTTGATGAAGAAAGCAAAAGCTTTACAGACAAGCAAAAGCTAAGAGAATTCAGCACCACCAAACCAGCTCTGCAACAAATGCTAAAGGAACTTCGTTAAGTGGGAAACACAAGAGAAGAAAAGGACCTACAAAAACAAACCCCAAACAATTAAGAAAATGGTAATAGGAACAAACATATCGAAAACTACCTTAAATGTGAACGGATTAAATGCTCCAACCAAAAGACACAGTCTCGCTAAATGGATACAAAAACAAGACCCACGTATATGCTGTCTACAAGAGACCAACTTCAGACCTAGGGACACATACAGACTGAAAGTGAGGGGATGGAAAAAGATATTCCATGAAAATGGAAATCAAAAGAAAGCTGGAGTAGCAATACTCATATCACATAAAATAGACTTTAAAATAAAGAATGTTACAAGAGACAAAGAAGGACACTACATAATGATCAAGGGATCAATCCAAGAAGAGGATATAACAATTATAAATATATATGCACGCAACATAGGAGCACCTCAATACATAAGGTAAATGCTAACAGCTATAAAAGAGGAAATCGACAGTAACACAATAAGAGTGGGGGACTTTAACACCTCAATTACACCAATGGACAGATCATCCAGCCAGAAAATTAATAAGGAAACACAAGCTTTAAATGACACAAGAGACCAGATATATTTAATTGATATTTATAGGATATTTCATCTGAAAAGAGCAGATTACACTTTCTTCTCAAGTGCACATGGAACATTCTCCAGGATAGATCATATCTTGGGTCACAAATCTAGCCTTGGTAAATTTAAGAAAACTGAAATCATATCAAGTGGCTTTTCCAAACACAACATTAGGAGATTAGAAATCAATTACAGGAAAAAAACATAAAAAACACAATCACATGGAGGCTAAACAGTACATTACTAAATAACCAAGAGATCACTGAAGAAATCAAAGAGGAAATCAAAAAATACCTAGAGACAAATGACAATGAAAACATGATGATCCAAAACCTATGGGATGCAGCAAAAGCAGTTCTAAGAGGGAAGTTTATAGTAATGCAATCCTACCTCAAGAAACAAGAAAAATCTCAAATAAACAATCTAACCTTACACCTAAAGGAACTAGAGAAAGAAGAACAAACAAAACCCAAAGTTAGTAGGAGGAAAGAAAACATAAAGATCAGAGCAGAAATAAATGAAATAGAAACAAAACAAGAGCAAATATCAGTGAAACTAAAAGCTGGTTCTTTGAGAAGATAAACAAAATTGATAAACCTTTAGCCAGACTCACCAAGAAAAAGACGGAGAGAACTCAAATTAATTGAATTAGAAATAAAAAAGGAGAAGTTACAACAGACACTGCAGAAATACAAAGGATCATAAGAGACTACTACAAGCAACTCTATGCCAGTAAAATGGACAACCTGGAAGAAATGGACAAATTCTTAGAAAGGTGTAACTTTCCAAGACTGAACCAGGAAGAAATAGAAAATATGAACAGACCAATCACAAGTAATGAAACTGAAACTGTGATTAAAAACAAAAGTCCAGGACCAGATGTCTTCACAGGTGAATTCTATCAAACATTTAGAGACCAGCTAACACCCATCCTTCTCAAACTCTTCCAAAAAATTGCAGAGGAAGGAACACTCCCAAACTCATTCCATGAGACCACCATCACCCTGATACCAAAACCAGACAAAGATACTACAAAAAAAGAAAATTACAGACCAATATCACTGATGAATATAGATGCAAAAATCCTCAACAAAATACTAGCAAACAGAATCCAACAACACATTAAAAGGATCATACACCATGATAAAGTGGGATTTATCCCAGGAATGCAAGAATTCTTCAATATATGCATATTATTCAGTGTGATAAACCATACTAACAAATTGGAGAATAAAAACCATATGATCGTCTCAATAGATGCAGAAAAAGCTTTTGACAGAATTCAAAACCCATTTATGATAAAAATCCTCCAGAAAGTGGGCATAGAGGGAACCTACCTCAACATAATAAAGGCCATACACGACAAACCCACAGCAAACATCATTCTCAGTGGTGAAAAACTGAAACCATTTCCTCTAAGATCAGGAACAAGACAAGGATGTCCACTCTTGCCACTCCTATTCAACATAGTTTTGCAAAAAACTATGTAAATAGTGCTGTCAGGTAGTGCTTCTTCTTTGGAAGAAGAAAAAGAAATAAAAGGAATATAAACTGAAAAGAAGAAGTAAAACTGTCACTGTTTGCAGATAACATGATACTATACATAGAGAATCCTAAAGATGCCACCAGAAAACTACTAGAGCTAATCAATGAATTTGGTAAAGTTGCAGGATACAAAATTAATGCACAGAAATCTCTTGCATTCCTATGCAGTAACAATGAAAGATCAGAAAGATAAATTAAGGAAATGATCCCATTCACCATTGCAACAAAAAGAATAAAATACCTAAGAATAAACCTACCTAAGGAGATAAAAGACCTCTACTCAGAAAACTTTAAGACACTGATGAAAGAAATCAAGGATGACACAAACAGATGGAGAGATATACCATGTTCTTGGATTGGAAGAATCAATATTGTGAAAATGACTATACTACCCAAAGCAATCTGCAGATTCAATGCAATCCCTATCAAATTACCAATGGCATTTTTTACAGAACTACAACAAAAAATCTTAAAATGTGTATGGAGACACAAAAGACCCCGGATAGCCAAAGCAATCTTGAGGGAAAAAAACGGAGCTGGAGGAATCAGACTCCCTGACTTCAGACTATACTACAAAGCTACAGTAATCAACACAATATGGTACTGGCCCAAAAAAGAAATATAGATCAGTGGAACAGGATAGAAAGCCCAGAGGTAAACCCACACACCTATGGTCAACTAATCTATGACAAAGGAGGCAAGGATATACAATGGAGAAAAGACAGTCTCTTCAATAAGTGGTGCTGGAAAAACTGGACAGCTACATGTAAAAGAATGAAATTAGAACACTCCCTAGCACCATACACAAAAATAAACTCCAAATGGATTAAAGACCTAAAAGTAAGACCAGACACTATAAAACTCTTAGAGGAAAACATAGGAAGAACACTCTTTGACATAAATCACAGCAAGATCTTTTTTGACCCACCTCCTAGAGAAATGAAATAGAAACAAAAATAAACAAATGGGACCTAATGAAACTTAAAAGCTTTTGCACAGCAAAGGAAACTATATACAAGATGAAAAGACAACTCTCAGAATGGGAGAAAATATTTGCAAATGAATCAATGGACAAAGGATTAATCTCTAAAATATATAAACAGCTAATGCAGCTCAATATTAAAAAAAAAAAAAAACCCAATCAAAAAATGGGCAGAAGACCTAAATAGACATCTCTCCAAAGAACACATACAGATGGCCAAGAGGCACATGAAAAGCTGCTCAACATCATTAATTATTAAAGAAATGCAAATCAAAACTACAATGAGGTATCACCTCACACTGTTCAGAATGACCATCATCAAAAAATCTACAAACAGTAAATGTTGGAGAGGGTGTGGAGAAAAGGGAACCCTCTTGCAGTGTTGGTGGGAATGTAAATTGATACAGCCACTATGGAGAACAGTATGGAGTTTCCTTAAAAAACGAAAAATAGAATTACCATATGACCCAGCAATCCCACTACTGGGCATATACCCAGAGAAAACCATAATTCAAAAAGACACATGCACGCCAATGTTCATTGCAGCACTATTTATAACAGCCAGGTCATGGAAGCAACCTAAGTGTCCATCGACAGACAAATGGATACAGAAGATGTGGTACATATACGCAGTGGAATATTACTCAGCCATAAAAAGAAACGAAACTGAGTTATTTGTAGAGATGTGGATGGACCCAGAGACTGTCATACTGAGTGAAGTAAGTCAGAAAGAGGAAAACAAATATTGTATATTAACGCATATTTGTGGACTCTAGAAACATGGTACAGATGAACCGGTTTGCAAGGCAGAAATAGAGACACAAATATAGAGAACAAACATACGGACACCAAGGAGGGAAAGCGGGGGCAGGGTGGTGGTGGTGTTGGGATGAATTGGGAGATTGGGAATGACTTATATACACTAATGTGTATAATATAGATAACTAATAAGAGCAAATGATTTTTCCAAATGTGCTATAACATACACACACACATGCACGCACACACTGTCTCCTGTTTGTAATCAATTCTATCCCACCTGGATCTTTTCTTATTAATCCCCCTCAAAAAAAAGAATTAAATGATAGTCATTATTCTAGAGATATGAGTATCCTCCCTATTTTTCTCCCGACCTTACAGGTGAGTCACACAAAGAAGTTGGTACCTGCTCACCGTCGCACAGAGTCACCTGAGAGCATCCAGGCCCCAGACTCTGGGGTCACAGAGCCAGGGTACAACCGGGCAGCTGATGGTCCAGGCAGCCTCCCGAGACGCCAAGCTGAGCACTTATGATTAACACATACGGTATTCTCGGAAGGTCGTGTCTCTCTCCCTCATAACAGCCATAAACATCTGCGATCATGTTTTCCGTGTGTCACTCTTTTCCTGTGCACACAGCCACAGCCGTACCCCCAGCAACAAGCAGCAGTCACCACTCGGGGCAGGAAGGAAGCACCTGTCGCCCGCCACTCACGCCCCCCTGCCCCGCCCCAAAGCCTGCGCTTCCAGAATCTACCTCCGCTAGTGGTCATGGGTGGGGGGAGCTGGGGGGTGCTCACCGGCATGCACCTTGTGTCTGGACCCCTTCTGTCCTGCTTTGTCCTCTCAGCTCCCAGCACAGCTCCTAACAGGTGCTCACACTTTGCTCTGTTAATGATGTACACGCATAAATGGTGTGCACGCAGGTGCAGGTACGTACACATCTGTAACCACAAAGTACTTTTCCAAATGACATTTAAGTTTACCTTCATAAAGTCCTGACCCCTTCAGGAAAACCCTCAAGGCTGTGGAAAAGGCCAGCTTGGCGCCACTTCTCCTGGCTGCCCTCCCCGGCAGGAAGGCAGTGAAACCTCTGGCGTTTCTAATGCCACAAATGCAGAAGCTGCTATTTGTCTACCTTGTCACACAAGCCATGACAGCCTGGATCTATCACCAAGATGACAGGACTAGCACTGCCTATGTCGAGCCCACACACCTTCCCCAAAGCACTGCTGCCGCCTCAAGGGGTCCGAATGTCCCCAGGTTTACAGTTGAGGAGTAATTTCATGCTCCTCAGCACGTAACAAAAACTTAAGATAATTATAATGTGAAGAGTCAACTAATGGAGCCATTTGGTAAAGTATAATTATCTGAAGAGAAATCATTAAGGATAATATTCAGCAGGATAGAGATGAGAAGAGAATACGGTATATTTTACCATTAACAGTTATGCTGATTTGTAAAATTGATATCAAAATGCAGCAATTATAAAAATATAAAGGCACAATTTTATTCAAACCCGAAATAGCTAATCAGGGATTCCCTGATGGCACAGTGGTTAAGAATCCACCTGCCAATGCAGGGGACGTGGGTTCGAGCCCTGGTCCAGGAAGACGCCACATGCCGCGGGGCAACTAAGCCCGTGCGCCACAACTACTGAGCCTGCGCTCTAGTGCCCACGAGCCACAACTACTGAGCCCCCGTGCCACAACTACTGAAGCCCGCATGCCTAGAACCTGTGCTCTGCAACAAGAGAAGCCACCGCAATGAGAAGCCCACGCGCAGCAACGAAGACCCAATGCAGCCTAAAATAAATAAATAAATAAATAAATAAATAAATTTACAAAATAGCTAATCATAAATATAAATTCTCAGTACAAGAGTCAGAAACAGAACTTCCTCCCTCTTACAGCATGACATACCATTAATTCAGATAAATACTTATGATTCAACAGTGCGTATCAGCTGTTACGTACCAGGCATGTAATTTATTCACCCAGTCTTGCGTCTCTTTCTGAAAGAAAGGGGAACTTCCCCCCTCACTCACAAGCAGCCTCACTGGCAAAGCTGCAATCATGCCCTTTCCAAAGGCAATCATTGACTTAGACTGGTCCATATTTACACCTGAGGGTGGGATGAGGCCCATAAAGCATACGGGCACCAGATACCCAGACAAACGTGGGTTCTGAAAGCAAGAGAGAAGGGGCGCGGCTGTGACTGGGAATGAGCAGGGCTGATGGAGGCTGGGACAGAGGCCAGGGACGGGGTCAACGTCCAGGGAGAGACGAGAGCGTGAGCAAAGGCCCTGAGGCGGCCTCAAGGGCACGAGCACATCAGACAGAGACATGAGCTGGCTGGGTGGTGCTGCCGTTGTCTGACATATAAACACAGAGAGAGAGCGGGGTTTCGGGATTCAGATTAGGCGGAGGATCTTGGAAGTGTTAACTGGACAGCCAAGCGGGGCTCACCGAGGCACCGTGTTGGGCATCAGTGGGTTAACCAGAGGCAGGTGAGGCCACCTGGAAACATACAGCGAGAAAAGAACCTGCAGCAGAAGGTCTGTACACCGCACTCTGAAAGGCAGAGCAGAGGACCAGGTCCCCAAAGAGCCGGAGACGGAAGGAGGAAAAGCAGAGGGTCGGGGAGGGAGGCGTGCCAGGTGAGCCGTCAGCAGCTCAAACCCCTTGGAGGTGAAGCCAGAGGGGCAGCAGGTCTGGGGACACGGTGGCCTAAGTGTTGCAGGGACAGAGGTGAAGATGGCCAGCTGGGGGCAGGGACCACGAAGGGACAGCTCCCAGGGCAACACACTCGGAGGGAAAGAGTCAGGGAGGTGGGTTCAGCTCCCCTGCCACCTCTTGGATTCTGACTTAGCAAGGGAAGCTGGTCTCCCTTTAAAGAAGACCCGACGGCCACCGCACTTAGTTTCTGAAAGTCGTGTCACGCAAAATGTGTGCGAACGTTGTCAAATGTGACATTTATTGTCAATAGAAAGTGTTGTAATTCCTGATAGGAATAATTGGCAGTTATGTCACACTTTATAAATACAGATTATTCTCCTAAACACTAGCTCAATGAACAAAAATGTCCTAATGTAGAATCTGGGTGCATCCATGTGGTTATATTCTTACTGATATGAATTCATAAAACAGACAATAAAATATACACCTGCTGAGAGCATTCACATTCATTCTAGAAATGGAATTGGATTCTTACAATGATTTGTCATTCAAACTACTTCGATTAAAATACAAATAATTACAGTTACTTCTCTTTTAGTCAACGCTTAAATGCAATTACCACTCACTGGAAGGGGAGGGGAGTCAGCCTTCAACTAAAATCAGCACGAGAAATAAAACAGTATGAATGCTAATAACACCATGAGATTTACAATACTGAACCTTACCATTTATATGATCGTATTTATAATAGTACAATTCAGCGCCATAATACAATGGTATTCATCCAAATTTCAAATGAATTTTGGCGCCTATCAAAACTAGAATTGCTGTCAAATGTCAACAGTTTAGAGTCAGATTTATTCACTCAGAATAATAAGTGTGACTGTAAATAACCTGCAGACAGTGTTGAGTGCAAAGCGCCGAGACTCAGCCGCTCTGGAAACTCTCACAAGGTCATCGCCGGTGCCAGGGCTCCACGGCAGGGCAGCTCGGCGCCCACACGTAACTGGCCTTTTCTAACTGTTTCCAACAGGGCCTGCTGAGTGGTCCGCTAAGCAAGCTAAGAGTCACATTCACTTTTTAAAAGTCCTACTTCCTTGCTTCATTAAAAGATAGCTAGTTAACAATATTTATGGATGTAAAACTACAGCCTCCGTAGAAAACAGAAACTGTCTCACCAATAATTTCAATTGAGAAATCACAACAGCATAATATTCGCCACACTTTTGCAACAGCCTTGAAGATGAGACGCAAGAGAGGAAGGAGGTGAGGCTGCGGGGAGGCCGGAGGGCGGGCGTCCAGGGCGCCGAGCCTCCGCCGCTCAGCGCAGAATGAGTGGGGACCTCGGTGGCCTGGGGGAAACTGACATCCAGTGTTCCCTGAAAACAAGCCCAAAGCTCTCCAAAGGTACAATCTGAATGACAACATGCAGTAACCAGCTGATACTAAGGAAAAGCACACGCCAGTCGAAACACAAATACTTTTTTCCACGAAATTCGCATGCACTTTTCCCCCAAAAGCATTTCTTGAACCTGCCTTGCTACATTGCAAAAAATACAGGTAGATTCTAATTAGCGAGTTTCTGAGGATGTCGGAATCAGGTCTGAAGTGACTCAGAACCCAGACCACAGGTTCTTCGGGCGAGGGGGAGGCAGGGGACACACGGTTCCCCGTCCCCGTCCCGCCTGGAGCGGCCACCCATCACCCGTGTCCACGTGCCTCAGAGCGAGTGTCTGCTCTGAGAAGGACAGCGCGGGGGCCTGGGGTACAGAGACGGACCTCACGTGCCCGACGCCACCTGCTTCCTGTGGTGGCAGGCGAGCTGCTCTCATAATTCTGCAGCTGGGGTACCCGTGTGACAGAGAGGGAACCGGGCTATAAACTCACTGACACGAGCTCCCTCCCTCCACCCAGCGATAAAGCAGCTCAACGTCTCCGTCTGCCACTCACTCCCTTGACCGAACTCACATCAGTGCTGCCCTCTTGTCACCCTTCGTAAGTGTGTCTCCTGGGACATCTAGGGACATGGAACTAAATTAACGTTGAAATTTAAAAAGCCACATTTATGTTTATGTAGCTATACAGGCATGTAGATATAAAAGGTCGCTGTTCTACACATGTTTGGTGAAATACGGCAATTTTTACATCTGGTATTTTCAATAAATAAGCACACTTTTTAAACTTGGATCTTGGAAACCTATCCAAGATAGGAAACCTATCTCCTGGTAAAGTCAGGTAATTCCCCATCTTAAAATATGTGAATCTTGCTTATGACATCATAGAGATCATCAGAAATTCTACACTTGAAATCAAAGATGAGTCAGCAAGGATGAGAAACACGTGACAAAAGCCTAGAACAAACGGACATCCTTCCCCAGAGGTTACCTGTTTCCTTTAGCTCCCGCGACAACTCACATCTCTAACTAGATGACGAAGTGGTGACATTACTAGATGCATACTTTAAATGACCTGACATGCTCTCACCTTCCAGTCGCCAAGCTCACCGTGAGAACTCACATATGACTGGCTCTCCCAGGCTTCCAGCCCCTCGACTGAAGCAGTGATGTTAATTAAAAACAGAAAGTTGCGTTCAGCACAAACCAACAGCAGTGTTTGAACAGGAAAGCAGGACACCTTTACACACTGCACTGGCGGTTCTCCACCCAGGGGTTTAACCACAGGGACACAGGAGACTCAGGGACACAGGTATATGAACTGGCTCAACTTAGGGAATACATGTAACAGGGTACGGCTACCTAAAACGAAAGAGAAAAAGAAGTTCCAATCCTGAGCAAGAGACATTCAAATGTGGCCAAATTCTCATGATTCAAACC
Source organism: Balaenoptera physalus (assembly GCF_965194825.1). Taxonomy (NCBI): domain Eukaryota; kingdom Metazoa; phylum Chordata; class Mammalia; order Artiodactyla; family Balaenopteridae; genus Balaenoptera; species Balaenoptera physalus. The sequence goes on from NW_028126174.1 coordinate 292,688, forward strand.
AGCAGTCGTAAAGAACATGTTGTTTTTCTGACTTCAAAAAAATGTTTACAACTAGAAATATAATGGGTTTGAAACGATTTTCTTGTATGTCATCATTTTTCTAATTAGAAGCACTAAGTTCTCCTTCTTAACTGAAATGATTAAATAACTATGTAAACTCAATGATGTTATGGACAGTTACTGATAAGAAAAGCAGCAAATCTGCATGCTTGTCTAGACTCCAAGGATTCAAGTGAAAAATTTATGGCCATCAGAGGTCCACAGTGCAAAGATGTTTAGGGCCATTTTCCAGCCAAGGTTCCAGCCATGATTGTGAGCTATGAATGTTCCCGTTTTAAAAGACACATGTGTAGACAGAACAGTTAACAGATTTGTTATAAATGAGCAAGAATCTGAGCTCTGCTGTAGGCCGGAGCACGCAGCATCTGAGCACACCTGATTACTTAGGACACCGGAGGGACCATTCCTGCTATTACGGGATCCATGTTACTATTCCAACACTTGTCCTTTGGTGCTGACAGAACTTCCTGGCTGGAACACAATCATGGCTGGAACCTTGGCTGGAAAATGGCCCTAAACATCTTTGCACTGTGGACCTCTGATGGCCATAAATTTTTCACTTGAATCCTTGGAATCTAGACAAGCATGCAGGTTTGCTGCTTTTCTTATCAGTAACTGTCCATAACATCATTGAGTTTACAGAGTTATTTCATCATTTCAGTTACGAAGGAGAACTTAGTGCTTCTAATTAGAAAAATGATGACATACAAGAAAGTCGTTTCAAACCCAGTATGAGGCACATAGGATGCATCTTATAATCAAGGTTCTTATTACAAATAAGCACTAGTTACAGCCTCAGCAAATGGGGTATGGAGCCCCTTTCTGAGCCCCCAATTTAGTATCTTAATGGAGTCAACATTTAGCACCCTGGAGAGTACTTATTTGAGAACCTGCAGTTGACATATTTTTTAAAAACTTAAGTTATTGCCAATAACTCGTCCACGGAGTCAATTATGCAGTATGATCAATCCACTTGGTTCTTCCACTATAATTACGGTGGTTACACACAGGACGGCTGCAAGAACACCTCAAGCAGATGCGCAGCTCCTAACCAGCGAGCGCATGGCCGCAAGACTCCAGGCAGTGACAGAACTCCCAGCCTCTTTCTTAAGCACTTGACTTCCGACTACCCCAAGCACGTCTTCCCGGTTTAAGGAAAACTGCTCCGTGACAAAGTACTTTACACAATCAGCACGGAACTTCACATGAAATTTAATTTCAAGATTTTGTGGAAACACCCCAGAATTGTATAACTTGATGGAAGAAGCAACTGTCTCTACATAAGCTTTTTTTTTTTTTTTAAGAAAATCATACAGTCATTAGTACTGCCCTGGTTTAGAAGCATCCTGACACACAGGAATTTATAAAAGCCTTCAACCCATAGTCTCCGAAACATTTCTCTGTTATCCTGAAAAGGACTGCTAGACACACGCCGGTTTTTACTGTCGCTCCCGGGCTTAGGGAGTCTGTGAGGACAAACCCGAAGGGAGGCGGTTCCAGCCGGATTAGTCAATCAGTCGGGGAGCCTCGGCTGCGGTTCCTAAACTGTTTCCAGAACACTCGGTTATGCTGGGGGTGGCGACGCGAAGGCTTCCAAGAACTTTTCGTTTTTGACTGAGCCACATTTCTGTTTTCCCCCAACAGTTAAGTTATTTAGAAGTAAGAGGGTGGAGGGGAGTCGTCTGGGGCAGGGATAAGAAGAGATGTCACACAGACACGCACGCACGAATCGGTATCACGAACTGGGCGTCCAGAGCTGAGCTGTCCCCTAAGTAGCGGGGCGCTCGGCCGGGGGGGGACCCCAGCCCGGGCAGAGGCCCCCCCAAGACGGAGAGGAGCTCAGGAGGACGCCCGCCGCGGCCCCCGAGGCCAGGAGCCGCTCGCAGGGAGACAGGAGGGGCGAACCCCCAACCCCCAACCCTGGAGAACCTGATTCCCACGGGCCACGGAGCCGCTGCACCTTCACGACGGGGAAAGGCAGACCCTACAAGTTTCCGTCTGGGATGCTGGGCCGGGAGGACGGAGGGTCAGGGGGTCTGCGCCCGCCCGCCCGCCCGCACGAGCCGCCCCGGGAGATGGAGATGGGGACGCAAGAGGGAAGGGGGCGCCGGGTGAGGAGGGGGCGGAGGATGAGGAGGGGGCACGGGGAGGGAAGACGGGTCGCGGAGGAGAGACAGGGGCGCTGAGAAGGGGAGGGCCTGGAGGGAGAAAGGGGTGCAGAGGGGAAGGGGGCGCAGGGAGAGGAGGGGCGCGCGCAGAAAAAACGGCCGGGAGGTCCGGCACTCACCCTCGCGGGCACTAGCAGGCGGCCGGGGCGCCCGCGGGGGGCAGCCGGGGGGAAGGGTCCCTCGGCGCTCATCGCCGCCCACTCGGCGGGACCAGCGCTCCGGGCCGCGCGAGCTCAGCGCCGAGGACCCGCGCGAGCCTCCTAGGGCCCCGCGGTCGCCACGTCCGCGCCCCTCTGCGCTTCGGCGCCGCTCGGGCTCGGCTCGGGCTCCGCGGGCTGCGGCGGGAGCAGCCGAGCACCGCCCACCGCCCGTGAGCACCGCCCACCGACCTGAGCACCGCCCACCGCCCGTAACCGCCGCCCGCCGCCCGTGAGCACCGCCCACCGTCCTGAGCACCGCCCACCGCCCGTGACCACCGCCCCCCGCCCTGAGCACCGCCCACCGCCCGTGACCACCGCCCACCGACCTGAGCACCGCCCACCGCCCGTGACCGCCGCCCACCGTCCTGAGCGCCGCCCACCGCCCGTAACCGCCGCCCGCCGCCCGTGAGCACCGCCCACCGTCCTGAGCACCGCCTACCGCCCGTGACCACCGCCCCCCACCCTGAGCACCGCCCACCGCCCGTGACCACCGCTCACCGCCCGTGAGCACCGCCCGCCGCCCTGAGCACCGCCCACCGCCCGTGACCGCCGCCCGCCGCCCGTGAGCACCGCTCACCGCCCGTGACCGCCGCCCACCGCCCTGAGCACCGCCCACCGCCCGTGACCACCGCCCACCGCCCGTGACCGCCGCCCACGCGACGCGCCGGGAGAGGAGGGGCGCGCGGCTGCCGAGGGGCGGGACGCGTCCCGGGCTGCGGCGCTCCGGGGGAGAGCGGGAGAGGTGATAGCCTCTGGGGGCTGCCGCTCCCCCGGGCCGGGGCCGAGCGCTCCTGCCGCTCGGCGGCCCCTCCCCGCCCCTGCTCCCCGGTGGATCTGACCTGGGGCGTCCCCCCGTCCGCAGTCGGGTGCTTCCGGGCCTTCCCCTCCCTCGGAGGGTCGCAGGGCAGCTGCCTGCCGGGTCCCTGGGGACCCCTCCGCCGGGGTCTCCCCGTCACGTGGAGCTGGTGCTGGACCCTGGGGACTGTCCAGAAGAGGAAAGGACGCCTCTCGCGCCCGCGCGCCCCACCCGCGCCCCGGGCTGGCGGCTCGGCGGCGCCCGTGTCCTCGCTGCGGACCCGGCGACGCCCCGGGGCGCGGGGCTGGGCGCACCTCCGGGCAGTGGGGCAGCAGCCGGTCGGCGAGTCCCTTGCTTTCTCAGGACAGTATCAGGCTGCGTAGACTCAAGTCATCCTCGTTCAAGCGTAAATGAAAGTTTGGCATAAATCTCAGGAAAACACACAAACCCCCCCCTCAAGCTACCAATGACTGGTAGTTTTCTCTTTTAAGGATTGTGTACAGAGTAGTAATGTCAGGGTTATAAACACAATGAAAAAAAAAGAAAAGAAGTATGATAAGAAACAGGATATGTGCATATTGTCAAATTATCTCCTCACAAGATATTTTTTAATTTCAAAGGAGAAACAGTAACTTTACAGTGGAGAATCCTGGCAGACACAACTGTAACCAAATGATCAAGGTTAATCTCACCAGTAACGAAACATGCTGACATCAAGTGTTCCCTGATATGATGCACTGAGAAGAAGACAGTTTCGATTCTGTAGTATTCTTGCCAAAAATGCATAACCTAAATTTAATCTTGAGGAAATACCAGGAAAACCCATTCACTTAACAGGTGGCCAATACTCTTCACAAATGTAAAAATCATGAAAGGGAAAGAAAGATTCTGAAACTGCCCAGATTGAAGAAAACTAAGAATATACCACAACAAAATACAATGTGGGATCCCAGACTAGGAAAAAGACATTAATGGGGAAACTGTTGAAACCTGAATAAAATCTGCAGGCCAGTTAACAGTATCATATCAATGTTATTGTTTCTTCATTCTGATCATTGTGCTATGGCTATGTAAGATGTTAACATTTTTAAAAGCTGGGGGAAAGGGATATGGGAAGATTGTGTACTAGTTTTGCAACATTGTTTGTAAGTCTCAAGTTTCTGCAGAATGAAAAACTAATAATAATTTTTCTTTTCTGCACCCGGTCAACAGCTTTTGGAGAAGCAGGTGGACTGTCAGAAAGACACTCCCAAGTCAAATTCTGGATCTGATATTTATCTAGCCACGTGACTTCAAGGTAGTTATTTACACCCACTAACCCTGAGCTAGTCCTCCAGCTGTACGGTACTCACCATGATCCCCACTTTACAGATGAGTCAGCTGAGGCAGTGCACATAAAGTGCTTATGACCTGGTATATATTATTGTTATTATTATTATTATTATTATTATTAGACATAAGGGAATGTCATTATGCAAGCAAAATCACCTATTTCAATTATTTTTATTAAGAACTTCCTCATCTAACGAAGAATCAAAGGAAGAAGGCAGGGATGCAGTGAGTGGGAAAGAAAAGAAAAAAGGAGCTAGAAGGAGGAGGCAAGGGCTAGAGAGAGGGAAGTGGGAGGCAAAAGAACTGCTCCTTAAATGATAATAAAAGCTACTTTTCAGTAACATGAATAAGCCACTGCACAAAAAAATAATGTAGGAACTACATCCTTTTTTCACCCTTTTTAAAAAATATTTATTTATTTATTTATTTTTGCGGCAAGCAGGGACTACTCTTCATTGTGGTGCGTGGGCTTCTAACTGCGGTGGCTTCCCTTGTTGTGGAGCATGGGCTCTAAGTGCACAGGCTTCAGCAGTTGTGGTGCACAGGCTCAGTAGTTGTGGCTCGCGGGCTCTAGAGCTCAGGCTCAGTAGTTGTGGTGCGGTGCACGGGCTTAGTTGCTCCACGGCATGTGGGATCTTCCCGGACCAGGGCTCGAACCCGTGTCCCCTGCATTGGCAGGCGGATTCTTAACCACTGCGCCACCAGGGAAGCCCTTTCACCCTTTTTATACTGGGAGTTTCAAAAAATTCATATTCACACTAATATAGTTAACAAAGTAACTGCTAATGTAAAAATTGAATTCTACATGATATTTAATCACTGTCTCCTCATTACTAATCAATCATGGTAATTGATAATGATGATGACAAATCCATTTCCCTCCAGAAGCCACCTCAAGTCTAACCTCTTACCTAATACTCTCCATGGAAGCCAGGGTCACCCTACCCAGGTTAGTGCTTCCTATCTGGAACCTAATTACAGATAGGCAGACAGATAGATAGATAGACAGACAGATAGATAGATAGATATGGACAAGAGAATAGACGTATATATGTCAATCCCAACTAATAAGAACCTGCTGTTGAAAAGTAAATAAAATAAAATTCAAAAATTAAAAAAAAAAAGAGAAGAGATGGATGGATGGATAGATAGATGATAGATCAGTGAATAGGTAGAGGGCAGAGATGGATAAACAGATGATAGATTTGATAGATAGATAATCTTTGGATTTATGCATTCATATCATCACTGGAAGAGTCAGATAAAATTCTTGAGTAAAGTGATATCCAACTAACATAAGTACGATACATCACCCGAATCAAAATTACTATTTAGGAACACATTTGTATATTAATTTATTTACATAACATATCATTTATTCACTCAGTGAGTACCAGCTTCTAGACACTGAGGTGGAAAGCAAGGAACAAAACAAATTTCTTGCGCCATCAAGATTACTTTCCAATGGAGAAGACAGAAATAAAGTTAAAAATGTATTATGGCAAGTCGAGACAAATGCTATGAAGAAACATAAGGCATAGTAAGGGGCAAGAGATTTCAGAGGGGCTATCTGAGCATGAATGGTCAGAAAAGGCCTCTTGGGTGAATAAAGAGCCATGTGCGTATCTGGGGGAAAGGGCTCCAAATCAAGAACGCTGCACGTGCAAATGCCCAAGGACTCGACTGAGGAACACAGAGAAGAACATGCTGCTTGCACATCGAGATAGGAGAGAACAGTAGATGAGAGGGAGTCAGCGGCCCCATCGCTCAGGGTCGAGTAGGCCAAGGGACGCCATATATGTCACCACTGGGGGTACGCGTGCATATCATCACGGGAAGACTCAGGTAAAATTCTTCAAGATTACACAGGAACTTGCAAAAACCCATGGGAAGCCAGCTCCTGTTTTTTCTCTGGAGTCCACCGGTTCCTGAAACCCAAGGCAGCCTGAAACAGGTGTGCACAGGGCTAGTAAACCTTGGTGAGGTGAGCAAGACTCTCTAGGTGAGACAGACATCTCTTCCTCGCTCTGTTTTTCTTGCCTTTCACATGTGACTTTCGTATGTTACTTTCAGACAACGCATGTCTGATTATGCAAAAGGTTCAGAGCCAGGTAGCATGGAAAAACGTAGCTTTCTGTTTATTTCTAGGCCCAAGTCTCTTCAGGCAGCGATGCCCACAGATCTCCACCCTTACTGGAGGCGGCAGAAGGAAAGGAGGCTAGAGCCAAGCCCAGCCTCCTAGAGCGTCCAAACCTGATTTAAAGCTATTTTGGAGCCAAGGACATTTTCCTGAATCCATTCCAAACAAGAATGAAGATGTTGGTGCATGATATTTTTGCAAAATATGCAGGCTCAGGAATTGACAGACTTTACATTTACATCAAACATGAAGAACCATTTGTGAATCCTTGCTGCAGAAAGCTGCTGTCTGCAAGCCAAAAATAATAGCATAAAGAATAATAATAAAACAAAGCTGGCACAAAACCTTGTCTTCCTGGAAGAGGGCCAATTTTTAGTTTGATAATAGCGCTGACTCTTGGAACCCGAAAGGAAAATAAATTCCTACCCACACAATCTGCATTGTTCCTCTCCTCCTCGTGTTAATTTTATCTCACACCTCAAACACATACAATCATTTATTTTTTTCTTATTGAAAGTGCAAGGTGTTTGTTCTAAAAGTAAGTTGTCTGCATCTGATTCCATAAACAGTTTCTTCCTGATGATTGCTATTTTTAAGGCTGTTGCTTTAACTAAAGTTATAGTAAAAAATTAGAAATATTTTCTTCCAGTATTCTTTTGAGATATGTGTGTGTGTGTACATACAGTCTTTATAACATGAGAACTAACTGCCCATTAGGCCTATTCAAATACACAATCAAATATTTCCATAAAGAAAAAAATAATAATCAAACTTGTTTGCTGCATGTTGAGCAAGAACTAGAAACTCCATTTTTTACCCCCAGTCAAGGGCCACACACAATGAAAAACTCACCCCGTCCAAGAGCCACTCAAGTCAGCTAGTATTTTTAAAAACTGGATTATAAATATAAACTCACCTGATTCTTAAACAACACAATATGAAATGGTCAAGCACACAAATATTTCTGGAATGCTTTGATTCCACTAGGTGACCAGTTACCTGGAAGAACACCCAGAGCAAGAGATAGAAAACAGGAGCTGACAAATTCATGCTCGCATCAGAAGCCCCTGCGGGGCATGTCATGATACGGACTGCTGGGCCCCACTGTCAAAGTGTCTGATTCTGGAGGTCTGGGGTGAAAACTGAAACCCTACAGCTCTAACACGCTCGCAGGGGATGCTGATGATGGACCACAGACCATACTGAGCCATAATGAGAGACTGGAGGGAGGAAAACAGGAGAGGAAGGAAACATGGAGGGGAAATGAAGGAGAGCAACGTAGAGTGAGGCAGGGGGGGTGGTGTGTGAACCTGTCACCGCCTTGGCCCACTGAGAGGACCATCAACACATACTCCCCCAACCCCCTCTGCAAGCCAGCAGTGCAGAAGTAAAACAATGAACTCTAACAGACCTTCTGAGTTGGCTGATCCCGCCCCTTCCACAGCCCTGGTTAAGTAACTGACTTAGTCCTGGCCAATGAGAAGTAAGTGAAAGCCACAGGGTAAGTGCGGCTTCAAGGAAAGTTACACTCTTGGTCCCACTGTTCCTTTTCCTTCTTCCTGCCCATACAGAGACCTGAGCCAGGAGATGCAGTAGCCACTCAACAGCCATGTAGGCATGAGGACACAGGCATCCTCCTATGCCAGGTGGAGAAAAGAAAAAAAAATGGGAAGTGCCTGCCTGTATCACGGAGCCACGGTCCCACCACGCCCACCATGACGTCCTACGCCCAGTCTTCACGATGGGCAAGGCAAGAACATCCCTCTCTGTTTAAACCTCTGTTTGTTGGGTTTTCCAGTACCTTCAGCTGAATGATCCCAACTAATATAAAAACTAGCCAAGTACTTACTAGGTGCCTGACACTATGTGACTGCGATACATGAATTATCTCATTTAAAATAATAATGATTTAATCGAGCACAAAACTCTCAAGTGCTCTGCTGATGCATTCAGAAATACATTAAGTTCCTACTTTATTCCAGCCATGGAAAGCACAGAACCTGAACGCAAAGGACTCACAGGTAATATTCGTACCATAGTGATCCCATAGGAGAAGCAAGCAGAGCTTGTGGTGGGGGACCCACAAGAGCCTCCGAACAAAACCAGGTGGATGGAACGATCAGGAAGGCTTTCTGGAGGCAGAGACCCCTGAGCTTGATACTTAAGGATGAGTAGGAACTGAGCTTATTCTTACACATGCAGCAATGCCTCTTTAAATGTGATGGCAACCGCAACCCAAGGGGAAAGAGGGGAAGAAAATCTTTTCTGGACTTCTACAGCAGTGACCAAACAAGGTGCAGCCAACTCTAAATGCACATACAAGTGGAGGGGACACTGGGTGGATGGTGGTTAAAAAAAAAAAAGTTTGATGCCATCATCAAAGATACACGCTCTTCTTTGTTAGCTACATCTTGAGATTAACTGCCTTTCTTAAATACAAGTGAAACAGATGCATGGCAATCAAAGAACAACAGTCTGGGGAAAAGGTTGACGCTTCTGAATATGTCTTTTCTGCAAAAATTAGGACTCAAATAGGACCTGGGAGAAAATAATTGTATTTGTAAATAACACCAAAATACATTTTTCCGGTAGACATGAGAAAACTGTGCAAAGCTCTGTTCTTTGAAAGCAAAGATCTTATGCCCACAACACAGACTCAGCTATGGTCTTTAATAATTGTCAAAGGCATCATGTTTTATTTGTTTTTGAACCTTAAAAACAAAAGAAACACTTTAGAGACTCACGTTGCATTTCATCCCTCAGCTATGTTACTAGATGGCATCAAATCACCAGGGAGAGTAGGTCCACCTGTACCTTCGGCTACACAGGCACACAGTAAAACAGAAGAATGGGCAAAGGACTTTGAGAACTTTTTCAGACTTTTTTCCTGATAAACAAGGACTTCTTAAGTGGTGCTGAATTCAAGTTATATGACAACTCTGTTTCTGCCACAAGCAAACTGACTTCCCATAGTCATCACTTGTCCTCATGTGCTGGGGCAGCCTGGGTATATGTGCTATTTATTTGCCTGTATATCTGAGGATCCAGAGACAAAGTCTAAGAACAATAAGATACTGGAACATAAGTAGACCTTAATGTTTCATATTTAAAATTTAAAGCTCTAAATAATTTAACACAATTATTTTCTACCGATGACATCATTTATAATATGCCAGGAACCAGGATAAATGCTTTACACATATTATTATTAATCCTTATAAAACCTGGCAAAATCAGCATTATTGTCCCTGTCTTCTTTAAAAAGATGAGCAAACCCAAACTGAAACAAAGAAAGGTTAATTCCCTGCCCAAGATCACACAGCAAGTAATGGGGAAAAAAAAAAAAAAAAAAAGGAATACAAACCCAGGTGTATTTGATTCTTAAGTTCTGGCTTTTAACTGACATTTTATATTGTTTCTCATCATCTTCACCAAGGGTTGGCAAACTTCTACCCATGGGCCAGTGCACACAATATAATGAGAGGGGGTGGAATTGCATCTGATCTCCCTAGCACCTAGCCTATCGGCAACGGCTAATTACCTAAAGGCTCAATTACACACCACTCAAACTCTGCAAAGGAGCAAAGAAATCTATTATACGCAGAAAACCTTCATCCTAATAAAATCATTAGCTTCAAGAGGAAAAGGAGTAATTCAAACTTGGAAAGCAGAAGTATCTGATGGCTTATGGCATTACAAGATTCTATTCTGCTTGTAAGAGAAAAAAAAAAATCTGTTGGCATGTTTTATGTGTCAGATGAAAACTGTATCACCCAACAGAGCCTGCCTACATTCTAGAAATTAATGTGTTTGTGGGGAGGAGTTCTTTTTCAAACCAGGTCATAATGTACGCCTGCCAAGTGAACCCTCTCTCTTCAGGAATATTCAAAGCACAAGTAGCAACAGGACAGAGGCAGAGCTGCCCCTGAAGGAACAGCCAGGCGTGTTTTATTACCAAGAAAGAGGGAAAGCAAAAGAACATTCTGCGTAACCAAATTAAGTTGTGAAATACCCAAAAGTAACATGTCAAGAAACTCTTATTTGTAGGTGGAATTAAAAACAACACAACAAAAAGATCAATTTATGCTTGAGCTGCATCAGGGGCCGTTTCAGGTCTTCTGTTATAGAAGGTCTCGATCTGCACTTACAGACACAGCAATCAGACTTCATTACAGACAGTATTTACGTCTGAAAATTCTGTTTCAACTTCCCCACACCCAGCCCCTGAGAAACTTCGGTGTGAAATTATCCTGAAATCAGGAGAGCACAAATAGCTTTTCCAATGGGAGGCAGGAGGTTCCTTTTTCCATTGTGGATGGCATGTCCACCTCCAACACCCTGTGCAGACAGGCTCCCAAGCTCCCTACCTCTTCACGCCCCTGACCCTTTCTCGCTATCACAGCTTCACAGCTCTCTGTCCTGACCCATGAGGACCAAATCCCAGTTGTGGCGTAAATGGCCCTGGCCATGGAAGAGCACAAGGGTCACAACGCTACCCAAGCCACACAGAAGCATTTTTTTTAAATTAATTAATAAATTTATTTATTTATTTTTGGCTGTGTTGGGTCTTCATTTCTGTGCAAGGGCTTTCTCTAGTTGTGGCAAGCGGGGGCCACTCTTCATCACGGTGAGCGGGCCTCTCACTATCGCGGCCTCTCTTGTTGCGGAGCACAGGCTCCAGACGCGCAGGCTCAGTAATTGTGGCTCACGGGCCCAGTTGCTCCGCGGCATGTGGGATCTTCCCGGACCAGGGCTCGAACCCGTGTCCCCTGCATTAGCAGGCAGATTCTCAACCACTGCGCCACCAGGGAAGCCCCACACAGAAGCATTTTAAAGAGCTCTTCCACAGAGCACTTACAATCTTCTAACATAGCATATAATTCTGTTATTTGTTATTGTCACGCGTTGCCTCTCTCCCTCCGCTAGCATGCAGAGCCATGTTCCTTGGGCACCTCTGCATGTTTTATACATGGATATATTTATCCCAAATATTAAGTGCAGTGCATGGGAATTCCTGGCAATAGGTGCTCCAACAATATGTGTTGAATCAAGATGTGTTGAATGTGCTGAGACTTCCCATTTTTAGTGCACATACTTTTTAGCAGTATTGCTTTTAAGCAGAATATATTTATGCCTCCATGGGGAATTACAACAGCTATGATTGCAAAAAGGAAACAGGAGAAATAAAGAGCATACAAAAAAGACTGAGATAATATGTCATCCTGCATTCATGTAACAGAACGATAGGCGACCAAGTGAAGATGATTAAGGTCAGATGTCAAGGACAAATGGTGGCGTCTTCAGGTCTTGTGCTGCGTTCATGCAGAAGATAATCTGGGTCCATGGAGCTTTATCAACCCCATAGAGGTAACTATGCCTGGCATGATGATCATTTTCGTAGAAGTCTACAGAGTTGACCCCTCCATACTTTTTAGGTTTTGAAATGATAACTGTCTTGACTTAACAGGATGCTGCTCGTATTGACACACCCAAGAGCATACAGGGAAAACAGGTTAAATGGTAGAGGACTGTCCCACTTGCATTTCTGAAACTCAGATCTAACGATGACATTCTCATCTTCACATCCTCAATGATTGCTGGTTGCCCATGTGCTAAGGGCTGATTTCTTTGTGTGGCAAACTTGCTCAGCTCTTTGGAACATTCTCCAGCTATCCATCTCCATATCCAAGTTTTCATCACCCCCTTTCCACCTCCCTTCCTCCAAAGATCTTTAGACCTGGGGCTCCAGGTCCACCCTCATGAAAAACTGAGAAAAAAGCATCATTCAGTTTGTCAAATTTTCATAACTCCTAAGTCACTCTTTGTCCAATAACCATCCATTTATTTTAAAACAAACAAACAAACAAACAGGTTCTAGTTAAGGAAAAGCTATGTACCAGGCATGGGGTTTTAAAAAAAAAAAAAAAAAAAAAGGAAAAAAATTCATTTGCATTATTTCACTTTAATACTAAAAAACAAAATCCTATCAACACAAATGTCATTCTGCATGTATATATATAGACGCTCAATAAGTATAAGTGCACTTCACCCAAGAACAGATAAAGATGGCCTATAAACACAGGAGAAAATGTTTAGCATCTTTAGCCATTAGGGAACTGCAAATTAAAATCACAATAAAATACCACTATTAAATGGATAACTTTTTTAAACCGACCGTACCCAGACTGGCAAGGGGGTAGAGCAACTGTGACTCTCACGCACTGCTGGTAGGAAAGTAAAACAGCACAGCAACTTTGGAAAACAGTTTGGTGGGTTTCTTACACAGCTGAACACTCATTTAATGCACGAGGCAGCAATCACACTCCTGGGGATGTATACAAGTGAAATGAAATCACGTGTTCACGCCAAGACACAGGTGTACAAGTATGCAGTGACTTTATTCATAGTCACTCAAACCTGGAAACAACCCAATGGCCTTCAACTGATGGGCGGATAAACAAACTACAGTAAGTACATCCATACAAGGGAAGACTATGCAACAGTAAAAAGAAAAGACCACTGATGCTCTCAACAAATTGGACGACCCTCAGAGGTGTTATGCCAAGGGAAAGAAGCCAGACACCAAAGCCTCATGCTGTATGATTTACTTTCCATGAGATTTCGGAAGCGGCAAAACTGTGGACAGAGATGAGATGGGTGGCTGCCAGAAGCTAGGAGGGGGAGGGCCTGACCACAAAGGGACAAGAGAGAACTCTGGGAGGGTGACGGAACAATTCTATATCATGATTGTGATGGTGATTACATGGTTATAAGCGTTTGTCAAATCTCAAACCATATACTTAAAGTGGATGTGTCTGACTGGATGCAAATTACACATCAACAAAGCTTAGCGTAAAAAACAATCAGTCACCAGAAAGAAACACAAGTGCCTTGTCGTAGACCACAAGGCTCCTGAATGGTCAAGCCGGAGTGTGCATCTGCAGTATGCTTATTTATGTATTTCCAAATGACTTACCAGTACTGCTGCCGCTCAGGAATATAGTACAGCACAAAAATACGTACATAGGAAAACATCTATCATTATCAAACTTGGACATAAAACCATATAGTCTTCTTGATCGTTTTTATTTATTTTTTCGGGGGCGGTCAACTTTTTGCCAGATGTGACAGGGACAACGTTCTGACCTCACAATATAGCAAACAACAAATACAAATCAGACATTTTCTTGCGGTTCGTTGTGCTTGGAGGAGTACGCTTGGTTTTAACAGGTTGTGTGTTTTCAGACTTCTTTTTAAGCTACTCAAATGTCCTGTGGAGGTTGGCTCTCCATAAACTTCACGACATAATCTCTAGATCAGCCTGCCCACACGTGAGCGAGGCCAGGCACGTGCCAGTGTCTTGGGCGCTCTGTCCTCGGATTACCTCTCCTCCTGCTTCTGACGCGGGACACCTACCACACAGCTTGGGTGTGAGCACCAGGAAGGGTCTGTATGCGTGTTGACAATGCTAAAGACCTTCTGACACTGACACGTATTGTTTATTCTTTCAAAATGGTCTCGTATTTTCTTCCCCCATGCAACAGACTGTCACAAACACCTCCTTTTATGTTTGCCCAATGTGGAGATGTCTCTTCCGGTTGGCCTCCTTTCCCTAAGATACTTAAAGATATTTTACAGTTTCCATTTCTGTGCCAAGTCTTATACATCTTGGACCCATCATCAGATCTGACACACATTGGTCATGCATCTGACTCCCCTTTTCCTATTTATTGAAAGCAATCTTTTTTCCTGCTAGTATCATTCTGGGACATTTCTTCAAGAATGACATTTCTAGGACACTGCCTTAAGAATGACATTTAGAGAAAATTCTTCAGTGTATGTTTTTTGTAGATTTCCAGAAACAAGTGTAAATAGTCTAAAGGTCTCTTGCAAGTAACTAACTTCCTTAATCCTACCTTTCAAGGCTGGGGGCTTTTTTGCTTTCCTTTGCCAATACTGAATGGAGTGCTGGGGGGGGTCACCTTCCTTTAGTTTTATGACTTTTATTGTGCTGTGCTCATTAAAACTTAGGGACTCCCACACAGCCCACTTCTGACGAGGCCTTATTTGCCGCTTCCCATTGCTTTGTTTAGACCTCCAAGTTTTCTGTTTAATTTCTCTTTCACTGTAAGCTTGAACCTATAACCATCAACTTTTTTCAAGTTTTTCTCAACTCATCACTGGGGACATTTGGGCCAAATCACCCTTTATTGTGGTGCCGGGGCCACGGGGTTGGGGGGCCGTCCCGGGCACTGTAGGACGCTGAGCAGCGTCCCTGGCCTCCGCCCACTAGATGCCAGGAGCACCCCCTCCCCCAGGTTGTGACAACAGAAAATGTCTCCAGACATTACCCAGTGTCTCCTTGGGGGCATGATCGCCCCCAGCTGAAAACCACTGCTACCAAACGACCCGTTCCATTTAAAAGAAGACCCTCAGCACTAACAGCTCAGGAAACTATATATTAAATTTGCCAGCAAGTTGCAAGTAACACCCAGCAGCCGATTACTTAACAAAATGGAAGTACTCATTTTCTTAGGGGAGACTGAGAAATTCTTCCTTTTCAATAAGAAAAGAAAAGATCATTCCAGGTATCTATTCTGCTTCTCTATAGAGAAGTGCCTCCTAAAGATATCTGTTCCTTCCCCCACAATGTCCTCACAGGGATGAGCGCTCCCCTTCACCTTCCCCTGCAGAAAACAGGCTGGCCATACCAAACATCCTTCACGTTCAGCCCATCTGAACAATGGGGATAATAACACTAGTGCCCACCACATAGGGGCAGCAGGAGGATTACATGAGTTAACATAGACGGTGTGTCTAAAACAGCCCTCCTGTGCAGTAAGTGTCTTACAAGGAGTAGCTCTTAACATCGTGACAGCCAGAAAGTGCCATTACTCAATCACTTACTCACATTCTCATTTCACAACAAATAGTCTTTACTGAACATCTGTGCTATGTAGACACTCTGCTGGACCAATGTCATTGTGCTCAAGAAGGGTACACTCTGTAAGGAGATGATGATGATAAAAGTGTAAACAAGACACAAAGGTGCCAGACAGGGTGCCAACTGTGTCTAGAGGAGTCAGGGAAGGCTTCCTGAAGGAGAAGGTAGTCGAGCTGAGATCTGAATGACAAGAAGAAATTCTCCAGGGGGCAAGGAGGATGGAGGGCACTGCATTCAGAGGTCAAAGCAAAGGCTAAAAGTCCAAGAGCATGAAGTAGACTTCAAAATCACTACCAGTAAAAATGTGATCGGGGAGCTACGGGAAATGAGGCTAAAGAGCAAGCTGGGGTCAGCTCATGACCAGCCTCATGGAAAGTACAGCCTCTCCCAGAAGGCACTGAGGACACAAATGCCACGGGGTGTTACAAGGTTGACATGTGGGAGGTGCAGGGTCAACCAAGACCATGAGAAATGCCCGGTCAAACCTAAATGAGTTTCTTGACGACAGGACTTTCCAAAACATTTAAAATGCCAAAGGTGATTATGAGTTTCCAAAGGGAAAAACTTTAAGCAGCAGTTCCCAAACTTAGGTGACAATCTCGTAAGAGCAGAGCTCCGGAAGGGATCTGGACTGGGAAATATCGCTGAGCGAATGAGAAGACATTAAAGACTGTTTAATAAAGGAATCTCATCACCAGTTTTGCACATGAGAAATGTCACTCTAATCTGACCAACATGGAGAGATTAAATGGGATTGGAGTAAGCCCGGAGGCAGGAAAAAACAGAGGGAGAGCCACACAATATTCCAAAGGATAATAAGAGACCCAGTTAGGGTCACAGGGAGTGGACACGGAGAGGGCAGAATGCCTTGGAGAGACATTAAGAGGTAGGAGCGATGTGATGGTGGGTAACGAATGTTAGTCCTGAGAGAGAGGGAGACGTACAAAAATACCCAAGTTTTCACCTTAAGCAATAAGTGAGATGCTGGAACTACTCACTAAGAAAGAAATCAGGAAGAAAAAAGTTGGTCTGAGGAGGAAGACAAGGAGGACCGTTTTAATGGGTTGCGTGTGAGGTACCTGTGAACGTTCATGGGTATGCGGGTAGGGGCGGCAAAGACCCAGACTAGAGAGAGAAATGCCAGAGCCATTGCCAGAGAAGTGGGTTGAAACCGCTGGCATCAAGAGGACTGGCCAGTGAAAGAGTGCAGAGTGAAAAAAGAAAGGTGACACAGACCAGACCTGCGGAAGAACACCATTTAAGGGCCGGACGGAAGGGGGAGCCTGCAAAACAAGTCACGGAAGAGGTGGGATGAGAAAAGAGAGCGTAGTACCACGTGACGCAGGAAGGACAGATAATTACAAAGGAGGGAACGGCTCCATCCGGACTGAAGGTGAAGTGAGGGGAGGAGGAACACTAAAGATCCCACACCGGATGCTTCTGACAACACCCCTCCAGGAAAACAACTGTGGGAGCCCCGGTTCAGTGGTTCTCAAATTGACTGTGCGCCAGGATCCCCTGGAGGGCTTGTTCAAAGCCAGCCTGTGGGGCTGCCCCCAGAGTTTCTGGTTCACGAGGTCCCAGGTGATGGTGGTGCTGCTCCGGAACCCCCCTTTAGAACCACAGCTCTAGATAAGGAACGCTGACCTTTCCTCTCTGCCTTGAGCAGAACTGTCAGCTGGGGAAAACACAAATGTTTCATCTTCTTTCTCTCTGGCCCTCTGATTCCAGAAGACGGAAGTAATTCATTTTATTGCCTTCTCGTTCCAACTTAAGGAGCCCAAATCTACCACATTTCACCAAACATAAGAGGGTTTCGACTACAAGACACACCTTTATTTTACATAAGAAGAAAAAGATGCCAATAATTATGAGACGTGGCTGATTGTGAGAAGCAGTCTGATTTCAGAACGTGCTATCCTACAAAAATGTACATTTCAGAATTGATAAAACGTGGCCAGTCCTGTCCTCTAGGGCCACCTGGGCAAAGTCTGAACAGAAGCCTGCTCGCCAGTGGGACCTATGATTCTGTGTCTCCTCTGCTCTTCCTCTTGTGGGATATACACACGTGCTGGCATCCACCTACCAGACCCAAGAACTCTGCTGCTCCTGGGATCTCCTAGAAGCTGGGTCCTTCACCTGAGCCTCCAAAAGCATCTAACCCCACATTCCTCCAGTTCTTCAGAAGTCCTCAAAACTCATTATTAAATGTATGGGCACATTTGCACGTAACTCCTGCATTTCCCACATTTACCCAGGACAATGAGTAGCCCAACCCAGAGTGTTCTAGCCCAGACAGCCTACCACAGAGACGATCAATTCAAGAAATGCCATCACTATAAACAGCAAAAGTTAAAAGGAAACAGACACCCTCATGCTCATGCTATTTTTTCTCCTCTTAACCAGGAGAAATCTTCTGAATTGCACATATGATTAATTCAAAATGACTTATAGCCAATGGTTACTGTTTATTTGAACCTAGCTGCATGACAGATGCTTCTATCTGTATATTCTTTCTCAAAAGAAGCATTCAAGGTAGATTATCTTTTAATGTGAAACTAAGACTCAGATGTTGGTGGTGGAGCCAAGATTAAACAAATAATAAGGGATTCATTTCAAGAGTATAAAATTTTCATACACACGCTATTTTATAAAGACTTCCCCTAGCCTGACACTGGCCAGTGTCCACAGCCAAAATACTCAGGCAGCGCCAAAAGCACAAGCGACCCTTTCACCTTTTGTGGTACCTAGAAGAAAATGTCTTTGACTCTAGTCTATGGAGTGAACTTTCCACAGAAAGTCAAAGCAAAATAGCTATCGATCTCTGCTCTTTCGCGGGGAGTCTCACAGCACTCCCTTCTCTTCTGAGAGAATTCTGCTTCCCCACTTTGTGCCCCTTTGCTCTCAGAAGTACAAGTTGAAGGCAATCTGTCAACTTCTGTGGGGCCTCCCAAAGCCAGGCATTGCTGGGGTTGTCATGCTACAATAAACAACCACGCTTTTATCACCAACACTCCCTTGTAAGATACAACACTTTACATATGTTCTACAAAACGTGAAAATGGCTACACGAAGGGCAGGCACATCGGAAACAGAGGGAGGCCATAAGACTATCTGTTGAGACATTTTCCGGGTCTAACCCTGAGGCCACGCTTCCTCTGAGGGGACCCAAACCTAGAAGGAGCCACAGCTAGAACGTTCTTACCCAGGCAGCCCCTTCCACACCATTAACACAGCAGGCGAAAGGTCAACCAAAACAAATGCCTTATACAAACAGTCGCCAACATAAAGTCTTTTTCCTTGGGAGAGGGCTTGGACATGACAGGAGGAGACCTGATCCCTACCTGAATGTCCCAGGAGAGTGCCCAGTAGTAGCAAATCCTCCAAGAGGGTCAAATTTGCCTGTTATTTTTAAAACCTGAAACTTAAAATAATCCCAGACCCCTTGGCCACGTGTCGTAAAAACTGCCAGATAAGTTATACACATGGAATTGATTCCAACAATCCACCAGAGAAAGGGGTCTCTCAAATTTGGCAGCGTCTCATTTCCACATGGAAAGAATTACTGGAACTGGGCAGAGGTGGAAGGGCAGGGGAGGAGGGGTGGGGAAGGCCGGTGATGATTCCAATGAGCGGAACCATATTGCACTATCAAGTATGCAGTGCGGTCCGAGCACAAGTCACTGTAAACGCTTGGAGGAAGACTTTTAGGAAAGCTTATCCTTTTAAAGATTGTTTCATACTTTAGAAAGACAACAACTAAAGATAGTGAGTTAAAGACAGTTTCATAGTTTGTTACAGTTTCTACAGTTGTTCTTGCTCTGGCAAGGTTTTTTGTTGGTTTTTTTTTTTTTTTTTAACCTTTCCCAAATCTGAAAGCAATTAGTCCTCTGTATTCAAGCTCTCGTATTTGGAAAAGTCATCATTATGAATAGGTCGACTATGAGCTACCTGCAGGATTTCAGCTCTCCCACATGTGGGAAATGCTGACCCAACATCTGTTTTCCAGTAAGATCCTGTCTTGACACAATTTGATAAGTACATCTGCATTGCCCCCAGGTGTTGGAAGGTCAAGTGATAGATCCAAGGTCACACAGAAAACTAGGCTCCCTTTTAATTACCTGAATTCTTCTGGAAAGGTTTCTAAAGTAAATGGGTTCCAGGAAACCTGACAAGCAATACCCAATGTTCACAGGTTTGGTTTGGTTAGAAGACACTAGTAAATAAAGCATCATTCCCACAGTCTTCTTCCGAGTTTAGATACAGCTTTTGAGGCTCTCTCTCTCTGAAATTCTGTAAAATTGTGCAGCTCACTGGAATCATCACCAGCCTCTCCTGGTTGCTTGCAACTGCCCAATCTATCTACAAAAAGCAAATGTTACCTAAAGCCTCCACACTCAGAGTGTGGTTTAAGAGGCAGCAGCAACAGCATCTCCTGGGAGCTTGTTAGAAACACAGACTCTCTCTCCGCCACCTCTCATCTACTGAACCTTAAACTTCATTTTAACAAGTTCCCTAGGTGACCTGTATGCACTGACTAAACCAGGGGAAGGCAGACTACGGATGCGCAGGCCAAATCCGGTGCTGTCTGTTTTTGTAAATAAAGTTTTACTGAAACACAGCCAGAGCCATTAACTTGTCTTTGCTTGCTTTCACACTAGCATGGCAGAATTGAGAAGCTGCAAATATGTACATGGCCCTTTACAGAAAAATGTTTACTAACCCCTGATCTCAACCTTTACTGTGGTGGCAAAGGGGGCGCTAGACACCTATGCTAAAACCACAGCAGGAAATTATCGTAACGACAAAGTAGACAGTCTTTTTTTGATAAGAGATCTGCTTGGCCCATTAGGTAATGGAAATCATCAGGCAAATTTCTAGACCTCATTCAAGTTAAACCCCCCAAGGTCCAGCACCATTTTCTACCCTATGGACCCTGCCAAAGAAACACAGTGTCTGTCTTTATGAAATTTACAGGCAGAGAAGATGTAATTAGCATGAACTTAACATGGCACCCGGTATATAATTCATTAATGCATTAGAAGGACACAATTTTTTAAAATTAATTTATTTATTTATTATTTATTTTTGGCGGCATTGGGTCTTTGTTGCTGTGCGCGGCTTTCTCTAGTTGTGGCGACTGGGGGCTACTCTTCGTTGCGGTGCGCAGACTTCTCATTGTGGTGGCTTCTCTTGTTGCAGAGCTTGGGCTCTAGGCGCGCGGGCTTCAGTAGTTGTGGCTCGTGGGCTCTAGAGCACAGACTCAGTAGTCGTGGCGCACGGGCTTATTTGCCCCGCGGCATGTGGGATCTTCGAGGACCAGGGCTCGAACCCATGTCCTCTGCACTGGCAGGCAGATTCTTAACCGCTGCGTCACCAGGGAAGCCCGGACACAATTTTTTTCATACCAAGTTCTGGTTATTTAAGCCACACGTGAAATAGTTAAATAGAAACCGCCAGTGAAAGAGCAGGTGGGAAGCTTTTAACTGAAACCACCACTGCTCCTATGGGGGTGGGTGATGGGGAGACTCAGGGTAGAGCCACATGCGTGAGGCTTGATGTACCAAGTGAAGAATATTCTCCCTGACACAAATCTCTCCCCTCTGTCCCTCCCTCTCTCTCGCCATCCCTCCATGTCCCTCTTCTTCTCCCCTCCCTGCACCTTTGCCCAACATGTGATTTTAAAGTCTACCACCTGCATTTCCTCGATTGCAAGACCTCTGCTGAGATGCCACCAGTGGTTTTGTAACAGGGAAGAACAAATGTGACTCTATATTAGATTTCTTTCTTTTACTTTAACCTTTGTATTCTATCGTCTTTGCTTCCAGTTAAGAATGTTGCCCATACCGTGAAATATATAGGACAGCCCATTCTCAAGTCTATGACCTTTAACGGTATAACACTTTTCCATTCATATAGCGATTAAAAGTTTCAGAACAGAGGATAACATTTGTCTTGTTGGAGGATTATAGGAACATTGTGACCTAACCTACGTGGACAGCTGCAAGAACGAAGGATTCCGACACCAAGAAGTTTGCAAGAACCAACCACAGCCCCTCCCCTTGTAGTATACTAAAAGAAGCCTGAATTCTGACTTGGGTAAGATGGTTTTCTAGGACATTAGTCTGCCATCTTCTCGGAGTCCTGGCTTTCCAAATGAAGTCATTATTCCTTGCCTCAACACCTCGTCTCCCGATTTACTGGCCTGTCGTGCAGTGAGCGGAACGAGTCTGGACTCGGTAACAGTTTTGGCAAAAATGAGAAGACTTTCGATCTGAGCCCCACCTCCAGGGCCTGCACCATGTCACTCTCTGAGAAGAAACCTGGCCAACACAAAACATACAGGGTCTACCTTAGAAGGAGAAGAGCAGCCGGGAAGAGAAAAGAGGGGAGGGTCCCAAGGAGAAGGTCCTGGAGACACTGGGGCTGAGACAGTCCCATAGACACATGTGTGGTACCTTCCAGGTGCCTCAACACCCAAGGTCGCATCCCACACAGGCCGGGCGGCCTGCTGCTACCCTGCTGGCTGTTTGTGTTTGTTCACGTGCTTACTGGTCTGTGGTTAGGTTAGCTTTAAGCAAACTGTGGATGATCATCCTACTGTATGGTTTTGGTTATTCTCAAGTAATCATTGCTTTAGAAAAATCACAAGTACTGAAAAAAAATTTTTAATTAAAAACTTTTAGAGTAGCAGAGTCACAAAACTCACACCCCTACTTGGACGAGCAGAAAAGGTGCTCTGTAGTTCTCCATAAAGTATTATACCTTACTCCTAAAACAAACTCTCCCCTCTGACCCAATCATGAGCAAGAAAAAAAAATTTACTTTATGTCCACTCCAGTGCAAAGCATAGTCTTACAGAACAACATAGGTGAGTGGTCCCCAAGGTGTGGTTCCTGGTACCACCTGGGAGCATGTGGGAAATGCAGAGTCTCAGGCCCCACCCCAGACGGGCCAAATCAGAAACCTCAGGGGTGGGGCCCTGCAATCTGTGTTTAGCAAGCCCTCCAGATGGCTCTGATGCACATTCAAGTTGGAGAACCATCGATTAGATAGACAATCCCTTTAGATAAACAAAGGTGTGTTAGCGTGTTCTTCCCTTGGGTTTTCTCACCCCTAAGACTGTGTGTGTGTGTGTGTGTGTGTGTGTCTGTGTGTCTGTCTGTGTGTAGGGGGTGGGGGAAGTTCGGAGGCTTTGGGGACCTCATGTCAGTAAATGAAGGGCCAGGTCCATGGGGGGTTGTCCTCTGCCCTCAACAGTACCAGGAGGTATTTCTCATGCACCTGGTGTTGCATTCTCAGCAGACATCTGAGGCTCAAATATTAGAGCACTGGTTGCAAACTTTTTCTGCAAAGGGTCAGGCAGTAAACAGCTTTAACAGCCATAGGGTCTCAGTTACAACTACTCCTGTCCGCCGTTGTAGTGGGAAAGCAGCCACGGGAATATGTGACTGAATGAGTGTGGCTGAGCGCCAACAAAACTTTATTTACAGGAACAGGCAACGGGCTAATCTGGCTCACAGGCTGTAGGCTGCTGAACCCTGAGTTAGAGTAACATGAGCTGCCACAACAAATAAGCCCACATGTCTCAATGGCTTTTAGGATACAAGTTTACTCTTACTCTTGTACCAGTCCAACGCAGTCCAGTGTTCCTAGCTGTCAGAAAGGTTTCCTCCAAGGACGCTCCGGACACCCAGGCTCCGCCTGCTTTGTGGCTCCACTCTCCCCCCACCTATTCCCAAAGGGACACACATATCTCACCAGCAAATGAGTCACCACACCCCTCCTCAAGGCAAGAGGGCTACAAAACAGACTTGACCTGGACACCCACTCCCAGCAACATCTCCACACTACGGAAGGGGAAGTGAATTCTGGAGACCATTTAGCCATCCTTTTCACACAGGAGAAGAGAAACAGGTGGTGGCTGGAGGAAGATAAGATGTCAAGGAAGAGCTTTCATAAGATGAAATTCATGTGCACGTTTGTACATGTATATAAAGGTCTTTTCCATCATTTATCAACGTACACAACTTTTTTTTAATCTGGCAGGTGGAGGGGTGGATGGGAGACATCTGTGGCCTGAGGAAAGTAAGGTGAAGCCCCTCATGGAAGGGGAAGTGAAGATGAGGGAAGGAAAGCTGGGGCACACTAGGATGGACACCCCCCGGCCCTCCACCTCTGCCGGGATTAAAACCTACATCAGATATTGGCGCCAATGTACTAATAAAGCCAGATTCTGGAAAGATGTGAGATAAAATCTTTACGGCCTGTAGACAGACACTCCTTTACAGACCTTAGTATTTGGAATCTTAGTACAGTTCTATACACCGAAGGCCCTTATCAAAATGAGACTCCAGATGCGTGACAAATTGTGTTTTGAAAAAAAATCATATTTGAATTGCACAAGTTTAAATAAGCCAGTGATAAGCCAAATAGCCTGCCTCTTGGAGAGCTGGAAAGAGAAAAGGGTCAGGACGGGAAATCATAAAATAAACAAATCACTGCTATGAAAATTTATATGGCTCACCCCACCTCTGAAATGAGAGTTCAAAATAGAAATGCTTACTCCTTACCACTGGCTATTAGATCAAGATGTGCTTAATTCGTGAGTGTGCTGGATGCCATTATTCAGCCATGCTGTATATTTTTCCATAGATCTGAAATATCCGCTGTTTCCTTTGCTGCCTCCTCCCACATACCAGATACTTGAGAGCAAATCTCATTTAGATGATGTTTTGTCTAGAGGCAGCCGAGCGGCTTCGTAATAAGGCAGATGCAGAACACGCAATTTCAAGCACTAGCATTCAAAAGCACAGAGCTAATTACCTGTAACTGGGGAAACAAGGCAGAGACGGATCCCCTGTTTGTGTTCCAGCAGGAGGCGATCAGAAAGGTCTGTGTGCCAGGGCAGAAGAGAGCAAAGTGCGTCCTCGCCAGCACCGCCCCAGGTCCCACCAGGAGCTGGGTGGATTGCAGGGCTGGGGGCCATGGAAGCAGCCCAACCACGTCGCAGGGTGCCATCCTCAGACGTGTGAACTTGGAGACGCTGAAGACTACAAGCAAAATGGCCATGCAGCTACACTGCCGGAGGACGGCCATACCGTACTTTGTAGGAAGTCCTGGCTGCAGCAGAAAACCAACATATGTGGTCCTTCTCAAGACGCAGTACCTGCCATCCCAAGGGGGCCAAAAAAACCAACAAGAAACAAAATAAACACACATTTCGGTTCCTTAGATCATTTTCCCTTCACCTTTTTTTTTCTCTGTTTTTCATTTAACAGTTGGCCATCTCTTTCTTTTTAAACACAGTTGTAAAGTATACCAAGTTTTCGTCACTAATTATTTCTCTTTTTCAGAGAAATAATTAGTGACGAAAACTTGGTATACCTTACAACTGTGTTTAAAAGGAAAGAGATGGCCCAAATGGAGTCTGGCCTTTAGAAAGTCTGACTTTTCTCAAAATTAGCTCATTGCAATTTAGGGGGAAAGTACAGATGGAGGAAGAAGGTCAAAAGTGACAGGATAGGGGTTTCCCTGGTGGCGCAGTGGTTGAGAATCTGCCTGCTAATGCAGGCGACACGGGTTCGAGCCCTGGTCTGGGAAGATCCCACATGCCGCGGAGCAACTAGGCCCGTGAGCCACAACTACTGAGCCTGCGCGTCTGGAGCCTGTGCTCCGCAACGAGAGGCCGCGATAGTGAAGAGGCCCTCGCACCGCGATGAAGAGTGACCCCCGCTTGCCGCAACTAGAGAAAGCCCTCGCACAGAAACAAAGACCCAACACAGCCAAAAATAAATATAAAAATAAATAAATAAATAATTACTATTAAAAAAAAAAGTGACAGGATACACCTAGAATTCTTTTACACTAATAGCAAGTTCTTGGAATTTATAAATATCACCAATCTTTGAAATGCTGGATGGGGAAGACACTGATCCCACACCTTTCCTGTTTCCCTCTGCCTATAATGTCCTACCTACTCTTCCCCATCTTGCAAAATCTGCAGTGTTTCAAACTGCAGCTCCTGGGAGTTTGGTGTTGGTAGATGCAAACAATTACACACAGCACGGATGGACAACAAGGTCCCACTGTAGAGCACAGGGAACCTATATTCAATTGTCCTGGGTTAAACCATAATGGGAAAGAATATTAAAAAGTATATGTGTGTGTGTGTGTATATAACTGACTCACTTTGCTGTACAGCAGAAATTACCACAACATTGTCAATCAACTATACTTCAATTAATAAATAAATTACTCAAATTGCAGCTCCTTTCCTAAGCCTTCCAGCCAGAGTTCACCCGCCCTGCCCCAAACTATTGTCTAATGCTTAGGGGCTACTCCCCTAATTTTCTGCTTTTAATTCTTAGTTATCTTTTTCATGTATTTCTGTTTTAAATGCCTCGACTTGATTGCAAGTTCCTTAAAGACAGAGACTGTTATCACGTGTCTTCTTTGTCATACATCTTTGTATCTTTTCTCCCTCTGAAGTGTTTCCAACTTCAGCTGAAAGTAAAAAGTAGAAGCCCAAAGTTTTCAACACAGGTTAAAGAATATTTGCCCCTCATATGCTTAAAGAACTGCTGGGTAAATTAAACCATAAATCTGAGACAGCAGAGCCATTTCTCCACTGCCTAGCAGACCTAGCTAGTCCAGGTCAATAGGACTGAAGACAAACAAAACAAAACAAAACAAAAAACCCACCATCATAAACACCATGAAATGTGCAGGCTGAAATTTGCCACTAAAGCAAAGCAAAGCTTTCCAAGGACAAAGTTACTTTGAAATCCCATTTTAATTTCTGACATGTAATTATTACTACATAAGCTGGGCTGAGAAAATTTACACTCTTTTTGAAACATAGTCAAGAAAAGTTAATTGCAAGTGTAATATTTTCAGTAAATTATTTGGAAGAATGGGGGATGACAAACATTCTACTCTAGTATAATGTACTGAAAAATTGGTTGTAATCATCTACTACAATCAAACGTGAAGATTACATACATATACATAAATACGTATATATATATGTATTATGCACAAAGTATATTACAAACACATATACTTTTGTTGTTCTGCTTGTTTATTTTGAATTAATTTTATTGTTTGGATTATTAGAGTTTGGACACTGGCCTCATTCCCCACCTAAACTATAAATTGAGAACCAGGGGTCCTGTTAGAAATTCCAATCGGGCTTTCTATAGTTGAACCTCTCACCCCTGCAGTTTATAAAGTGTTTTCACTTTGTTTTGTTTTGTTAATATTTGGAGTTGTCTCTGTCCTCACTTGCTCTCCTCAGCTAGGCATTTCTATGTCCAAATGGTACAGGTTGCATTTTTCATTAGATTAGAAGAAAAGTTCCTGCTTAAAGTTCTTGATTCACTATGAGGCAAATCCTAAACTTGTCTGACTTATTTTAGCAAATTCTTGACATAAAAACTTGAGAACCTGTGCTGCATTTTGCATCATCATGAAAGAGTAGATTTACCTGAAAGAGTTCCCTTTGTGGCTTTAAACTACTTCTACTACATAACAGAATTTAGATTATTTTCCTCCAATGCAAGTTCCCATTTCTGTTTGGTTGGCTTTCTCACGAGTCTGACATCAGTGCCCAGAATGAACAGAAGCGATGGATGTGCACAGGCTCTAATTGGGACTCTAATTATTAAGCTGGATCTTGCTTGGGGGCTGTAATTATGATGTGAAACCGTATTCCCTGTTGCCCACACTGCTACTGCAAGCTAATCCTCCAAGGCCCCAAGTCCGTCTCCAAGGGGTGAACACGCTGACGGGACACCCAGGTGACCTCCTGTTTACCATGTGAAGCCACTGCCGCCAAGAGAGACAAATCCAAGGTCAAGGTTTCACCTACCGTGCTCTGAGACCTCCAAATCCGGAACATTTCTGAGCATACGTGTGGTTTGTTTAACATGTTTCCCTGAAAAGAGCCTGAGAGTCTCAAAAGATGTCTAACTGTACCAATGACTCGTCCACAACACAATTTCTTTCAGAGGAAACTGGGCAAGACTCCACGGAAGGGCCCTGGGACTGCAGGCAGCAAAAACACCCAAGGGCACAGGTGCTGCTTCTCGCAAGCGCCTCTGGTGAGAACATGAAGGGGGCTGTACTCGGGAAGGCCGGCTCTGGGGCCTCCCGCCCGCCGTGGCTGGGAGCTTAGCCACGTCAACAGCAGGTGCCTGAGTCACGGCATAGTCCAGGGAGCAGGCAAGCGGGCCCACAGTCCACACCGTCCCCTGAACCCCGGCCTCGTGGGCAGCACCCCTCCCGTCCAGTCCCGAGAGAAAGCCCACCGCCGCTGGCCCGCTCGCGCGTGACCGAGCACAGGCCACACGCGCTCCACGTGCCAGCAAAGCGGCCCCACGCCCCTGTGAACTGTAGCACACGAAAAATACCTCCTGAGGGAGAGGCCATGAGAGCTGCAGACCTCTGGCAGGAAAGTCATGACATAAAGAATCCACCCAGGCGATCCCAGCGTCGGCCGAGGCTGCTGCCCGCCCTGCTTGCACACGCGCCTGGGTACCAGAACTCGCTGGTGACAGATCACTGCACCTGCAGCTCTGCCGTACTGACTCGTTCATTTTATCAAAGACCAAGAATTTACAACGGTTTGGATTTCTTTGGCTGCCCTGTAAACGGCCATGGGCATGAGTCGTGCGTGGCCACGTAGCCACGTCAGGACACCAGGGGGTTCTGGGAGAAGACGGGTGGGGTGCGATGGTGTGGGGAATCGCCACCACTACAGGTTGAACTGGGTCCCCTCAGAAAGATATGTTGTGGTCCCAACCCCCCGGACCTCACAATGTGGCCTTATTTGGAACTAGGTTTGTTGCAGACAGAATTCATCAAGATGAAATGCAAATCAAAACCACAATACACAACCTCACACCTGTCAGAATGGTCATCACCAAAAAGACAACAAATAACAAGGGTTAGCGAGGATGTGGAGAAAAGGGAACCCTGACACAGTGATGGTGGGAAGGGAAACCGGGGCAGTCACTGCGGAAGACAGTATGGAGGTTCCTCAAAAAACTAAAAACAGAACTACCACACGACCTAGCAGTTCCACTTCTAGGTATTTTCCTGAAGAAAACACAAACACTGATTTGAAGAGATATACACAGCCCTATGTTCATTGCAGCACTGTTTACAATTGCCAAGATATGGAAGCAACCTAAGTGTTCATCAACAGATGAATGGGTAAAGAAAATGTGTATACACACACACACACACACACACACAAAGAGGAATACTGCTCAGCCATAAAAAAGAATGAAATCTTGCCATCTGTGACAACATGGATGGACCTGGAGGGTATTATGCTAAGTGAAATAAGTCAAAGAGAAATACTGCCTGATTTCACTTACATGTGGAATCTAAAAAACAAAACAAATGAACAAACACAACAAAACAGAAACAGACTCATAGAAACAGGTAGTTGTAGAGGCGAGGGGGGTGGGGGGTGAGTGAAATAGGTGAGGAGCTTAAGGGGTACAGACTTCCAGCTACAAAATAAATGAGTCACGGGGATGAAATGTAGAGCATGGGGAATACAGTCAATAATAATGTCGTATCTCTGTATGGTGACAGATGGTTAACGACTTACCGTGGTGATCATTCTGTCATGTACAGAAATACTGAGCCACTATGTTGTACACCTGGAAATAACATAGTGCTGTAGGTCAATTGTATGTCAATAAAAATACAACAGAGAGAGAAAGAAAATGCACACACACAGAGAGAATTCATCAAATGAGGTCACAGAGGAGTAGGGTGGGCCCTTAATCCAATAATGACTGGGTGTGCTTGTAAGAAGATGGTCACATGAAGACAAAGACACACAGAAGGCAGAGATTGGAGTGACACGTCTACAAGTCTAGGAATGTCAGGGCTTGTCAGAAACCACGGAAGATAGGACACAAGCAAGGAAGGCCCTTCAGAGGAGGGCCGCCCCGGTGGCACCTTGATCTGGGACTTCTGGCCCCCAGGACTGTGAGAGAACCAATTTCTGTTGTTGTAAGTCAGTTTGTGGTACTTTTGTTACGGCGGCCCTAGGAAACCGATACAATCACTAAGAATCATGGTTTCTGCTCTACTTTATAATCAAGACAAGTGCTTATTAAAATACTGTTTTGGATGCTGGCTGTAATGTAGCAGCAATTTTCATAATAAAAGACATGCATCGCTTTAAAAAAAAAAAAAGGCTTCCCTCGCAGCCTTTCAGAGCATCCCTGCCTAAGGAAACGGTCCCTCTGATGGGCTCTGGTCCTGCGTTGGGACTTCAGCCCATCCTCACCCGGGTGGTTTCTCTGCTCAACCACAGTCACCTGCATGTCCTGGGAGGAACCTGGGGTTCGGGGGGGAGTGGAGAGGGACAACGTACAAGATCCCAAGTTACCGAGTTGACAAAATGCTGCCTACAAATGTATACATAAAAAAGCATGTTTTAAAAAAAAAAGCATGTTTGTTTATATGACTGCTACCTACACGCGTCCCCGTATGCATTTTTAGATCCTTTAAAACAGCACAATTTTTACTATTTAACATCACTAGATAATTATTCTAAAAACCAAGGTGGTGTGTGGGTTTCAGATCAGTAAAAGAGGCCCTGGAACTAGAGCCTAGCCGGGCCCCCAGGGTCTATGACATCAACCAAACCACAGAACAGATGAGAAACCATTACCATAATGAGCTCTTTCTCCATTCCTCCCAGTAATGAGTCTTCTTGAAGAATTCATTCAAAATTCTGAAACGGTTTCTCTTCAAAAGGAGAAAGATACGCTTATTGAGAAGGGCAGAAACCAGCTCGTATCTGTGTGTGCATATGTTCACCCTCTTGTCTCCTCACCTTTTAGGATGTCTGAAAAGTGAAGGGATCTTCACTTACTCCAGGAGTTCTCCGGCATATCAGCCAACGATTCATGCTTCTCGTTTACCAGGACTGAAAAGAATGCCGACTCCACACGGATTAATGGCAAACAGTTCTGTATGTGATCAAGAACTAAGCCTGCTCACTCAGCCATAAACGAGAACAAACTAATGCCATCTGCAGCAACACGGATGGACCCAGAGATTGTCATGCTGAGTGATGTAAGTCAGACACAGAAAGACAAACATCATATGATATCACTTATATGTGGAATCTTAAAAAAAGGACACAAATGAACTTATTTACAAAACAGAAACAGAGTCACAGATGTAGAAAACAAACTCATGGTTACCAGGGGATGGGGGGAGGGAGGGATAAACTGGGAGGTTGGGACTGACATATTCACACTACTAACATATAAAACAGATAACTAAGTAAGGACCTACTGTACAGCACAGGGAACTCTACTCCGTACTCTGTCATGGCCTATATGGGAAAAGAATCTGAAAAAGAATGGATATAGGTATATGTATAACTGATTCACTCAGCTGTACACCTGAAACTAACATAACATTGTCAATCAACTATACTCCAATAAAAATTTAACAAAAAAAAAAAAAAAAAAGAAAAAAAGGACTAAGTCTGCTCTTCGAACTTCTGGATTCTGTTATTCCACACCCAGCCAACCAGGATCAATTATTAGAAAATACAAGGGACAACACCATTGAGGATTTCGTGACATTTATAAAAGCAAAAAAACACGGTCTATTGCCATTTATTAAATAGTATACACCTTATAAGAATGGAAATTCAATGAGTACATATATATGAGAAAAAAGGTGAAGAAATCTTTAGTCAACTCTACCTAATACTCGTCATCCATTTGGTGTGAAAGAAACCATCTCTTGACTTTATCTAATTAATTAATCAGCTACCATTTAAAAAATATATGGGGCTTCCCTGGTGGCGCACTGGTTGAGAGTCTGCCTGCCAATGCAGGGGACACGGGTTCGAGCCATGGTCTGGGAGGATCCCACATGCCGTGGAGCAACTAAGCCCATGAGCCACAGCTACTGAGCCTGCGTGTCTGGAGCCCGTGCTCCGCAACAGGAGAGGCCGCCACAGGGAGAGGCCTGCGCACCGCGATGAAGAGCGGCCCCCGCTCGCCGCAACTGGAGAAAGCCCTCGCACAGAAACGAGGACCCAACACAGCCAAAAATAAATTAATTAATTAATTAAAAAAAAAAAACAAAATCTACATTAAAAAAATATATATATATGTTAACATTCAACTTCAAAGCTATATATTTTATTTTTTTAAATAAATTTATTTATTTTATTTATTTATTTTTGGCTGCATTGGGTCTTCGTTGTGGCGTGCCGGCTTCTCACTGCAGTGGCTTCTCTTGTTGTGGAGCACAGGCTCAGTAGTTGTGGCACATGGGCTTAGTTGCTCCGCGGCATGTGGGATCTTTCTGGAACAAGGCTTGAACCCGTGTCCCCTGCATGGGCAGGTGGATTCTTAACCACTGCGCCACCAGGACAGCCCAAAAGCTACATATTTTAAAGCAGATGAGCTCTAAATCCAGGACCAGTCACTGCTGTTGACTCGATTTCACAACAAAGCTCTCTGAGCCAGGAATTCTCAGAACCAACAGGAAGGGCTTACCAAGGATACAATTCACCTTGGTCAGGAAACCAGAAAACTGGTGGCAAGACAAGCTGAAATGCTAAGGCTCCCAGTCTACAGCAGAAGAAAAGGAACCTGAAGACAAATGTATCGGTAATGATCATCAATTGTATCCTTCACAGCCTTGAAGTCACCTCATTGAGCTTCAACAGTATTACGAGGCATTCCAGATCGTTCTACAGATGAGAACTACACACAGCACAGAATACTGCCGTGCTCGTAACCATCTCTCTCAGAAAGACAGCATTTGCGTGTGACGACGAAAAGAAGGAAAACGCAGTCACGGGGTGATCACACACCTGACTTCCCGTGGACACAGCCAGCATTTCTGCCTCACTTGAGCACACACCAGTGGGCCAGG
Source organism: Balaenoptera physalus (assembly GCF_965194825.1). Taxonomy (NCBI): domain Eukaryota; kingdom Metazoa; phylum Chordata; class Mammalia; order Artiodactyla; family Balaenopteridae; genus Balaenoptera; species Balaenoptera physalus. Next base: position 325,266 of record NW_028126174.1, read on the forward strand.
GCTGCAATTCCTGCACATGGTTCCCTGGGCTCTCTTCCTGCCCACCCGAGACCCCACAGCCCCTCACCACCCCAGTCACAGAGGTGGGAGAGGGGCCCGAAGCAGAGTGAACGGGGAGCCGGGATCCCAGAAACGTGAAATGGGGGGTCCCGGATGGAGGACATCACGCTGCCTTATTTCCTTACGCGACCTTCATGCCCACGTCACACTTCTAGGGGGAGTGAACGGGTCTGTGTCTGCTACTAGCTTCCAGAAACAAGTTCTGTCCTTACAGAGGCTGCCCAAAGCTGGACAGCTGTCACCAACCTTTGCAATTCACGTGATAAAATACCCTATACATACCCAGACAAGGAGCACATTCCTGTAGGAGAGGCCAGCCCTCACCCACAACCCCCTTCCTGCAAACTCCATGGAGCCCACACGTGGCCACGAGAATCCCAGCGCTACCTGACCCAGATGTTCGTGGTGGTCTAACTGTGAGGACAGAGATTAGCTGGCAGAGGCCGATGGTAGGGGCAGGGGTGCCATCCTCCAGGCCCTGAACGCCCCCCGGATTTCTGCCACAGTTTGTCACTGATGCGCTCACCCCAGAGACTCAGACCCACCGCTGCCAAAGGTAACCCCCTAGAACACGTTACATCATTCTCCAATCAACAAACTCTCCAGTGGTCCCCTGAGCACCTGTAACGCAGCCCACATGCCCTGACCGGTTTGTTCCCCCTAGCAAGAAAGAAAACCCGTCTCTCTGCTCCAATATTACTGAGGGGTCTGGCCATGTTCAGGCCTGTCCTATCCAATCAGATGATAAACTGAAGTTTTATTTCTCGGTATACCTCCCGTGCCCAGCACAGCGCCTGATCCGCACGACAGACTCAGCAAGTACCGGCTGCGCTGAATTAAATTCAGATACAATATTATGAAAACACTGCAGGAAAAAGCATGGCTTTCCATGCATCTAGGAACAACACAGGCAGGCTTCTGGGCCTCTTCAATTTTATGACTCAAATACCCGTCAAGAAGTATTTCCAACTGGGGTCAGAAATGCTCATCGACGTTACCTAAGTGGAGAGGTGAGTATTCTTCTCTGTTACAAAGGAACGATGCTCTTTGGTACTTTTTCCAAGCTGTGACATCCTGCAGGGTTTCCATCATAAGCAGTTAAAAGCAAATGAAGACCTGGGGAGCTTTACTGATCCAATAGAGAGAGACACAGCAGCGCCAAAGATTGATTTCCCACCACGGATGCAGGTTTAGTACAGCCATACAGCAGAGAATCACAGACTGAACAGGCGTTCTCACTGGTTCCTCCACTCTCTCTCCAGTGCTTCTGTGGGGTTCACATATGAGCACCTCTTCCTTTTATAAAGATCCCCCCCAAACTGGAAGTTTCAGTAATACCCCGGCAGCCCAATGTTCATGATCTTTAATAAAAGGAACCACGGCCCTGTAGCTGCTTCCGAAGTGGCACTAACCACCCTGCTCTGTGCTCCAAGGTGGTGCAGGAAAACTGGGCCCCATCTTCTAACTCCTCATCCGCACCAAGACCAAATCAGCTCCTAGAAACCAGAGGCTGGTAGGAGGAAGCACATTTAAATTCTTCATAACACCTACTGTTTTCCTGTGAACGCAAGAGAGTTTTTTACTCTTCCCTTTCCCACCAGGGAGCCCCAATTGGGGGTGGGAGCTTCAATTCCAAATCTAAGTAAGAGTTCCCTATCAGTAGCCTGCCTGACAGTACAAACCGCAGTACTCTTGGAAACTCACATCCAGCTCTGGCCCAATAAAACCCTGGGTACTTGTCAGTGTCTCTGCTTCCCTTCCACCTCTAACGTCCAGGAGTGCTTGGGCATCATCCATCACGTGATGGAGACACTTATTTTTCCTCCCAGTGTGTATCCTTCTACACCCTCCCCCCCCAATTTATTCATGGAAGAGTCTAAGCTTGGTCATCCACTATGAATTGGTGTTATGGCTACATCTAAAATGAAAAAGATTAAGAGAACAAAAAAACCCTCTTTTCCTTGTATTCCAATGTATGATGTATTTTATTTTCCAATCAAGATATTGCTTGTGGGTTATATACTCTTTTCTATGAGCAAAATTTGTAACACATTCATGGGTGTCCATTTTTTTTTAGCTCTGGGGAGACCTATACTCCAAAATGAATTTTGAATTATAAACAAGTCATTGAATCAGTTGCACTGGAAGTAGCAATGTGGCCAGAGCCATCGCAGGAAACGGGGGAGGATGAAGATGAGAAGTTTCGAGGCTTCCAAGAGAACACTTCTGAAAACAATCAAGTTAACTCTCCACACAAACTCACGGGTTCACGGCACACCGCCTCGAACGAGACCCCATCTGCTCTGTGTCCCTCTCCCTCTCGCTGCAATGACCCTACCCTGCTGAGAAAGACCCTCCCACCAACTCCAGCTGGGGAGTTCCACCGAACCATGTGGCAGTGTGTAGGAGGAGACAACAGAACCTTCTCATTCAGGATGCTTTCGGTTGACTTACGTTTCCCCCAGAAGATATACTGAAGTTTTTACCCCCAGTACCTCAAAATGTACCTTGTTTGGAAATATGGCCTTTGCAGAAGGAATCAAGATAACTTCATTACAATGTTCCTTTTCCTCAAAAAAGTCCCAGGTTCATTTCATGGACGGAAATATATGGAAAGACCAGTGCCAATGTACTAGTTTCATAGGGCAAACAGTTTTTTTTGTTGTTTCATAGGGCTACCAAAACAAAGGACCACAAGCTGTCGGCTAAACAGAAACGCATTCCCTCACAGTTCTGGAGCCTGGAAGTCCTAGATCAAGCAGCCGGCAGGGTTGGTTCCATCTGAGGGCTGGGAGGGAAAATCTGTTCCAGGCCTTTCTCCTTGGCTTACAGATGGGCATCTTCATGTTCACATGCATCTGTGTCCAAATCTCCTCTTTTTATGGGACACCAGTCATACGGGATCAGGGGCCACCCCAATGACCTCCCTGGCTTGGTTACCTCTATAAGACTCTACCGCCAAATGAGGTCACATTCCAAGGTGCCAGGGGTTGGGACTCCAACATATCTTTCTTTGCGGGATGGGGGAGACAGTTCAATCCATAACAATGATGTTGACTATATAATATGTAAAGCCCTAATAGTGGCAAGAGTTAACAACAGATGCAGGAAAGGAGAACACTGCTTAAAGACAGGACTAGGGTGGCCTTAGAACTCCTTACTTGGGCTTGTGCTTGGGTAAAACATCTGAGCCTGTATCAGTGGGGGGCAGGCCAGGCCAAGGGCCATCCCACTGTACAACTCCTAAAGGACACACACTTGACCAAGGGATGCTTGACCTAAACACTTTCCATAAATTTGGGGCATATCATGAATTTCTTTCTTTAAAGAAAAAAAAAGGATTCTGTCAGTGTCTATGACTTTGGGCATTTAGATATACTCTGGCCAGTGGGTGGTTGAATATGTGTGTGGGCTAGAGAACCGTGAGAGAGTGGGCATTCACTGTTGTTCCCGATTAACATCTTTGGGAGGAAAAATGCTCCCATAATTTCATAAAGAAAATGAAAAGCAAAGAATTCTATAGGGTCCAGGGGCAGAGGCACTTCAGTCCTCTGAAATCGACAGCTAAGCTCACATTCTAAAATAAAGCAGTGGATATGCCTCAAGCCTAAAGCTTTGTAAACACCCTTCCCCATTTTTATTGGCATTGAATCTGTATTTCTAACTTACTTTCCCGATTCTTCTATCCACTGAGGTCTTATAGCCTCTTCCTCACCATTAGTTTCCCTTATGACTTTCTCCTTATGACTGTTTTCGAATCAATGTCAAAAATGTATATAGCCTCCACCCCATCACCTATAATGAGGTGCTCCAGGCATGATTGGTGTTAAGGGGAACCATGGCATGGGGGCTTCAGGATCCTCCAGCTTATTCCCAGGTCTTCCCTAAAAAGGTTGGGGGAAACTGCAAGGAGACACTTAACGATTACACAGCCCTCTCTACTTGGGTTGGACACCTGCACCTCGTGCGGCTTTACTTTAAAAGTGAGAAAAAAGCACGGCTACAGGACTGCTCGGGGCACGTTATGGACTGTTACATATACCTTGGCGACGACCTAGTCCACACTCGGATTCACAGAGGGAAAGCTCTGTGATGACTTTCCAGCCTCCTGCACACGTCTCATGCACACGCACTTCACACATCCACCAGCCTCCATGAAGAACTTTAAAGTGACATCCAAAACAATATAAAATTTATGCAACCCAGAGAGGGTACCGCGAGATGCTAACGTGTGCATTTCCAGAGACTACGGCACAAGTCATGGGCCGTGCCAGAGGATGGCACTCTAGACGATGAGGAATGAGGACCTGGGGTTCTCTTTCTGCCCCTACAAGATATTAAGCCAGTTTCCCAGGGACCGCTTAACTCCCCTGAACTCAAGAGGCCACAAAGAGAGGGAAGGGCATTCAATGGGCGGCTGCAGAGCCTCAGAGTTGATAGGGCGGTGGTTCCCAAACAGGGGCGGTAACGCCCTCAGAGGATGCTGGACAATGTCTGCAGACGTTCTGGGCTGCCCCGAAGGGAAGGGGCGGGTTCTCCTGGCATCTACCAGGGGGTTGGCTCCTCATGGTGGAGGCTGGCCTGTGCACTGTAGGACGCTGAGCAGCATTCCTGGCCTCCATCCACTAGATGCCAGAAGCACCCTTACCCCCAGCTGTGACAATCAACAGTATCTCCATACCCTGCCAAGAGGCCCCTAGGAGGCAAAACCGCCCTGGCTTGGGACTGCCATTCTAGGGTGAACGGCCCACTTTGCTGACCCATGCCTCCTATGGATACTCGTATTTAGAGGGCTGGCTTGCATGACAAATAATTGTAAACATTTCTTATCTTCCCTACGAGCCATCAGCAACTTGAGAGGAGCCACATCGGAACCATCTTTAGCTCAACATTTTCAAGCACTTTTTAAACACTGCACATCTATTTTTCACCAATGAAGCCACACATTTGCCTGCAACATTCTCCCAGTCACTACTGCAACCGTCTGGTCCCTTACTAGACTAAACAGTCTCCTTGTGATTTTATTTACAAAATAATTTATTTCGTTGAGGCCAGGTGAATGGTAAAATGTCACCAAGTGCAGACTGGAAAAAAACCCCACATGCACAGTGTTTCTGTGTACTTGATTTTTAGCTCTCCTGAAGTTTAGGAGAATGACTTTATGTCAACAATTAAATTAAAACGGAATTACCTAAAACTTCAGGAAGGACACCCCCAACACTTTTTGCATGATTTCATGGTAAACGGTTTCAAATGTAGCACAGTACAAGTCAGACTTGAGGGATACTGTTGCCAGATGTCAGCTGTGAAAATCTTGGCGCTGGTTTAAACTCCGGCTGGTGACCAAACCCATTTGGGGCGCTGGCACACTTAAAAGAAAAAGCACCTCAATTTATAAGTTGTGCTTGTTTCCACTGAGGGTTTTCAATTCCTAAAATGTCCTAGGAATTTGAGCCATGGTTAAGGATTCCCTTTCATGTTTGTCTACCTTTTCCTAAAAGCCAGCAAGACGTTGAAGAGAACGGCACCTAACACGTGGCTCCCAGGAGCCATGAAGTCAGTGACTCTGTCAAGGGAATTATTTATTATATGAACCCTTTAAATCGAAAAACTGAAACAAGATTAACATTTGGGCAAAAAGGTATTTACATTTCAAACACGAAATAATGAGTTCCCTCTTATCAGCAAGGTTGTTAAGCCACTTCGCTGCCAGCAACGGAAATAAAACGTGATGCACCCATCTAACGTTATTACTGACGAGAAAACCTTCACGACTAGAGTCGCTGGACCATTTCCCAGCCACCTGTGGCCGTGGGTGAGCCCCATTTTTGACAGTGTCAGACACGGATAAGAACCGCCAACTATCTCACAGGGCGGGGGGGACAGCCCACCACACAAGAGTCAGGACATGGCTTTGCCACCTCCCTGCAAGGCTCCGAAGCCCCCCTCCCCATTCACTAGGCTGCCAAAGCAACTCTCCCTCCGAAGCGTAACTTCTGGAACCTCATGAAAAGAAAAGCTCAGCTCTGCAAATACAAAGGTGAGAAGGGAAAACATCTCAGAGGTGAGAGACTTCGCAAAGGGAGGGCATGCACCTGCCCAGTCTGTTCTGTTCTATTTCGACGTGTCTACATCTTAACATCACGAAACTTATCTGATTTGACTGTAACTCTGCTTTGCAGACCTTTGAAAGTGTGACACCTCCACTCCCGTAGCTGACAACGAGGTGAGAATGAAATCCAAGTTCTGAAACCTCCGAGTGCCGCTTAAAGGGTTCCGCCTCAGACAGAGGAAATGCAAACTGCGGCATTTGGAGAGTTTGGGGGATGGGGGAGAAGCCTCCAAGCATTCAGGTATGTGCTAATAATTCGAGATAGGAAAGTAAAATAAACCCACCAAGGTACTACATAGTGATTCGAGTATGTGGCTCTAAAAAAAACCCGTTCTGTTTGAAGCTCTAATCTCACAAGACACTACAAGGATCCCTTCAGGCTAAAATCTATTTCCGGTGGATTCTTAAGAAGTTAGTCTCCCAAATAATTCTCCCCCCATCTAGGGAAGGCACCACAAAGAGGGCTAAGGTTAAATTCTTATAATAAACCCCAGAAAGAGAGCAAACCAGGACGGGGCAGAAGCAGCATCAATAGGGAACATTTTCATGGAGAAATTTTCCCAAGAAATTTTTCCAAGTACTATTAATACCAACGCTATCAAATTACCGCCTAGGAATCCCTGAGAACTGGAACACATTACTCTCTGCTTACAATGTGCCCCCTCCCCTTACCACTCTGTTCCTTTTAGAGTAAAGACACCTAGAACCGGGGAGGTTATTACAATAACATATGCACGGATATGAAAAATGGTTTAAGGTGTTTTGTCAGGAATCTCGGACAAGTTCACTCTGGGAGAGTGCCTTGCTTTATAAACTTAATTTTAATACACCCTGGTGCTTCCAGGACTCTGACTTGTGATGCTCTATCCTAAGAAATGCATTTCCTTGAATAACCGCACCAGTGGAGTCTCTCTGCATCCCATTTTAAAGGTATGGGCTCCGGGGGGCTGTCTCAGGTGGGGAGGCAGTAGGCTCTGGGGGTGAGGCCAGGGCAGGTGCAGGCATGGGAGAGGGGAAGCAATGGTAGAGGCAGGGCAGTTAGGAGGTGAGGGAGGGGAAGGGATGGAGATGGCGTACGGCAGAAGACGGGCCCTGGGTAGAGGGTGGGCTTGGGGAAGGGTGGGGTGCAGTAGGGAGATGGAGGGCTTTGGGTTTGGGAGGGCAGGGAGCTGGGTGCAGGACGGGGAGTAGGTGCAGGACAGGTGAAAGGGCACCAGGGGGAGGGGAGCGGGTAGGAGAGAACCCGTCCCCAGACCACAGCCATTCCTGTGGCGCCCACCTGGCCTTACACCTCCCCACACTAGATCTGGGCAGCAGGTAGAGGTGGGTGACACCTGGGGCACCAGGAGGCCTCCATCTGCTAAATGAACTTCAGCTGCTGTTCTTCAACCTGGGGGCATTCCAAACAGGTGAGCACTGTCACCCACCACCCCTTCCATCCATCGTTCCCTCACCCCAGACACTGTATGGTACAAGCAGAGCGTATCTGAATGTACTCCGTGGTGTTCGAGGGGTTTCCTCGCATTCAGGGGCAGGAAGCTAGGCTAACCCGTGCGGGTACACCCCCTTCACCATGGAGACACCTGCGGACTTCACAGAGGTGTGGTCTGCTTCAAGTTCCTAAGCAGGACTTAGGGATGCCTGAAGACAAGAAGAAGAATTTGCTCTCATTAGGGCAGTAGCCAAGACTTCATTTGACACCATGCGTCCTATTTATTCACCCCTGAAGGCGTGAAAAGCAGCCGATTTCTCTACAATACAGAACACAGAAAATATCCCAGCTGAATTCTTCACCACCTTCGTGTCGGATGTGCCCTAATCTTCTAGTGACGTGTCAACACCAGGATGGGACAGCACCAGACCCCCGGAAGCCAAAAAGATGCCCACCCACCTCCCACCCCAGACACATATTTATTTTTCCCCTCAAGTAGAGAGGAATTATGTAGATTGCATCGCAGTGATCCAAGACCCAGAAAAAAGTCCTCCTTAGAAATCAGTTACAAATGGTGGTGATGAATCACGCTTAAATTGATTTTTTTTCACGGCTGTGGCTATTCTCATGTAAAAGAAAAAACAGGAAACATGAGTTTTAAAAGGCACTGGATGAGATATACAGAAACAAATATTAAATCCCTTTATTTGAAATTAAAAAGTCTAACAATTCCTTGAGAAGGCAAGATAAACACCTAGGGAAGAGGATGTAGCTGAGCCAAGTACATCCTGAAGCTACAAACTCTCCCGTGGGGGGGGACGGGGCCTGTGCCCGTCCACTAGTTTGTAGTCAGTGCTCAAAGCAATGCCCCACCTGGTACAAGCTCGGGAAATGCTGGCTGAATGATGAAGAGAGGGAAGAGGGGAGGAGGGAAGGGGGGGGGGAGGGAAGGAGGGAAGGAGGGAGGGAGGGAGGAAGGAAGGAAAGGAGGGAGGGAGGGAGGGAGGTAGGGAAGGAGGAAGGAAGGAAGAAAGGAAGGAAGGAAGGAAAGAAGGAAGGGAGGGAGGGAGGAAGGAAGGAAGGGAGGAAGGGAGGGAGGAAGGAAGGGAGGGAGGAGGGGAGGGAGGGAGGAGGGGAAGGAACGAAGGAAGGAAGGGCTCTGTCTGGTCTGACTAGGTCAGACGGGGGCAATCCCATTACGAAGGTATCAAAGAGACAAAGTACCACATCCCACGCCCACCCCTCCAGAAGCGAGGTGTGAAAACAGGCAACATACGTGAAAACTCAGAGGAAACGTCTCTCCCATGCAGCACATGGTACAACATGTAACATGGGAAGACCCACGAGCACTCTGGCCTCTGGCACCCCGACGTGGGCAGTACACTGACCGCTGTTCTGAAAGGAGAGGCGACCACATGCTGGCCTAGTAGTCAGCCATAAGAAGTGATGGAACCGTGACACAGGCTACAACATGGAAGGACCCTGGAAACACTGTGCCTGGGGAAATAAGCCAGACACGAAAGGACACGTATTATATGATTCTACATATATGCGGCAGCTAGAATAGTCAAATTCTTAGAGACCGGAAGTAGAACGTAGGTTACAAGGCGCTGGGGGCAGGGAGAGATAGGGAAGGGTGAGGTATTGTTTCACTGGTTCAGAGTTATTTGGGGGCGATGATGAAAAAGTTGCAGGTAGAGATGGTTGGCTACACAACATTATGAATGTATTTAATGCCACTGAACTGTACATTTATGAATGGTTAAAATGATATTGTTATGTATATTTTCCACAATAAAAACAAAAAAAGAGGGCCTTCCCTGGCGGTCCAGTGGTTAAGACTCTGCACTTCCAATGCAAGGGGCGCGGGTTCGATGCCTGGTTGGGGAACTAAGATCTCACATGCCACGGGGCGTGGCCATAAAATTTAAAAAAAAGAAAAAATACGTGACTGGATATGAAAGTTTTCATAAATACTAGGTAGTCTCTTTGACCTGCTATACAAATAACGACCCAAGGGTTAAGATTTCGTAACTATCCACAACCAAGGTGGGTGAGAAGTCCCAGGTTCGAGAAGCCACAGCTACACCCCAGGAGCTGTGACACGATCTCACTCCTTTGAAATGCTGCATAGTTAGCATTTGGCAGCAAGGTCGGCGCCTCGGGCAGTAAACAGAGTGGACACGTGGGAAGAAGCAAAGGAAGAAGGATGCAGAGCAGTGGGTAACGATAAACGTCAAGAAGGCAAAGATTATGAAGGAAAAAGCAGACGCAGGAGACAGGAACAGGAGTCAGCAAGAAGAGAAAATATGGCATCAATAGATAAGGAAATTTATAGAAGCTTAAGGGAATGAACGATTAAGCAACGCATTTGCCTGTGGAAAACTGAGTTTTACAATCCTATTCAAAACAACGTAGATTACCACAATAAAATCAAAGCTGTTCTTCGGGTGACCAAGTGGCTTTGTTTCACTCATTAATAAACGAGCTGGCTGGTTCCCAGGCAACGCTCTGGACCAGCACCTGCCCCCTGGGCATTCTCCCTGGTCCCAGCTGCACGGAAGGCCCCATTTCCCAGACATGCCCGAGGAGTACATGCGGCCCTCTTAGGCAAGGATGCCTGCCTCTGGACTCCAGAAACCTCTTCGTCACCGGTGCGCTGGCTCAGACGTCACCTCCCCGACCTCCAGAAGGCAGGTGCAGCCCCACACAGCTGTCATCACCCCGCAGGAGGACGAGGACACTCAGGGGCCCCCCCTTCCCAGCAGAAGGGGCAGGGCTTTGCACCCCGTCAGGCATTCCCTAAGACGGCTGACGACTGGCTGGTCCTCTGCACTCCCCGACCCACCCCACTGCCACCACTTGATTATAATAACCGGCACAGAGCATGAGTCACTACGTCATCCTTGAATGAATACATACATGTCAGAATAACAACGATTTAGTCCGTAAGTATAGCAACTGGTAAGAGACAGCTTAAATCAGCTGGGACAAGGGAGAGCGGTGAACTGGGAGATAGAGCCTGGCATCTGAGCAGAGAGAGGCAGACAGGAGGCTGTGCGACTCCGTGACCTCTTCTGCTACAAAATGAGGACAGAAGAGAACATCAAATGGGCCTAGTGGCTGCTGAAGGGCCAGGCATTGTGCTAAGTGCTTTCCGTGGACAACTGCATTTAATCCTCATATGAGGGGAAAGATGTTCTTTGACAGAGCACAAAACTTAGGCTTAAAACTTGGAGCTTTTGCTCAAGAGCACATGGAGTGAACAAGAGTCCCAGCTGGGATGGCAGAGCCCGAGAAATGTTGGACCAGCTCCATCTCTGGGATCTGTACCGGGTCTTCCCTGCTGGGTTCCTCCTGGCCCCGACCCACTTTTTCCGCCACTCCTCCCTCCACAAGCCCCCCACACCCCATAATGACTTGGATTGGGGGTAGCCCCTGAGGCTCTGAGGGATGCCCCCAGGGGCATCCTTTGCCCTATGGGATGCGCCAATCAGGACTCAAACAGCCCCACCTTCTCACTGGTGTCTCTTAACATTGCTAAGAACGGGAAGGAGGGGCCCCTTCCAGTGAGGTTGAGGATAAGACTACAGATCAACCAGAATGACATGCAGCGCTGATTTAAAAGCTAAATTCAGAATATCCCTGAACAGCCGTACTCATAATAAGCAAAGCAAAAGTAAGGGGAAAAAAATCTTTAAAAATTCAAATGCCTTTAAAAGATGCTGTGTTTTGAACATGGGTGGATTTTCTTCCAAGGAGAGGAACACTGCAAAATGAACTTCCTTAAAAAAAAGTGCAAATGTTCAGAATTCCAATGTAAAACCAGCCCTACCTCTGTGACATTTTGTTCAAACTAAATAAGGTCTCAGTTGATAGTTTTGCATGAAAATACATTTTGGTACATTCTTTACAAAGAAACATAACTGCTAAAAGTTATGGCAACACCAACCAAAACATTAGTTAATCATATTAAATCGTATGTAAAATAATTCCTTGGGAAAAAAAAAAAACCCTCTTTGTTTTAAAATAAGTTTAGACTTATAAAAAGTTGCAGAAATACTAGAGAGTTCCCACGTAGCCTTCACCTAGCTTCCTGTTGTGTTAACATCCTAAATAAACATAGCAATGGTCAAAACAAAGAAATCAACACGGGCACAATACACCTAACTAAACTACAGACTTTAAGCAAACTCACAGGTCCTTTTTCTGTCTCCGATTTCCATCCAGGACCCCACAACCCATTGATCTGTGATAGTCACCCTTTCTTTCCTTGCCATTCAAAGCCAGACTCTTTGGACGAGCACAAGAAGTTATTTCGTGCACGAGAAGTTATTTCGTAGAATGCCGCCCCCCACCCCACCCCCCCGTTTGGGTTTGTCCAATTCGTCTCTCGATTAGATGCAGGTTATGCATTCCGGGCAGGAACACCACAGAAGTGATGCTGTGTCCTTCTCAGGGCATCACATGATGTCACTATGCCTTATTCCTGGTGAGGTTATCCATAGCAGCTGGGCTCAGGTGGTGGTATCTGCTGAGACTCTTCCCCATAAATCACTGCTCTCCTCTCCTTGGTAATCGGCAAATATCTTAGGGGAGATACTCTGAGCCCATACTAGTATTACGGCATGATTCTTACACGTTAGGGATATAAAAATTACCACATGGCTAACAATGTATACTTTAAATGGTTAACATCATTTGTATCCTTTTCAAAAGGAGAACTCCCAAGAGGAAATCTTTAACAACCCAATTTTTAAAAAGAACTTTTGAGTTCAATCATTGATGAAGAGTTAAGCAAGAGTAAGTACAGGGCTTCCCTGGTGGGCCAGTGGTTGAGAGTCTGCCTGCCAATGCAGGGGACACGGGTTCGAGCCCTGGTCTGGGAAGATCCCACATGCCGTGAAGCAACTGGGCCCGTGAGCCACAACTACTGAGCGTGGGCATCTGGAGCCTGTGCTCCGCAACGGGAGAGGCCGCGACAGTGAGAGGCCTGCGCACCACAATGAATAGTGGCCCCTGCTTGCCACAACTAGAGAAAGCCCTCGCACAGAAACGAAGATCCGACACAACCATAAACAAACAAACAAACAAAAAAGAGTAAGTACAATGCTTAAAATGTCAAGGGATTAGCTGTGTCTGAGGAGGAATCCAGGCAGCTGAGAGCAGCAAGAAAGTCAATCCCAAAAACACATCCTAAGAGGAAGCCTTGGTCCATGAGGCATCTTGCCAGGAATCTATCCGAAGGACGTTCCGAATCATCACTTAATTTTGTGTAATTTTTATCCTGAGTATAAACAAAAGTTCTCTTAGAGTATCCATTTCAAAATGATACTGTAAATACAAGTAAGTTGAGGGCTAAGTTTATTGCCAATAAACACTTTCACTAAAAAGAAGAATGATTTCTGTACCCCATACATTGTTTTAAAAAAAAAGTCTATTCGTCTTAAAAAATGAGTTACGATGCCCTGTGGTAGAAAACGCCCACATGACCTGAAGTCACAAGCAAACTAGCATCCTAGACCCATCACTGAGACCTAAGAGCATGATTAGTTCATCTGCAAGCATCGGTCTGCAACCCCGATGGGGCTCAACCCAACGGAAAGACCCCTTCAGATGGGCATGGTGGGTGGGGTACAAATGAGAAGCAGGGCCAACTTTAGCATACTTAAAGAAATACACTAGAGACACAGTTATGTAAAGTTTTAAAATACATGTAAAACTCTAGTGAAAAAATAGTGTGTTCTTAGAGCACCAACAATTTGCTTAAATAATTAAAAAGGAGTGGATGTACAGTCTTACAGACACACGGAGATCATCCAATACACAGTTTACTTTCTAAGACTTCAAGCAAACGCATCTCATGAACCTGCACTATAAACCGTAGCCGGTTTCCTTGGATTTGGAGCCAGACAGGGTTCTTCCCCAGCCCCACTGCTCGCAAGAAGTGTGACCCTGAGCAAGTGCGCTCACTTCCCTCCTGGGGATGGGATGACAGGTAAAACCACCTCTCAATTAAAGGCAACCATCTGTATAATGAACACGTTCCAGCAAAGATTTTCTGGTAGCTGGTGAGTTAATCAACTCAGCACATTTGGCTCAGAGTTAAGCTCACAGTCACTGGGTGGGGTGAATGGTGTCCCCTGAAAAACGTACGTTGAAGTTGTAACTCCCCGTACTCGTGAATGTGACCTTATATAGGAATCAGGTCTTTTGCAGATGGAATCAAATTAAGATGAGGTCATACTGGACTAGGGCGGGCCTTAAGTGCAATGACTGGCGTCTTTGGAAGAGAAAGGAGAGATTTGGAGACATAGACACCTGGAAGAAGGCCGTGTGAAGATGAAGGCAGAGACTGGAGTGATGCGACCACAAGCCAAGGAACGCCCGGGGCCACCGGAAGCTAGGAGAGAGGCATGGAGTAGATTCTCCCTCAAAGCTTCCAAAAGGAACCAACCTTTCCAATACTTTCATTTTGAACTTCTGATCTCCTGATCTGTGAGAAAATCCATTTCTGCTGTTTTAAGACCCCCTAGTTTGTAGTAATTTGTTTACAGCAGCCAGAGAAAACTCATACAGGATAATGATGGTATTTGGTAAATACATTTTAAAAAATACTTCTATATTAGAGATACATCCGAAAATACTCAGGGGTGAAATAACACGATGCCTGAGATTTGCTTTAAATTACTCTAATAAAAAGAAAAAAAAACAGTGAGGGGACAGGTGACACCAGCTCATGAAATCTTGACAGTGGTTGAAGCAGGGTGAGGGGGAATATACCAAAATATTCTATACACTTTTGTATGTTTGACAATTTCCATGTTAACAAGCTAACAGTGTATATGTCACACGTTAGCCGACTAGCATCTAAACTATATATGCAGCGCTGTCCCAATCTTTAACCAATGCAATCAACTTTAATATCCAATTTTACTTACTAGCCTCTTTGAAACAGGAACAGCAGCAAAACCACGGGAACCCCATTCATTAAAGCAGCCATCACATAGCGACGAATGGCCGGTAATCATCCAACTCAGTTTCTTGAAATAAACCTGAAATTCATAAACCTCAACTCCCTATATGCTTGATCAGATAAACAGTATCACAAGCATCACGGACTTAGGTGCACTGGATAAAAATAAGGAAGTCTTTTTTCTAGGCACTAGGGCCGTAGCGCGCAAACAGAACTAAGAAATGGAATCAACACGTTGAACGCTTGACCCTTTCCTAAGGCTACCCCTGTGGGGATTAGGTTCCCCTGGGGAGCATCAGCAAAGAAGCGTTCAGCTTATAGACCTAATGAATGCAACGCGGGCGGGTCCAACAATATGACCATCATATGAGAGATCGCACTTCAAGTGAGTACGAAAACACTGCTTAAACATTCACTTGCTGTTCTGAAGCCATAATTAAGGCTGTGAGTGTACTGGCTGGGGGCCTTCACAACACATCTCATTTGTGCAGTGGAAGCCACAGGCATCTGCTACCCGGTCTCCAACCCTCGGGAAATGGACAGCAACATTCTGGTAACGATGCTGAAGTTTCCCGATACGTTCATTTAGCAAACGCGGGCCTGATTCTCATAACCCCTCCTCGGGGAACACTGGGCTCACGCTTCACCTAAACTGCCCTGGAAAGAAATGAAACCGGAGGGGCAGCCCTGAGTCAGCGTCCTTCAGGAGAAACCTTGGCGAAACCTACGTGAAAAATGAGATGAGAAACACAGTCAGGGGGACCTCCCTGGTGGCGCAGTGGTTAAGAGTCTGCCTGCCAATGCAGGGGACACGGGTTCGAGCCCTGGTCCGGGAAGATCCCGCAGGCCGTGGAGCAACTAAGCCCATGCGCCACTACTGAGCTCGCGTGCCACAACTACTGAAGGCCACGAGCCACAACTACTGAGCCCACGTGCCGCAACTACTGAAGCCCACGTGCCGCAACTACTGAAGCCTGTGAGCCACAAGTACCGAGCCCACGTGTCACTACTACTGAAGCCCACACACCTAGAGCCCATGCTCCACAACAAGAGAAGCCACCGGAATGAGAAGCCCGCACATCGCAACCAAGAGTGGCCCCCTGCTCGCCGCAGCTAGAGAAAACCCACGCACAGCGACAAAGACCCAACGCAGCCAAAAATAAATAAAATTAAAGAGAAAAAAAAAAAGAAACGCAGCCAGGCCTTGGCCGGGCTGGGCCAGGCAGCAGACCTCCAGCAGCTCACAGGGGTCCCTGCTTCGCTCAACAGGCAGCAGGCTTCCTTTGACTTGACCCTCACATTTCCAACTTCCTTTCAGAGTTCGGGGACCTGCACAGCTGGCCCGTGTACAGGGACCTGGCCCTCTCCAAGGAGACAATCTTTGGAGAGAGCCATTCCTGCAGCACCGAGCAAGTGGAAAGCACCCTAGGCCAGGGTTTCTCAGCCTTGGCACCGGTGACATTTGGGGCTGGGTGGCACCGTTGTTGGGACCGTCGTGTGCACTGCAGGGTGTTGGGCAGCATTCCTGTTCTCCACCCCAGAGATGAGGGGAGCGCCTCCCTCCCTGGGACAACCCAAACCATCTTCAGACATTGCCAAGAGTCGCCGGGGGGCAAGATCCCCCTTCAGTGAGAACCAGAGCCCTTGAAGGCTCCTCACTGGAGCCTAGTCCAGTTCTGGAATGTTCCGGAGCCAAGTGTGAACTCTGACTCCTTTTGATGCGTCCTGGTGGACAAGAAATGGAAGAACCAATCATAACAGAGAGCACGAGAAAAGAACTTGCAGATGTGCAAGCTCACGAGTTTAACCGACTCACTCAGACGGCCTTTGGGAAGATGAAAAAAAACTGTTCCTGTGCAACGTCAGGCCTCACGTGAAAGGGGTCTTTACCATTTTCACTCAGCAGGGCTGTCATTTCTAGGGACTCAAGATGGATGTGCGATAATTTTTCCAAGAGCAACAAGAACCACAGCAGTACTAATAATGACAGGGGTTAAATCAATATGATTTTAACGAATATCAAGGCTGGTACCAGGGAATTCCCTGGCGGTCCAGGGGTTAGGACTCCGTGCTTCGACTGCAGGGGGATGGCTTCAATCCCTGGTCAGGGAATTAAGATCCCGCATGCCAGGCGGCACAGCCAGGAAAAAAAAAAAAAAAAGCTGGTACCAGTGTGGTTCCCTTTACTTTCATGAACCCACTTAAAAGATCCCCTCTGTCATCTCCATCTTCCCGTTCCCTTCCTCAACCTTCTGTCACTCCCAGGTGCAGAAGTGCTCACATCCAGCGTGGGAAATGGCTGTGGGCTCCCTCCTTGCTGTCTTCTAGGGGGGTGGGGGGGGGGCGGGCAGGGACTAAAAGGCTGACTTGTTGAGAGGAGGTCAGGGTGTAAACCAGCTAGCAGTCCCATGCTGCTCACTTCTCTTCACGGCCGCACGGGGATCCTAGCCCGCCAGATCCGGAACCCCCAAATGCAGAGGGCATCCCGTGCTGCGTAAAGGAAAATGACAACCAGCTCTTAGCGACTCACGGCCCCGTCGTTTCCTCCCTCAGCCTCGCAAGAATAAACAGGGCGTGCTTTCGAGTCCCTTCTCGGCTCACATACGGGATCTGAAAAGTCAATCTAATTATTCTGGTTCCGATTTCCAGTTCTATCGGTAAGCGTCGACGCAAGATATGTCAAGGCCAGTCCCTAGAAGACATAAAATCGGAATCCTAGAAGCTGCGCCTTCGCTACCCCACAGGCAGGTGTCCTAAAGCCCCTTTCACACCAAATTTAAGACTGGAGCTTGCGACGAGGCCTGGGTGGGCTTCCCAGTGCATCGATGGTGGAGATACAGTCCGCAAAGTTCAGCTCTGTTACAGCTTCTTGCATCACGTTGTTGTGGAGATGAATTCTGTTACAACAAGACGCCTCAATTCTCTGCTGAAAAGGAATTTATCTGACACCTCCCTCCCCCTCTCTGTGGTTTTATTTTCCATGGCTGGCACACAGAGTAATTCACACATTCACAAATATTTAGGGGAAAAAAACACAAAACAATAAACTGCCTGGAACTGGAACAAAATGCCTGCTACTCTTCACTTTAAGGCATTTTACATTAAATAGGATCCAAAATCCCCCCGGGGTTTCAAGTTGCCACGGAGCTTATTTTTGTGAATGATTTCAACTTAACTCCTAGGATAACTGTCTTATTAAATTGCTGACACATCTGTCCCACTTAAATCTATGGTTTCTGCAAACAGGATAAAAATGACTTCCATAGAATAGAAGCATCATGGTTTCATTTCTTTTTCCTCTTATTATCAGTGTTATCTGTTTGGCAAGCTGTCCGAGCTTCCTCAGGATGACAGAGGTCGCAAGACTTTGCAGTATCCTTAGAAGAAACGGCCCGTTCAGTTCCACGATGCCAGGAGCGGCCTCGCTGCCGAAGCGGCCCCTGCACCTGCCGCGGCGACCCGTCTGTGCTCGAGCACAGGACGCCGCTTGTCTGACTGCAGCATCCCGTTCCGGTCTGCACCACCGACAGAGCCCTTTTCAGCCCCGCATCTCCCAGGGCTCCTTCCCGCTTCCTCCAGCTTGGCGCGATGCAGCGCTCAGCCTCGACCCTCAAACGTGCACGCGGTCCTCACGATGCCCCGTCGTTCTCGGGACCAGGGCCAGCTCCCACGGCAGCAGCTTGCTTTGGGGGGGAGGGCTGGGGGTGCTGGGAGGTGGGGGACCGCCTCCAGCTGGGGTGCGTGCCGGGCCGTTTACTACACCCAGGAAACGTTCTTAAGAATTCCCTCACGGCCCTAACGAGACGTGGGTGCCCCTCTGCGGCTACCCAGCGGACACGGGCTCGACACTGCCAAGACGGGTTCGCAAAAAAGGACCTTTCCAAATGCTTTCTGAGTATCTTGGAGGGGTAAGTCACCAAACCCGAAGTGACGAGGACACATCCAGGCCCCATGGCCGTCTCCCGCCACGCTGGTGACCAGGGAGGGGCAGGGTTCCCGTAATTCAACTTGAGAGAAAGCAGCGCAGAGCAGGGAGGACTTTGTGGCTTCTGTCACTTAAAAGGACACTCTCAGACTGACCCCTGACAAACGCCGCCTTCCTACCGTACACTCAGTGGACCAGCACACGGGGGGCGGGCGCCCCACTCACCGCCTCCGCCTTGGTCCCACCGGGCGGCACACTTGCCCCGGTTCGAGCCCGTGAGCAAGCTCCCTCTCGCCATTTACAAGATGGGGCCGCGGCCGTCTGCGCCCCATGGAAGGACCAGGCCAGCCTCGTGAATCTGCAGCAGGGTTTCTCCCCCACGGCACTGGTAACATTTGGGACCAAATCACTCTGTGGGGGGCCGTCCTGTGCACCACAGGATGCTGAGCAGCATGCCACCCACTAGATGCCAGGAGCTCCCCTGCCCCCCGGCGGTGACAACCCCAGAACGCCTGCAGACACTGCCAGATATCTGGGGAGGCGGAGGGGCGGCAAACGCAAACCACCTCCTCAGAGAACCACTGCTCTCAGGGGTCAGGGACCACACAGGTTTCCAGGTATCCCCCCAGATAAAGGCCCAGGTCAGTCTGGCTCTTCTACAGACGCATCTTGTCTCCTGCCACCACCGCGGGCCTCACTGAACTCACCCATCAAATCAGGCTCCTGATCTACCCGCTCTGTCCACGAAGGGCAACCCCTGGCCACATGTGGCTCTTTAATGTTAAATGAATTAAAATGAAACGAATCTAAAATCCACTTTCTCAGGCACACTGGCCACATTTCAAGAGCTCAAGATCCACACGGGGCCAGGGGCTGCTCCACCGGATGGCACGGGTGTGGAACGACCCCACCTTCCTAGGAAGTTCCATCGGGGGCGGCTGCCCGAGGCCATCCGACGGCGTTCATTACAGTTCTAACGCCACGCGTGCTTCTCGAGGGCCTCAGGAGAAGAATGACCGGGAGGCAAATTAACACCAGGCACGATGGAGGATGTAGGCTCGGAAAAATAAGAGTAACTCATTGCAAAGAATGTGGCGGTTCTTAAAGATTTAAAGAATGGGAATTTCCACAAACTGACCACTGGACCCTTGGACAAGCTGGTAATTTTAAGAACTGTATTTTTTAAAAACAGGAAGTCGAGAGAGAAGGCATTTATTCCAAATTTACAGGCTCTACATGAAAAATGTATGAACCTGGAAAATACTTAGATGGGCCTAAAAATATAGTCTAGGTTAAAGGAAAAGGGTTGCACCTACCTCACCCAAACAAGCTACGTGGGCCCATTTAAATGACCTGCTGCACCTCATCACGTTACCCGACCTTCCCTGATTAGCCTGCTCCCAGTTCTCTGCTCCTGGAGTTCTCCAGGTCCGTCTACAAACCTGTTTCCATACTGCACCGCCTTCAGCAGGCCTGGCATCTGCCCAAGTGTGCGGCTCACAGCGTCCGAGGCATTCCTGGGTACAGCACACTCATGTGCCCTGGCTTGTCCCAACCCAGGGAAGGACGCAACAGCTTCCAAACTTCAAATAGCCCTGTTGTGCTATACTCTGGGGGACGGGGCGGGTGCTAAAAGACAAAAACACATTTCCAAGGATACTTGTCTTAAAAATCCTTAACTTGAAAAAATGTACATTTTCATCTTAAAAACCTCCCTTTGTTATTGGGTTGGCCAAAAAGTTTGTTCG
Source organism: Balaenoptera physalus (assembly GCF_965194825.1). Lineage (NCBI taxonomy): Eukaryota > Metazoa > Chordata > Mammalia > Artiodactyla > Balaenopteridae > Balaenoptera > Balaenoptera physalus. Next base: position 345,519 of record NW_028126174.1, read on the forward strand.
GGGTTTTCCGTAACCTCTTACGGAAAGAACATCTAACATCTTTCTGGCCAATCCAATATTTTGAGAGCGAACGGTTCACTGGGTCATTTTGATCTTACGTTTGCACACATCCACACAAAACCCTGTACTGGAATGTTCACGGTAGCATGATTCCCATGGTCAAACCGTGGAAACAACCCATGTCCATCAACTGATGAATGGATGGACTAAATAGGGTCTATCCCTACAATGAAATAGTATCATTTGTCTATAAAAAGGAATGAAGCACGGACACATGCTAGGGCACGCACGAAATCTTGAACACGTTATGCAAAGTGGAAGAGACAAGTCACAAAAGGCCATGTATCATATGATTCCATTTATGCGAAAAGTCCAGAATAGGCAAATCCACAGGGACAGAAAGCAGATCTGCAGTTGCCAGGGGCTGGGGAGAGTGAGGAAGAAATGCGGAGTGACTGCTAAGGGGTATGGGCTTTCTTTTGGGGGTACTGAAAATACTCTAAAATTAGACTGTGGTGACGGCTGTACAAGTCTGTGAGTACCCTAAACACGATCAAATCATACACTTTAAGGGGGTGAATTTGATGGTATGTGAGTCATACCTCAATAAAGCTGCTGAAAAAAGTGGCTCTAGCTGAAGTGGCTACAAGACATCCAGCCTGAGCCATGAATCACAAATGCACTAACACAGTTCATTCCTTCTCTGAGACAGTGGATGCAGTCAGCAAGCAGAGGATGTTTCCACTCTAGGGAAGAGAGAGAGAGAGAGAGAGAGAGAGAGAGAGAGAGAGAGAGTGTGTGTGTGTGTGTGTGTGTGTGTGTGTGTGTGTGTGTGGCAGGGGACACTCACTTTTGATAATCACTTCTGCAGTATCAACAGAAGGGAACATTTTCACAGTCGTTTCTGCACTTTCTCCAAGGAACATTCTTTCTTGCTGGGGGACAGTGGACACACGGGGCAGGAAGTCTGTCCCAGCCGTGACTCTGGGATTCCAAAAGCGATTCCAAAACGCAGTAATTCGGCTGCCATTTCCAAAATCCCTGCACGGCCCGGTACACCCCACTCCGTTCGTCCTGCAGGTGCTGCAGTCCTGTCGATGAAGTCCTGTGACGCCGGGAGGGGCGCCCGCTCGCCGAGCCTCGCGTGCACCCTACCTGGCTGACACAGAGCCTGTGGTGCGGACACTCCTCAACCTCCAGAGACTAAATGGACCCGAGAACCTGCTTTAGCCACTGGGACCCCAAAGCCTCCCGGGGATGCGGAGCAGCTCTGCCCATGCCCGGGCTGCTACACGAAGGAGGCATCTCACTCTCCTCTCAAAGGGAGTGCACGGCTGCAGCATCACAGCATCAGGACCAAACCAGAGAAGACACGTCGCAAGAAGCAGATCCCTGACAGGGTGACGTATTTTGTGGCACATCAGGTCACGCCAGCCCTTGCTAGCCACAGTCCAGAATTTCTTTATTCACAGCTCAAGAACTCACCGCAGCTGCAGAGTTTACAGGTTTCGAGCGCCATAAATCCATCTGCCCCCTGCTTATCTGAATTTCATACAAGATTAATATTCTACCTACATCCACTGACAAAGACAAATAGCTACAGCACGCAAAGTGACAACATTCTATGTCAGTAAACACTGTGACAAGACTCAGCTGAAAACACATTTGCAGCTTAGATTTGGTGTTTTAGAGGAACATACGTTTTGTAAACCAAACACTATGTGGTCACATAGAAAAATGCCTTCAAAGTGGATGGAGGTCTTCCCTGGTGGCGCAGCAGTTAAGAATCCGCCTGCCAAGGCAGGGGACACGGGTTCAAGCCCTGGTCCGGGAAGGTCCCACATGCATCCCACGGGAGGAGCAACTAAGCCCGTGCGCCACAACTACTGAGCCTGCGCTCTAGAGCCCGTGAGCCACAACTACTGAGCCTGCACTCTAGAGCCCACGAGCCACAACTACTGAGCCCGAGAGCCACAACTACTGAAGCCCGCGTGCCTGGAGCCCGTGCTCTGCAACAAGAGAAGCCACCACAATGTGAAACCCGCGCACAGCAACAAAGAGTTGCCCCCCCTCTCCGCAACTAGAGAAAGCCTGTGTGCAGCAATGAAGACCCAACGCAGCCAAAAATAAATAAATTAAATAAATACATTTTTTAATGTATTTACTGTAAAAAATGTAAAAAGCTTTACATTTAATGTAAAAAAACTTTAAAAAAAAGTGGATGGAAAAATATTAAAGGTCAGGAAATACCCAGCCCTTTATCACTGTCAAATGCAGTGCCTCCCATTAGGTTTGTAAATGAAAGAATGAAAGTAACCAATAATGTAATTAATTTAACAAAGAAAAAAATGTGAATCACACTTAAAATTAATCAGCAACATAAAAATAAAGACTAAATGCGTACCCAATAATGTAATTAATTTAATAAAGAAACTATAAGTTAAAACTTGAATCATACTTCAAATTAATCAGCAACATAAAATAAACCAGAAAATCCTTCTGCTGTGAGGATCTGCCTTTCAAATGAAGCTTTTCTTTAGGTTTACAAAAAAAAAAAAAAAAAAAAGCATACAACGGCGCCTTATTTAGTTCGAAAAAACAAAAGGTAGCTGGTGTCTGTGTATTTTAAAAGACTTAAAAATGCCACGAGAGCACTTTGTTGAGTAAGGTAACTTGCCAGAGATAATATAAATTTTGTAACAGATTTTCAACTATTTCTATTGCGCTTACATCAACCTCCAAGTCTGCACCCTACGATTTCCATCTCAGACCAAAAACCAGATCAAATCTTTGTGTGGCAGGCACCCCTAGCAAAATAATATCCTGCTCCATTCTCAGCACCCAGCACTCAGAAGGCACTCCTTACCTGCGAAACAAAAGAACAGATACAACATGAATTCTGTTTTCCTACTTTGCACCAAAATGTCAAAGAAATTCATTTCAATTGTTCTGTGTAAATAAAGTTATAAGCTCATGAGAGTTGAAAAGACACCCCTGCAAGTAAACAACAGTTGCTTTAGGATTAAGTACCGCAATAACGTGTCAGGACAAAATCAGATCCCAATACAGGAGCGCTAAGTAGATGATGCTTAAGTTACAGACACATTTCCGAATAATCAAGAACTCTTTCACATAAAGACTTCATCATGTTGATTGCAAAGTGTCTCAGAAGTTTATACACCCAGAGCCAGAGTTTACACTTTCGCAGAGAAGGAAAGGCACAAGAGGTGGAAAGAGGAAAACATATTCAGGGGCAGCGGGGGACATTCACACATCTCCATTAGGGGGTTCTGGTGAAAAGCTAAGGAGGAAGAGCCCTCAATGCAAGAGAGCACGGTGGGACGTGGGCTGGCACAGGGTGCCATTCTGAACACTTCTGCTACCCATCAAAATACTCCTTCTATTGCTCTCTCCTTCGGAAGCTGACGGGAACGAGGCAGGTGGGATGAACATATAAGCTCATCTCAGAAGACAGTTCCTACATCAGCAGAGAATTGTGTTAAGGGCACTTGAGGAAAAGTATGAGGAAGATTCTGGAGTGTTCTATGTGAGTACCTCGTCATTTCCCCACACACCACCTGGAACACTTTCTATGTCTAAACAGTGGTCACAAGTCAGACATAAAGGGACCCAACTTTAAAATAGTTCTTTGTAAACCATTCAACTATCCATCGATGGGGGAAAGGATAAACAAACTATGGTGCACACACACAATGGAACATTATTCAGCCACAAAAAGGAAAACGGTTCTGACACATGCTACACCATCGCTGAACTGTGAAGACATTTCACTGGGTGAAATTAACCAGGTACGAAAGGACAACTCTTGTATGATTCCACTTATGTGAGGTCCTTAGAATAGTCAAATTCAGAGACATAAAGAAGAATAGTGGGTGCCAGGGGCCGGGAGAGGGGAATAGAAAGTTGTTTAATGAGTGTAGAGTGTTAGTTTGGGAAGATGAAAAAAGTTCTGCACGTGGATGGTTGCACAACAATGTGAACATACTTAACGACACTGAACTGTACATTTAAAAATGGTTAAGATGGGAAATAAAACTGTCACCTATTGGGAAAAAAATGGTTAGGATGGTAAATTATATGTTACGCATATTATCACTATAAAAAATAATCCCTTGTAAATCTGACTTAAATAGGTATTAAGTAAAGGCATGATCTTTCAGTTACAGTCTTCCGGAGGACTATTTTCATGTCGGGGGTTCCTTTAAAAATTTGCTAATTGTGCACAGAGGTATCTTATAAAAGTAGGAACTTGGGGACTTCCCTGGTGGTCCAGAGGTTAAGACTCCAAGCTTCCACTGCAGGGAACGCAGGTTGGATCCCTGGTCGGGGAACTAAGATCCTGCCTGCCTCGTCGTACAGCCAATCAATCAATCAATCAATAAGTAGGAACTTGGAGGATCCCACAATTTTTTTTTCTGATGGCCGTGCAGCATGCCTTGTGGGATCTTCGTTCCCCAACCAGAGATCGAACCTGGGCCCTGGGCAGTGAAAGCGCAGTGTCCTAACCACTGGACTGCCAGGAAATTCCCCGCAATTATTCTAAGTAATAAGATTTAGAATTATCACTGACCATAAAAAAAAAAACCAAATTATGCAAACTCTTTAACAGACTATAAATTAAATGAAGTTGAACTGAATTGATGCCTATGAATTTATACATACGATCACACTGTCAAAAATGCATTTCTTCCTGCAAAGGAAAACATAATTTAGGAACAGAAATGCAAGCATATACTTTTCTAAAAGTATAGTCATACTGCGTATTCGTGACATCGTAGGAGGATCAAAAACTCCTGACCATGGTGCTTCAGAGTCAATGCCAACAGGCGCTGAACTACTGTGAAAGAAGACAGAGGGCGATGTTCAACACGTGCCAAGTTTTGGGCCAAATCCCAGAGCAGCCAAGCTCGTACTACTGACATCTGGGGCCAGAAAATCCTCTGGTGTGTGGCGGGGTGCGGCCGACTGTCCCGTCCATTGTGGGATGTTTGGCAGCACCCACTGACACCAGTATCACACACACCCCCAATCAAATCAATCAAACGTGACCATCAAATATGTCTCTAGACTTTGCCAAGTGTCCCCTGGGGGTAAAAAACTGCCCCCACTTGAGAGCCACTGTCCATAACCAAGAAAGAGATCTCTGGGAACCACCCATGTTTACAAGGAAAGCCAAAAGGAAACACTAAGAAAAACAACATACTTTGATTTGGTACAAGAGCCAGAAGTAGCAACAGATGTCAGAAACGAAAGAAACGTCTCACCATTTTCGGGCCAGTTTACAACCAGAATTGACAGCCAATTTCAAGAGCTTATTCTTGAATTTAATTAATCAGAACGTAATGTCTATCTGCATCAGATTCCATCGTGAAGAAGTTCACCAGACTTTCAATCCCTCAGTTGGGACATGGTTGCTCCCGACGGCCCTTGCCCAGCCTGCGTGGGTTCGAGAGGAAAGGAGCAGCTTCTCGGGGGAAAGCAGCTTTCCTGATGACATGGAGGGAGGGAGTGTCTGTGGGGCTCGACCTGTGTGTTCTGGGCATTCAAGAAGACAAACGTCGTTTGAAAGAACAGTACACTGAATAAATCTGAACCGAAGGTCGGAAGGGAGGAAGGAAGGGCTGAATCACACTATCAACAGCACCTCATCAAGCACGTTTCATCAGCTGGAGACCACAGAAAATGCAATTGTTCCACCACATGGAATTCATGTCTTTAAATCAACAGGCGATGGTTCCGAGGGCACCCGGGACGCTTTATGGCTTTCGATAAGACAAATGAGCAACACCCCACTCTAGCCCATGGCACCCCAGGCCTGCTGAACAAACCCCACCCCTCCCCGGGCTGCCACCTGCACCAACTTAGTATGAAAACCCCGGCAACCGGTTTGGTCTTTAACACAACGGTCCACCCAGATGAGATCCACAAAAGACACTGTTTTGTCCTTGTTTCTGTGCCCAGTTCTAATTAATTCTAACGGGAAACTCTCTCTGGGCTCCAGGGAACCACTTCTCTCAGTCAGGGCTCCTTTTAATGACAGCTACCTGGGTCATTTGAGCCCTTCTTGGATTTTATGAATAGAAAGGAATTGGTGAGAACTGGCCACCCATCCCAGTTACTAGGAACCCCCTACCAAAAAAAAAAAAAAGAACAGCAGAGAACAATGAGAAAGCAGAAGGCTTAGAATAAGCAACACGCGCGTGCGCGCGCGCACACACACACACACACACACACACACACAACGCAGCCCCAAAACAAACACTGTGTAGTCCGGGGTTCTCCATCACTTCCAGACTGTGACTAAGGCAGGGGAAGTGGGAAAAGAGCAGGAGGAAGAACAGGCATGTGCGCTGACTAGATGCACTCAAGACACTGCTGCACACGCTGTACCGAAACACTACGAAGCAGGATTAACCTCCTCGCTGCACAGAAAAGAAGACCGAGGCTCAGAGGATCCCACCAGCCTCCCAGATGGGCCAGAGGCGCGGGTGATGGAAGCAGGGGGGCTCTCCTGCTCTCCTGCCTCTGTCCTTGCACTACCACAACAGTGACAGAGGACACCGCTCAGCCTCTCGCCGCCTGGATGACTGAACTCCAGGTGGAAGCAAGCAGCCCCTCTGAAGGCAGCTCCCGGAGACGCGCGTGGGCAGCAGCTCTGGGAGCGCAGCCGGGTGGCTCTCGGCAGCAATGACACGGATGCGTGCCCCGTGGACCGCGGGTTTGACTTCCATCACCCCAAAAGCTGACAACACCTGCAGGGCTTCCCCGGGCTCCCAGCTGCCTGACCCTCCTCCCCGATCACACACAGAGGCCTCCAAAGGGGGATGCGGCTCAACAGGACAGCGGGCTTGGCTCCCTCCGAGCTGGGTCTGTTTCTGTCCACGAAAGGGAGTCATCCCCAGCGGCACGGCTCAGATCCCAGCCCTGACGCTGGCACTCTTCTCTTTGGCGGGGGACGCGGGGTGGCTTGCTCTCCGCATCAGCTGGGCCAGAACTCTCTCCTGAGCAGCGTCCTGAAGGTGGGGAAGCCCAATGCCATCGCTGCATCTTCCGAACTCGGCAGCTCCAGCACTGCCCACATGACCTGGGGAGGCCCAGGGCTCCTCTGTGCCATAGCATCCTTCTCTGGGCAATAGAGGCAACAATGGCACCGACCTCGCCAGACGGCATGAGGAATAAATGGGACCTGAAAACAGCATCTGGCTCACACCGAAACCTGTGCGTGGGTGTTCACAGCAGCTCTGTTTGTCGTAGCCTCAAACCAGGAAGATCCCAGACGCCCTTCAACACATGAGTGGATAAATACACACTGCTGCACCCAGACTGTGGAATACTAGGCATAGGCGCTGGTAATGATACACAACACCTGGGATGGATCTGAAGGGCTGGAGGCTAAGTCACTAAAGGCAGTCTCAAAAGGCCGCACGTTGCACGAGTCCATTTATGGAACATTCTTGAAGGATGAAATTACAGAGACGGAGAAGCCAGTTGTTGCCAGGAGCTGGAGAGGGTGACCATACAGACGGGGCACACGGAGCTTTCCTTGTGCTGATGGAAGAGTTCTGCACCAGATTACAATGGGGGTTGCTCGAATCTACACGTGATTGTATTTCATACACTGTCCGCATGCACCCACACACGCACGCACATAAGAACTGCTAAAATCCAGATAAGGGCTGCATTTGTGTCAACACTGCCCATGTCAGTTTCCTACTCTCCATAAGCAGTACCTTCACGTAAGATGTTATCAGCCGGGGAAGGCGGAGGAAGGTGCTCTAGACTTCACTGTACTATTCCTGCAGCCTCTTTTTGAGTCCAACGTTACTTCAAAATAGAAGTCTTCAAAAATAACGGTGTCTGATTCATAAACAGATAAACAAAATGTGGTCTATTCATACAATGGAATGTTACTTGGCAAACAAAAGGAATGCTACAAAGAAACTTGAAAACATTATGCTAAGTAAAAAAGAAACCAGTCACAAAGCACACATATTACATGATTTATTTCATTTACATGAAATGTCCAGAATGAGCAGATCCCCAGACACTGACCGTAGACTGGTGGTGATCAGGGGCTGGGGGGAGGTGGGAATGGGGAGTGACTCCTAACGTGTATGAGATTCTTTGGGGAGTGATGAAATGTTTTAAAATCAACTGTGACGGTTGCATAACTCTGTGAATACACTAAAAACCACTGAATTGTATGTGCACTCCAGATGGGTGAATTGTCAGCTGTGTGAATTATGACTCAATAAAGTTGTTAACCAAACTATGGCAGTGTCTGGCACACAGTAAGTGTTACAGAAGTATTTTGCCATGATATACTCATCCTTCTTCACCCGTAGGGGCTGGTTCTAAAGGTCACCTTTGGTGCACAAACATGGCAGCTCTAATGCTAAGAGAATCAGAATCAGTCTCCTTTAGGCACTGTGCAGACAGGGTCGAGTTCAGAGTCCTTGCCTCTTCCTTATACCTTTTCTGCCCCTCCCCCCAGTCCCTTGCATTCCACCAGGCTGGCCTATCCACTTTTCCCTAAAAAAAATAAAAGCTTTCTTATTCCTGACTCCTCCCCTTTGCCCACAGAGTCCCCGTCTAGAACGCCTTTCTTCAGTACGTATTGAAATCCCATGCAGCACCGAACCCAACCCAAGTGTCCCTTTCAAGAGAAAGGTCCAGCCTTCCTCAGCTGCTCCAGCACAGGCTGATAGACCCTTCCTAGGAATTCCCACAGCAGGAGATGTCTGCACCACCCACGGCACAGCCCATCCACACCACGGCTTTCCAGCACCTGTAATCCCTTACCCCAAAACACAAGACACACCTCACACATCCTTGTATACTCCACAATGCTCCAGAAGTAACAGATTCAAAGGATGGTCATCCCAGAAATAGGAGACTTTCATAAAAGGTGGTCTGAAAAGGATGTTCTTGATGTGGGTGAGAATCGGGCCTCGCTGTAAACTGGGTGAAACACAGCAGCCAAGATGGCAACTCCAGAACCCAGACGGCCCTGTTCTCGGTGAGTCTGGGTTCTCTCTACCCCTCACAACAGTCCACGTGGGGCTCAGACAGAAGGAAAACGCCTCCCCAGGGGCCTAGAGCACAGGCCACGTTGCCTCACAATGGTACCAAACAAGGCTTTTATGGAAAATTCTGGTTGGTCCACAAGCAGTGGATGCCTGTCATTTTCCAAACACATTCTGAGAGGCACATACAAGACAAAGGGAGCCTGTGAAAGGCAAAAGAGTCAAAAAACTCTGTTTATTATAAATCAGCCATCTGAGGAAAAATAAGTACCTGAAACGCACATGGGAAAAACCAGCAGCAACGACGCTTGCCTCGAAAGCACACGCACTTTAACGACCATCTCCACTTCTCTCTCCTAAAGTTCCTGACTTCCAGAAGCTAAATAACACAGGAGCTTGCTATGAAGTGCCGACGCAGATACAAAGCATTTTCTGGTTACCAGATCACCTACTACAAGAAATCCTGGGAAATCACTGTTTCCGGTGCGTACAGCCAATACAGTAATAGTTAATTTTTAAGCCCAGAAAACGTGGAGGGGTTGACAGGATATTCATTATGGAATAAGAAAGAAATCCATTTTACAATTCCACTTACTCAGAGCCAAATGCAGGCAAATCCCTTCTTCCTTCTAGGGTTTATTTTTAGGCCTGTTTTCTGTCTTCAGTTACCTGTCAATGAAAAAAATACCCAGTCAGGCAAAACATATCAACGAAGACATCTCGAATACATTCTCGACCATTCCCGAAGCAGGCAGACTTCTGAAATAGGAGGTCTTAAGAAGCTGAAATAATAACGGCGTCAGATGGCGGACCACCACCGTAGGTGAACGGCAGGCTTACGTCTCTAGGTAAAGTACACGACGCGACTGTCCACACACACAAATCTGTTCAGAAGTCTCGCTATCTGAGAACCGACTGTGATCACATTCCCAGGGAATTCCAGTCACTGAAACATCTACCCATCTCTCATTTTTCTCTAGCATCCTAAAACACGCTAAGTGAAAACACAGGTATTTCTAGATTCAACGCAACTCAGCACATGCTTACTGAGAACTACACGCCCAGTCCTGTGGAAGACGGAAACGCTGCTCAGTGCGGCCCTGGTTTCCGGGACACCTGAGGTCTGCCGTCATGTGACACTTACCCGGCCGGACAGTGAGAAGGGGGGTTGGGGGGATCTCAGTGAGGGGAGATCAGTGACGATAAACTCACCAGAAAACTCACAACGAGACCGTTTAACAGGAGAGAAGTGATGTCGCTCAAACTGGTAGTGGGAGACAAGGGACCAGCGGACAAGGAGCTGAGTTTACACCGGGGGCTGGGATGGAGCTCTACGAGGAGGGAGCCCTCGAATGGGAGTGAGAGTGGCCAGCAAGTGCGAACGTCCCGTGGTGAGATCGACCTTGGCGACTGGGAGACAGGGAGGAAGGTCAGCGGACTGGGCAGCAGAAGTGAGTCCTCCTGGATCACAGAGGACTCTGCAGCCCTTGCAAAGGACTCTGATCCTTTCTTCTTGACCTCTCTTCACCCAGCACCAGACTGAACGACAAAAGAAAATGTGACCATCTTTCTACTTCGACACCCTTCAGGGGCTCCCATCGTTCTTAGAACAAAACCCGAAGCAGCTCTTGCTCAGCAGAGGAACACAGTGGCTCACACAGTGCAGGTGGGGAAGATGAGAGACGAGATGGAGAGGGACGCACAGAGTCTGAGGTGTCCTGGGGGTGCGATGCGGAGGACACACCGGTAGGGCAGAGGCGTGCTGGGGAGGGGACGGAAGAAGCAAGGACGACTTCTAGGTTCAGAGCTTGAGCAAAATTTGGACGGTGGGGCCATTGCCCGGGATGCACGAAGGCTGAGCGGAAGAGAAATCAAGAGTCTTTTAAGGTGTGAACTTTGAAACGCCCACTGGCTCTGCAAGCAGGCTGTTAACTAGGTAGTTAAACACACAGGTCTGAGCAAGTGGGACAGGTCACAGTCACAGAGTTAAGTCCGGCAGTAACCATGACCTCTGAAGCTGTGAGCCTGGAAGGAAGCATCTGATGCAGGATTTCTCATCCTCGGCACTGCTGGCATTTAGATCAGACCGTTGTGTCTGCAGTGGGGCTATCCTCTACGCTGCAGGATACTGAACAGCATTCCAGGCTCTTCCCACTAGACACCGATAGGAATCCCCCATCCTCCCAAGGGGTGACAACCAAAACTGACCCACACTGCCCACGTCCCCTGGAGGGCATACTCGCCCCGTTGAGAACCACTGGTCTCAAGATGGTCATGCTAAGTGAAGTTAGGTCAGACCGAGAAAAACAAGTGATATCATATGATATCACTTACATGTGGCGTCTAAAAAACTGATACAGGGAATTCCCTGGCAGTCCATTGGTTAGGACCCCGAGCTTTCACTGCCGAGGGCCTGGGTTCAATCCCTGGTCAGGGAACTAAGATCCCACAAGCCGTGCAGCACAGCAAAAATAAATAAATAAATAAAAATAAATAAATAAAAAATAAATAAATGATATAAATGAGCTTATTTACAAAACAGAGACAGACTCGCAGACATAGAAAATAAACTTACGGTTACCCAAGGGAGAAGGGGGGAGGGATAAATTAGGAGTTTGGGATTAACAGATACACACTACTATATATGAAATAAAGAACAAGGACCTACTGTATAGCACAGGGAACTATATTCAGTATCTTGTAATAACCTATAATGGAAAAGAATCCGAAAAAGAATAGATTATACATATATAATCGACTATATATATAATATATATAATTGACTATATATGTAATATATATAGTCAATTATATATGTGATATATATAATTGACTACATATATAGTATATAATCAACTATACATTATATAATCCATTATATATATAATATAGTCCATTATATATATATTACATATATTATATATACTGACCACTGAACCCTGAGAAGAAGGACCTGGCCAATGAGACAGAGGAGAGTACAGCAAGGTAGGAGGAAATCCAAAATAGTGTGGCGTTCTTGGCTTCTAGTGACAGCTGTCTCTCAAAAATCAGGCAAAGACCAGCAAACAACTGCTACTGAGATGGAGGACAAGGAGGACCGCGGCTGACAGGATGACCAGGACTCATGCACGCCGTCTTCTCCGCATGGAAGAAATCTAGAGAGGCTTCATGGAGGAGGTGGCACTTGTTGGCGCAAGAAGTCAGGCAAGGTAGAAGAGGAAGGGGCTACTGCTTGAGCGGTACTGGAAGCAACGAATGGGAGCAACAGGAAGGCACGGAAGTTTCCCAAAATATCGGGGGATGCTCTCGCTATCACGGTACTGAGGAATGAGGATGCTGACAGCAAGCAGAGTACCGGAGGGCCAGTCGGTGGAGAGAACGCGGCTGCCTCAATCCAGCAGAGGGAGGAAGGCGTCGCCCGAACGGTACGGACCAACGTCACTCTTTGGGCCACCAGTGTGAGGACAGCTGCAGTGGTTTTGCATGCTGGCTCCAGGACTGCCCCAACAAGAGCTGGGAGACGGGGGGACCAGAGCCTTCCCTTCCTGACTTGCTCCTGAGTCATCCTAGACCCCCTACCCCCCAAAGGGGCTCTGTCTGGACCATCAGGAATTGGAGTTCAGGAGCCCCTCGTGAGCTTCCGGCTTCTTTTTTTTTTCCTTCATTTTGTCTAAGCTGACAAGGAAGGGCACACGCTCCTGGCAGATCATGCTCAGAACGCTGAACTGTATGGAGGTGCTGACAAAACACGCCAGAGGCCTGATCCCTTTCACTGCCCTGTTCTGTCTCCCTTCCACAGCATTACTGTGCACATGCATTTTATTTGTTTAAATGAAAACGTTAAAAAAAAAAAAAAAGAGCAGAGTTACAGGCCTCACTTTGCTCCTAATTAAGAACCTCTCTCTGAACCAGAGACTCTTCAGCTGTGAAATGAGGGTATTAAATTATTTATGAGGTTTCATCCACATCAAAAAAAAAATCTGAGGAACCGTTTTCCTGTTGACTTCCTTTGTAAATTCTAAGGGAAAACACCTTGCAAGGAACTGAACCAAGAACTTGCAAAAGAATTGCTGGGGGAGGGGGGGGGAGGGAGGGAGGGGGTGGAGGTAGGAGGAATGTATCTCCGTCCTGCAGCCAACTGAGCAGAGAAATATATCCAAAGCGCGCATTTTTTTCCCCGAAGTTGCCATAATGATTAACATTTCCACTCTGGAGAAATTCAGTTGTATCACCCTGAAAATAATGTGAAAAATCTAAAATATGTTTTCCGAAGCCACGGTGCATGACAGAGGAGCCGCGGTTTCCTCCTGAGTCCTTTTCTTTTTTTAGTGAGCCCTGAATTAACCGGGCCAAGAGCCAGGGGCTAAGACACATTCTGGTCCCAAAGGCAGGGGTGGGCGGCGGCGGTTCACGGTGCCAGAGAATTCCAAACCACTTCATTTGCTCCATGTGGGGTTCAAGCTCTGCGTGATGAGGCTGCTGTTTCCTGCATTGCCCATACTGTGCTGACCAGCGCTTTTATATATTGAGATGATTCATTCCATACCAGATTTTAAATCCTTTAAATCGGTGCTTCTCCAATGGCGCTGATTTCGCCCCACCCCCGGCCCCAACCCTGGGACACGGGGCAACGTGTGGAAACATTTTTAGTTGCCAGGACTCCGGGGAAGAATGCTACTGGCATCTGGTGAGGCCAGGGAGGCTGCGAAACATCCCACAGCACACTGCATAGAGCCCCCTCCACAAAGAATTATTTGGATCAAATGTCAATATCACCAAGGTGGAGAACCCCAAATCTGAACCATACTAAAACTTCTATAATTCTGCCCAAGGTATATATACTGTGTACTTTCATTTTCCAAACCATTTTTATTCTTTTCAAAGTAGTACACGCACACAGGGGAGGCAAAACACTCCTCCTTTTTCACGGCAAGCTTTCCAGCACCATCTATCCTCAATTCTACTTCACAGAGCAACCACTTTCAAACCTTACAACTGTTTCTGTTATTGGCACTGCTCCCTAGTATGGACTTCCATGTTTCTAAGTAAGCTGCTTATAATATATCCTATCAACGTCAGATACCACTTAACTTGATTTTCTCACACATGGAAGAGGATTTTTGGTTTTTAAAATTCCCATCACCAATCCTGGACTTACCCTCCCATGTTTCCCCAACAGTATAACATCTGGGGGGTTAAATCTAGACTGCACACGTATTATTTTGACAATGGAATCGGTACCGCTGAGCAAGCAGTATAGTGTGATTATGATTCCTTTCTTATGCAACTCTTAAATTTTCCTGGGATTATTGGTTGCCTCTGTTTTTATTTTCTTTGATAATTCCTCCAACACCCTCCACAACCTTTCAATTTTTAACTCGGATAATCTGTCACAGTTCCATGTCTATCCTGCCCTCACCCCCACCCCCTCTCCCCAAATATATACACACCAGACCTTCCTCTGGTCTCTGCTCCAGTCTGTACTCGTCAGAGGTGGGTCGGCTCAGAGCAGATGCCCCGAGATCACACCAGCATCCTGAGAATTCCTTCTGCCTCTTTCTGTTTCCAGGACCCCAAATCTTCCCCTTTCTTGGTTTACTCTCTCATTCTGATGGGACACATTCTCTAGTAGCTTCCTGAGAAGTGATGTATGAAATCTAAATTATACTGATATCCTGAACATGGACAAACAACTTTATGCTACTCTTAATTAACAACCAGTGAGGGAATGACTTCAAAATTCTGAGTGAAAATAAATTTTCATAGAATTCTAAGCTCAGTCTGTTTTCTAATTTAAGAAACATGATGTCATTCTGATTCAAAATCCTTCCTATGACTTTTTTTTAAATCTAGAAAGTGCTTAGATACTGCCTTTATCCCTGATTTTCTAAAATGACATGATGATGAGCCTTCATGTAGTAATTTTTTTGATGTGCTGAATTTTTATTCACTGTTCTAGTCACTTGGTTTGAAATTTCTCTCTTCTTCAGACTTGAGGTATTTTCCCCTCCCTCTCTTTCCTGGAATACCTGTTAGGCAAAAAGCTAACTAACCATCTCTCATCTGATAAAGCTTTCTGCACTGTACCTTCGTTATCTAGTAAGGTATTCATTTAGCCACATGTGACTACTGAGCACTTGAAATGTGGCCAGTACAACTGAGGGCCTGACTTTTAAATTGAATTTAATTTTAATTCATTTAATTTAAAGAGCCACACGTGGCCAGTGGCTACCATATGTGACAGCACAAATCTAAAGAGGAAAAAAAGACAGCAATGGAAGATCAGTGCCGTTAGCACCCACCCTGAGATGATATTAAACACGAGTTCAGAAGAAAAACTTGAGAGCAATTTCTAAATCCCCGCCGTTACTATTTCCAATATAAGGTTCTGTGATTTAATTCCTTAGGGCCTCCTTCCTCGTTAAGAACTTGAGGACCTTTTAGAATGATATCACACAAGCAGAAGCATCCCTCTGCACCTAAGACTGGATTTTATTACACCCAGTGTGTAAACAGGGCAACCGAGGGCCCTCTTTCATCTGAGGTGAGATAGGAAGGTCCCTCACAAAACAGAAATTTGTACCGTACTCACAACATCATAGCAGAAAATAGCAGCGAAACATAAAAAATAATAAAACACAAGGGACAACTGGTAGGTTGCTAATGGCAACTTCTTTGAATGCCACCTCATGACGGCAGTCAGGGAGCCCTCACCCCATCACACTTGGGTGTAGAACACGGCTCTCTACATATGCTTTGGCAAGAAACACTGCTTCTGCATAGTGGACGCTCCAGGGGAGAGAAACTAGAACAGCACGCAAGGCCTTCTCTGTGCATTCATTCATTCGCTTACTCATTCAACAAATGTCACAAATATCGTAAACTGTCATCTATCTATTAGCAACAACCAAGACAGAAAACAGAACAAAACCAAACTGCACAAGTCCTATGCACCTGCCACAAAGCCAACCAGCCTCTTGTTTCATCAGAATCACTGAGAACCACTTTATTATGGCTGAGTACAGAATACAGCCGGCATGCCCTAGCTGTGCATTCAAAACAAACAGCAGGATCCCAACCAAAAGAAAGTCACTCTTCTTTTTTAATCTCTGAAGAAAAACAAACGTAGCACTGTAGGTACAGGGAAATAAATAGTCAGGAAACATCATTCATTTTTAATTTAAGAATCAATGGGGAAACATATTTTCTTCATATACTCTTCAGGTAAGTCATTTAATATCCATTCGTTCCTGCAAAATGACATTTTATTATGCTTGCAGGTTTTACAAGTTCAGTGTAAAAGTATGAGTTATTCAAATGAGGAGAAACAGAGACACTAACCAAGACACATATAAACTTGATTTCTTCTTTAAAGCATTATGACACTAATAACAAGTATTTAACGCTTGTAGAATTGGCAAAATCAGTATTGTGAGCATGCATTGATGTATATGAGCACATATATATAGACATGTGTATCATTTACCCATCACCCCACGACAGCAGATTCAACCATATACATGTCACACGTGACGAATGCAAAGCACTTTCCCAACTCACACCATGATATGCCAAATAAATCCCATATACAAAGACCAAGACAGGACTTGTCACATGAAAATCTGGTATGAGAGAGGTAACATAACATGACCCAATTGGGCTTACAACTATATAATCCATCCAGAGCTAATATCAACGGAAAAAAAAACACGAAAAACTTTAATAAGCTCTCAGTCGCACAATATTTGTTTGTAAGCGTTAAATTTTATTCAGTGGCATGAAATTTTATTTAGTGAGAGAAAAAGAATCACAACATTTAAAGATGATACATTAAAGTATTAGGATAGGGACTTCCCTGGTGGCTCAGCGGTTAAGAATCCGCCTGCCAATGCAGGGGACACGGATTCGAGCCCTGGTCCAGGAAGATGCCATATGCCACGGAGCAACTAAGCCCGTGCGCCACAACTACTGAGCCTGCGCTCTAGAGCCCGTGAGCCACAACTACTTAAGCCTGAGCTCTAGAGCCCGTGCTCCGTCCTCAGCGAGAGAAGCCACTGCAATGAGAAGCCCGCACACCGCAACGAACAGTAGCCCCCACTCGCCGCAACTAGAGAAAGCCCGCGCGCAGCAAAGAAGACCCAACGCAGCCAAAAATAAATAAATTTATTAAAAAATAAATTAAGTATTAGGAAAGCATGATCTTTCTTATTCAGCAAATTGTCAACCAACAGCAATCTGAATCTCTCCCCACAGATATAACACCAAACTATCGATATAATCTTCAGGTGACACATCAGTTTCTGGTCTATAGATGACACAATGAGGGTACCATGGGGTAGAAGAGAATGCCAATTAATCTCTTCCTCAACTCCCAAAGTACTCTCTCCACATTTTGCAATGAGCACTAAGTGTACTTTTAAATGTAATTGTCAAGCACGTTATTTAGTCACTGAAATTATCATAGAAGTTTCTGAACGCCATATGGTCCCGGTGTTCATGTTTCAGTTTCTATGATTTGCAAACACATCCTACTCTCCCACCCCTCACCTGGAAAGGTCAAGTGTACCGTCCTCAATTTCATTTAGCAACACAGCAAGCAAATCCCTTTGGGAAAACAAATTCAATTCTGTGCTTACCTAAATACCTCAAAATCTAGGACACCAATGGCAATGACCAGCTAATTCAAGAACAGAGTATTAAAACACACGTGCACACACACACACAAACAGGCACACAAACACATCTTCCTATTCACAAACCAAAGTGCTTCTTCAAGTGTCACCTCCCTATTTAAGGACATCAGAAAGATGTCCTAAGTAAAAATAAAAATTTAAAACTAAAACCAAAACACCCAACACTCTCACAAATACACTAGAGTTTCACTATACTGAAAGAAGCTCAAGAACACTCATAAGGCAGAGACCAAAATTATGCAACTCTCTGATCCTTCCCCCTTTGGAAACAAGATGCCCTCAAAATGACTTAAACCCCAGCCTTTTCCAAAAGTGGGAAAAAAATTTTTTTATTTGTCAAATTAACGACTGGGTGGTGGTGGGTCACTAGGAATTCTGTTTCAGTTTGCACTGAGGGTCAGTCCTGCCCCCAAGTCTTTAGACCAGTGGCTCCCAGCTGGGGGTGACTGCGGTCCCCAAGAGATGTCTGGAGACGTTTCAGGTGGCCACACCTGAGGCTGAAACTGAGGGTTTCTCCATCACCAGCAAGCTCAGGCAGTTCAGCTAACAAACACGTCTCCAGTCTGTCTACAGCTGCCTCAGCACACCACAGACTCTGTCTGGCCCTGCCATGCCTCACCCCCGAGCCCCAATCTTTTGCCCCGGCTGTTAACAAGCTCTCCTAGCTGGTTTCACGTTCCCCAGCCTCGCGCCTTTCCGAGAACCCATGCGTTCGACCCTGAGAACTGTATCGCTGGTAGCATCTCCAAGTCACCTGCCCTTCTCACCCTGTCTGCAAGCGCCCCACTGACCCCACGCCTTGCTGCCAGGGGCATTTCTTCCAGGCACACCCCTCGGGTCCCATAATGAACGTGAGAACCGAGACGCAGCTCGGCCTTAGCAGCTCTTCTTGTTGTGATACGGACATGTCCTGTTATTCTATCCAGGATGCAGTTGGCCTGGCAACTGGAGTGGGGTAGCTGGGGCCAGAAGGGCTGTGACAACCCACCCCCGGCCGGCTGCACGCATCCTTGGGCCAGGCTTCCCCACGCCTGCAGTTCCACGTCTGCACGAAGGGGACAGGTAATGACGGAACCCTCACAACAACATCAGGGGTGGACCCCACCATGCACACGCACAGAAAGGACAGAGAACCCTCCCTGGCACAGAGAGACCACCACCTAAGCATTGGAGAAAACTCCTTTCACCACTGTGGTCCACACATTCCGGAATCAGCTTACAGCCTCGTCACCAAGTGTACGTGTGGCCCCAGACAAGAACCTGTGAGCCTCCTAGTTCCCTCTCCCTCTAAAAACGGGACGAAGGACGCCTACGTTACACGACGGTCGGGAGGAATAGAGACCTTGATTGTGAAATACACAGCACAGCTCCTGGCCCATCAAAGCAATTAATCAGAGGCCATTACTACGGGCTGTTATTAACGGGGAATAGCCAAGGCCCTGAACTGATCCAGAAAAGTCACTCCAAATCTTTCCTTCTCATAAACTCGAGAAATAGCTATTCTTCCTACACTAATTCTTTTTTTTTTTTTAATTTATTTATTTATTATTTATGGCTGTGTTGGGTCTTCGTTTCTGTGCGAGGGCTTTGTCTAGTTGCGGCAAGTGGGGGCCACTCTTCATCACGGTGCGCGGGCCTCTCATTATCGCGGCCTCTCTTGTTGCGGAGCACAGGCTCCAGATGCGCAGGCTCAGTAATTGTGGCTCACGGGCTCAGTTGCTCCGCGGCATATGGGATCTTCCCGGACCAGGGCTCGAACCCGTGTCCCCTGCATTGGCAGGCAGATTCTCAACCACTGCGCCACCAGGAAAGCCCTGCACTAATTCTTTATACTTGTTTAGCGGGAGACCCATAAGAACTTTTACTTCAATAACCTTGATTTCATTTCCTGCTTTTCAACTAAAGTTATGAAGCATAATCAAGGCTCTGAGGCCCAGTTTTCAATGGAGTTTAGAGGAAAGTGCTCTACCACTCTTGTGGAGACAGAAAAAGAATTTCCGCTCCATTCAATATACCTTTAAGCCCAGGAATTTATTTTTTAATGGCTTTTTTTCCCCAGTAAAATTAAATGATTCAGGACTTATGTTAATTGTTATGAATCTTTCTTTCATAGATTGGTTTCTAAAGGACTTTAATTTTCACACTTGAAAGGCCTAGAAAGTTTAACTAGGGTCTGCTCACCAGCTGCTTTTGACTCAGTCCTCATCGTACTAAATTTAGACATACACTTTGCCCCGACGGACTTCAACAGCACACATTCAAGCAGCTACATTAAAATAACATGCTGCTAGCGCATCAGAACTCAAAAGCCACTGTAAGCCGGCAACTTCCAAGAAGACACAGCACTCTCTCATTCCCTAAAATACCTAATAATTTCCCACCTGGGAAAAGAAAGGAAGAAAATGATTTGAGGTGGGTCCCAAACACACAAACGCACAAAATAGCAAAAGTAACATAATTAACCGGGTAAATCAGGGCAAACAGAAGTTAATGGCACGAAAAAATGAGATAAAGCTGAAAGGTGAGGACAGGACCCAAAGTTTGCCATCAGACACAACCTGACATCAGTTGGAAGGGAACTATATAAATCAGAGTCTGAGTTTCCTAGACATCGATTCAAAGAAACAAATATAATTAGATGCTTGATTCACAGTATCCAAAAAATGAAGGAGATACAAATATCAAAAACACAGCCTCTAGAGTTTGATACACATATAAAATTTCCCCCATGGGTCCCAGAGAGGAAACTGTGGACTCGGTAGAACTCTACCCTCAGTAACTGCTGTCCACCAGATTTTCACTGGGTCACTTTTAAAATAACCCTCAGTGTTAGATAACCATACAGCACCAAAGCACAGCTCAGTAAATCAAATTTACAAGTGGGTAACAATATGGTAGCAGCATGTAGATCTCCGCACAGCCCAGTTTACTCCAAGGCTACGTCTTAGAAGTGCTCCAAGTCCCAACTGGGGGGCGGGTCTCCTGGGGTCGCAGAAACACATTACAGTATATCGTAAACACACTTTGGTGCCAATAAATATACCACTTCTACAGTATTGCTTCTAATGGTTGCCTAGTAACCGACTGTATGGGCTAGATCATACTGTGATTTTCACCACTGCGTTCAATTGCTTGGTATTGTAAGCGATGCCCCGATAAAACAAGGAGAAACATTTTGTAAGTGTCAAAAACTTTTGCGAACTACCTACACTAAAAAAAAGAAAGCTGGGGCTTCCCTGGTGGCTCAGTGGTTGAGAATCCGCCTGCCAAGGTAGGGAACACGGGTTCAAGCCCTGGTCCGGGAAGATCCCACATGCCGCGGAGTAACTAAGCCCGTGTGCCACAACTACTGAGCCTGCGCTCTAGAGCCCGCGAGCCACAACTACTGAAGCCCGCGTGCCCCAACTACTGAAGCCCATGCGGCTAGACCCCGTGCTCCTCAACAAGAGAAGCCACCGCAATGAGAAGCCCGTGCACCGCAATGAAGAGTATCCTCTGCTTGCCACAACTAGAGAAAGCCCGCCGCAACTAGAGAAAGCCCGCACACAGCAACGAAGACCCAACGCAGCCAAAAATTTTTTAAAAATTAAAAAACAAAGCTGCATTTTATTACCTAATGTTTAAGGGAAAACACCTAATAGCAAGACTACATAATGGCAGTTAATTCCAAGGTGCCTTTGAAATTGTTTATGGTTCTGTTAATCACAATAGGGTCTAAAGGTATTTGCAGAATAGCAGCACACACGACACGTGAACCATGCCTGGTATGTGTGTGAACAAATTTCCAGGCTTCCTGAGAAATAATTACAAAATATGTGGCATTAAAACTTTTCCACAAATTTGAGTTGAGAACTTCAGGAAAAACATCATGAGCTAACCATGACCTTTATTTCACAGCAAGATATTCACCTGTCTTTCTTCTTGAGACGATCCTGGTTGATCCCCGCCGTCCCAAGGTAATTATTAACAGTGCTGCCTTTCCCTCTCAGAAGTGCCCCAATTTGGACAATAAATTATATGGCCGCTCGACTCAACAACCAAGATGGCCTAGGTTCCAGAACAACAAGCTAGGAATGCTAAGGTCCCAGACATGGGTTTCTGCATAAAGAAGAAGGAAGTTATTAAATCTGGAGAGCCTAACACAGCAAAGGTGGTGGAAGCGGCCCTCGGTCAGAACCACGTGAATTGTCAAAGGAAGCTTCCTACTCTGCTGTCTTGAAATAATCCACTCCTTCCACACAGCCAACAAGTGTAATGACCAGGCCTCATCCTTCCCACTTCTCGGGGACATCTGGCATTACTGTTTCTATAACCCTCTCCTCCACTGGCTCATGTCACGGCCACAGTTATCCAAGTGAATGGGTCCAGAGCAATCCAGCTGCATACAACTTGTTGCATACAACTTCCCCCTGCCTCATCTTTCCCCCTGCAAAGCCACACATACATCTTCCTAAACCAAAGGTTTAGGAACTCATCACTCAAAATACGTAATGGAAAACATCACTGCTCCGGAAAACACCCAACTCACTCCTTGCAGTTCCTGACTGAACCCCTGGTTCCTACACCAGAAAAGCAGAAAAGCAGGCGGTAGGGACTAATACCAGGTCAAGAATAAATTGTTAAACTACTGTAACCGATGCCATCTATGGTAGCAGAGTCACCCCTCCGCACCCAAGTTGTGCCCATCCTAATCCCCAGAACCTGTGAATATGGCAGGTTCCCTGGAGCGGGGGAGTTAACAGTGCAGATGGAATTCAGGTTGCTAATCTAACCCTAAAAAAAAAAGTTATCCTGGATTACACAGGTGGCCCAAAGTAATCAGGGGAGTCCTTTTAGTGGGGAAGAGGGTTTCAGGACAGCCAACGTCCAAGCAATGCAATGTGAGAAAGACTCAGCCATGGCTGGCTCTGAAGAGGGAGTAAGGAAGGGGCCAGGAGCCAAGGAACACAGGCGGCTTCTGGAAGCTGCAAGAGGCAACTGAAAACAAAACAAAACAAAACAAATATTTCCCCTAGAGCCTCCAGAAAATAAGTGTCCCTGCAGACACCTCAATTTTAGTCCAGGGAGAGCCGTGTTGGACTTGTGACCTCCAGAACCGTGAAGTACTAAACGTACGTCATCTTAAGCCCCTACGTTTGTGGTCATTTGTTCCAGGAACCACAGGAACCAAATAGAGCCTCCTGCTTGCTGAATACCAGTTCCCTCTGTGCTATAACCCCTTTAAGAGGGATTATAATCTGGGCGTCAGGGAACGTACAGTGCAATCCATCTGTGGTCTCTATAGCTGCTTGAGAAGCTGCAGCATCAATGCTGGCTGCAGGGAGGACTTCAGTCACTCGGGGTGGGATGAGGGGGAGGCGAGTGGGGACCCCGAGAGTGAGCACCTCCTTAAGTTTCATGCCTCTCCAAGGGGGCTCGCTCACCTCACCCCTGTCGGGGCCTCACTTCCTCAGCATCTGGCCCCAACTCCCCCGCAGTGCCAGGTTTCGTGTCCTATGGCCGTGCTGTCTATTTCCTGATGAGGATTCTGTTCTGAAAACCTGCACTCTCCTTCCCAGTGTTTCACCCCTCAGCCCGTCCCTTTAGAGTCCAAGCGAGTCTTGTTGCAGGGGCTTTGGGAATGGACTCGCCCGTCCTGACTCATCCTTTGTGCCCGAGGAGCCCTGAGTCTCTGCGGCCTCTGGGCGGGTGTGGGGGTGGTGGTGGTGTCAGTGCCACCGTTTCTTCCTCTCTTGGGCATCACTCGTTAATTCCTCTGCTCTCCCATCTGCTCAGACCAAGCTTTATGAGATGCTCATTACCCTATAGAGACACAGAAGATCCGCTCAGCTCCTTTCTTCAAGGAACTCGTGATCTTTAAAGCAGGCGATGAAAACCCCTCATTTCCTACTCAACAAGCGACGCTGTGGGCCTTACAACTGAGGTTGAGGAAGTTCTTTGAGAGATGATGACAAGTGCTGGTGAGGATGTGGAGGAACTGGAACGCTCACACATCGTGGGGAGGAACATACAATGACACTGCCACTTTGGAGAACAGTCTGGCTGTCCCTCAGAAAGTTACACATGGAGTGACCGTATGGCCCGGCAATTCCACCCTGAGGAATAGACGCAAAAGAAATGAAGACAGACGTCCACACAAAAACCTATGAACAATGGTCACAGCAGCTCATTCATAAGAGCCAAAAAGTGGAAACGGCCCACACACCCACCAACTGATGAGTGAATAAGCAAAATGTGGTCTATTCATAACAACAGAATATCATTCAACAATAAAAAAAGAGTGAAGTGCTGACTCACACAACAACATGAATGAACGCTGAAAGCAGTATACTAAGGACTCCCCGGGTGGCGCAGTGGTTAAGAATCCGCCTTCTGATGCAGGGGACACGGGTTCGAGCCCTGGTCTGGGAAGATCCCACATGCTGTGGAGCAACTGAGCCCGTGCACCACAACTACTGAGCCTGTGCGCCACAACTACTGAGCCCACGTGCCACTACTGAAGCCCACGCACCTAGAGCCCATGCTCCGCAACAAGAGAAGCCACCGCAAGGAGAAGCCCACGCCCCGCAACGAAGAGTAGCCCCCGTTCGCCGCGACTAGAGAGAGCCCACGTGCAGCAACGAAGACCCAACGCAGCTAAAAATAAATAAATTTAAGAAAGCAGTATGCTAAATGAAAGGTCAGACACAAAAGACACATATTATATGATTCTACTTGTTTGAAATGTCCAGAACAGGCAAATCCATAGAGACACAAAACAGACTGTGTTGCCAGGGGCTTCATGGGTAGGGGAGTAGTGCCAACGGGCACAGGGATTCTTTTTAGGTGATAAATGTTCTAAAATTGTATTGTGGCGATGGCTGCACAACTCTGTAAATTTACTAAAGATCACTGAATTGAACATTTACAACAGGTGAATTGTGGTATGTCAATTATGCCTCAATAAAGCTGTTTTTTAAAAAAACCTCTCTGAGATCCTTAAAGCAAAGATTAGCTATGTATATGTGCACAAATGTACAACAAAACATACAGTTACATTGTTATCATACAATCTAAAATCTAGAGACAACTTCCAATTTTTTAAAAAAATGAAAACTCTTTATTTGTTCTGTTACAAAGGATTTAAATAAGCTCACTGCCTCTAATGTCAAATGCCTAATTGCATAATTTAAGTTGGTAAGAGGCCTATAGATAGGCTTTCTCATTCAAATTACACCTGAACAATAAGTTTTATTCCATCAACTCATATTTATACATAACATGATTTTCAGCCGGTTTGAGATGAAAACTGAACACGTAAAACATTTCTTCTTATAGTCACAACAGAATCCAGAAGATGAAACTCACTAGAATATCTGCTTATTAGGACTCAAGAATCGTAACACCTGAAGCCCTAGTTTAAGTGGATTTTAAATTCAGTATAAGTGGATTAAGAAATCCAATTTTCTGGTGTCATACATGACAAAAGCTTCAAGAATGACAGTAAATTATATATTTTTAAATTGCCCAGTAGCTAATAAACCTGTTGTTGGGTTTTTTCCAGATGGCGTAAATTTCAGCCCTGCTTAGAAAAAAAAAAAAAAAAAAGACGTATGGAACTCACACACTTTAATGTCAGCTCATTTCTGTGAAAGTACTCTTCCATGTCGGACTGAACCATCATTATAAAATCAGAATTTTGTAGGGCTATTATTTTTCCCAGGTTCTGCAAAAGAACATGGTCAAATCTGGTCAATCTTGGCAGCACACGTCACACTGGGCAGAAACAGGATCTAGGAAGATGGAAACAGCAAACACCGCCAGGCTGTATGTCTCACTGCAAGAGGAGGAAGCAAAGTCCTGGACCCTGACCTCCTACCACTTGCTAGCTGAACCCCTTCGACCCTGCGTATGAAACTCCTGACTGGAGCACCTAGACGGGTGTGTCCCCTATCTTAGTATGCTATGGCTGTTGTAGCAAATGACCACACACTCAGCAGCTTTAAGCAACGCAGACTGACTGTGTTACACTCTGGAGGTCAGGTGTCAACAGTGGGTCACAGGGCTGTGCTCCTTCTAGAGGCACCAGGGAGGGGAGAAGCTGGGTCCTGACCTTGTGCAGCTTCCGGAGGCCGCCCGCCTTCCTTGGCACATGGGCCCACATCACTCCAGCCTGTGCTTCACTGGGCACATCCCCTCTGATGCTCACCCCCTCTTCGTCCACTGCGACGTACCTCTGTGGTGACGACTCTGGGCTCAGGAGGATCATGTCCCCACCTGCAGATCCTGGAATCACATCTGCAAAGTCCCTTTTGCCGTGTGAGGTCACACGTTCACAGGCTCCAGCATCAGGCCTGGGACGTCCTTCGAGGGCCATGACTCTGCCTACCACAAGTACCAAGGACCAACTTGAGAAATGTGAAAAGGACCTGGAGTCTATGAAACACGACACAAGAGTAAGGCACGGCGGCGGGAACAGAGATTGGAAACAGCAGTGTTCATTTTTACAACGTTGACCGGTGGTGGTAGTAGCCTTTCTCTGCTTTAGGCCAATCCACACATTTCTGCCTGTTTCTGGTGGCCTCTGGCCTCCACCTCACCATCTGTACAGAACTGTGGTCAAGGGAGCGGGCAGAGGTGGGCTCCGCCTTGTGAACTTCACGGTTCAGGCTGGAGCCCCAGAAGTGGAGGCAAGCCCGGCCAGCTCCTACTCACAGGAGCTTGCCTTGGAAGGCACACAAACTCTTGAGTCTTACCCTATCTAATCCTCCCACGGACTACGATCCCCACATCACAGATAAACAGACCGAGGCCAGATGATTTTCACAGGATCACACAGCTACGCGGCAGCAGAGTCCTAGACCGGCCCCTCGTCCACCGCACAGAAAGGCCATGGCATCTTCCTTCCTCAAAGGCTATGGGGTCAGCCCAGCCCCTAAATGCCTCCACTCTTTTTCCTAAAACACCCAAACCAGAAGCACGTGACCTCACAGCCAAGAGAAATACAACCACGAGATTCACAGCCCCAAATGGAGGCACAGTCGAGGCCCCCTCGGCAAGCTGGGCCCAGCTTTGCATGACGTGGCCCTGCCCACTCGGGGCCTCACACACCTGCCCTGCTCCCTCACCTAAGGGCCTTGCACCCACACGTCCAGCAGGTCCTTCTCAGGGCACACGGCAACACCCATACCTTCACCCCAGCTCTGCCCCCTGCAATGGGGGCCACTGGCACCACACCCGCCTCTCCGAAGAGCTAAAGTTCTCCAGGGGAGTGATATGCTTGTTCTCTACGACTCCAAGCCAGCTGAGCGCCTGGCACAGCACGTGCTTATGAAACGTGGGCACCGTGAATCCACATTCTTCACCTCCACGGGCAAAGCTGAACATGGACAAATGTCCCATGTCCTCTCCACAAACATTCTGGAACACAAGCATTTCCAAAAACTAGCATGTGCCAATACAGTTCTTCCTCCATATTTACAGGGAGCTGTATGTTCGCATAAGAGCCCCTCTCTCTTTACCCGTCTCTGCTTCTGGACCAGGAAGTTGTATAGGAGAACAGTGCAACATAACCAACTTACGTGTGCAAAAGAAAATTTTGTTGAAATGTGCCACGCTAAAAATTAGAATGTTGTAAACTACATTTTGAAAATACAAAATCAACTCTACTTTGCACCCTTGAGTGGAAGAAGAAACGAGGCCCTTTGGTCTTAATGTCACTACCACCACCATCATCAACGAGACATATGCAGCAGCACACAGGAAATTACAATCTCTGCGGAAATGCTGCGGATTCATTTTAAAACCAGATTTCAAGGCACAGTCCCACAGCACACGTCCTGTGTACAGTGGCAGTGGCAGTGTTGTGTGTGTGTACCTGTGTGTGTGTGTGAGAGAGAGAGAGACAAAGTGCATGCCTGTGCACATGTGTATATGTGTCTGTGCATATATAATATCTTACATTAAAAAAATCATGAAGTGGGACTTCCCTGGTGGCGCAGTGGATAAGATTCTGCACTCCCAATGCAGGGGGCCCGGGTTCGTTCCCTGCTCAGGGAACTAGATCCCACATGCATGCCACAACCAAGAGTTTGCATGCCACAACTAAGGAGCCCACATGCCTCAACTAAGGAGCCGGTGATCCACAACTAAGGAGCCCGGGAGCTGCAACTAAGGACCCCGCCTGCCACAACTAAGGAGCCCACGTGCTGCAACTAAGGAGCCTATGAGCCACAATTAAGGAGCCCATGAGCCACAACTAAGGAGCCCGCCTGCCGCAACTAGGACCCCGTGCAAATAAATAAATAAATAAAAATAAAATTTTTAAAACGTCATGAAGTGAGGCTCCAAAACACCCTCGAGTCCCGAGTTTGCGAGCCTCAGTACTATGAACGTTTGGGTCCAGTCGTTTCTGGGGTGGGAGCTGCTGTGTGCATTGTAGGATGTCTAGCAGCATCCTTGGCCTCCACGCACTAGAAGCCAAGAACATTCCTCTTAATCTCCACCTGTGACAACCAAAAATGTCTCCAGACATTGCCAGATATTCCCTGGGGGACACAGTTGCCCCTGGTTGAGAACCACAGCTCTCAGCTACCAAAAAGTCCCCAGGATGAGTGTGGCCGGATTATTTAAAGCATACAGGGTCCCTGAAACCAGAACAATCTACTTTCCCAGATTATTATGAATTACAATGAGAATTATCTTTCTTTGAGGGGGTCTTAAAAACGCAATAAATTCTGCATTACACTTTGTTGACCTACATTCTGTTAAAACGACCAAAATGTTAAGTTCTTACAAAGGAAACCTTTCGAAGTCATTTTTCCACACAACGAAAGAGTCAGTATTTTACTGAGATGATTTTGAAGAGTCTAACAAAAATCAAAACTGCTTTCTTTCATTAGTCTTACACCGAAGCCTGTAATCAGGGAGAGAACGCAGCAGACAGTCCTGCATTAACCCAGATTCCATCTTTCCCTCGTTTGACCGAGATTTTCATAGGTTACACAAATATTACCTTTAAATTAGTGTTTATCTTCCTCCAACATGTGGACAAAGAATGAAATGTATTGCTGGAAACAGAGTCTACATAAAAGCTTTAATTTTCTCCTTTATCCAGAACGCCAATGAGAATTCTCAACGCTTTCGTCTACCTGACTCTTCCCCCACCACTAATGGCATAGAGCCTTTTGGGCAGGATCAGAGAGGAGTACTTCTGGGATCCCAGGCCCATGGCTCCTCTTAAAAACAACTGTGATCCGAAGCGAAGGGGCTCTGAGTGATTTCTAAGCTGGATCCTCCAGGTGGGCACGGAGTAGGGGAACGGGCCACGTCTGCCCATCGTGCCCTGAATCCTCCGAAAGCTCTGTGATCTGTTCCCGCCATCCCTCCAGGCTTCCATCCCACACTGAAGGCTGCATAAAGTGAAAGCTTCCTTCACAACTACTTTTAGAACCTGGGTAGAGGGGAGCCGACCCCGTACTCTTTTTCTCCAGAGTTTGAGAGGGAACTGACCGGTGCACATGACTAAGTCCAGGCCGTGAGGTGTCCAAGTCACGTCCGACCCCCCAACACACACACCCCCATGCTCAAAAACCACCGGCAGGTGAAAGCATCGCAAAACAAACTCTGCAGGGTGAGCCCAAGGTACGACGGAACTCCCGCTCGCAAGAGGGCCTGCTTGGTGCAGAAGGAAGCAAACCATTCCCCTGATTTCTACTCATAAAGCGTAAGAATTGGGGCAGCTTTTATAACGTCTTGGGACACACAATCCGTAGCATCTGTTCGGAGGGTCTGATTCCATACAGTTGGAGTCAGTGGATCTTTCTGGAAAGGGCGAGACAGGAAATATTTTAAGGTTGGTAATTGAGAATACAGCGTAGAAATTATATAACGAGAGAGAAAACAAATTTTCCCCAAACTTTCACTGACAAAAATCAAAATTTTGTGAATTCAAAATTTGCATTTCCTATCCTTTTCATGCGTCATGAAATATTCCTCTGTGATGTTTTCCCCCCAATCATTAAATAATGTCAAAACCATTCTCAGCTGGAAGGCTGCACAAAGACAGGCAGTGGGTGGGTTTGGCTTGGGGGCTGCAAAGGTGGACCCCACCTCCTGGGGGCAGACCCTGCAGGCCCAGCTCAGGGCCTGGGGAGGACAGAAGGCCGCGCAGGCAGCCGCAGGCAAAGACGAGAGAGGGAGAGAGAGAGAGAGAGAAAGAGAGAGAGAGAGAGAGGGGGAGAGAGAGAGAGAGAGAGAGAGACAGGGAAATCCAGACGGAGACATCACCGGGGCAAAGGGCTTTCTGAGCCCAAAACGCTATCTTTGTGTTGTCTGTGCTAAGAAACCTGTATCAGGGGACAACTGATATCTTCAAGTGTGAGAAAGGCGTGGTATTTTGTATATAAACGACACTGCTTACCCCCATAACTTTGCGCCTTTCAGTGTGGCTGGCTTGTGATAACTTCTTTTATGTGTTACACACACATAATTTGAATGCTGAGTGATCACAAATGGCCCTAGTTGTACATCTCTTCACCACGTCACTGGAGAAACCCTTATAATTCCAAAAGAGCACTGAAAGTCCTACAAACCAAGCTTAATAAACGGTAAAACATGTGATGCTAAAGTGGGATGCATCCACAGGTTAGCCACTGACTTTATGAAATGTACACCCAACTTGAGCAGGTGTCTGACAGATAAAAGTATGTTTTATTGACAGTTCTCACGAAACTGGTGTCCAGGTACAAATGTCCCCACCCTTTCAGCTCTGCACACAGCCTAAGACCATTGTGATGGGAACTCCCCAGAGGGCCTTTATCAACGTTCACAATTTTCATGCTTTCATAATGATCAGTCACAAACCCTACTTAAAGAGGTGACATTCTGTTTATATAAGAATCATCAATAGGGCTTCCCTGGTGGCGCAGTGGTTAAGAATCCGCCTGCCAAGGCAGGGGACATGGGTTCAAGCCCTGGTCTGGGAAGATCCCACATGCCACGGACCAGCTAAGCCTGTGCGCCACAGCTACTGAGCATGCGCCCTAGAGCCCACGAGCCACAACTACTGAGCCTGTGCTCTAGGGCCCGTGAGCCACAACTACTGAGCCCACGTGCCACAACTGCTGAAGCCCGCGTGCCTAGAGCCCGTGCTCCGCAACATGAGAAGCCACCACAATGAGAAGCCCGCGCACTGAAACAAAGAGTAGTCCCCGCTCGCCGCAACTAGAGAAAGCCCGCACGCAGCAACGAAGACCCAACGCAGCCAAAAAAAAAAAAAAAAAAAAAGAATCGAAAGCAGGTCTCAAAGAGATGTTTGTACACTCAGATTCATAGCAGCATCATTCCCAATAGCCGAAAGGTATAAGGGACCCAAATGTCCATCAACAGATGAGTGGATAAACGAAATGTGGTCTATCCATACAGTGGAATATGATTCAGCCTTAAAAAGGAAGGAAATTCTGACACAGGCTACAACAGAGCTGAACCTTGAGAACATCATGCCAAGCGAAATGAGCAGACCTAAAAGGACAAATGCTGTATGATTC
Organism: Balaenoptera physalus; assembly: GCF_965194825.1. Classification (NCBI taxonomy): domain Eukaryota; kingdom Metazoa; phylum Chordata; class Mammalia; order Artiodactyla; family Balaenopteridae; genus Balaenoptera; species Balaenoptera physalus. Next base: position 376,785 of record NW_028126174.1, read on the forward strand.
CACTGATAGGAAGCACCTAGAACAGTCAGATTCATAGAGGCCGAAAGTGGAGTAGTGGGGGCCAGGGGCTGAGGGTGCGGGCATGTGGAGTTAGTCTTTGATGGGGACAGACTTTCAGTCTGAGAAGACGAACAAGTTCTGGAGACGGATGGTGGTGATGGCTGCACAGTAATGGGAATGTACTAACGCCACTGAACTGTGCACCAGAAAATGGGTGAGGTGATACATTTCACATCAGGTATGTTTCACCACCGTAAAACAAGGAAGAGGGCAGGAGGGTGACAGCACACAGGAATTTTGTCTATGACAGCACTGGTAATTGCTTCCCTTGCCAACCTATCTATCTTTTAATGCACTTGAAAATCCCACTCTGAGATGCCTCCAAGGCTTCGATGGACAGCTGAGGGGGTCCACACACAAAAAGAAAGCTGAGGACCCTGGTCTCTGAGAAGGGGACAAACAAGGAGGCTGTTCAGAGCCTTGGGCGCAGAGGTCTGAAGTCAGTATCGCCGAGCGGGGACTCACCGCAGCGCCTCCCTGACACTGCTGCTTGAACACTGGGGTTCTGGGGAGCCCCTCGGGCAGCTGGGGGACGCAGGGAGGGGGAACGGAGAGGGCGGGGTGGAGCCGCGGCCAAGGGTCAGGGGCCCCGGGGAGGGCGCTGGCAGAGCCTGGGGGGCGGGGGGAGCGGTCCCCACAATCTCAGGATCACGGCGACTCGGAGGAGTGCTTCTTCAAAGGGGGGGTGGACGCCAGACTGCACGTGGTCCAGGAGAGTGTGGGGTGAGAGGGGAAAGGCAGGGGAGTGTGGAACTGTGCTCTGAAGAAGTGTGATGAGGGGGAGAAAGACAGAAATAGAGCGAGAAGCTAGCGGATCAAGCAAAGGGTTTTGCTGATGTTTCATAATGCTCTGCTTGTGTTTGCAGCGCTAGACTAAAGGCATTAGGGAGTCTGCAGAAGATAGAGGTGCGAGAGGTTTTGTTTCCTTACAAAGCCTACAGTTTTTAACAGATCCCAAACCACATGAATTCTTACTGAGCTCACAAAATTAAGCCCACGTTTTCAACATGTTCAGAAACCCCTGCTCACAGATGGAAACTTTGAGATGGCCTTTTCCTTTCTGAAGGCTAAATATCAACAGAGAGGAGGAGGGCTTGACAAGAGTTGACATTTAAAGATGCGAGGCGAGCAAGTGAGGTAAATGGAGGAGGTGTTTCTGGCGTGGAGAAGTTCTCCTGCCCTCCCTGAACCCAAGGAGATCAAGCCATCTCCCCAGTGCTTGTCATTAGAGACGGCCTTCAGTGATCCATTAGCGAAGAATTAGCAAAAGGCTGCTGGGGCCGATCACTTTCCCAGGCTTAGCAGAAAAACCGCAGAGTCCCAAACTTCCTGTAGTTTACAGCATAATTAATAAGTAAGAAGAAATATCAATAGAAGCAAGTAAAATATAGTTAGTCCAGCTTTGGTTCATGGGGGCCGTGAGCACCTAGACTTTTCCCCCTACTAGTCCTCTGCCCTCACCCTGCCCCGGCCACTTCCCCGCCAGCCACTTTCAGCCTTACCCAAGCCACGGCCCCTGGAGGCTCTGCTGACAGACCATCCCACTCAGACATTTACATAAGCCCTCGTGGGCTTCCCTGGTGGCACAGTGGTTCAAAATCTGCCTGCCAGGCTTCCCTGGTGGCGCAGTGGTTGAGAATCTGCCTGCCAATGCAGGGGACACGGGTTCGAGCCCTAGTTTGGGAAGATCCCACATGCCGCGGAGCAACTAGGCCCGTGAGCCACAACTACTGAGCCTGCGCATCTGGAGCCTGTGCTCCGCAACAAGAGAGGCCGCGATAGTGAGAGGCCCGCGCACCGCGATGAAGAGTGGCCCCCGCTTGCCGCAACTAGACAAAGCCCTCGCACAGAAACGAAGACCCAACACAGCCAAAAATAAACAAACAAATAAATAAATTAAAAAAAAAAAAAAAAACTATGATCAGGTTCCCAGCCAGTCTAGAATGGCCTTGTAAAGCCTGCAAATGTAACTGAAATGTAAACTGGCCATGAAAAATATCCAAGTAGCACACCATAGTGTGGCGATCGTATGCTTCAATGCCGAGCATCTGAATCACCATGCTGTTTCTGGGGGAAGTGGGTTTTCTCCCATGTATGGGGTACCAGGTGCTACGGGCAAGACAGGAATTAGTAACATTTCATCTTCCCCACATGTTTTCACTGTTGTCTAGGCTTCAAGAGAAGCAACCATCAAAAACAGCGAGTAAAAAGGCAAGAAGTGGGTCACCACCCTTAGTATGTTAAGCCAAGCCTTCCACAGAAGGCACTGGAATGTAGCTAGCATCAGGGGTCAGGAAGAAGACTGTGCAAGCCAAATGCCAGTGGTACCACTTCCTAGCTGTGGGCCCTGCCTTACAATTCCGCTCTGAGCAGCCCAGGCATTTGGCTGTCACCCAGGCCTATTGTGGGCAGGGCATCTTCCAGGGAGAAGAGGCGCTTTGCTGTGGCCTTCGTCCACCAACACTGCCAGCCTCTGGGTGACTGAGGCGGGGATGCAGAAAAAGCAGGACATGAACAAAGGTCTCTTCTGGATGACCCAACTTCCCCTCTTCTCCCACCAAGCATAGCAGCACCCTGTACCCCCTCCTTTTATGCTACAGCCCTGCTCTGCTCTGACAAAGCCAGCATCAATCCCTTCCAATCCTGTGGTATAAATGACTGGTAGAGCTTAATGTATTACCTCTCCTGGGACTCCCAGGATTTTAATTGGGACAAAGTTTCATGTCAAACAAATGACTCTCTAATCGTGGAATACCAGGCTCCAGCAAGCAAGGTTAGATGGGAATAGGATGCAAATGAAGATTAGATCAGGAGAGAGGAGGAAGTGCAGGTCACACCAGGGAGGTGGTATGGGCCTCAGAACAGGCAGGGATCACATGCTGGTTCTGGAAAGGGCCAGAGAGTCAACACTTCAGGCTTCCAGGGGCCAGAGGGTCTCTGTTGCAACAGCCTGTGCAGGGAATAAGTAACCACAGACAGTATCTAAATGAGTGGGTGTGGCTGGGTTCCAAGAAAACTCTGAATTTCATATCATTTTCATGTGTCACAGAACATTATTCTTTTTTTGGCCGTTTAAAAATATAAAACCATTCTTAGCTCGCAGGCTGTACAAAAACAGGTGGCAGGCCAAGTTTGGCCCCTGCCTTCAAGGAAGCCTATCTCAAGCTTTGGCTCAAGAGACGTTTTTGGAATCGGACACCGTCATTTTTCCAGGGCTCCCACGTACACAACCCTGGCATCCAGCCACCGGCCCATACCCCACGACTCCCGAGAGCCCCTGTGGAATCCTAAGACTGAATAGTGTAATGAACTCAGGGTAAAAAAACCTTCCACTGTTGAGAAGCACGGTGCTGCCCTGGGAGAGAGCGTGGGCTTTGAAGTCCCAGTTCCAAGTGGTAGACCTGGTACGTCACTGCCCTGACCTCAGTTTCCCCACCTGCAAAACAGAAAGAGCCTTTCTGGATTTGGATTTGTTGTGCAGGCTCAAAAGCAACTACAGAAAGTACCCAGGACACTGCCCTGCGGTCAGCGGGCACCCAAAAAGTCACAGGTCCAACACGAACGATTTTTATATCCTTATCTCACGCCCTCTCTCCCACCCCACCCCCGCCTCCAGGCTCAATTACATCCCTATTCAAGCCCCAAAGTTCAGGTTCAGGTGTCAACCTAGGGATGTGACCCTGGCACTGAGAATGAACCAGGTACACGTGAATGAAGCCACAGTCCAAACAGCAGATGTCAAAGGCAGGACAGGCCACTCAGGTTTCAACATGCAGGAAGTCACAAAGAAATCCCCTCTCCGCAGATTAAACTCTCACACACACAAAGGAGCGTTGCTTGGTTCCACCAGGGGGGCCCTGCCTCCCCACTCTCCTGGGCCACTTCCTCGTTCACTGCTCTCCATCCAGCTATCTCAGTCTCTAGCCTCTATCTTCAGCTCTCCCTCACACTGTATAGCAGGTACAGCTTGCAACAAGACATGTTACCACGTGCAGCAACAAAAGAGCAAAAGACAGCTGTTGAGACAACGTTTCTTTAGGAGACTAAGTGCTGATGGTTTTTTAACCTGACCGGCAATTGGGCAATTTCAGTCATTCTGTGACTAGCTTCAGCACCCGGCCAATTCCACAAAGCTCATGGCAAAATCGCTGAGTGTTAGGAAATATTAAATGACCACCTGGATGTGCTTTTTATTGAGCTCCGCTTATGAATGGAGAAATAGTTCACATTCCTTCGAGCGATGCGCTTCTAATCACCTCCAAGCAAGATTCCCTGGAGAGCAACACAGAGAGAGGCCATCCATCTGCAGCACGTGCACTGTATGCATTTCCCTTGCCCAAGGAAGGAAAACCACCTATGTCGGTTTCAACCAAGGTGAAAAGGGTGACTTGAGATACTACTGTTTTCAAAATTTTCCTTACCTCTCAATAGTCAGAAGGACGCATTACAAGTCTGCCCTCTGCTATCTCCATCTTTGTCTCTTATGTTGGCCCTTGAGAAAGGGTGGGCTGCTGTACGTTGGCTTTATTTTCCCTCCCGTATATATGCATTCTTCTAACAGAATGCGGCCATTCAGCCATGCCACATCCCCATCTCACGCTTTCTCTTGGTTGGTTGTTTGTTTGTTGTTTGGGGGAGGGGAGGCGGCTAAGGAGGGTGAGAAAAGGGAAAACATACAACAGAGAGGACAGCGCCCCACTTCCTCTGATATCAGCCACACTCTGCCCGCTCATCGCGGACGCCTGGTTCTTAATTGTGGCGGAGTAGAGATAACAACAGGGACACGTTTTCCGGAACTGATCACTCTGAAACTGCTCTCCCCACACGCAAAGTTACACCATGTCCATGCACGAGGAGCTTCTACCACCACGTGAGATCACGTGCCATATTTTCAGAGCAAGCTTCAAAGTATGAAAGCGGTTCCGAACCCTCTGTAAAAGAGCTTTATTGAGATACAGATCACATACCCCACAATTCACCCGTCGGAAGTATACAGTTCAATTGCTTTCAGTATATTCACAGAGCTGTGCAACCATGATCAGTACAATCAACCTTGGAACATGTGCATTATATCCCCAGAAGCAGCCCTGGACCCTCTCCTTCAGCAGTCACTACCCAAACCCCCGGTCCTAGGCAACCACTCATCTACTTCCTGACGATCAAACCCTTTTTTGTTCAGCCCGCAAGCCTCTGTAAGTGTCTGACAGGCTCCCTGGTACCAACGGCCCTCACAGCTACCTTCCCAGTCTCATCACATCTCAGGGGCGCGAGCCAGTCCAGCAGCCCGGCCCCGGTCTCCATAAGCCACCATGGCTTCTGCAAGTCCACTCCCCGCCTCACTCACAGGACCTTCTCAAGGCCCAGACTGCAAGCTCCTGCCCTCAGCTCGCGCAGAACCCCCAGGCAGGGAACGCGCCGCAACGTGGCTCTCGAGATAAACTGCTGTCACACCCCCCCCCAACAGAGAGTCACACAACTCGGGGGTGTCTCATGACTATCATTAACCAGTTCCAACTTGTCACCTTCATGGCAAGAGAGGTGGGAAGGAAAAATCATTCGGCCACATTCCATGCAGTGGAAGATTCACGTCCATTATACGCTTAGTTTACATCTCCACTTTCCTAGCCAGACATGTGGCAAACCATCCAAACGGAAGAGAAGAAAGAAATTCCAAAGTGAGGTCCAAGTGGGGTGGATAACGCCAAACACAGTAACTACCGTCACCGAAGGGGAGAAAAGAGGTTGTTCCATCCGTTTGCAAAATAAGGGGTATGGGAACTGATTAAGTAACTGAATCCGGGGCCAGTGATTTCGGGTTGTGATGGACAAGCTGCGGGGTTCTCCTCCCCATTATATTCTCCATCAATCTGCCTAGAGCTTGAAGGGGAAATGGTTTCTCTCACCTGAGCATTGAAAACAAAAGGCGCATGCCCCACATGGGGCTCAGGCACCGCCCGCATCTGGATTTTAACCACCCAAAGCATCCTCTTGCCTTCCAGGGGGGCTGTTGCCACCTGCCCCGTCCACTTCGGCCGCCAAGAAAGTCAAGGGGATCTTTCACGGGTGCTTGTTTAACAGCCTCAACTCATTCCGTCCCTTTCTGCTCAACTTATGCTCCACTGGAGTTTTGCAAGAGAAGATATTACTCATACTTATCTTTAAGTCATAAGAGAGTACAAGCAGACACTGGTGAACTCCCAGTAATGACTGCGGATGAGGTAACCGTACTGCGCCGTACCGATGTCCTGGTTTTGTTATTGCTCTAAGCTTATGTAAGACGTCACCGTCGGAGGAAGCTGGCTGACACCACACAGGACCTCTCGGCGCTATTTCTGCAACTTCTTGTGGTCTATAATCAACCAAAATAAATCGTTTTAAATGAAAATTACCTAAATAAATTTTTAAAAAATCGAACACAGTCTCTGTTACTGGTGCCCTGGAGAACTAAAAAGCGGCAAACCCAAAGGAAGCCAACGAATCCTCAGAAGGTCTTCCTGGTCATTAAAAACGCAGTGCCACAGACACAGGCAGTGAACCAGGAAAAAAATCTCTTTCTGTAACTAGCAAGAAAAAAGGTCTCCTATTGCCTTAAAATGTAATATCCTGCAAGTACTTGACGTGAACAATCTGAAAATGAAATTAAGAAAATATCATTCACAAAAGCATCAAAAAGAATACACCCAAAACTCTAAAACATAAACCACAAACAAGTGCCAACATTACAACTCAACCTCCACTAAGCCTGACGTTCTATAATGCCGAGTCACGCTCAGCTCCCTTCCCAGCAAGGCTCTGCTGGAATTAAGCTGGTCTTCCATCAGCATCAAAAGCTAAAAGGTGACACCAGGACCACATCCAGTTGTTACAAGGCATGGTATTAAAAACGAGTGATCATTAAGAAGCACACACCCACCCAATCAATCACTCATCTAGTCTCTCAATCACGTACGTATTAAGCAATAGAGAAAAGCAGCCACTGGCAGCTGGGAGCTGGCCTGGCACTCACGGCTAAGCTGCAGCCTTCTCCTGCTGGAACATAAACAATACAGAGACCACTAATCTCAGACAGGGACCCGATTCCTTAAACCCTGCCCAACTCTTTTAAGGTCTTCTTAGCACCCTGTGACTGAGATGTCCCACGGTCCCCTCAACGCAACAGGTCAGCAAACCCAACCTCATCCAACTACAGCTTTGTGTGTTCCTGGAGACTATTTGGCTGAAGGACCTTGTACCTAGGAATGCAGGTGAGGACAAATGCCTTTTAAAGAACGAGTCTCAGCATACAGATGGCCAACAGGCACATGAAAAGATGATCAACATCACTAATTATTAGAGAAATGCAAATCAAAACTACAGTGAGGTATCACCTCACACCGGTCAGAATGGCCATCATCAAAAAGTCTACAAACAATAAATGCTGGAGAGGGTGTGGAGAAAAGGGAACCCTCCTACACTGCTGGCGGGAATGTAAGTTGGTGCAGCCACTACGGAAAAGAGTATGGAGGTTCCTCAAAAAACTAAAAATAGAGTTGCCATATGACCCTGCAATCCCACTCCTGGGTATATATCTGGAGAAAACTATAATTTGAATAGATACACGCACCCCAATGCTCACAGCAGCACTCTTCACAATAGCCAAGACAGGGAAACAACCGAAATATCCATCAACAGATGAAGGGATAAAGAAGATGTGGTATGTGTGTATATATATATATATATACACACATATACACACACATACACACACACACAATGGAATACTACTCAGCCATAAAGAAGAATAAAATAATGCCATTTGCAGCAATAGGGATGGACTTAGAAATTTTCAAACTAAGTGCAGTAAGTCAGAAAGAGAAAGACAAATACCATAGGAAGTCTAAAATATGACACAGATGAACATACCTACTAAACAGAAACAGACTCACAGGCACAGAGAACAGACTTGTGGTTGCCAAGGGGAGGAGGGGTGGGGGAGGGATGGAGTGGGAGGTTGGGGTTAGCAGATGCAAACCAGTACATACAGAGAATGGATCAACAACAAGGTCCTACTGTAGAGCACAGGGCACTGTAGTCAACATCCTGTGATAAACCATCATGGAAAAGAACATGAAAAAGAGTGTGTGTGTGTGTGTGTGTGTGTGTGTGTGGGTGTGTGTGTCTGTGTGCATATAAATATATATAAAAAACTGAATCACTTTGCTGTACACCTAAATTCACACAACACTGTAAATCACCTATACTTCAATTAGAGTCTCACACTTTATCTCACCTGAAACAGACAAAACCAAACTGCTTATAGAACTTATCTATATGAACTGCAAATCACAACAAAGCACTTTCCTTTCAATTTTTAAAAATTGACTCTACCACCATTGGAAGCCACCCATCCTTTACCACTTAGGTATTTTTAATGAAACAAACTGCGTGTATTTGGTTTTAAGACCAAGTTGAGAAGTTATTAACTTGACACAGTGGTGGTTACATGGTCAACCAAATGGCACTGAATATTCCCCATCACTGCAGAAGCTGTAATTGTTAATCTGCCGTTTGTTCTTAAAACACCTACTCAATGACAGAGCTCCAGTGTCCAGCACCCACAACACCTGAAGGCAAAGGAAGGAGCTGCTCAAAAAAGCTTGTGTTCACGGATTGAAACCACCTGAAACATACACACAAAGGCAGCACCTCCTCATACTACCTTGATTCTCTTTCTAGCATCATTTGGGGGAGGGGCTGTCCTGATAAAACCAAGCATCATCCGGGAGTCCGGACACCATGGACTGGCTTCCATGGCGGGTCAAGACATGCTTCGGATGAGGTACAGTGGATTTTTCTCAACAAGCAATTTAAGACATAGATGTTACCCTCATCTTAAACAATGTCATTATACCTTGAAAAGATTCTGTTGGGTTAGACCGTTAGACGCTGCCGGTACTTGACGACTTTTGATCTGAAATGGTGATGCCGCTTCATTCAACCTCATATGGGCGCAAAATAATTTTTTAATATATAAAACTGAAATCCAAAATGTGGTTTACAACTGCGCCAGAATGGAGATGCATAGTTCTTCCTTTCAAGAAAGAAAGAACCTGCCCATCCTCCATGGCTCTGTTCTGAGCCAGCCCCACGACTGAGCAAGGCCATTTCTCTCTAACCATCAGGCAATCTCCACTCCAGAGCTCACGGGGGGTGGGGTGGGGGGGCGCTGGCTCAAACTTTATCAGATTCGCGTCGAGGTCCTGAGGCTTTCCTTACTCAGTCCTGTCCCCCATTTATCCCTCACAGGCCTTTGCCCCCCATTAAAACACTTGAACCTCTCACTGCATCTCCAGAGGGACCAGAGGACACAACTATCGAGGCTGGCCAAAAGGTTCGTTCGGATTTTTCCGAAACCCGAACGAACTTTGGAGCCAACCCAATGTTATAATGCTGACTGCTTTCAGGTCGTTAAAGTCCCTGAAAATAGACACCTGTGTACGTGTGTGTATCTAACGCCCGGGGACACACACTGTGTATACACATAGAGTCAATTTTCATGATTTGAGGATACAGTATTCGTGAATTTGCCTATTTGCTAAAATCTATCTGTAACCCCAGATCAATACCTGAGGTGGTGTGGTCCCTGAAGGACCAAGCACGGGGTGAAAAGGTCGAGCCGCTCGGTGCACACGTTCCCAGCTCAGGTGGAATGAGGCCTCGCGCTACCTTCTTGTTTCGGCTCCCAGGCCGTAAACCAGTGTGCTCTCCGTGGTCTATTTACTGCCACGTTTTTTGCATTTCTGTGCTTTTGTTGGTGACATCTCTGCTTAGAACAGCCCCCAAGCACGGTGCTGCAGCGCTGTCTGGTGTTCCGAAGGGCCAGACGGCTGTGCTGTGCAGTAGGGAGGGAACACGTGTGTTAGAGAAGCTTGGTTCAGGCATGAGCTACCGTGCTGCTGACCGTGACTTCAACGTGGATGAATCGACAGTACACAGTCAATAAGGTGTCTTTAAGCAAAAACAACGTAAAACAAGGTTATGCAGTGACTGGTTGATGAAAATATTGTGACCAGAGGCCTGCAGGAACCGAACCCCTCTGTTTCCCCTAGAAGCAAAGCTTCTATGAGGTCTCAACAACTTTACGTTTAACTACCGTGAATAAGGAAAATCAACCATAGACATAAGCCACATAAAGATGTAGCCATCACTAATCTCCACTCGACCTAAAAAAAAACCCTAAAACCATTTTTCTGTGTCTTCCTATTCCACAGACATCCCTGTATGGAAGGACACGGTCGCCCCTCCCGTGCTCAGCTTTTCCCCTGTCCTCATCCCTTTATGATCCCTTCACTACATCAGGGCAAGCTAAGCGACTTCATGTGTCGGCCCTCTGCCCACAGCCCTTCTGTACAGGCGAAGTTTGATTCGAACAAACAACAAGGGCAGCTACGAATGGAAAAAGCCGGAGCCAAAGAGAATGAAATGACAGACGATGGGGAGTGGAGATAAACCCCTGCCCTCTCTCTGGAGCGCATCCGCCCCAGCAGGCATCCCTGCGGCCCCCTTCCATTTGCACGCCTCCACCTTGCTCAGGAGGAGCTCTCAGAGAAGCGCTGGACCCCGTCTGCATTTCTGAAGTGAGAAATGGATGGCAAAAACACAGTACCCAGGGCAAGAAGCCAACGCTGGTTACAAAACGCGGTGTGTTAACTCTTTTCTCCTCTTTTATAACTCCCCTAAGAACAGATGTGATAATGCTTCCAAGAAAGCAAACGAGCAGAAAAAGAGGGCTAAAGGTAGAAACTTCTTCTGTAATGTAAGCCATCCTAACAGTGAACCAGTTTAACATGGCTGCTTCCCTGGAGAATTGTTCTAACCCAAATTCTGAAGGGACCAAACACAGCAACCAGGAAGGAAATCTTCTTAAAAGGCACCAAAGCCTATTTAAACAAATCTGCAAAAGATTACTGATTTTCAATGAAGATTCTCAAGCTAAATATTTTAATACAAAAAATTTAACTACGGCTTTTTTCTTTGTTTGTTTTGCTTTGTTTTTTGTTTGTCTGGTCGGTTTTGGTTTTACACCAAATAGTCTATGACATGATTCCCCAAGGACTTTTCAGGGAAAAAAGCAGGAAAAAAATCCCTCCATATGTGATGCTTGTCACATGTGGTACAAGCTTGTATATCCTCCAAAGAAAGCTTAGATAATGAGATAAAGGTAACCGTATTCCTCACTTCTATTTAGACTAAGTGTCTGAACTTGATTTTCTCCGACAGGGTCCAAACTGGCCTTTAGTGAAGTCACACCCACCTGACTAGTTAATCAAGAAATGCTCTCAGACCTCAATTCTAAGACAACCCCACAGAATGGAATCTGCTGGAAGGTGGGCCTTTCTTTCCTGGTTCCTGTTCAAGGCAGTTTAGTCATTAAAAGTTCCAGGGAACATAATTATTACAGCGCATTCCCTAATAGGTGACAAGAGAACATTCCAAAGACAGCTTTCTGGCCACTGGGTTTCACCATACACAGTTTTTACCGCTGCGAGTGATAGAGCAATCCCCCATAATAGCAGTAACTCAAACTAGGGGCTGAGGACAGTCTTGAAAATGGATCAATCACATTGTGTGCTGGAACCTTTTGGAGAACATGTGGCCCAAGTGATCAGCTGACAGAAGAAACAGGATGATTCCTTTATTCTCTTGGGGCCAGTGTCACATGGGTGGTTGATGATAGCATTAGGCCTAAAATTCAGTCTTTCTGCTCCTATTCAAGGGCTCTTTCCAGGGAAACATCAGTCTTGGTATCGGACCAAAAAAAACAAAAAAAGAATTATAACCTACAGTTATATGGACCTTCTTTGATTTAATGCAGTAAATCTTGGGTAAGGTCAGCAACTGACTTGCATTGGCTCAAATAACCCCAACTTCCAAACAGGAGAACCCACCTACCTCTAAAAGTCTTCATTTCCCATTATACGTGTTCCACAGGTGGACCGTGAGGGCAGGTACCCTGTGAGAAGTCAGAGGCCAGGAAGATCACGGGCAACTCTCCACTGATAAATCACACAATCATCAAAGGAACGTGGAGACTGCTCATAACGCCAGTTCCCAGTTCTTTAAACCACAGTGAAGCGAGAGGAGAAATACCATCTCCGTCTAGCATAAAGAGTTCCTAGAGAGTGTTCTGGAAAGCTGAATGAGACACTGCCCCGTGGCACCGATAAGAAGGAGGCTGGAAGCAAATGACCACTGGAATCTCCCTCCTTCACACTGTCTGAGTCACAGGTCACAAACTCAGCCTATTGCCAAAAGTTTACTGTTTGTCCTCGAAAGCACATCTTCTAACATATTCCCTGCATTCCAAACGGTTTCATCAGGCTGCTCCTCTCCCCCCTTCGTGCACTCACACACTCACCCACCCCCAACCTCAACAACGTTCTACTCCGTAAACGACAGTAACGTGAATCACCACCTGCTGTGAGACAAGAATCGGGGCTCAGAACGTCTTGATACAGGCACGCCAAACAGAACGGGAAGTTCCATTTCCTCCCAAGTGCCTTTCAGCTCAACCTGTTCGCCATGAATAACAGTCCAGGTGCCTCTTGGGGGGGAGGGGGGTGTCGGGTCTGACAAGGTGAGGGTCGCTTTCCCCAAACCTGACTCTAGTTTCCTAACCACTAAGTTCCAAGGGATGGGCTCATTTTCATGTAAGTTGTATTTTAGACAAAAGGACAGCTGGAAAAATTACCAAGGTTGATAGCATAACATGTGACATTGCTAGCCTTGCATGCAGAAATGTGGCAGCTCAGGGCCTTTCTCATTTTTTAGTTCACATAATTTTAATTTAGTTCACATACTTCTATTTTCATCTTCTCTTTTACTACGTGTGACTTTCTAGGTCATCTGCTTTGTCAGACACACTAACTCGGTGTCCTCACAGCCAAGGAGGTGACAGGGAAGGCAACAAGTTGGGAAAGAAGAACTGACACCTCAAAGGCACAGAGAACAGATGGTAGTGGCCAGAGGTGGCGGGAGAGGGGATGTGGGTGAAGAGCATCAAAGGTGCAGACTTCCAGCCATAAAATAAGTTAAGTCCTGGGACTTCCCTGGTGGTCCAGCGGCTAGGACACCTCACTCCCAACGCAGGGGGCCCGAGTTCCATCCCTGGTCAGGGAACTAGATCCCACATGCCGCAACGAAAGATCCCGCATGTGCGACTAAGATCCAGTGCAGCCAAATAAATAAATAAATAAATAAGTAAGTAAGTATAAGTAAGTAAATGAGTCCTGGGGATTCAACATAATACATGACTATAGTTAACAATACTGGAGAGTATATCTGAACGTTGCTAAGAGAATAAATCTTAAAAGTTCTCATCACGGGACTTCTCTGGTGGTGCAGTGGTTAAGAATCCGCCTGCCAATGCAGGGGACATGGGTTCCAGCCCTGGTCCGGGAAGATCCCACATGCATCCCACGGGCGGAGCAACTAAGCCCGTGTGCCACAACTACTGAGGCCGTCTGCCACAACTACTGAAGCCCGCGTGCCTAGAGCCCGTGCTCCGCAACGAGAGAAGCCACCGCAATGAGAAGCCCGCGCACCGCAACCAAGAGTAGCCCCCGCTCACTGCAACTAGAGAAAGCCCACACACAACAACGAAGAACCAACGCGGCCAAAAATAAATAAATAACTAAAGATTTTTAAAAAAAAAAAGTTCTCATCACAAGAAAAAGAAATGAGTAACTATGTGTGATGATGGATGTTAACTAAACCTATTGTGATGATCATATCACCATGTTTACATATATCAAATCATTATGTTACACACCTTAAGCTAATACAACGTTATATGTCAATTATATCTCAATTTTTAAAAAATGAAATGAAAATTAAAAAGGACAGCTGAAGGATGGAACTGTCTCGGTGGGTCCTGACCCTCCCCCCGCTGCATCCCACAAGCCAGGAGATGTCTTTTCTCACACAGGGAATCAGGAAGAACAAAAGCCTTGCTCTCACAACTACTGTACTAAAGACACAATCAAGGAGAACCATTTCATTTAAACAGCACTCAACCGAAGGAGAAAAGAGAAAGAATGAAACAGAGAAATAGGAAGTTCTGCACAGCAAAGTTATTTCCGTCACTTGCTGGTCGCCCCAAGAGGTGATACTTGGCTGATCTGATGACAGCGAATTCTAGGTGACACAGCATCCTCTAGAGCAAATGCTTCCCCAACCAGGTTTTGAGGAGAAAAACTCGATTTGCCTGCTGTGCACGACGCGGGTGGGAACAGACAGGCTTTCGCTCACTCACTCACAGCACTGTCCTCTGCTTGTCCTGCCAGCGAGTCAAACACCCTGATTTTTTTTTTCATACCCTCAACATTTCAATCACCAAAATAAAACAACACTTGTGTGGGAGGAGGAAGGTGGCTGTCAGCCTCTCAATGACACGGCTCCTTCCTCTAATGAGGTCAAAACTTCCTTTTAGCCACACAGCAACTGAGTGTCAACACACTAACCATCAGCCCCTAAAGACTGGAAACAGAATTTACAGCAAGATACAAAAGGCTGGTCCATGGAAACGTGACCAACGACCCTTAACCACGCAGCACAACGTGCACTGCAAAGGACACCATGAGCAACTGACCCATAATTACCACGTGCTCGCTACGGTGCAGAGCAGAAAGGAAACCTAAGGCATGATCTCTGCTACCAAGTACTTGCATGCAGTCTTGCTGGTACGGAAGAAGAAAATACATGCGTAAGAGAAACAGTGGGCAAAAGGCCACCTGGAAAAAAAGAGTATTAAGCTCATAATGGAAATCTCCTCATAAAAAACAGATTTTTCAACACCAAATAAATGGCCCATTTATTAGGCTGTGCAATAACAAAAAAAAAATTAATAAAACTTAAAGAATTAAGACAATTAAGACAAAGCCAATGAGAATAAGTCACAGAAATCATAGAGACCTAGCCAAGACCCCTGGGTTGTAACTTGCTTCCACACAGCCACCTGTGAGAGGTTAAACAACTCCTTTTTCCTCGGGAGGGCTTTATGTCTTTATATGGAAAGGACTGCCAACTGCCCTTCCCAGTGGAGACAGTCCTGCCAGACGTGGTAGTCAAACTTCAAAGTGCACGACAGTCACCTGGAAACTGCATCTGTGCAGGGCTCTTCAGCCTGGGCACATGTGCACCCAGGCCAGGTAATTCCTTGTGGGGGGCGGTCCTGTGCACTCTTAGATGCTGAGCAGCATGCCTGGCCTCTGCCCACTAGATGCCAGGAGCACCCTCTCCCCTAGTTACTACAACAGAAGGTCTCCAGATGTTGCCAAATGTCCCCGGGGTGACATGACTGCCCCCCCACCTCCCCCCCCACTACCACCTCCCCAGCTGAGAAGCCCTGTTCTAAGATGGAACCAAGGAAGCTACATATTTCACAAGCACCTGCTGCTTCCAACATCCGCCTACGGGGCTACTTTCCTGGATACAACTGGGTGGCTCAGTCTCATCCACTGGGGTCATCTTCCTTCCCACACACCAACAGGACAGAAGGTATCACAATCCCACTTCTTCCCTCTTGCCCCTTAACACACGTGCATTTTGCCCCCTTTGCTGTGTGACTCTGCTTGACCTCCCGACTAGAACAGCCCTCCCCAGCCCATGGATGTGGGATCTGGCCACGTCACTTGCTCTGGTCAACGAGCATCAGTTGGGGGGACAGGCAGAGGTTTTAAACGGGACTGCGTGATGTAGCTTGGCTTCTTCTTATGCCAGATAGGAGAGGCAGAAGTACATGACCCAAGAGCCTACTAGCCTCAGAAGGAGGAAATTAGGAGCTCAGTCCTAAACCCAGCCCAGAGCCTGACCAGGCCTCCCTGATCCCACCCAGCTGAGCCCAGAAGAGCCACACCTCACCACCCACTGACCAGTAAACAAGAAATAAGTGCTTGGTGCTCTTTTCAGCAGCACTTATATTAGAACTGGAAAGATACAGAAATTAACATGGCTCCTGTACAAGGGTAACACAAAAATTCATGAAGCATTCCATATTTTTGATGGAAACTAAACTTTCGGTGGTAAGCACGCTCTAGTGTACAGAGATGTCAAAATACAGTATTGTACACGTAAAACTTACATGTTATAAGCCAACGTTACCTCAATTTTAAAAAATTCTGTAAAGAAATAAGTGCTTGTTTCTGTAAGCCTTTGTATGCGGGGGTGCTGTTTGTTACGCATCATCAGCAAAGCAGAAAGCTGACTAATACACTCCCCAAATATCTCTGAACCAAAATGCTGATTAACAAGTGGATATTATTATGACTTTTCTGTCCCTACCCCCACCTGTCTTCCTCCACTCTTTTATGGAGCCACAAACCCACCAATTCAGTCCCCATAAAGGCACACATGGTATCTTTGAAGTCCTGGGGGCCAAGCCCCACTCTTCTCACATCATGGTGGTCTTTCCCACAGCTGACTCAGACTCTGAGACACTAACTCCAGGGAATAGTTCTGTCAGAGTCCCCGAGAGACCCTCAAACTGACAGTGGCAGGGCCACCCACCAAGTATGGAGTTCTTGGGAAGAAGAGAGGGTCTAGACGTACAAATGTGTTCGATCGGCACCAAAAATCCCGGGTCCTTCCACGAAAGAAAACAACCGGGTGTGCTCAGAGTTAAATCAAGACTCAGCCAGTGGCTGCACCTCAGTGAAAGGCAGGCATGCCAACCAAACAGCTCCATGACTTCTGAATCACTCAGGAGACGAACAGCAAATATTTAATAAATATACAAACCTTGCAGGGTTCAGAGGAACAAATTAAGAGACAGAATACAAAGGAAATAAGTCTCCTTGAAGACTGTCAATGGAGCCAGAGAATAATGGCCCCCAGAAAGTCCCATGCCCTAATCCCTGGGCCCTGTGACAATGTTACCGTGCACGGCAAAGAGGACTCTGCAGATGCGATGAAGTTAAGGATCTTGAGGCGGGGAGATTATCTTGGATATGGGGGGGCCCAATGTAATCACGTGAGCCCTAAAAAGTGGGCAATCTCTCCAGGCTGTGGTCAGAGGGAGATGTGACCAAAGAGGAATGATCAGAGAAATGCCGCACTGCTGGCTTTGAAGATGGAAGAAGGGGCCATGAGCCAGGGAATGCAGGAGGCCTCTAGAAGCAGGAAGAGGCAAGGAGTGGCTTCTCCCGAAAGCCTCTGGAAAAGAAGGCGGCCCCACTGACACAGTGAGACCCATCTCAGACTTGTAACCTCTGGAACTATAAGATAATAAAGTGGAGTTGTTCAAGTCAGGAAGTTTGGGGTCATCTGTCCCAAGAGTGACAGGAAACTAACACAGTCAATTATAAGATCAATGGAGAAAACACACATGACCTTCAGCCTTACCAATAAGCTCTTGGTTCGAGGCACAGACACCCCAGAAAGTCGTGCCTATGGATAGCTGGAGAAAAATCAGCCTCCATATTCTCCCACTTGACCCTGGAACGATAATTTATGGCTCTACACAGGCAGAAGGTTTATAAATTCAGAAAAGTAAACAACTCTACGACTCTGTTTCAGTCTAAGCCAGCATTGTGGCTTCAGGGAGGCCCCAGAAAGCAGCCAAAGTCTAGCTGGTTGGAACCCTATGACCCCAGAGCAACTTCACACCATCCCCTTGAGAACTACAGGCTTCCTATGTCTCACACCAAGAAAGAACACTCTAAAATCCCATCCAGGGACTTCCCTGGTGGCACAGTGGTTAAGAATCCGCCTGTCAATGCAGAGGAGACGGGCTCGAGCCCTGGTCCGGGAAGATCCCACATGCCGCGGAGCAGCTAAGCCTGTGCGCCACAACTACTGAGCCTGCGCTCTAGAGCTCACGAGCCACAACTACTGAGCCCACGTGCCACCACTACTGAGCCCACGTGCCACCACTACTGAAGCCCACATGCCCTGGAGGCCGCGTGCCACAACTATTGAGCCTGCGTGCTGCAACTACTGAAGCCCGCGGGCCTAGAGCCCATGCTCCACAACAAGAGAAGCCACCGCAATGAGAAGCCCGTGCACCGCAACGAAGAGTAGCCCCCGCTCGCCACAACTAGAGGAAGCCTGCACATAGCAACACAGACCCAACACAGACAAAAATAAATTTAAAAAATAAAATAAAATAAAACCCCATCCAAAAAGGCAGCACAAAAGAGGGGTCAGCAGGTACAGCTTTCATTGACCAAAACGGTTTTCTATGTTGATCTTTAGGGGAAGAGATGGAACAACTAAAGAGAAGGAGAAAGCAGATACAGTTTACGCCCAACGGGAAGCTGAACTGGAAATGGTTTTATAAACATTGCTCCACCTATGAACCATTTTCCATTTCAACGTAATCTGAAAGGAGCAGCCCGTGCCCCGGGTTTACCCAGCCCTAACATTCTTCCACCTGATTCCCCACCCCAGGCCCCAAGCCCTCCTTGATGACCCAGAGATTCCACAAAATGTTTACGAAGAAACTGGAATAACACACACTACAACATGGACAAACCTCAAAGACCTGATGCTAAGGGAAAAAAGCTAGACAGCAAAGGGTACATATTGTGTGATTCCACTTATAAAAAATGTCCAGAATAGGCAAATCCACAGGGACAGAAAGCAGATCAGTGGTTGCCAGGGGCTGGGTGGAGAGGGGATTTGGGAAGTGATGGCTTAATGGATAAGGGGTTTCTTTCAGGGTGATAAAAATGCTATAGAATTAGACAGTGGTGATGACTGCACAACTCTGTAAAAATACCAGGAAAGTACTGAGTTATACACTTTGAATGAGTGAGTTACATGGTATGTAAGTTATATCTCAATAAAGCTGTCATATTAAAAAATAGAAGAAGAAGAGAGAGGAAGAGGAAGAAGAAACAACCACTAGGATATTAGCCAATGATTACAAGTCACTGCAAACTTTAAAAAATTTAACCATCCCAAGGAGGTTTTAGTTTACTTAACAAGCCTGGAATCCTGCGCACCAACCCACTCCACAGTAAAGATTCTGAAACGCCTGAGCAGAGGTCAGTAGCAAACTGTGACCAGAAGTGGTTTATGGAACGGGCTCACGAGCAAAGTGGGACAACTGGGGTTCATGACGAAATGCAGGAAGATGATTTTGCAAAAGTAACCGTTCTCCGTAAGTTAAAGCAACTCTCTACAATGAAAGTATTCTCTCTCTCCAAAATAAAAAAAATAACTGTAACAAATATATTGGCTACGGCAGCAAACGTCTACTGATAACTTCTGGCTGCTCCAAGTTAGCCGATTCAGATTAGACCCCTGAAAAGCAAACTGAAAGTAAAATACGTTTATTGGTTTGGGACTGGCTGTTTCAGATGGGAGGGGATGGGATGGAGAAAGGATGGATATAGTTCCCCTGTGAGAGGAAAGGCGGGTGAGCAGCCTTAAGATTCCAGTGGACACAGCAGCATGCGGAGCCCCTGGCGCAGGGCCTGGGTCCAATGCCGCCCCACCTGGGCTTGGACCATTTCCTCAGAAGGTGACCCCAGCAACCGCAGACAGGGCACAAGTTAGATCCCACAAGAGTTGGCGGGGGTATCACGGCTGGCGTTTGGCGTTCATCAGCACGCCGACCCACACATCCCGAGTTATTCTTGGTATTAGCCTCTTGACATCATAAGGAAGCCAAGAGGAAAGACTGACATATTCAAGCAAACAAAAATGCAAAGCTTGGGGCTTCCCTGGTGGCGCAGTGGTTGAGAATCTGCCTGCCAATGCAGGGGACACGGGTTCGAGCCCTGAGCCCTGGTCTGGGAAGATCCCACATGCCGCGGAGCAACTAGACCCGTGAGCCACAACTACGGAGCCTGCGCATCTGGAGCCTGTGCTCCGCGATGAAGAGCGGCCCCCGCTTGCCGCAACTAGAGAAAGCCCTTGCACAGAAACGAAGACCCAACACAGCCCAAAATAAATAAATAAAAAGGAATTCCTTTAAAAAAAAAAAAAGCGAAGCTTGGTGACTGAGACCATAAGCAACATTATGAGACAAGGAACCGCCTAGGAGAGAAATATTTGGAACACCTAACGATCAGAGTCTACAGAGACCTCCTCTAAGGCACGCGTGGGCCTCAGACCAGGAGCGCCAGCATCAGTGGGGAACTTGCTGGACATGCAGCGTCTCGGGCCCCACCCAGACTTACTGACTCAGAAATCCTGGGGATGGGGCCTGGCAACCTGCGTTTTCACAAGCCCTCCACAGGGTGCTGGTACACAATGAAGTTTGAGAACCACTGGTAAGGTCACAAAAATATTTAGAGCAGCACTATTCATAACCACCCCCAAAATGGAAACAAGCCAGATGTCCAACAACGGGTGAATGGATCAACGGCCGTGCGTCCATACCTGATGGAATCCTACCCAGTTACAAAAAGGGATGAATTAGTGGCACAGGCCACAACATGGATAAAGCCGAAAATCACCATGCTGAGTGAAAGAAGCCAGGCAAAATAATGAGTACATATTGTGTGATTTCACTGATATAAAATGCTAGGATATGCAAACTAACCTATCTAGTAATAGAAAGCCATCAATGGTTGCCCGGAGGCGGAGGGAAGCAGAGAGAGATTACAGAAAGGCACAGGGAAATTTGGAAGCCACGAAAATACGTGTTATCGTGATATGCACGTGTCCGAGAAGCCAGCACCACAATCAAGACAGCAAACATAGGCGAAAACTGACGAACGTGCACACCTTACACACGCCTGGTTTACTGTACTTCAATGGCACCTTAACAAAGCGGTAAAAAACGCAAGCAAGCAGGTGAAGCAAAACCAGTGTGATATGAGCCCGTATAGATAAACACGCAAGACCACACAGCTGTACGTGCACAGCTGAACGTGCCAGAAACAGACTCTCCCACATCGCACTGCGGACTGTTAATATCGGTTGTTCTGCCAGAGGGGCTGGACGCTACAACCCCACAGTGCGGGAACTCAGGGAAACCAGCATGTTCTCAGGTGTCACCTGAGAAACAGGAACGAGCTCAGAACAGGAAGAAGAAACAAAAACCAGAATCTGTCCAGAGGAAAAGCCTTGCATTTTGGAAGCCCCCAAAGCAAGGCCGGCTGCCGGGGTGCAGGCAGGGAGAGGCCCCCAGGGTAGAAACACGCGCCGCAGGGGTGCGGGGCAGCTCCTGCTGGGAGATGCAGGACAGAGAAGGGGACGCACGCAGGTAAGCGGGCTGGGGCCCAGGCAGGGGGCCCTGAACTTCTCAGGGGGCTCAAAGGTTGACCAGACGAAGAAAACAAGGGGTGGAGGCCTGGCTATTATGACACCCTGCGCACTCCAGGAAGCAACTGAAAACCCTATAGAAACCGAGAGAAACCAAAACCCCGGAGGGAGGGAGGGAGGGCCGTGGGCCGTAAGCAGAGCACTGAAAGGCTGGGCTCACAGCAGGCACTCCCTTCCAGCACATTCATCACGTGTAGTCTTTACTCAGGCTTAGGATCTTTCGCCCTCCTTTCTCAGTTCTTGGGGAAGAGATAATAAGGATGAAGTGTGATTTCCAGATCAAAGCCAAGGGGTGGCCCCAGACGTCTCGTGTAATTTCGCTGTTTATCTGTAAATGAATACTTCTAAAGGAATTTCTTTTCTCTCTAAAGTTAGCTCCCAAAACCTTGCTTGTCCTTTCCTTTAGAAAAAGATCCATATTTCCCTGGAATGCATGAGGACTGAAAGATTTCTGAACTTCTTTTGTAAGTCTGATGGGGGATATAGTCCTTCAACTTTACTAAGTCTTTAACCACGAGATTCAAGCTTCTAAGGCAGGGTACTTGACCTCGGCACTAAGGACCTCTTGGGCTGAGTAATTCTTTGTGGGCCTTGGGGCCTCATCCCCTGCGTTACAGGATGCTGGGCAGCGGCCCTGACCTCTATCCACTAGATGCCAGTGACACCCCTTCCCCACTGGTAACAACCAGAAAGGCCCCCAGGCATCGTCCAGCGTCCCTTGGGAGCAAAACTGCCCTTGGTGGAGGACCACTGAGCTAAGGTATTTCCCGACCAAGATGGAACTTCCGTCAAAGTCTAACATCCAATGTCATGAAAGAAACAGGACGCGATTTCAAGAAGGAGGCAGCAGGGGCATGGAGGGTTGACTGCCCTATGGCTGTGTCCTGGGTTCTCCAGGGACTGAGCCCATCACTGTAAACGCAGTTCCTTTTCCAGACTCCTCACGTGTCCAATGCAGCCCTTTATGCACGATTCTTCACGATTAACACGACCCTAAATATACGAGGAACTCCTCTAGATTCACAGTTTGCTGACTACAAGTAAACGTTTCTCTCTTTTTTTTGGCCGTGCCTGCCGCAAGGGCATGCGGGATCTTAGTTCACCGACCAGGGATCAAACCTGTGCCCCCTGCAGTGGAAGCGCAGAGTCTTAACTACTGAACTGCCAGGGAAGTCCCTAAACGTAAACGTTTTTGTCTTTTTACAGAGCGACTTACTTCCCGCATGGCTCCACCTTGAGAGCTTGCAACCAACCCATCACTATCCTGATTTTACAGGGAGGAAACCAAGGCTCCTCGTCCCGTCCTGTCCTGCACTCTCCCCACGTATCCCTCTCCTGGACAGGGGGCGGGGAAGGTTCACTAAATCACCTCTCACCATCGGGTTCTGAGCAAAGGGAAATCTACAGAGACAGAAAGGAGATTAGTGGCTGCCTGGGGCTGGCAGGGGGAGCAGGAATGGATGACGTGACATTCCCGAAGACGTGAGTGATCTTATTGGGGAATGAAAATGTTTGAAACCTGGATGATGACCGATGACCGCACCACTCGGTAAACTGACTAAAAATCACTGAAACTGCACACTTGAAACGGGTGCTTTTTATGGTATGTAATTTATACCTCAGTAACACTGTTCCTGAAAATCAACTAGACCTTAAACGGGATTTAGAGATCTTCGTGAAATTAATCACCGCAAGTGGCCATCTACAGCCATCCCAAGGCCGAGCAAACATCTATGGCAAACCCAAATAAAACAAAGTATCACATAGTTTGCAAAAGGAATGACAGCCCAACCTGAATCTACAGTGTGTCCAACTCAATACTAGGAACTATAGAACAACCAAACTGCCCAATGGCAGCAGTGTGGAGAGAGAGAAATTCTACTCTGATGAACATCTGGGCCATCAGAAACCCATACAGAAAAATACATTTCTTGTCTAAATATAGAACATTCAATGGAAAAGCAAACACGACAGGTAATTCAAGAAGGTTGAACATACTCTTAGATAGCAAAGTATGAACCAAACCCAAACTTCCCTTAAAGCAAAAGCCACGCAGAAAAATGGGACCCCAGCTTACCCCTCTATTGTGCCAGGAGCTGAGAAAATTAAAATTCACAAAGGACAGCTTACTCTGTGCACCATTTCATGTTTAAATATGAATTGGGAAATAGTGAAAACACACAGTCTCTGGTTTTATTCAGTTAACTTTTCTGGAAACACAGGATGATCAAAAAATTACATAATGGAATTAATAACTATTGGGCGAACAGGAGCTGTACCTACTGAGAGAAAAAGGAACTATTTCCATGAGCTAATCTTATCCTATATTTAGTTTGAGTATACTCATGTAATTAACCAGGGGTGTGTAATTTTGCTAACTTCAAATTTCCAGTTGTAAAGCCCCACATACAATTATCTGAACTACAATTGATTTTTATTTTTGTGGGAAAATGAAGATAGCTAATTTTAATAACCCAAGCTTCCCAAGAACAAGTAACTGCCTTCCTTGACAGAAATTACGTGAATGGTAATTCACAAAGCCACAAACTCATTTGTTTTTAGATCTTCCCTCAAAGGTTAGCATACTTGGAGAGTTCATGTCCCGTTGACTCAACCATTTGGTGCTACTATTCCCCTACGTTCCTGCTCTGTACACCTGTGCCTCTAATTCCCAGAGAGTATACACAGATCTCTGCACTTCATGAGTACCTGAGGTATGCATTTAGGAAATAAAATCAAATTTTGTGCCCACTTCTGCGAACAGTCTCAGGATGGGGCTATTCTCAGATACATCTCTGAATATTATTTAGGGTAATTTGGCTGGCAAATAATCAAATGAATAATTATTAGAAAATTAACAACAACAAAGACAGAAAAAGATTCCTGTCCAGAGCTGAAGCGATTGACCAGTGTCTAGCTGACCTGCTGGCAATAAGAAGTCAGGACTTGGACAAGGCTCAAGGAAACCGGCTAAAAGCAAAATACTTTGTGTAATTTCTCCCTCCTCTTAGATGGGCAGGCACGGGGCAGATAAAGGACATTCCCCAAGACTTTCATTAAAACTAAATTTGTTACAGGAGCTTAAATGTCCTGATCTCTGGAGAGCAGAGACAAAGGTGCATAATGGAGATGTCAAAAAATTCTACTTCCTGGGAATTCCCTGGCCGTCCAGTGGTTGGAACTCCGTGCTTTCACTGCCGAGGGCCTGGGTTCGACCCCTGGTGGGGGAACTAAGATCCCGCAGGCCACGTGGTACAGACAAAAAAAAAAATTTCTACTTCCTGCTTCTCCCCTCTTCACAGTAGGTGCCTTCTGAATTATTACTGTAAAGAGAAGCAATCTTTTTTTTTTTTAAGTAGGAGATAAATATATTATTCTACCAAAGGACAAATGAATGTCCACGTGGATCCTGACGAGAGTGAAATGAGGTGTGCTCCTGGTGCCCGGACGGTATGGAGAACAAGAGCATCGCTAGCTGCAGGCGTCTGCATGCACAGTGCAGGTCTCTGCTTCCCTTTACATACAAAGCTACGCTGCAAACTCAGTATCCACAAAGGGAAAAATAGGCACAAACACCAAAACCGAAGCTAACGTATCAATCATTTCAAATTAAACAAACAAAAACGCTGCTGTGGAAACCTGGAACTACTTGCGGTCGACATTTAGTGTCATGAAAACCAAAGCTTCAGCCATTCTCAGCAAACGACCTCAGCCAAAGACCTGAAGTTTGGAGGTGAGTCCTATGTCTCACCTCCACAGCCCACAATGTGGTCTGGGTTGTGAATGTAACTTTTGTATTTATTTACTCTCTGTAACACCAGTAATACAGCATCAACCAAAATGACAGTTTTCTCTTTTAAAAAGCCTCTAATGTGAAATGCAAAAAGTAAAAAAATAAAAGATTTAATGACAACCATGATGGATGAAATGTATTTCTGGAAAAAAACAACAACAAATAAACAGCCAGACTGAAGGCACCCAGAGACTTTTATCACAACCCAGTTCCAGCGCTCTCTCACATCTTTTAAAGTTTGAATCACGTATTCGACAAAAAGTCTGGTTTTGGGGAGCCCTGAGGGCATCCGTCAATGAAAGCAGCTGATTTATAAACAGAATTAAGTGATTATGAAAACACTGCGGCGTCATGAAATGCTTAAAAAGCACAGCATTGTTCCAAAGTTTCCTCGTGCACCTGCAACTGGGATATTGTCATCTGGTTCTGAAACACAAATATTTTTTCAGCTTTAAAAACACGCACAATCCTGTAGATCCAAAACGTGCCCAGTACCCTGTCAACGTTGTTCTTTCTTCCCCAAATCACATCATTAATAGCTATGCCTCTGGAGGGATGTCCAATCTTTAAGCTGGCAGATCTCAGTCACAACACATGTGTGTGTATACACACACACACACACACACATCGTGGCAGGGGAATACATCTGTGTCCCACTTTATTCAGGGACTTCAATATCAGCCCCTCGTCACCTCTGGGGACCCCATCAGTGATCTCTAGATGCTTTTTCATTGCATATCCCTCTCAGTGAAAACCTTTTAAGCATTAACTCCAACTCATGTAACCTATTAACTAGAGATAACACACAACAAACATTATATGCATTTTTCATAGACCACAAATAGACATTTTGTAACTATTAAATAAAAATACATAAACAGAGAACTTAAGTTTCTTCCTGCACTCCAGTAAATCCCATTGTCACTGCCAGAGGATATGCAGTCCACTTGGGAGCCCACTTTGTGAATTAAAACCTGAGACAAGGCATTTCTGTCACCCTCTACCCCAACTAAACATGGAGACTATTGGTGTCAAGGAAATGTACTAGGAGGCCCATGAAATTTATCAGGCAAGTCTAATTTCCACAGGCCTCTCCCCTTGTTCTCATCTGGTCTACAACAGTTTCTGTCATGCACTGGACACATGAGATCATTACTTCTTATTTTCACCAACTTCTGAGCTGGGTGCCCCTCCAACGCTGTTTCTCCTGGCAAGGCTTTTTGAAGAATTACGCTACAGATCTCTGGAAATTGTTGAAACTGGCACAGAATCATCGTGCATCTTAGAAATACAAACCTAATGTGATATTTTTTCATAATCAAATTAGGAGTTAAACCAAAGCGCGTCTCCCAAGACTGACCTGTGACTGTCAGGGACTGGCAACCCTTGTTTTTACGTTGATCACTGTGAATACTTGAGTCTTTACCAACACAGAGTTGGCATTCAAGTTTCAAGGGATTAGAATGCCTGATAAGATTCTGCTGGGAAAAGAACCTAAGGCAAGGACCCAAGTTTATTCTGTCTCCCAAATGAATCAAATGGTAGAGACATCAGTTCTCTGCTCAACTGCTTTTCTAAATACAGCCTAAAACTCGGCAACCACCTGGAACTTTATAGGTGCTGAGAATTATGTCTGCATACCGGTGCTACAGATGTCTGCATCATATGAACGGGGTAACATCCCTCCAACTCCACTTTCTCATTTCTCATCTTCAAACGGATGTCAAGATAAGAAGGGTACCTCGACGGGTAGAGCTGACCCAGCTAAGGCTAAAAATCACCCCAACGCACTAGAAACAAAAAGCACTGCTCAGTTACACAGAATTTTCTCCAGTTCCCAATCATGACTTACGTGGTCTTACCATATTAAAGTATTTGTTATTACTGATTTAAGAAATAAAATGGCATCACATACAGTAAGCTTCTTTTGCCCAAATTTCCATCTATTGGAAAGTTTAAACAAGCAGAAGTGTTTGCAAATTCGATACCGGATGTTCACACAAACTCTAAAGCCCAATGACAACGGGCAAGTCTATAATAGTATGAGCCAAGCTCTCCCAAGAAGCGGACAGTGTCCCTCTAGCCTTGCTCCAACATGGATGAGGCTGGGTGTCCAGGTTGCGGTAGACATGAGGAAAGTCTTCAACATCTTGAAGAGAGAGAAGGTGATCATCACGCCGGTGGGGCGGTGGGGGGGGGGGGGGGGGGGGAGGGGCGGGGAGAGTCCTCACCTCCTCCTGCCTCTGTATTCTCCCTGGGGGTTGGTGTTAAGTGTTCCAGAAAGGAAAGTGCTCCGGGCTGGCTATCTCGGGTCATATTCTGGGTTCCAGGCTCAAGGGAAGTAAGCAGAGAAAAACTCTCATGTTTTCTTTACAGTATTCAAGCTCCATCCACCACGATAGGAAAAAATGACAGGAATTCAAGGCAGAGACACTCTCTTCAAGAATAAACACTATGAATTTTGCCGTGAGCATTGTTTGTGCTTATTTTACAGGGTCTCCTGAAACTGGGAAACTACAACACTCGTAAGAGTTATTCAGAGGCACCCCACAGCCCAAAGTGTCTTCTGAATTGCTGGGGTCTTTTTTTACAGTAAAACATGCAACTAACTTAGCAATGTTAAGTTGAATATTGTTTACTTCAATCATGGGTAAAATGTTAGTTAAAGCATGGAACATAGTTTACTCAAATTGCTAGTTAATATAAAACCACCATAATCCTTAACCTACAAAAGTGTTAAAAAAAAAAAAAAAAAAAAAAAAGAGCCTACGCAACATTTAACGTGTGCCTTTTCCACATTACAATCCGCAAACACGGGGTAGGAGAGGCCTCAAGATCAGCTCATCAAGCCTTTCACTCTACACGTGAGGACACACACAGGTTCAACAACTTCACACAAGCAGACAGGCAACACAAGGCAGGACACAAGTGACCAAAACGCCAGGCAAAGGATTCTCTAGAAAACATGATATTCCTTATTTGATCACAAATAGTGAAATTACGACCCAAGGTAAAATTCAGGTGAACAACCACATAGAAACACAGACGTAGGAATTTATTTCTACAACAAACTAATGCAAACACAACTGGATATTTTTAGTGTACTTTTTGGTCACGTTATCAACCCACTGGGAAAACCACGCCTCTTAATGTGTGTCCTGTTTTTGAAACTAAAGACATGAGTCTAACCTACTGATGCATTTTACATAGTACTGCTCCAGAAACAGTCTCTGAAAGTGCATCCAAAAATGTCCCATCTCAACTGATTTGGCAGCAAGGATCAACTGGCATAGGAAATGTGCAAATCCTATAGGCAGCTCCAACAAGATAGCCGATATTTTTTCACTATGATTTCTTACAAGTATTAAGAAGCTCTAAGTTTTGGCTTTTCCTTGCTTTTGATAATATCCACAGTGCAAAATCATTCTGAGAAAAACACATGGGCCCAAGTGTGCCACAGTATAAAATTCATGAGTCAAGGAAGGTGCTCGAAGAGTGGAGAGATTCACTATTAGGCATTTCATCCTGAGTTAAAATGTGATTACCAAGACCAGGAGAGCAGAGCTGATCGGCAGGTGCCCCGAGTTAGGGGCTGAGAGAGCGGGGAGTATGGAGGGAAAGCACCACGGACACCTTTGGGGTGACGGAATTTAGTTGTTTGGTATCCTGATGATGGTGGTGGTTACAGAAATTTAAGCATGCTGAAATTCATCATTTATCACATAGTAAATTTAGGAAATATACAGAGAATACATATGTGTCTGAATACAGCACGTGTGTGTGTTTGTGTGCGTATGCCAGCCCTGAAATTTAACTTAAGAAAAGCAAGCAAGCAATTGATGGAGACCACCGTAACTAAAAAAGATATATTATTACTGTCATTATTGGATATTTCCACACCAATTCCCAACTTCAGAGTAGAGGAAAACCTAAGGACACTGGGCTCCAAGCATGATAATAATCCTCCTTCTGTTAATACAAGCCTGAGAAACAGATTTTATTTTCTTTCTCTCTCAAGAAGAAAACTAAGGCCAGAGAAGGTAACATGTGCCCAGAGGCGGTCAGTGCATGGTGAGCTGGCTGCAAACCAAGTGTCCCCGACCCCATGACCACCAGGAGCCCACAGGGCCCCCAACCAGGCTGGGCTTGGCGCTCCTCTTGGGCGGGGGGGGGGTCACAGGCCACGGGGCCACGGGCTGGCTCAGGAGGACCAGACTCCAGGCGCCAGCAGTGCCCATTCGTGGGAGAGGGCCCCACTGCAGGTCCGCACCCAGCTGCCCCCAGCCGTTCACGAATCAACTACTCACAGGAGAGGACAGGGCCTGAAACAGCATCCAGAGTCCTGCAGGCCGCAAACGCCTCCCACACTGATGTGTCCGCCCGCCCTCCCAAGCACGGCGGTGGAGGTTACCCCAAGTCCAGGTTAACCGACATCTCGCTGGGCACAGAGAGGGTCCGAAAACAGCAGACAGGTACCAGGTGTTCCCCTGATAAATACCCAAGTCCCAAGAAGCCGACCAAAGGTGAGACCCGCTAAATCTGCAATGACATCCGCAAAACCAGCAGGAAGGAGCCCTGCAGGCGCGCTGGCATCGGGGCTCTAAAATACTCGAGTTGAGACAGAGCTCAGGCGACTCGCAGCCGCCCCCCCGCCCCCAACACCTCCTGGCCTTGCGCCGCTCCCGCCATCCACTTCCCACCTCCTCCTTTCCCTTCTCATTTACTTCCTAATGTATCCCAAAACGGCCTACGGGAGCCGGAGCCGTGAGAACCACAGCGCCGGATACCTATCTTGACATCCAGCTGCCCGTGGACCTTGCTCAAGACAGGACTGCACGGCTGACAGCAGAACTCAGGGCTGGTGTCTCCACCCTGGCATCACGGCCATTAAGCACCGGGTCGCTCTCTGGGGTGGGTCTGTCCCGTGCACTGTGGGATGTTACGCAGCATCCACGGACCCCCCCCCCCCGCCCCCCCGGATGCCAGGAGCATCACCGTCCCCCTCCCCCAACTTGTGACAACCACACGTCTCCAGATATTGCCAAAAGCTGCTTGACGGTAGGGGACAAAACTGCCCTGAGAACCATGGGCTGACCACAAGCTTCTAGAGCTCAACGCTGAAAACACGGTTCCAGTAAGCCACCATCTCCGCTACCTTCGTCCCTACGACGTCCCTTTCTCTCGAA
This sequence comes from Balaenoptera physalus, assembly GCF_965194825.1. Classification (NCBI taxonomy): domain Eukaryota; kingdom Metazoa; phylum Chordata; class Mammalia; order Artiodactyla; family Balaenopteridae; genus Balaenoptera; species Balaenoptera physalus. Next base: position 407,079 of record NW_028126174.1, read on the forward strand.
CCTGCGAGTCACACGCTCCATCTCCACCTCTTCCTTCCCAACTACCAAGAACAAACCAAAGCCATGGAAACGGTACCCAACTTCCTCCATCAGAAGAAAATACTCTCTCCTCTGTTTCCAAGTTTAAATTTGCTCCAATTTAACTTTTCAATGGCTTCCAGTTCACATCTGCAATCTTCAATCAGGCAGTGGATTCTCAATAAATATTTGACGACGGCGATAATGCACAGAAGTGCTTTGCAGGAGGCGGCCACCTCCATGGTCAAGTTCCCGGGGAGCACATTCCTTAATGACTGCGTTTTTCCCCTGAGGTTTTAAACTCATTTTCTCACAGCAGGCTCTCTTTCCCTCTACAAACATGTTGACTGTTTGTCCCTTCCCACATCCAGCGTTTATTTTGGTTGCTGGGTCTCGCTCTACTCACGTGGCCGGGGCCATCCAGTTGGTCGAGCCCCATGGAAAGGATGGACAGGAGGGAGGGCCAAGGAGGGCAAGACCCGAGGGAGAAACTCACATCCAGTCTCCACTCACGAGGCCAGTTACTTCCTTCACGCTAAAAATAGGTATGGAAAAAAAAAAAAAAGTTTATCTTTCCAACTTAAAAAACAAAAAAGTTTACAAAATGACTTTAGTCTTGCTTCCTGATTGAAACTATTTTTTAAACGTCTTGGGTGGTGAAAGATTAACAACTTATTGGAAGTCACGTACTCTTCCTTTTTAAGGGAGAAAAAGGAGACAAATGCAAGGTATCCGGGGACACCACACCTGGGACAGTCTCGCCTCACAGGGCAGAGTGATCGTGCTTGTCCTCTGGCCCGGGTCAGGCCTGGCAATAACCACGTGTGCAGAGCCCAAGACCCAGACACCTGGCGGAAAGCTCAAGGAGGGGGCAGCCTCAGGGTTGGGGTGTGGGGTCCTCCCTCCCAATAGGTAACTGATGAAGGGTCTGAATTCCTGACACTCAGGACCTACATGAGATGGCTCTTGTGGGCCTGGCTCCCCTCTGCAGGAACCCATTGCCCGCCTCTGGAAGAGAATCATGGATATCCCAGGTGTCTCAAAAGCTTGACAGGTCACAGCAGTCCTGAGAGAAAGCAAGAGTGAGGACAAATGGCAGAGGGGGATCTGGGAAGTCACCTCTCTCACAGATGCAAAACTGGGTTTTTCCCCCCAACCACAAATAAAATTTCTAATACGTTGCTATAAAAAAATACAAAAGACTATGCAAAGAACACACCAACTAAGTAATAAAAATAACATCCTGACTCAGGGACCAGTATACAGGAAACGGCCAGCACTCAGCCGCTTTTAAAAAATACTTTGACTATTGTTAAGCCTCACTTTGTTGGAAGGATTCCTGATCAGTCTTTTAATAAGAGAAGATTTGACCCTCAAGAAATTAAACCTTAAAACTTAAGACATAAACTTGGGGGGAGGGGTAGGTAGCCCATGGCGAACACCGCTTTAAACATATCAGATAAGGCCTCTACATCACCTAAGGCCTCTAAATCACCTACGAGGGGCTTCACTGACGGTGACACCTTGGGCTCCCCACCATCCCAAGAGATGTTCGCCACGACACACTCAAAGGCAGGCAACATGGGGACTGGCTATGCCATTTTTCACATGGGGAAACTGAGGCACAAAGACACTAAATGCCGTGTCCAAGGTTAAATACTCAGTGAGAGACTCCAGCTTGGAGTTCTGGTTTTCTAATTCAAAAGTGATCCAAACCACCTCAATCTAAAAAACCACAGCTGTCAACCTCACTGAAATCACTTTCCTAGGTCACCTGCTAGCTGAAATGGGCCTACCTTTTTTTTTTTTAAAAGTCTACCAGTAAATTATTTCAAACTCTTACAGCCTCTCCCCTCCTCCCACAAAAAGTAAACTAACTCTCTTTACTGCCTTCTTTATCAATCCTTACTTGCAGTAACTATAGAGAATCGCCTTCCAATAGAACATTCTGCAAGTTCTGCGCTGTCCCAATATGGCGGCCACTAGTTACACACATCTATTGGGTATGTGAATTATGGGTAGAGCACTGAAAGAACAGAATTGTTTATTTTAGTAACAACAGAATTGTTACTGAATCTTAGTTTATTTGAATCTAAATATGCACATGTTGGCTAGTGGCTGCCACACCAGATAATTAAGCTACAGATGAAAACAATCTTTCCACTGCGGTGGACATTTCATGATTTCTGCTGAGATTCATCTAGGTGTACAAACAGATTTCAATGTAGGTTCTTCTGTGTGGGAGAGGGAGAGAAAGAGAGAGAGAGAGAGAGAAAGAGAAATGGTGTGTGTGTGTGTGTGTGTGTGTGTGTGTGTGTGTGTGTGTGTGTGTGTGTGTGTGTGTGTGTGTGTGTGTGTGTGTGTGTGTAATTTAACGAGCTTGTCTCCAAGTGGGAAGATTCACACTATGTATACACAGGAAGGCAAAATAACACCAAGCTTAAGAGCTGGGCTTTCGGAATCAAACAATCCTCCCTCCACCATATATTAACAAGTCAGTGTCCTCTGAAGTAGAATGAAAATAATTGCTGCACACAGGGCATTAAGTGCCTGTAAAATCCTCACTGCATGGCATTAGAGTAACATTAGGAAAACTACTCTACCTGCACAATACCATAACAACTAAAACTTACAGGCAGCGTTGTAGTTTTCAAAAAAATTACACGTACATTCCCTCTTTCTGTCCTTGCACTACCCAATGAGCACCACGATTTCAGTTCCCGTTTTTATTTTTACATACAGAAAACGACACTCAGAAAAGTTACAGGACTTGAAGGTCAACGGTAGAGCAGAACAACAGGGTGGGCCCTTTCACTAGTTCAGGCCAAACGGGGACAAAGGCTGCTTTTCTAGCAAAGCGTTAGGTGTCCTGATGGAGCTGGACTCGGGCTCTATTCCTCTTTCTGCTGGCTAGCGCTGAAACCCTCCTAACAGCTCACCCAGGTAGACTCATGATGCCATCACACAGATGAGAAAACTGACACTCCCATGGTTAAAGGTGAGATTCGAGACCAACTAGGATACCACACACTTCATTTAAACACCCAAACTTTCAGGAGGGGTGAGCTTTGGGAGATTTAAGGGTCAAGGTGTGAAATTTAAATGAGGGGTGTTGACAATTCCCAGAGTGACTTAAGCCCTGGACAGAAGCACAAGAAGAGCCAACCTCAGAAGATCCAATGACACACACCCTGCTGTGCACAACACCAAATCAACACCTGAAGTCTCCATTTTCGTCCCACAGGTGTGTGTTCCCTTCAGGTCTAGAATATCCTTAAGGGGCTATCTTAATAAGTGGGTCAAGTGATGCACTTCAACTTTCATCCCTGGATTCATCATCCAGCTGGGGGGTTTTCCACGAAAATCTGCCGTACGTTTGAGATATTAACATCCCTAAACATAAAAGAGTCATCTTCACGTCTCAACTGTTCCATACTCAACATTCGCGCCCCCCTCCCACCCATCGCGTCTTTCCTAGGAATGACTAGTTGTAAACTTTTCATAAAATCGTCCTGGGCAATTTCCTACACCGAGGCCACCGTTCAGGACGGAGGAGTGGCGCTCCCCTCCCCCTCCCAGGCTGGAGTCCCGCCCCTCCCCTTTCAGGTTAACCCAGGGACCCAGGCGGCGCGCCTGGAGAGAAAAACATCCAGCAGTCAGGTCAAACCACATGTGACAAAGCAAAGCAGAAACCGTGGCACAAGGAATAGGGCATGGGTTTCTGTTTCTTTTGGGGTTCTGCTCTACAACATCAGCGACAGAAAAGAAAGAAGGAAAAAAAAAAAAAACACCCCACCTCCGACTCTAACTTTGTGGAATTTCCAAAGCGAGGGGCTCGGAGAATGCGAGGCCGTGCTAAGAACGAGCCCCCGCGCGGGCCTCACCGCGCACGGACAGCGCACGTGAAGGGCAGGCCCTAACCCAGCGCCCGCGGGCCTCTGGCAGCCCCCAACTGTCAAGGACCCGGCGACCTCCGGCGACCCCCGAAGGCGCGCCCCACCCCGTTCCGAACACCGGCCCCCGTGGGCAAGGTCCCCCTGGGGAGCAGCGCCCAGGACGCGAATCTGGGGGCACCCCTCCCCCCAGCCCGGGAGCAACAGGTCTGCAGCCTCCCCAGGCCGCTCTCCGCAGACCCGGCCCGACCAGGGACGCCCCCCGTCCGCCGAAGTCGCCCCCAGCCCGCACTCCTCGCCCGGGCTGGGGAGCTCCCGACTTCCTTGACGGTTTCTGCGGCTCAAGAACTGAGCCGCCCAGGGCCCGCGCCGCCGCGCTTCCAGCCGGCCCGGGGCTGGCCGGCCCGCGCCCGGGGATGAATGGGGCTCCCCTCCCCCCACGGGGGATCCCGCGGCGGCGCACGTCCGTCCAGCCAACCCCGGGTTGGGCAGACAAAGGGGCACCGGGGGACAAATCGAGCGCTTCCCCAAACTTGCCGGCCGCCTCCCCCGCCCCGAAACAAAGGAGCCCCCCAGCCTCCGCCCGCCCCCAACGCGCCGGCACTTTGGGGAGCAGCCAAAACGGGGTATTGTGCAGCCTGCAGGGAGCGCGCCGCACCCCAGCCCAAGCCCGAGAGACACTTGGGGACCTGCCCCTCCAAAGCCCCGGAGGCGGACGGAGCGTGCGGGCGCCCCAGGCCGCCGGCCTGACCCCGGAGGGAGGGAACCGCCGGCCCCCATGCGGGACAAGTTGGCGTTCCCCCCCGCCCCACCCCGCGCCCGGCCAGCCGGCCGGCCGAGCCCCGCGCACTCACCTCGCCGCGAGCAGCGCAACTTGCGGCGGCGCCGCCGCCCCGAACCTCCCTCCGGCCGGCCGTCGCCGAGCCCGGGCCGTGCCGCGGCCGAGGAGGGCCCGGCACCCGGAGCAGCCGCGCGCCGCCCCCGGGCCGCCCCCGCCCCGCCGCAGCCGAGTCCCCGAGAGGCGCGGGCGCTGGAAAGTTTCGGATGCCGAATGGCGGCCGAATGGCGGCCGAATGGCGGCCGAATGGCGGCCGAATGGCGGCCGAATGGCGGCCGAATGGCGGCCGAATGGCGGCCGAATGGCGGCCGAATGGCGGCCGAATGGCGGCCGAATGGCGGCCGAATGGCGGCCGAGGGGGCGGCGGCGGCGGCGGGGCGGCGGCGGCGGCGGCGGCGGCGGGGCGGCGGCGGCGGCGGCGGCGGCGGCGGGGCGGCGGCGGCGGCGGCGGCGGCGGCGGGGCGGCGGCGGCGGCGGGGCGGCGGCGGCGGCGGCGGCGGCGGCGGCGGGGCGGCGGCGCTGGCGCCACCTCGCTCCCGAGCGCAGAGAGTGCGGGGGGATGGGGGGGGCTGGGGCGAGAGCGGTGGCGGCGGCAGAGGGCGGGACGGCAGGAGGGACCCGCACGGGCAGTGACCTCCGGGGGGAGCGGCCGCCAGCGCGCCGACCCCGGCCGGGAGGACTGCCAGGGAGGCCGCCTCCGCCGCCGGGCCGGCCCCTCCCCCCACGGCCCCCAGCCCGCACCCTCCCCCACCGCCGGGGAACGGGAGCCCGGGTCCTCCCCCCCCGACACACCCCCCACCCACACGCCCGGGGGGGAGGGGCGCGTCCCAAGCCGGTCCCTCCCCCACGGAGGGTGAGGCCACCAGGCCTGCCCTCCCCCACAACCAAGAGGGGGAGAGTCCGCCCCCAACACAGCCCCTCCCCCAGGGCTCCAGGGAAGACTCGCGTCCTGAGCCGCCCCGTCCCCACGGCGGGGGAACCTGCAACCCTCCCCCGTCCCTCACCCCTGACTCTGCTCTCCCCGCTGCGCCCGGGGTGGCTGAAGGGAACCCGGGTCTCCCTAGTGTATCCGAACCCCGTCCCTTCCTCGTGGCCTCCATGCGGGCGGAAGGAGACGCAGGCCTGTGCCCACCCCGTCCCAGGCCCGGACCCAGCCAGGAGGGGACAGGAGCCCGGTCACCAGCACCGCGGTTTCCAGGGGAGGGGGGAACCGGGCCACCGCTCTGTTACCCTCCCCCACCTCCAAGAAGCAGCCGCCCAGCTGCCCTAGCAGAACCCCTGCAACCTGCCTGAGGACGCCGCTCCCTCAAAATCGGCGGCCGGCAGGGCACCCCAATGGTCTCCTCCCCTCCCCGGAAAAGTGGGGGCCCAGGGGGGAGCCTCAACCTTTGCAAAATGCCTCCAGTGAAGAGCCGGCAGTGCGTGGGGAGAAAGAAACTCGGGCCCAGCGGGGTGGAGGCTCCCGGCGGGGGCAGGGGGAAGAAGCCGGGCGCTCGGGCCTTCTCACCCCCGCCCCCGCCCGGAGGCGTCGGGCCTCGGGCCCCAGCCAAGTGCTAAGGTTGCCGCAGCTCGCTCGGCCCAGCTCTGGTGAACCCGAGGCCCCAGCGCTCCTGCCTCCCCTCCTGCTTGGCGACAACTGCCCCCCACTCGAGGCCTGAGTTCACTTAAACAAACATCTGCACCCACCCGCCGGCACCTTGGGTGTCTGCTTTGCCGAATATTTTAGAATAAGTTTGCCCCTCCCTTTGGCGTATAAGGAGCTTCGCCCCAAGAGCCCAGTACACACTCAGCGTTTTACACTGGCACCTCACTTGCTCCTTGCTGGGACACCGGGCCATTTGCTGTACTGGTTGTGCAGAGAGGGGGCCCGAAGTGAGTGTTTAAGGGGCTGGTCCTCCATCAAAAAGGCAGACTAAAAATTATGCTGCCAAATATTGCTGTGAAACGTCAGTGATGTAAAACGACGGTTGCTGCACATTATTATTAGAGCACATCAATAAAAGATACACTTACACAGTCTCCATAATTGTGAATCAGCAGAATAGATTTTGCCTTATTTTGTATCAGTTGCCATTCAAGGCCCCCCAAAAGGACGTGGTGGGACCTTCCCTTGAGCTTGCCCGTCGTTGCTCCCGGGCTCCCTGGGCTTGTGAGGACTGATGCTGAGGTATTAACAGGCAATCGAAAAACCAGGGGGGCAACAGAAAACCCGAGCGAGCTCCTGATGCAACCCTGCCCGGGTTACACGTGCTTCCCTTCCCCCACCGCCTGCTGATGGGAGCGCTGCGTTTTTTCCGCCTGTAGGGTCACATTGTGGTTGATTGATTCTCCTTTCGCCTTGCTCAGTCATTCAGATTTGGAAAGTAAATAACAAGTTGACAGCATTACAGCTCTCGCCTTTACTGGGACACGGCCCCCGGCTACCGCACACTCTCGAGTAGCCGCGCAGCCAAACTGGCCCTCTGGCTTGCCAGCCGTGCTTGTCCTTAGCCGCTTGGAAATTCCGAACTGAACACCATGAAAAGGTTCCTTGGTATGTTTTGATTACTTGGCAGACGCCAATCATTTAAAGTATGAGAAAGTGGTGGAAATCCTCGCTTCCAAACTAGGACCCGGTGTGACCACTTTTTTTACAGCTGGTCTTCCGTAGCTAACAATGCGAGGGAGCTTGGAATCCATCTTGCCTGTTTGATCGTGTCCCAATAATCCCAACGATCTTCTTGCAAGTAAGGAGTCGAGCACTTTTACCACAGACTCCTAGGAGCCCCCAGGGACTCTGTAAGACCTCAGACAGGAAACGCGACCCCCTACATTTATCCTAATAACACCGAGAAATTCCACCTTCTGAATGCTAGACGGGTGGTAGGAACGTGTTAAATTAGACTATTTTATTTCATCTGTTTTGCAGATTTTTCGAATGGTGTAAGAAAAGAGGAGAAAAAGCACATTAAAGTAGAGCAGGAAAGGAGCTAGTGCGTTCTGACAAAAGTATAAAGGTTAATTTGGAGGCCGTGAGCAGCAACGATCTACACAGGTATCCACTGCACAATATCTATATTCCAAACAAGTATTTTTGGTTGCTGACTGCAGGGGGCTGGAATACAAGAATCCGCTCGCAACAAATGCTATCAGTATTCCCCCTAAACAGTAGCCAAATGTTTAATAAAAAGGCAGCAGGAACCCACACAAATATAGTCAACTAATTTTTGACAAAAGAGCAAAGGTATTTCAATGGAGAAAGAATATCCTTTTTAACAAATGGTGCTGGAACAACAGACATCCATAGACAAAACAAACAAAAAAATTAATCTAGCCCAGACCTCAAGGCTTTTCACGGAAACTAACTTAAAATTGATCATGGGCCTAAAAGTCAAAAGCAAAAACATAAAACTCCTAGAAGATAATGTAGGAGAAAATCTAGACGACCTTGGGTTTAGCAGTGAGTTTTTAGATACAACACCAAAAACATGATCCGTGAACAAAAAAAAACTGATGAATTGGACTTACTGAAATTAAAAACTTCTGCTCTGCAAAAGACACTGTTAATGAAAAGACAAACCACAGACTGGGAGATATATTTGCAAAATCCATATCTGATAAAGGATTATATCCAAAATATGCAAAGAACTCTCAAAACTCAACAATAAGAAAACAATACAGAATAAAAATGGGCAAAAGATCTGGGAAAAAAAAACTCACCAAAGAGATATACAGATGGCAAACAAGCATATGAAAAGATGCAGAATATCACATATCACAATGAAAACGCACATTAAGACAAAATATGGGGAATTCCCTGGCAATTCAGGGGTTAGGACTTGGCGCTTTCATTGCCAGGGCTGTGTTCTGTCCCTGGTCTTGGGACTAAGATCCCACAAGCCACGCAGCTCGGCAAAAAATCAAATGCTAACAGGGTGCTGAGCAACAGGAACTCTTCCGCGTTGCTGGTGGGAATGCGAAACGTAAGACCACTTTGGAAGACAGTTTGGCAGTCTCTTACAAAGCAAAACATACGATCCAGCAACCATGCTCCTAGGTGTTTACCCAACTAAGTTGAAAACTTATGTCTGCACAAAAACCCGCACAGGAATGTTCAACAGTTTTACTCACCAAACACCGAAAGCAACCAAGATGGTCCTCAGTAGGTGAATGGATAAACAAACTGTGGCACATCCACACAATAGAATATCATTCTGCAATAAAAAGAAATGAGCTATCAAGGCATGGGAAGACAAGGAGGAACTTTAAATGCCTATCACTAAGTGAAAGAGGCCAATCTGAAAAGTCTACATACTGTATGAGTCCAACTCTACGGCATTCTAGAAAAGGCAAAACTGAAAAGATCAGTGGTTGCCAGGGGTTCTGGGGATGGGAAAGAAGGGACGCATATGGGGAACACAAGGGATTTTCAGGGCAGTCAATGGATTCTGCATGATACTGTAGTGGCAGATACATGACATTTTGCATTTGTCCAAACAGGTAGACCTGTACAGAAACGGAAGTGAACTCCAATGTCAGCTGTGGATTTTATCAATATTGATTCATTCATTGTAACAAATGTACTACTGTTACACAAAAGATGTTAACACTGGAAATGGTGTGTGGGAGGAGGAAAATTGGGAACTCTCTGTACTATATGCTAAACCGTTCTGTACATCTAAAACTGCTCTTTAAAAAAAAGTCTATTATTTAAAAAAAAAAAAAAAAGACAGTAGGAAGAGGTGTTAAACTTCTCGTGAGAATTACTGCCCAGTTTTCATGGAATCCAATATGTAATTTCATCGAGGCCCATCTAACGGCTCCTAACACATAGGCCAATATTTGTTTGCATGACTGGCCTACTCAGAAAGGCCTGCGAGTCCAGGAGTCGTGTGCTCCATGCCGCAGTGGCCTCTCGGTGATGTTTGCAGAGCATGTCTCAGCTGTGAGGAAGCATCTGCCACAAGCTTCTCGTATGAAACAAAGAAGAGGGGTGTGCTCGCCAACTTCACTTACAACCCTCTGGCCGAGGTTTGCTTTGGGGCTTGCTTCTACTTTTCCTCAGGGAGACTGGAACCGAAACTACAAAGGGAGATGGTTGTATCAGGTGGTAGCACGTGGTGAACGCACTTGGAGAAGTAAACAGGAGTGAGGACAGAGATTTCCATCACCTGCCGTGGATGTGAGATGAGGTGGGTGGTCGCCCCTTCTGCTCCCCTTGACCTGGGTAGGCATCCAGTCTTTTTTTCAAGATAGGATGAATTGTGTCTCCCGCCTCAAATTCATATGTTGAAGTCCTAACCCCCAGTACCTTAGCATGTGACTATTTTTGGAAAGACAGCCTTTAAAGTAGTAAATAAATCAAATGCAGTCATTAGGGTGACCCTTCCTTATCCAATCTGACTGGTGTCCTTATAAGAAGAGGAGACTGGGACACAGACATGCACAGAGGGAAGACCGTGTGAAGACACAGCAAGGAGGGAGGACTCGGGAGAAACCCACCCTGCCGACACCTTGACTTGAACTTCCAGCCTCCAAGACTGTGAGAAAATAAGTTTCTGTTTGTTTCTCATTCTTTTTGGCTACGCTGAGTGCAGGATCTTAGCTCCCCGATCAGGGATCGACCCCGTGCCACCTGCATTGGGAGTGCAGAGTCTTAACCGCTGGACCGCCAGGGAAGTCCTAATAAATTTCTGTTATTTAAACCACCCAATCTTCGGTGCTTTGTTATGGCAGCACGAGCAGCAAATGCATGTGAGTTATTGCTGTTTCTTTTCTATTTGGAATGTCACATTCACTTCACATCCTTTGAATACTGAAAACACCTCACATTGGGCATGGGGATGTTCGTGCACAGTGTCGAATTTGATCCTCCCAGTAATACTGGAGGGCAGGGATTTTTATCTCCAATGCTCAGAGTAAAAGACTTGGCCCAGGAGGTTAAAGGATTGAGAGGAGGGGGTTTGTAAGCACTTCTACGCCCCAGACCTTCTTTGGCAAGTTACTGACTATATTGATTACCACTGCATAAATACATAAAATAATATACATAAGATTACAAGGAAACTCGATTCTGTAAAAATATAGTTAAATTAAAAAAAGAAATTCCAATGTCATAATACATGTGCTTCTTTCTCAGTACTTCCAATCATAAGCTCTAGAGGTGGTACTAATAACTTCTGTCATTTCAAAGTAGTGGTGGGTACAAATAAAATCTGCTTCAACTCTAACCTGCTCTGAAAATACATCAGACTTCTCTTGGTGACAAATTGGTAACAAATCAAAGATACAGTTAATGCTACTGTCATCTCCTCTATAGTCATAGTTGTCAGAAATGCTCAATTTGGGTTAACTGCAGAGGTTTTCCCCATCCATGTTCATGGACCCCCTGCAATCTCTCCCTGGGACCTTCCTGCCAAGGGAGGAAGTGCAAGCTGCATCCCATGACTCTCTATGGCCCTTCTGCCTACCTAGACTCATCCATGCCACCACCATGGACCCCCTCCCATGGCTCATGGGCCGGGACCCTAGAGTGAGATGACTTTAAGGGGATGCCAAAAACTTACTCATCCAAATAAGTAATACGTGCTTCCCTGGTGGCGCAGTGGTTGAGAATCTGCCTGCCAATGCAGGGGACACGGGTTCGAGCCCTGGTCTGGGAAGATCCCACATGCCGTGGAGCGACTAGGCCCGTGAGCCACAATTGCTGAGCCTGCGCGTCTGCAGCCTGTGCTCCACAACAAGAGAGGCCGCGATAGTGAGAGGCCCACGCACCGCGATGAAGAGTGGCCCCCGCTTGCCACAACTAGAGAAAGCCCTCGCACAGAAACAAAGACCCAACACAGCCATAAATAAATAAATAAATAAATAAAATTTTAAAAATAAAGCAAATAATTTTTTTAAAAAGATAAGTAATATTATAACGCCGTATTTTAAAACTCTAAATTAATGCCAAAAAATGCCTCCCTGATGAGCAAAATATCAAAAGGTGTTATAAAGACAGGTTCTGGGAAGGAGTAATTAACAAGACAGGCAAAATTCCCTGCCCTGATGGAGATTCTGTGCTAGGACAGGAGGTGGCAGAGGACAGCTCTGATACCTGTTTTTGCACAGCCTGCAAGCTAAGGATACGTTTTTTTAAAGACTGGGGGAAAAAATCAAAAGAATAATGATACTTTGTGAGATGGAAATTGTGTAAAATTTGCATTTCAGTGTCCGTATAAATAAAGTTTTATTGCAACACAAACATGCCTACTCCTTTCCAGCTTACAGCGCTGTAATAGCAGAGCCAAGTGGCTCACGAAGCGGGAATAACGTTGACTTTTTGGCCTAGAAACCCTTGTTTCTAGGAGACTGAAGGACTCAAGGTTGCTAACCTCTTCCTAGGAAAATTGTTTTCTTTATTATAGTGTGTTTTCAAAAACTTTTCAGAAAAAGTTAAATTAAGGAACAACCTTTTTTTACATATTTAAGAAAAAGGAGGAGGAAAATGATGGTGGAAAAGAAGCAGAGGGTGTCTTTAGGAACCAAGCCCATCCTGTTTGTGGGTGGGGACGGATCTTAGAAGAGCAGAAATGCCTGGGGACAGCCCCCCACTCAAAGTGGGTAGGGGCCATCCAAAGGACTCAGCAAAATTAAATGTATCTTGATAGGAGCAGATGCCGGTGAGCAAAGGAAGAACCGAGCTGACAGGAGCTGTATGTCTTTCCTATGTGACAAAGTTTTCTTATAGTTTTCTAAACGTTTTCAAAGACAACCTCACCCATTGTCGTAGCAACCTATGATGTGACTGGGGAGATACAATTGCCATCATACTCATTGTACAGGGGAGGAAAGTTGAATCTCACAGAGGTTAGTGGCTGTATCAGTTTCCTCTTGCTGCTGTAACAAATTACCACACACTTAGTGGCTTAAGAAAAACTTATTATCTGACCATTCTGGAGGCCAGAAGTCCCACATGGGTCTCACTGGGCTAATTAATATTGAGTTGTTGGCAGGACTGATTCTTTCCAGAGGCTCCAGGGGAGAATCTGTTTCCTTGCCTTTCGAAGTGTCTAGAGCCCAAATTCCTCGGCATGTGACCTCCTTCTGGTCCTGTCCTTCTCACAATCCCCAGCTGCTCTTCCGCTGCCCCGCCCCCTTCCAATTTCAAAGATCCTGGTGATTAGATTAGGCTAAACTGTCTAATCCAGTCTAAACTCTCCATTGTAAGATTCTAAATTTAGCCACATCTGCAAAGTCCCTTTTGCCACAGAAGGTGGCATTTTCACAGGTTTCAGGGCATTCAAGTGTAGACACCCTTAGAGGACCATATTCTGCTTTCCAGAGTGGCCCAACTCTTCTGACTCCAAAGCCGATGGCCTTCCTAACACAAACCACGTTGCCTCTCCATCCGTGAATAATTTCACAGCCCACCCACCCAGCAACAACCAGAACAGCAACAGAAAAGGCTGCTGCACATGATGGGTAAGAGTACAGATTTCCCCCAAATAATACGTGGCTGTTACAGTTACAAAATAGCAGGAGATTATAATTTTCAAAAGGCCGTTCCTCCACCCTCTCTCTTTTGGTAACCATATTTCATTATAAGACATTATGTGGTTGTTTTCCCCTCCCTTTGTTTCCACTTCTGCATTTAGTGTTTAAAACTCGCTGTGGAGAACAAGCCTGGGAGAGAAGATGATTTTATAAATAGTTACCACACAAAAATCATCTCCCACATAATCAAGTTCAACACCACATTGACAAAGAAAATCCAGCAGGTTCAAGAAAAGTACAGGTGAAACTACATGGAGGTGGAACATTTGCATTTTTCTCCGGTGCCTTTGTCAGAAGGCCTCTTTGATGTTGTTTTTACGAAATGAACAGCCACCCGATAAGATCGTACATATATATGTCATGTGCACAGACAACGCAGCCATCACCTCCTCCTTAGGCACCTAAGAGAAGTGAAAATGTAGGTTCACACAAAAACCTCTACACGCGTAGGTTGGTTTATAGTTGCCAAAGCCTGGAAACAACCCAGATGTCCTTCGGCAGGGGAAGGGATAAGCTCACTGCGGTATATGCATGTGTTGGAGCACTAATGAACCCCAGAAAGGAACAGCTTTGGCCTGTGCCACAACGTGGATGAATCTCAGCTGTAAACTGAGAGGTGAGAGAAGCCAGACTCAAAGGGCGACATTCTCTAGGATTCCATTTATCCGGTGTTCTGGAAAATGCAAAACCACTGGGACCGAAAACAGATCATTGGTTGCCAGCATTGGGCATCAGGAAAGAGGTGGACGACAGAGGCCCACGGGGATGCTTTGGGGGGGTGACCCAGCGGTTTTGTATCTTGATTTGGGTGCCGTCACATGACTGTAAGTGTTGGTCAGAATTCGTAGAACTGTATTCTAAAAGGGTGGACTTTATGTAAATGACACCTCAGTAAACTTGACTTCAAAAAAAAAAAAAGAAAAGAAAACCCAGCAGATTCAAGGAACGCACCATAAAACTCAAAGGGCTTTGAACACAGGGCTTTTCTCTAGTACCTGTGTAAGAAACGTTTTTTGTTTGCTGTTATTTTCACTAGATCGAGGACATTTACTAAGATCAGATATATGTCATCTGTGATTCTTAAAATGTCTGTAAGGGAGAGAGGGAGGGAAAGAACATCTTAATATATTTTTGAGATAGTAATGGGAATCGGTCACATTTCTAGAAGTAACTGTTTTGGATCAAACCCTCCCCAGTCACAGAAGCCCACAGTGGTACACTGCCGTCTAGTCGCTCGGGTATGGGGCTGACTTGTGCAGTCAGTGGGTTTCCAAGGCATGGTCTGAGCCGTGGCTAAGAGCACAGAAGTGCTCTTCTAGCTTTCCGTATTTTTATGGAAAGAGGACAAAGATAGACGTGATGGTCACTAAATAAATGATTCTAAACAAATGATCACAACTACTAAATACATGATTTCTAGCTTAAATATGATTCTTGTTTTAAGATATATTAATGTCTGTTGAAACATTATAGGCAAAGAAACGTAAATAAAAACTTGAGCGTGTCCAAAACCCCATAAGCCCGGTCTAATCATGAGAAAAACAGGAGACAAACCCAAATTGAAGGACATTCTATAAAATACGTGACCAGCATTCCTCAAAACTGTCAAGGTCGTCAAAAACAAGGAAGGATGGAGACCCTGTCACATCCCAGAGGCACGTAAGGAGACAACTAAACTCTGTCCTGGGACAGAAAAGAACATTAGTGGAGAGACTGGGGAAATCCAAATATAGTCTGGACTCTAGTTCATAGTATTGGACCAAGGTTGACTTGTTAGTTGTGAGAAAAGCATGAATATGGGGAAACTGGGTGAGGGGGTAGACGGAGCTCTCAGCCTTAAGTCTGTGTCACTCTACAAGTACTCCAAAATTGTTAAAGTTTGCTTCAACAAATCAGAATGCTCTATTTCAGTTGACTTGACAGATGACTATTTTTAAATATAAAACACTTCTACTTGTACACACAGACACAATCCCATTTTGAAGAAACGGAAAATGAAAGGACTTGAGGATAGTACTGGCCTCTGGGGAAGAGACAGGAACAACATTTTATATAAAAATTTCAAGCCATACAGACAGAGGATATATACATGCGTGTAGTTCATGTATATTTAAAGACAAGTGAAAATTAATAGGAGGCAGGAGACTCTACTTCTCCCACTTTCCCTGCACCTACTTGGTTCCTGCCCTGCCTGCACCCCAGCCTGTGCTGTTCCCTAAATTTTCCCAGCTTGCTCCTGCCCCTGTACCCACTGTTTCTTTGGCCAACCGTTCCTCTTCCTGTTACCCCAGGCCCCCTCACTGCACTAAGGGCTCTGTCAGGATGTGGGACCCCCGCCCCCCATCAATCTGTCTTTCATGAGCCAACATGTTGATGTTTATTTGTTTTCGTTGGCTTTTCTACCAACTAGGATAAGAGCTCCGTGGAGGAGAGGAAGATTAGGACAGAGGGATAAGAAAGGAAGGCAGGTGTCATGGTCTTTTGTTGTCTCAACTTCGCATATCACACTGTTGGCAGTTATTCAATCAGACACTGTGTCTATTTGCTAGGGCTGTTGTAACAAAGTACCATACACCGGGTGGCTTAAAACAATACAAATTTACTTTTTCACAGTCCTGGAGTCCAGAAGTCCAAAATCAAGGTATTGAGAGGAACATGTTTCCATGGGAGGCTCTAGGGGAAAACGCTTCCTCGTGTGTTCCGGTTATTGGTGGAATCTGACAATCCTTAGTGTTTGTTAGCTTGGAGCTGCATCATTCCAATCTCTGCCTCCATCTTCACATGGGTGTGTGTGTGTGTGTGTGTGTGTGTGTGTGTGTGTGTGTGTGTGTCTAAACTTCCCTGGATTTAGGACCTACCCCAAGAACCTGTATTTAGGACCTACCTTAGTCCATTATGACCTCATCTTAATTTGATTCTACCTGCAAAGACCCTATGTCCAGATAAGATCACTTTCACAGGTACCAGGGGTTGGGATTTCAACATATCTTTTTTGGATGGGACACACTTTAACCCACTGCTAACACTATCATAGGTATTGCTGTGGAGGTATTTTGTAAATGTGATTAAGACCCATCATCATCTGACTTTGAACGAGGGAGATTACGTCGGATAATCTGGGTGGGTCTCATGCGGTCAGGTAAAAGGCCTGCTGCGCTGGGCTGAGGTTTCTATGAAAAAGAAGAAGTTTCTTTTGGGGACGGCAGTTTCCGTCAGTTCCCAAGGACATTCCAGCCTGCCCTTCCTAACTGCAGGCCCTACAGATGTCAGCCTTGCCTACCCCTCCCACACAATGGCATAAGCCAATCTTGGCAGCAAATCTCCTAGCATGTGTCTTCTACCGGTTCTGTTTCTCTGGCTGAACCGCAACTGCTACATCCAGATTGAAGAACTGCGTTGAATTTATCAGACATATATATACACATAGAATCACAAAGCAGAATATCTTTTTTATTTGCTACAGTAAATTGCATGAAAATGTTTACGCTATGCCTTGAATATAATCCAAAATACTGTGGATGAAAACACTCAGTCATTTATAAAGAGAACTAGAAATAATCCTCAAAGCTAAAACGCGAAAGCGCTGGGGAAATGACTTTTCAAACGCTGTAACGTATTTCTGAGCCATTAGGTTCAGATCTCATGTAACCTTATACCTTAAAGATCAAATTATCATCTTGGTTCTGCCTCAACAATATTTCGGGGTTTTCCAGGATATGAATGCCCACTGGGACTGGTTGGCAATAGTGGCCAGGAACTAGAGGTTTTCCAAAGAAGAAAGTTGATGAGACCCCGAGAGAGGGGCAAAAAGGAGGAGGGTGAGTTAGGGGTTTCAAGCGGTCTGAAATCAAGGGAAGGCCAGACCAAGAAATCACATGCTGTGTGATTCCATTTACATGGTGGATCAATCTGCGAGGGCTGCCATAATAAAGCACCACAGACTGGGTGACTCCAACTGCAGACATCTACTGTCCCCGGGTCCTGGAGGCTGCAGTCTGAGATCCAGGCATGGGCAGGGCTGGTTCCTCCTGAGGTGAGGCCTCTCTCCTGGGCATGTGGACGGCCGTCTCCTCCCTGTGTCCTTATGTGGTCATCCCTCTGTGTGTGTCTGTGTCCTGATCGCCTCTTCTTACAGAGGACACCAGTCCTATGGGATCAGGGCCCACCCTAGTGACCTCACTGTACCTTCATCCCCTCTTTAAAGACCTCATCTCCAAATCTGGTTACATTCTGAGATACTAGGAATTAAGATTTCAACATGTGAATTTTGAGGGATGCAATCCAGCCTGCAACATATGGAATGTCCAGAACAGGCAAATCCATAGAGACAGAAAGCAGATTAGTGGCTGCCAGGGGCTGGGGGACTGCGGGGCATGGAGTGACTGCTAAGGGGCACAGAGTTTCTTTTTTTTTTTTTTTAAATTGGAGTACAGTTTATTTACAATGTTGTGCTAGCTTCAGGTATACAAGCATAGTGATTCTTTTTTTTTTTTTTTTTTTCAGAGTTTCCTTTTGAAGTGAGGAAAATGTTCTGGGACTAGACAGCAATGGCACAACCCTATGAGTATATGAAAAACCACTGAATTGCACACTTTGAAAGGATGAATTTAATGGTACATGAATGATAGCTCAATAAAGTTGTAATAAACAAACAAAAACCCCAAGGGTACAAAGAGGAAGGGAGTTAAAAGTGGCATCACGTATAAAGGATTTGAGGAGAATATAGAGGTTTTCTTTTCACGACTTGCCCTTACTGTGTTTTTGGACAAAGACTTATTACCCCCAGCCCCCCTAGGATCCATGACAATAAATCAGATGACAGGACTTCCCTGGTGGCTCAGTGGTTAAGAATCTACGTGCCAATGCAGGGGACACAGGTTCGAGCTCTGCCCCAGGAAGATCCCACATGCCACAGAGCAACTAAGCCCGTGCACCACAACTACTGAGCCTGCGTGCCACAACTACTGAGCCCACGTGCCTAGAGCCAGTGCTCCGCAACAAGAGAAGCCGCCACAATGAGAAGCCCATGCACCGCAGCGAAGAGTAGCCCCCTCGCCGCAACTAGAGAAAGCCCGTGTGCAGCAACGAAGACCCAATGCAGCCAAAAATAAAAATAAATAATTGATTAATTAATTTTTAAGAAAAAGAAAGAAAGACAGAAAAGAATCCGCCTGCCAATGCAGGGGACATGGGTTCGAGCCCTGGTTTGGAAGATCCCACATGCTGCGGAGCAGCTTCGCCCGTGCGTCACAACTACTGAAGCCCATGCGCCTAAAGCCCGTGCTCTGCAACCAAGAGAAGTCACCGTGCTGAGAAGCCCGCGCACCGCAACGAAGAGTAGCCCTTGCTCACTGCAACTAGAGAAAGCCCATGCTCAGCAACGAAGACCCAACGCAGCCAAAAATTAAAACTTAATTAATTAATTAATTAAGAAAAGAATGCCAAACGCTTTAAGTGAAAAAAAAATTTTTTTTAAAAAGAAAGAAATTAGAGGACTTCTGGTCCCTTTCAGTAGCGCCTACAACCTCTGCATATGGGCCCCTAGATCAGCGCCGCTTGAACGCCACTGAGCACTCACGTCACCTGGGACACCTTGTCACACTGCGGACTTGGGTTCCACTGGGCTGGGCTGGGGCCCAAGTCTCTGCATTTCTCACCAGCTTCCAGATGGCGCTGATGCGGCAGGTCCACGGACCTCACTCTGAGTAGCAGGGACCTGGGTTTCTCCATCTCGGCACTCGGTTATCATTTGGGGCCTGATCCTGCTTCGTCAGGGAAGTGCCCTCTGCGTTGGAGGGTGTTGAGCAGCATGCCTGGTCTCCACCTACGTGATGTCAGTAGCACCCCTCCCTCCAAACTGTCTTTGTTCACTGACAAGTGTCCCTAGGCAGTGGGGGACAAAACTGCTCTAGTTGGAAACCCCTAGTCTAGAAAAAGCGTTTAAAAATGAGTAAGACACAGCTCTGACTTGGAGCGGGGTTGCTTATCCTTGGCAGGGCTGACATCTGGGGCCAGATCATCCTTTGGTGTAGGGAGACACCCCAAGCCTTGCAGGGTGTCTAATCGCACCCCTGGTCTCTACTCCCTAGATGCCAGTAATCCCTCCCCCTCCACCCAGCTGTAATGATCCAAACTGTCTCCAGGCCTTGCCCGACACCCCCGGGGCACCATCGCCCCACTTAGCCACTGCCCTGGACGCGTGCTGGTCGTGGGACCTCCTTTGCTGTGTTACCCGGGCTCCCTATCTCCTTGTCCACCAGGGAAACTCTCTCTTTGCTTTGTGGATTCCAGTGGCCATTTTGTCACATACATAGATACATAAAGTACATATTAAAAAATAAGTATGTGTGTATATACATATGCACCTGACCTTCTCATGAGACGGAGCTGCCCAGAGCAGATGCATCATTGCCGCTCCTCCAGCTGGGTCAGGCAGCCCTCCAGGGGTCTGTGTGGTCCTCCTCAGCCTCGGAGCTGGACCTGTCACTTCTCCCAGCTGCGCTGGCTGCTAGTGGGTTTATCCGGCGTTTTTCACTTTTCTTCTATGGGCAGCCCCAGGTGGGTGGGTGGTTTTGTGTGTGTGTGTGTGTGTGTGTGTGTGTGTGTGTGTGTGTGGCTGTGGGTGAGCCTCGGAGGCCTAACTTCCTGGTACATTTTAGTCCAGCTGCATCTCGGCAAGAATGACCCACGGAGGCGGCGGCTGCCTTTCCGACGAAAACCCCCAGAAGCTGGCAACGACATCAAGACCACGGCGGGGCTCTGGGACTCGCCGCACACAGACCGCAGCACACTTGGGGGTGTAGGCGTCTCTTAGATTCCATCTTGCCTCTCACGTGTGGTTTGTCATTGTTTGGAAGTCAAATGAACCCCCCCAAAATTACGTGCAAATTGACTGCCAGAATGGCCAAACTGTCCACGGGCCGTCCGCTTAGTAAAAGCCGTGATAAGATTGGGCTTCTCTGAGTCGCTGTTCTGGAACGAGGCTGCGTCTGCCACGCTGACGTGTGACATCTGTCGTGGAGGGGACCTATGAGAATCGATGGCCTCTGCAGAATCTGGGGGGGCTCTGATCCTCCTTGAGACTAGGACCCTGTGCCCATAGGATGACTGGCCAGTAGCACTGTGTCCTGGGAATCTTCCTCCCTCCCACAAGGCCACCCCACGTGCAGTGCGGGGGACCCCAAAATCAACCCCGCTTTTCCTCACGACCCCCTCCATTCCCTCAGAGCAAGCCCAGCGTGCTTTGATGACATCATTCCAAAGTGGGTTCTTGGCAGTACTGAGAGCAGGAGGGTGTCGTGGTCAAGAGCAGAGCTGGAGACAGATAAACACGCACAGGTCCTGGCACCGCTCCTCAGAGCCACGTGGCCTTGAGCGAGTTACCAAATGTCTAGTCACTTCCTCTGGGTCTGGCCAGGTCGTTGCTGTCACAGGGATGCTCCGGCAGACGTCCAGGTGGCCAAGGTGTTGCTGGAGCCCTGTGCGTCCCAAGCACTCCCCGAGGGTCAGGCTGTGGAGACAGCGCGCCCCTGAGGGGCTGCCCATGCCGGGTGGGGCACTGCAGCCTGTCTGAACCAGGGCAGCTCTCCGAGGCTGCCCTCCCCGGCACCCCCAGGGGGGCACAACACAGGCACTGGGGTTCGTCCACCCCTTCTGTGTTATCTGACTTGACCGGAGCCGAACGGACTGTCACAGAGCAAAACAGAGCCCGGCAGCTGGGTCGACCCCCAGGCCCTCCCTCCTGGCAGACACACCGTTTCCGATGGGGTAAGGGCCCCTGGCGAAGGAAAGCTTCTTCAGCCACGACTGGCGTTCCATAACTGCCCCCACACCGGCTGAGTGTTGGCCGAGGAGCATGTCCACCAAAGCGAAGGCACACGGTTCATGGCTTCAGGCAGGAGGGGTGCAGGGTGGGAGAGCAGGCGGGCACCGAGGCTCCGAGGACGCTCGTCTCTTCGCTCCTGAGCAGCCCGACGCTGCAGCTGAGGTGTAAAGCCACGGGTTCAGGGAGCGGGTACCGGGCTCGGCAAACGTACCTGCGACGCCGCAGCTGAGGTGTAAAGCCACGGGTTCAGGGAGCGGGTACCGGGCTCGGCAAACGTACCTGCGACGCTGCAGCTGAGGTGTAAAGCCACGGGTTCAGGGAGCGGGTACCGGGCTCGGCAAACGTACCTGCCCCGGGCCTGCTCGCACCTCCGGAGAGCCAGCCGACTGACTCTTGGGGAGGGAACTGGCTACACAGTGGCACCTCCAGGGGCGACTGCTGCTCTCCACAGCTTCCCTCCCCTCGCAGGAGGGAGGGAAATGCAGTGGGTGAGTGTGAGCCCCGTGAGGGACGGGGCCTCCAGGATAGGGCCCAGCGGACCTGGGCTGCGCTCAGAGGACTGAGGGAGCCTCCCTTCGGGGCTGGGGTGACAGCTCAGATGGTTTCCCAGCCTCCCTCCTCTCCTCTCTCTCTTTCTTCCTTTGTCTCTCTTTCTCCTTTCCCTTCTCCTTCTTCTTCTCTCTCTCTCTGACTCCACTAAGGCCTTTCAATTTTGGGTGTAACAACTATTTTACACCAAAGGAGCCAGGTGCAGCACGGAGAGGCTCCGACGTGTCCACCTTCCCCGGGGCGCCCTCCAAAAGTGCAGAGGAACCCCGGCAGCGGCCCCGTCCGCCCGCTGGGCTGGCCGCACGCTGGCACCTGGGCCTGGCAGCAGGCTGACTTGACCCCCGGATCGAGCCTGACTGCCGTGGTCCAGGGCTCCAGCTTCAGCCCCCCACACGCTCGGCCCTGCTCAGACATCACCATGACGTTGGAAGGAGGTTATTCAGCTACTTTGTCCAAGAAACTGGAGGAGGAAATGTATTTCACAGGGAAGGGCAGCAAAGACTCCAGAAATAGTTCCAGGCCGAGAGCAGTGAGGCAGCCATGGGCTGGGGCTCCGGTAGGATGAGGGCGGCCAGCAGGGAATTCAGGGCCCGCGCCGGGGCTGAGTGGGGCACACTCGGAAGGAGGGGACGTGCTGTCTGGGCCCCACTGCCACTCTCCTGTCCTTCAGCCCCTCCCCTCCATGGGTCCCCTAGGTGTGCGGACAGCCAGGTGTGTGGGGAGAGCCGGAGGACAGCCCGGGGACCACCTGCATCGCACACCTCCCCATTCTCTGCCGTCCTGCTGGGGGCCCAGCGGAGGAGGGCTGGGGAGGGGTGCCAACCAAACACACACTGGGCCCCCAGCCCCAGAAAAACACTGAGCTCCGGGGAGCAGAGATCACTGGTTCAAAAGCAGGAGCTGAGGATTAGAAACAAGTGATGGAAAGAGGATGTTACAGTGAAAAGACCCAGGTGACATCTGTCTGTTTCATGCCATCTCTCACCCATTCACGGAAGACAGGATTTGGACAAAAAGAGGAAGAAGGGTGTGAAGGACTTCCAGGGCAGGGCCCCGATCAACCGCCTTGGCCAGGTTAGGTGGGAGTGTGTGCCTCACTGGGGTTATACATCTGGTGTGTATATATATCCATGTAGGCGTACATCTATGTATACATAGTACACCTCATACAGATATTATACAATTAGCGGGACGAAGTACGCTCTGTGATCCGGGAGCCCTCCGCCAGGCAGGTCCTGGCCTCCAACACCACCCACTTCCCACCCCGCAAGCCACAGCAAGATTCCTCTGCCCGCAAAGGTGATGTTTAGTTTAGGCCACGTCGATGCCAAGGGCTTCATTCTGAACTGAGTTCTCATGAACTAGTTTCTACTTAAGCACACTCAGTAAAGCATTTTCCGGCTTATGAAGGGTCCAGGTTTAGTATTTTATACCAGACCAAAGGGATAGCTGTGGATATCTGGCTTTGCTGGTGCATAGGCAGCCAGGAGATGGGGCAAGGCTTGTAGTGCCCCCCGAGTGCCAAGGTTTTCCCTTGTAAGTAGGGAGGGGACAGTAACAGTAACGGCAGTGATAACACGTTGCTACTTTCATCACTGGGCGGCTGCGAAAGTTGCATCAGCTATTATGGTTAAAATTAATTTAGCTCAAAAATATGCATGTGCTAATTTCCACTTGTCTCCTCTAAATTATATATTTGTGTCAGAGTCTCTATACAGGTGGACAAGATAAGGGTTTTTTTCTCCTTCAGGAGATCTTTCTGCTACAACCTCAAAAAAAAATCATTTAGGTTAAAACACTTTAGATTCTTTTAACTGTCAGTTCAGTTGGCTTGGAAAAAAACACCTTTGCCAGAACCTATGTGCAAATTTCACAGGTTGCATAAAAATGGCAGGCACACAGTTGGATATAAAGTATATAAAATACTTCAGAAAGGAAACAACAATTGGATAAATTAATTTAAAAAGCAGGTAAAAAATCTGTCAGGATACATTTGTACTAAAATCATTGAAAACTGCAACTTGGATGAAAAGCACAACCCAACTTTCCTTTCAAATTGCATTAGTTATTACTTCTTACTGAATCTGGATGTTTTTAGGAATTTCTTCACTTAATACAATTGTGACTTCTTAAGCAACGAACTGTTCCTAGAATAGCAATTCAATGGGTCCTCTAGAAAAAATACACAAACTGAAACAAAAAACATTTTAGTAACGTAAATATAATTCTCTTCAAACAAACCTTGAGTGCACTTTATGGATCCACAGGGGGAAAAATGAAGCACTAAGACACAGTCCTACCTTCCAGAAGCTTCTACTCGAGTAGGAGACAAAGTTGTGGGTGATACATGGTAGAAACGAGTGATTGTGTGCGTGCGTGTGAAGGTTCATTATCCCATAAGAATTTATCTCATTTCTTAATTCAGACTTTGCCTACTGGGCATTCTAAAAACTTGGAATTCTCTGTTCCTTTCTTTTTGAAATTGCCCTACTTATAATTTCACTCAATGAAATGCAGAAATATTAAAATGAAATGAGGGCTTCCCTGGTGGCGCAGTGGATGAGAATCCGCCTGCCAATGCAGGGGACACGGGTTCGAGCCCTGGTCTGGGAAGATCCCACACGCTGAGGAGCAACTGGGCCCGTGAGCCACAACTACTGAGCCTGCGCGTCTGGAGCTTGTGCTCCGCAACAAAAGAGGCCGCGACAGTGAGAGGCCCGCGCACTGCGATGAAGAGTGGTCCCCCACTTGCTACAACTGGAGAAAGCCCTTACACAGAAACGAAGACCCAACACAGCCAAAAATAAATAAATTAATTAATTAATTAAAAAAAAAAATAGAGTTGAGTAAATAACTACGGCCTGTACCACCTCCCTAAGGGGTAAAAACAAGTTCAGTTTGGCCATGCACACCTTTATAAAAAAAAAAAAAAAGAAAAAAGAAACGAAAAAGCATGTCTCTTGTGACTTCATAACATTCCACCATTTCAGGTAATTGAGGAAACTATGTTCACCAAAATCTTGAGGCTGGCAAATGAGACACTCTAGATTTCAGTGCTGACCTGAAAAAACTCAAAGCAGCCTAAGCCTGTTATCTGACATGGAACCTTTCCCTCTACCTCTCCCACACCTTTAACCGGCTGTAACTTGGTGGCTGGTTTTCTGGGAGGTTCTAGGGAAGGTCTGGTTTACGTTCACTGTCTACCGGTAATTAGCCACGCCCCACCCATCCCCAAGAATAAGACCAGGAAAGAGATCCTTTCTGGTCCTTGTGTTGGAGAGGGCGGGCAGGGCCGTGGATTTCAGGGCTCAGGTCTCTGACCACAGCGCCATGGCCAGAGGAGGACATCCTGTTTTGGGGGGGATCCTGCTGAACGGCCCAGCAGGTCTCTGGACATGTTTATCACTTGGCTGGACTAGTGAAACAAGAGCTAGAAGTAGGACACCGTTTCCACCGTGAGAAATGGTCTGGTTGAGGCTCATGCATCATTTAGCTGTTCATAGAAACATGTAACATCTGCGGTGCATTGTGATGTACACTCTTCAATCTCTGGGAGCTCCCAATGCCTAAGCATTCCAAAAACAAATGTGACAGGTGTCACGCTTCATGCCAAGCAGCGGCCATAATGCTTGTGTGTGTCAAATCACTGTCACCTTTCCCAGCACCGAAGGAGGGTGACTCGGCCTGAGGGTCTTGGGGCTGTACCCATCCACTCCCAGTAACGGTCTGGCACAAGCATGCCCTTCACCCAACAAGGAAACGCTGTCCCCATTTCTGAATTTCTAGTTTTCTCCCAGTTCTACAGACTCCACCCTTGAAACCATCTGCAACTTCTTGCTCCCCACAGACCCCCAGGCAATCGAATCCGGCTGTCCATTCCAGCTCCTTCTGCCCTTGCTGCCTGTCTACCACCTGCCCCTTCATTTCACCCCCCACCCAGGACCTCATCACCCACGCTGGACTCTTACAAGCGTGTACTCGTTGCCCGTGCCCACGATCCACCCCGGCTTGCATTGCAGCGCATCTTTGTTCTCGATTGCTCTGTCGCGACCTCCCTGCTCTTCTGTACCCACATCACCCCCTGACTGCTTTTCAAATTGCACTCAGCTCTTTCTATCTTCTCTGAATATCTGGAGCACTTAAGGGCTCTACCAGTTGGGGGTACCTTGCAGTATGGGCCTTGGAGCCCAACACATGGTTTCCCTTTATGTTTTGTGTTTTTTTTTCCAGCTAAGTTGGAAGGTCCGTTAGGCCCCAGCATCACCGACAGTGCCCAAGGTGTACCCGGACAGAGAAACTCTGTCTTTTTTGATTGAACAGTTATTCTAAGAGTATGATACACTTGGTGACGATATAAAGGAGGAAGCCGCTCTGCCTGGGGGGTGGAGAGATGGGTCTGGAAGAGGGCGGAGGAGGTTGCCACGGGGAGGAGGGGAGAGGGGAGCGAAGTCAGATACGCAGAGCAAAGTCTCCACACACAAGACTTGTTGAGAGAGCCATAAGGATGGAAAGAGAGGCATGATGGGAAATTCATTTGGCATCATAGAGGAAGCTGCAGAACTTGCAGCCCTTGGGTGCAGGAAGACCTCGTGGTCGCCGTCATTCGCACCTGAGCTGGAGCAGCCGGGGAATCAGACGGTGGCCGTGGGGAGGTTGGAGGAAGCAAAGGGAGAGGGGTTACTTTCTCTTTGCTTCCCTTTCTTGTGGGCCAGTTTCAACATCTACCATGTGCTCACTTCCAAATAAGTCTTGACTCTGAACAAGATGGCTTATTTGTGCCTTGTCTCGTATTCTTGCAGCTAAGTCTTGGCTCAAATCTCCCCTTTGGCCACAAGGCCCTCACCCTGACCTCTCCATGTCCCCCACCCACCTCCAATAGAGTCTGACTGTTCCTTCAAAGCCCATTTCACATCAGAGGGCCTCGAGGGGCCTTTACCTCTCGGGCCACCCCCTCCTCGCTTCCCTCCCCCTCCCCCTTCCCGACCTGGACAAACCAGGTTGCCGGCCATTGCTCACGCTGCTGTCTGCATCTTGCCTTGGTGTCCTTTCTCCCCTGCCAGCGTGCAGAGCTCCTGAGGGCTGACTCTTCTTCGTGATATTCACAGGCCTCTGCATCCTGTTATGGACACACTATGAATTAAAATGACAATTCTTTTTCCCCTCTTTTTTTTTTTTTTACTGTTTGCATGCTATATCTTTTTTTTTTTTTAATGACAATTCTAAAATGAGTCTGTGCTTTCAGGGGAAATGGACATTGCTCTAAAGAAAGGTGGGAGGGGAGGGAGAATAAATCCCCCCAAAGATGAAAGGCTTTGAGTCACAGGATCTGGCTAATTTGGGAACCCACCTGGCACAGTTTTATGTCAGAGACTGTGGCATGGGGGTGGGGTGCTCCAGTGACCAGGGCAGGCTTATTTCGGGGAGAAGGTCAACGTTTACATCATGCTAAATACAGTCTACTGCCTTGCACACAGCAGGTGCTCAATAAACGAACACCTAAAGTGCGTTCAAAATTATTTTTTTATCTAAAATTATTTTCATTTAAAAATGAATTTAATGAATTACTGACACATGCTGCAACATGGAGGAATCTCAGAAACATGCTGACTGAAAGAAGCCAGAGAGGAAAGGTCACATGTGACATGATTTCGTTTACATGAAATACCCAGGACAGGTAATCATCAGAGACACAAAGCAGATTCAAGGTTGCCTGGGACCAGAGCAAAGGCAGACTGGAATGAGGAGTTTGAAGGCTGTGAATAAACTATGCATGCCACTGAATTGTCTGCTAATTTCATGTTGGCCAAAAAAAAAAAAAAAAAGGGCTTCCCTGGCGGCGCAGTGGTTGAGAATCTGCCTGCCAATGCAGGGGACACGGGTTCGAGCCCTGGTCTGGGAAGATCCCATATGCCGCGGAGCGACTAGGCCCGTGAGCCACAATTGCTGAGCCTGCGCGTCTGGAGCCTGTGCTCCGCAACAAGAGAGGCCGCGATAATGAGAGGCCCGCGCACCGCGATGAAGAGCGGCCCCCACTTGCTGCAACTAGAGAAAGCCCTTGCACAGAAACGAAGACCCAACACAGCCATAAATAATAAATAAAATAAATTAAAAAAAAAAAAGAAGACAGAAAAAAGTACCAGGGAAGTTCCTAAAATATAAACATTTTTTTTCAAAATAAAATTAAATTAAAATTGGAAAAAGTAGTCAAAAGTTATTTTCCCACTAGACTGCAAAAACACAAAAGGCTCTTCCATTGGAATATGTGGCTGCACTTTAATTTCAGAGAAACGCACGTGCAGTAAGACCCACCACAAGTACACACATTCATGTGCGTGGTTCAGAATCCACGAGAACTCTCCCCTCAGCCACCCAGAATGAAATCCAGATACTGGCTGCTTGAGCTTCTTGAGGCAAAGAACCATATTTTCCTTAATAGAAGCAGTAAATGACAACAACATAGCTAAACAGATAAAGGATAAGCAATGCCAGGTTTTGTGTGCTGCCTACTAAAAGTCGCATTGACCTACTGGCTTGACTGTCCCCAGAAACACAGGTCAGCGACGGTGACAACAACAGCCTGCAGGGCAAAACCAAGGTAGAGAGATACATTTCGTATTTCTTCCTCTCCTTGGAAGGATGGAATTAGAAAACATTCAAGAGGGAAATATGAGTAATCTGACATTAAACTCTTAAAATGCTACATCTTTGTGCCAGAAGCTGGTTGAAAAAGAATAAACTATCACGCAACAAAGATAGATTTGGAGGGGAGAGGAAGGAAGAGGAAGGTGGGGTGCGGTGAGGGCGGGGAGGAGGGGGAGGGGAGTAAAACAGAATATTCCAGATGGTGGGTCTGAATGATGTTTGTTGATTTTTAGTCGCTGGTTTCACATTCTGTTGCAGTGTCTACTACACCAGCCTTAGGTTAGGTTGGATTTTTGTCTTTAACCTCTGATTATAACTTGCATACAGTAAGTGCAAAAAATCATGTGTTTCACCTACGGGTACACCTGAGCAACCATCAGCCACATCGAGACGCGGCTCTTGTCTACAAGGGGCCCTCATTGCGCTCAGAGTCGATAACTCCCACGGAAGTTCGCTAATGGTTCTGATTTCTCTCACTGCAGGTGATTTTTATCGTTGGGATTTTAATCAGTTTCAAGTGACTCTACAGCAAAATGTTTATTCTAACTACAGCTGGAAGAACAACAAATGTATTGTCTTATGGAGTCTTAGAGAGTCATTTTTCTGTCTTCCAGACACATCTTTTTCATTAGATCCATTTGAGAATGTATGATTAGTGATTGTGAAATCAACAGATACAAAAGGAACCTGCAGCCCAAAGACACAAGGCAGAAGAGGTGGGCCGAATCTGTAGGTGTATTTTTCCCTCTGCCTCGTTTATCTTTTTCCCCCTCCCTCCTTCTCTGCTTAAACAGCTCCAGATCAATAGGGGGGAAAAAAATCAAATGGATGTACGCCCTACAAGGGTGGTTTTTCCTCTCTCTTGCAGAACATGTTCTATTTATGTAAAAACATCAACTCTGAAAAGCATAATGCATTCATTCCACCAAATATAGCGCATTAGGGTTTATTAGCATTTGGGAACTTCAAGTAATGGAAAAACTGAGCCACATAAAAAGAGACACATGATAAGTAGCTCTGAATTTAGCACCGTTTTATTAAGAAGCCAGCACAGCCAGTTGACAAATGGGCCAGACATGCTGACCTGCTTCACCTCCCCTAAAAGCTCAGATGAAAACAAAAAGTTCTCTAAGCAGATGAAAATAGCTACAAAAATAAATACGATATCTTGCTACAGGTTCAGTGGCTTCCAGTAGGGGTTTGGAAGATATTAAATGTTTAAAACAGAAAGGCGGTTAAAAATAGAGAGCAAATGTAAATAACCAGGGATTTTTTTCCTCCAAGTTATTCTGAGGCTAAAACTTGCAGGTGGAGGGAGATGACTAAGTAATGCTTAAAAGTAATCTTTCCCTTGATTGTGTTTTTAATTCCAGTCTTAATTGTAAGCTCTTAGAAAAGACCTGCTGCCCCATGTTTTCGGGGTGAAAGGTCTGACTACCTATCTTTGAGGTCTGCTGGCCAGATTCGGGGCAACCTCATGCAAACTCAAGAAGGAGCAAAATGTCCCCCTGGCTGGCTTTCCATGAACACTTCTCCCCTCAGTTCTCCCACCCTGAAGGCGTGTTGGACAGACCCTAGGCAGCCCGCGTGAGTCCTGCCCCCTGGTGTTCGTGCCTTTGTGGGGTCCCATCCCCTGAAGTGTGGGCAGGACTTGTGACTCAGTTCTAACCGAGAGAGTATGGGTGGTGGTCACTCCTTTGATTAAGTTGGAGCTAGAAGCTCTAGAGACCACCTTGCAGGATTGAGGAAGTAAGCTGCTGTGTGGGGAGGAATCAAGGGCAGCCAGCACGAAGCCAGGGCCCTACATCCTGCAGTTGCAAGGAAATGAATTCTTCCAACAACCTGAGGGAGCTTGGGAGCTGACTCTGCCTCAGTTGAACCTCCAGATGGGAACGCAGCCCAGTTGACATCTGGACTGCAGACCCTGTGAGCCCCCAAGCAGAGGAGCCGGTTAAGCTGTGCCTGGACTCCTGATGCATAGAAATGTGAGCTAAATAAAATGTGTGTGGGTTTTAGTTTTTGTTTTTTTTTTTTGCTGCGCCACTCAGCTTGCAGGATCTTAGTTCCCTGACCAGGGATTGAACCTGCGCCCTCGGCAGTGAAAGCGTGGAGTCCTAACCACTGGACTGCCAGGGAATTCCCAAAATGTGTGTGTTTAAAGCCACTGAACTTGTGGTAATTTGTTACGGAGCAATAGACAACTAACACGCATGGACTTACGTTTTATTCTATTTCGACAGGAACTCCTGTCT
This sequence comes from Balaenoptera physalus, assembly GCF_965194825.1. NCBI lineage: Eukaryota > Metazoa > Chordata > Mammalia > Artiodactyla > Balaenopteridae > Balaenoptera > Balaenoptera physalus. The sequence goes on from NW_028126174.1 coordinate 437,613, forward strand.
GGTCGTTGACCAATTCCATTCATCACTATGCACGCCCTACCTCTACACCTATCACTCTCTTCCTTTTCCAAAAATAATATGACGCAGACACAAAAGGGCAAATATCACATGATTCTACTTATATGGGGTACCCAGCATAGGCAAATTCATAGAAACAGAAAGAATCGTTGTCACCAGGGGCTGGGGGACAAAGGGATGGAGATGTTGTTTAATGGGAACAGAGTTTCTCTTGGGGGTGATGAAAAAGTTCAGGCTGTGGATGGTAGTGATAGACACACAATATTGTACACGCACTTAATGCCACTGAATTGTACGCTTAAAAACGATTCAAATGGTAAATTTTATGTTATGTATATTTTAGCGCCATAGAAAAATCCAAACAAAATATGACCAAGTTTTATAACGTTACTTCTCCATTTTATTAGGAGAGTCCTGAAAAGGGAAAGGTTTTAAGGCCCCAAAGGACTGTGTCATGACATGAGAACCTGAGAGGAGGAAGCAACATGGCGGCAGGAGGTTGAATCCCTTTTCCCTCAGTTTTCCTGGTGCTCGGGCACCACGGGACAACTCCTTCCATTGCAGGGCCAAGAGGGCCAGGAGGCAGGAGGGGGAACTGCCAGCCTTTGTCTGGGGGGTTGCTTAAGGACCCCCCGATATAATTGTGGTGCCGCATCCAATGTCACAGAGATGGCTGGTGGCGCCCGAAATGCTGCAGAGGCCAGATGTAGAGGGGAAAGGGCAGCTGGAAGCCCTGGGGATGGGTCCCAGGTGAGAGGGGGACAAAGCGGTATGAAGACGGCGGTGGTGGAAGCTGATTCCAGGACCAGCTGGAGGGAGCAGGGAGTTTGGAGCAGAGTGGAAGGGCCAAGTGGCTTTCACAGGGTGCCAGAGCGACACGGACAAGGAAGACCTTCACGTGCCTTGGACATAGTCTGCTCTATTCCTTAAAGCGGCTTTGGTCGTCCCCAGAACAAAAGAATAGCTCGGCAAATAAGCTTTGGAATGAACACAGCACATGATTAAGCAACACCACAAGAAGCGAGGGACCTTCCGTCTGATGCCCTCCAACCTCCCCTGGTGGCACTTCACTTTACCTATGTCAAGCTGCTTCTCGTGGCAAAATATTTGGATGCAATAAACGGTGCCCTTTAAAAGTCAGAGTCTAAGGTTCTGAAACTGTTTAGTCTGGGGTTACAAGCACCGATTCTGGAGTGAGACACCGTGGCTTTGAATTTCGAGTCGGTGCTGGCTGTGGGATGTGGTGCATACGTTATTTACAGGGCTCTGCTCCAGGTTCTGCCTCTGAAAGTTGGGGCCAAGGCTACCTCTTCTTCTGAGGCTGATTCGAGAGGAAGATTTCTGCATTCAGGTCTACGATTAGTACACAGTCACTGCTCAACAAATTGAAGCTACGATGATTCCACTGAAATACGTGTCTCAAACAATTAGGAACAATGTGAGCAGACACCATATTAATTACATGATTTGGAGAACTTCAGCTCAAAATCCAAAATAAAACAACTACCAAAAAATCGGGGGAAAGAGACCCGGGAATTATTAAGGGACTGATTGCCTGAAAAATACAAAACATTAGGCTAGAGCAGTGACTCTCAAACTAAAAGTGCAGCAGAACCTCTGGGAGGACTTACCAAACCCAGGCGGCTGGGCCCCAGTCCTGGGGTTTTTGATTCAGCAGGTCTGGGGGAAACCCAAGAATCTGCATTTCAAACAAGTTCCCAGCAGAGGCTGACGCTGGTCTGAGAAGTGCACTTTGAGAACCGCTATGCTACAGAAACTTGCCATTGGGATATTATTACTAGCTCATGCATTTGATCATCATTTGGCGGACTGCAAGTGTGCCTTTGGTTAAGTGCTCAGGAAAACCTGAAGTCGTGATTCTTGCCTGGAAAAGCGGGAAGCTTAAGGAAGCACATAAGCCAACCGCACACTGGTTGAGAGGGAATGCTTTCACAAGGCCCTGCAGAGTGGGTCGGGGGGCCCTGGGCAGGGACCCCGCCTCTCCCGGGAAGCAGAGGGGACCTGCCAGAAGCCTGCGGTTGAGATTCAGGTAAGTGAAGAGCTTAGAAAGGGTTAGAATAAAACAGCCCCCCAGGGACTTCCCTGGTGGTCCAGTGGTTAAGAATCCACCTTCCAGCGCAGGGGACTCGAGTTCCGAGTTCCATCCCTGGTCAGGGAACTAAGATCCCACGTGCCGTGGGGCAACTAAGCTCTCGCGCTGCAACTACTGAGCCCACGTGCCCCAACGAAAGATCCCATGTGCTGCAACTAAGACCCGACGCAGCCAAAAAAAAAACACAAAAACTTGAAGGAACCAGCCCCCCAGTTACCCTGGAAAGTGATGGTAGCAAGCCTCCTGCAGGGAATCCGGCTGATTCCTCCAAGACCGGCCCTCTCTTCACTGAAGTCATGTGAATAAATGACAAAGGGAATGCAACTCATTTTGTTTTCATCATAGCCAGTAAAAAAAAAAGTATTAAATGGTGCCTGACTGAGGGTGTATATATGTTCCCTAGTGGATTGGCTTTCTACTGCTGCATTACCAATTACCCCAAATTTAGAGACTTCAAACAGCACACGTTTGTCCTCTCAGTTTCCTGGGTCAGGAATCTGGACATGGCATAACTAGGTCCTCTGCTCAGGGTCTCACTAGGCTGCATTCAAGGTGTTGGCTCGGGCTGCCTTTTCATCTGAAGTTCAGGGTTCTCTCCCAGACTCACTGGTTTTTGGCTAATTCAGTCCCTCGTGGTTGCAGGACTGAGGCCCTCAGCTACAACCCTAGAAACCACCCTTTTCCATAGGCAGCTCACAAGTTGCTGTTTGTTTCGTGTTTGAGACCAGCAGGAGGGTCTCTCTGCTTTTATAAAGCTCACGTGATTAAGCCAGGCCCACATTTCACAAATCTCCCCTGATTAGGTCAGGCCCACCCAGGGTAGTCTCCCTTTTGACTGACTCACAGTCAACTGATTAGTCCCCTAATCACAGGAGTTGCATCTCGTCATGTTCACAGGTCCCACGCACACTCAAGGGGAGGGGATTATGCAAGGCATGCCCATGGGGGATGGGAATCATGGGGCCCCCTGAGCATCTGCCTACCATGCTTTCATGGGGAGCTTCCTCCTCCCCACCCCCCCATGCCACCTTCACCTCCATGTGGCACCCTCTGCCCCCCTCCTCCAGAAGTGTTATTATACAAGCATAAATGGGGCCAGCTAGACTAGAAGGGGAGGGGGACGTGGGTTAAGCATGCTGACTCCTGAGCCCTCAGTCAGTCTCAGTGGGTGGGGCTTGGGCTTCTCCAGGTGAGTCTTGGGCACCCTGAATTTCCAGGCTCCTTCAGTGCTGGCTCTCAATATCTGCTTGCCAGCTGGGTTCCAACATCTCTGCCTCTCCCTCTTCCCTTCTCCCTCTTCCATATCCCCTTCTACAGCCTCTGTTCATACATCCCAAGAGGGATCCATGTTGGGTTCTCTGTGTCCTTGCCTCTCACGGGCAAGCTTGGCTCTGGCCTCCAGAGACTGGAACACAGCGCAGGAATGGGTCCTGCTTCCTGCAGATGGATATCTCTCTACCTTACTTGGACTTCTGGCAAAACTGACTTTCAATTGCCATGCTCTGTATAGTCTAGGGATGCCCACACACTGTGCCGTGTTGAATTCTTCCCAACCTGGTCCAATGCTGAAAATCTCCTGGAATTAGCATCTTTTATTCACTTGTAGACCTACCCTGGTCCCCCACTCCCAGCGCCTGAGTTCAGTGTTTTTCTCCCTTTAGTGGTTCTCAAAGTGTGGTCCTGGGATCAGCAACATCCGCATCACCTGGCAAATTACGGGAACTACAAACGACCCAGCCCCTCTCCAAACCTCCTGAATTGAGAATCCTAGGGGTAGGGCCAAGAACTCCTGTGTTTTAACAGACCTCCGGGGTGCCCAGGTGAATGCTGAAGTTGGGGAACCACTGCTTTAGATCAGCAATTCTCAATCTTGGCTGCACAGCGAAAACCCTAGAAGAGCCTTTAAAAACTCCACAGCCCAGGCCACGCCCCACAGCAGTGAATTAAGCAGACTTCACTGAGGGCAGGATCCGGGCTGCACTCGTGTTCAAAGCTACAATGTGCTACCAGTTTCAGGACAATTCTTGGATTCTAAGCACAGCGCTTACTTTCCCCATCACCTCTTGGTGGGTACAGTGTAGGCGTGGCATGACAAAGTGGCATCACCAGTCATTTTCCCCCTGGGAAAGGGGACCTTTCTCCATCCGCTCTCAGGAATTGTACGTGCCCATTTTTCCCTTCCTAGAATGCCCTCTCTCCCCTCTGCCTGGGTCAGCCCACTAGACTTCACCTTCGGTCTTGCTTCCCCAGCAAAGCCTTCTGTTACCCTGACTGCTAACCTAGGTCATCCTGTTTAAGACCCTCTACCTCTCCTGTGTAGGATTCTAATTTAAAATATTAGAAGGTCAAATTCCTCAGCAAGATTTCATCTTAAACGATGAGTAAAGATGAGGTCAGATTGCCACAAAGAAAAATAAGAAAATCCGTTTCTTGTTTCTATCCAGCGTGAGCCATGTAGAGAATTCAACAAGGTGACAGGTACGTGACCTTGACCGGCAAAGGCCCGGATTATCCTCCCCTCCTCCCCTGTATTTCCTGTCTCCCTCACATCTCTTGGTGAGCTGGGTGGGGCACCCACACAGCTGGAGACATTTACCAGTGCATACTTATGACAGTGCCCGCCACTGGAATCTACAGACAGGTGGGTCCCTGACATTAAGGAATGTATAGGGGGTTGAGAAATGTCAGCCTTGTCAAGGATAAGCTTCCTGGGTCACCACAGTGCCATGCAGGGCACCACTGTCTTCTCCTCTGCCTTGGTCATTGCCCTCAGTGTACTACAAGCCCTCACAAGTCAAAGCAGGGGTGGCTTTGTATGTGTGACCCTCTGCTGGGAAGGGACCACATCACCACTACTTGAACCCCAGAGTGTCTCATGCAGTCCTTGGTGGTTGCCCCTTTCCTCATAGGACTGGAACATGAATCCAGTGCAAAGCCAGGCTGGGAGACGAACCCCAGTGTTAGTGTGATGCCATCCTGGGCAGAGTCCTCTCTGCTCTCCACTCCTCTTCTCATTCAGCCTGCTCTGTTGGCCTCCTCCACATGGCTTGAAGTCTCTTGCCCAAAGTCCCTCATGAAAGTAACTCTCTCTAGGTTTCTTCCACCATGCTCTGCCGTGGTGGTTCTCCCCCACTGGTCCCCAGATCCATTCACAGCCCTGCTCTGCCATGTGATGTGCACTGGAGGCTGGTCCCTGCAGACTGCATCCTCTGGTGTACTGTACGAGCTTTGTCTGCTGCAGCTGCAGCAATCCTTTATTTCTTGCTCACAATGCATGCAGGCTGTGCTTCAACTTTGCCCTTGCTGAGCTCTGCTGAGCTAGGATTGGCTCAGCTCCATGTGTCTTCCTAAACCTGGAGCCAAGTTCTGTCTGGAGGTCAAAGGCTTTCGTCTGCAAATCCAGCAACACTGTATCTCTCTCACCATTCTTCCATAGTCAAATCTTCTCTGATCTGAATTTTTCTGCCTTCCTCTTCCACGTTTAAGGACTCCTGTCATTACATTGGGCCCACCCAGATAATCCAGGATTTACATAGCCTTGCAAGAGAACTGTCCTATTTCACACACACCTAAAGGTGGGGGAATGATTCCACACCTCACTCAATGAGGCTTTCAGAAGTTGTGCTAAGTACAGACATGAAAATTAAGAGCCACCTGGACTAACAAAGAATCGCTAGCGGCAGACCTGACGTTCATTTCACTTGGCATTGAATCCCTCAGTCTTCATGTTTCCTGTTGGCTTGAGGTTGTTCCCTCCAGACCGGAAGTAGAGCTCTCAGATCCTATCTGACCTTCAGCTTCCTGTCTCTCACTGCAAAATCCCAAATAAACTTGAGAGTGGACATGACTGAGTGGCAAGTGCTCTTCTAGAATTTCCAACCCAAAGAGGAGAGGATGGACCCAGAAGTTCTATCACATCAAACCCCAACAGAACGTTGCTTTCTCTCAGTTTTAATAAAATTGGATAACCAGGTTACGGCCCTCATGACAGTGCTGAGCTGGTCGATGACTGGGCATGTAGGAGGATCGCCACTGTAGAAGGTTGAAAGCTGAGGCTTAGCTGTTAACTGAATTGCCTAAAGTCACACAGCTCAAGGGAAGGGCCCTTCACACTCAGCTTCCTTCCTTCCTTCCTCCTTCCCCCTTTCCTTCCTTCCTTCTCTCCCTTCCTCTTTCTCTTCTCTCCTCTCTTCTCTTCTCTTCTCTTTATTCCCCTATGATGTTCTGAGTATCAACAATGCTTATTTAGGTTGGGCGATCAGAACAGAGTTGACGGGGCTTCCCTGGTGGCGCAGTGGTTGAGAGCCTGCCTGCCAATGCAGGGGACACGGGTTCGAGCCCTGGTCTGGGAAGATCCCACATGCCGCGGAGCAACTAGGCCCGTGAGCCACAACTACTGAGCCTGCGCGTCTGGAGCCTGTGCCCCACAACAAGAGAGGCCACGACAGTGAAAGGCCCGCGCACCGCGATGAAGAGTGGCCCCCACTTGCCGCAACTAAAGAAAGCCCTCGCACAGAAACGAAGACCCAACACAGCCAAAAATAAATATAAATAAAATAAAATTAATTAAAAAAAAAAAAAAAAGAACAGAGTTGACTCTTGGGGAGGTCATGAGGGGAAGGGAGCTTCTTGGGTATGGTAATGTCCTCTTTCTTGACATGAATGTGGGTTACACAAGTGTGTTCAGTTTAAGAAAATTCATTAAACTGCACACTTAAGGTTTTTGTATGTTTCTATATATATATTCTTCCATAACAGGTGAAAAGAAAAGCTCTCATAGTAAACTGTAAATAAGGCATAAAGGGAGCAAGAAAATTTCCCTCTTATGAGCTCGCCCCTGGTGTACAAATACAGTTTGTCAACTGGTCTTTGTACTGTTAATTTTGTTGTTTTGTAGTCCAGAAAGATGATAATTCTGTGATGGTCCAGGAATCCCACATCCAGAGATACAGATGGATAGACAGGTCTTCAAAAGAACTGAAAGCACGGTCTTGAAGAGATATTCACACACCCACATTCATAGCGAAATTATTCACAATAGCCAAGAGGTGGAAGTAACCCAAATGCCTATCAAAGGATAAACAAAATGTGGTCTATACACACAATATATGTATACACAATGGAATATGATTCAGCCTTAAAAGAGAAGGAAATCCTATCACATGATTTAGCCTTAAGAGAGAAGGAAATCCTGTCACATGTCCTCCAACATGGATAAACCTTGAGGCCAGGGACTTCCCTGGTGGTCCAGTGGTTAAGAATCCGCCTTCCAATGCAGGGGACGTGGGTTCGATCCCTGGTCAGGGAACTAAGATCCCACATGCTGCGGGGCAACCAAACCCGTGTGCGGGCTCAGCAGTTGTGGCGCTTGGGCTCTAGAGCGCCACAACTAGAGAGAAGCCCGTGTGCCACAACGAAGATCCTGTGTGCCGCAACTAAGACCCGATGCAGCCAAATAAATAAATAAATAAATATTTTTTAAAACCCCAAAACCTTGAGGCCATTATGCTAACTGACGTAAGCCAGTCACAAAAGGCAAATACTATAGGATTCCACTTCTCTGAGGTGTATAAAGTACTCAAATTCACAGAAGCAGAAAGTAGAAATGAGGAGTTGTTTAAGTTTTGCAAGATGAAGAAGTTCTGAAGATCTGTTTCCCAAAAATGTGAATATACTTAACATCATTGAACTCTACATTTAAAAATGGATAAGATGGTAAATTTTATGTTATGTTTTTTACCACACACACACACGCACACAACTGTGAAAACACCCAAGTCGCATAGATTTTTCGCTATTTGTATGTCTTAAAGACATAAAATTGCTTCTGTCTATCATGGTAACAAAGGAAAAAGATCACTAGGCAGATGTCCTCATGGGTCCACATAATTGGCAGACATGTCTGATTCGCACACGGCACGCTGTATCATACACCTATTTTTTTCTCTTGGACGTTTTTTCAGAAAACATGCTGCCAGAAGAGCAGTTAGTTGTCTTAAGCGGTGTGTGATGGCCTATCGATCCCACACCTCCACCCTCTCCAACTCTCCAGCCACAAATTGATCAGGTTCGTAGGGATGGATGGTATTGCGGGTCAAATTACGGCCCACCGTGATGCTCGGAGATGAGGGTTCATCAAATAGTCATGTCGGTTGAGCAGACAACGGCTCCTTTCCCTCTGAGGTCTCTTGCTCTGCTGGATCATCATAAAGCAAAGGAGGTCCACAGGTGCCTGTCCTTGTGTGGGTATTCGAGATGCTGACTAAGGGGGACTTCCCTGGTGGCACAGTGCTTAAGACTCCAAGCTCCCAATGCAGGGGGCCCAGGTTCGATCCCTAGTTGGGGAGCTAGATCCCACATGCATGCCGCAACTAAGAGTTTGCATGCCACAGCTAAGGAGCTGGTGAGCTGCAACTAAGGAGCCCGCCTGCTGCAACTAAGACCCGGTGCAACCAAATAAATAAATAAATATTGAAAAAAAAAAAAGATGCTGATGAAGGGATTAGGGCCAGGCCCCCATGTCTGGTCAGGCGGAAGGTAATGCACGCCCGGTGCCTGGCTTACGATTCCTGCCTGTGTGTCCCTTACCCATGAGGGGCCACCCTCGTGGGACTCTCAAGGAACTTCCTTTCTCTTCCCTTTCTTTTCTGAGTGCTGAAGATTTCGCTCCTGAAGGCTTCTCGTGGTTCCTCCTCACCCAGTTCCCCTGCTCTCCGAAGGGCAGCTTAGGTACTTAACTGTGTTTTTCTATCAAGCATGAGTGTTGTGCATGACTACTAGGATGGCTATAATGAAAACAAACAGAAAATAGCAAGTGTTGGCCAGGATGTGGAGAAATGGGAACCCTAGCACGCTGTTGATGGGAATGTAAAATGGTGCAGCTGCTGTGGGAAACAGTTGGTGGTGCCTAAAAAAGTTAAATATAGACTTACCATATGACCCAATAATTCAACCTCTAGGTATAAACCCTGAAGCAGGAACCCAAACAGATACTGAACACCAACATTAACTGCAGCATTATTCACAATAGCTGAAAGGTACAAGCAGCCTAACTGTCCTTCAATAGATGAGTAGATGAACAAAATGGGGTCTATCCATGTGATGGAATATTATTCAGCCTAAAAAAAGGAAAGAACTTCTGATTCGCTCTTCAACACAAATGGACCTTAAAAGTATTACACTGGCTGAAATAAGGTGGACAACACAAAAAGACAAATATTGTACGACTCCTCTTATATGAAATATCCAGAATGGGCAGATTCATAGAGACAGAAAATAGATTTGAGGTTACCAGGGCGGGGCTGGAAGAGGAGGTAGTGGAGAGGTATTGTTCTATTGTTACAGAGTCTCAGTGTGAGAAGATGAAAAAGTTCTGGAGATGTTGTACATCAACTATACCTTGGGACTTCCCTGGTGGTCCAGTGATTAAGACTCTGCGCTTACAATGCAGGGGCCGTGGGTTTGATCCCTGGTCAGGGAACTAAGATCCCATCTGCAGTGCGGTGCAGCCAAAAAATTTTAAAAATTAAAAAAAAAAAAGGAAATAAATAAAAAAGATCTAAAACTATACCTCAAGGGGAAAAAGAAGACTTATACGATTACAAAAAAAGAAAAAGTTCTCAAGATGGATAATGGTAATGTTTGTATGACAATGTGAATGTCCTTAATGCCACTGGATTGAGGTTAAAAATAGTTACAATGGCAAATTTTATGTTACATATGTCTTATCACATTTAGAAGACAAGTAATGAGTGATGAGAACAGTGTTGGGTCAAGCGGGCCTTGGTGATGAAAGGTACCAGGAGACAGGCTTTCCAGGGCAGGCCCGGGGGAAGAGGGGGCCCAGTCCCTCCTCGGGTGCCACGCCCGCCTGAGTTCTCTGCCTCAGCACAGTGGCCAGGGGACAGAGGTGGTGGCGTGCAGGGAGGAATGACCTCCACTCCTCCTCCGCATTCCTTACTCCCCTCATCGCTAGTGCTCAATCCTCCCCGCGTTCCTTCCCCACGGCTGCTGTAATTAATTATCACAAGCTGAAAGTGCCTTAAAGCAACACACATTTAAGTTCTCATGGTGCTGGAGGTGAGCAGTCTAAAAGGGGTTGTTGGCAGGGCTGGGTCCTTCTTCAGGCTCTCAGGGGACTCTCTGTTTTTCTGCCTCTTCCAGGTTCTGGAGGCCGCCTGCTTTCCTTGGCTCCTGGCCCCTCTTTCCATCTTCCAAGCCAGTCGCGTAACATCTTCACATCCTGACTCACCTCTGCTTCCATCCGCACGCACATCTCCTTTTCTGCCCCTGACTTTCTCACCTTCCTCTTATAAGGACCCTTGGGACCTACTTGGCCTGCTCGGATAATCCAGGATAAGCGCCCCATCTCCAGATCTGTGGTTTATTCACATCCCTTTTGCCACGCAAGGTCACAGATTCACAGGCATTGAGGATTAGCATATGCACATCTTTGGGGGCCTTTATTCTGCCTACCACACTCCTCCTCCCCCTCTACGCAAGCTCATCTTCTCCTAAGGGTTCCGTCTCCCAAGCTGACTCATCATGCCAACTCCCTGCCCCAGTTTTTGGACCTTTCAAACCTCCCATTCCTGCTGCTCCTGGCTGATCTGCAGCCCCTATGCTAGGAGACAGAGCTATGCCTGCTTCCTGAAGGTGCCTTGCTCCCTGGCCCTCCATCTCACCTGACACGGAATCGTGGTACAGGTCGATCTGAAATTCCAGGTTGGATCACCCACCAAAGGTATTTCTCCAGGAAAATACCAGGTCCCATACGACTATGGCTAGGTCCTCAGGGAGAGTTTATCTATGGGAGGCTTTTGTTGCGTGGCCTGGGACAGCCCACCATTTTAGGACATTAATTTCATAGAAAAATGTTTCTTGTTCCAAGCAAATCACTTAATAAGACGCAGTGTTGGAAGCCAGCCTGGGTGTGTAAGAACGCTCTGCTGACATTTAGTATCATACATCCAAACATCTGAAGCAAATAAATAAGATAACTAAGCAAATATAAAACGTAAAAAGAAGGGGGGTGGAAAGTTAGAGTCAGCAGGAGAATACTGCAGGAGCTTCACATGCACTGAGAGAAGCGGCGTATGCAGTCAAACAAACGGACAATTCAGAACTGCAGACGATTCAGTGGAGCAAGCGTTGCCTCTGACTCGCCCGGTCTTGACTTTTTTATGAGACGTAACCCAAGACGCCAAGCTCTCCAGAGTCGACTGTAGGTTTTCCGTTCTCCTAGCGGCTGGCTGACGTAGGACTGTGGTCCGCTCTCACTTGCCACGCTGTGAGGCACACACACTTCCTCCCTAGCTGTCCTCCCCTCCCTTCTGGGAGCCTGGCTTCTCCCTGGGGCTGACAGCACCACGCCCTGCTTCCCACCAGCTTAAAACCATGTGTTCTCTGCTGCCTCTGCTCTGTCCAATCAGGCAGCCTCTCACATTCCAGAACCTTCCGACACCTTTTCCCTCCATCTTCAAAACTTGCCTGCTCTTGTATTAGTCCTTTGCTAATGGACTGAAAAAAAAATCAGCATATCAGGGTCCACCTGGGCAGGAAACAGGGTTTCCTGAACTGGACAATTTGAAGAGCGTTTCACACAGCGAGGGGCATGGCCTAGGGCAGGGTTCCTCAAGCTGGACCCCAAAATGTATCTCCCACAGAGAGACGCCTGAACGTCTCACTTGATCCCTTCCGGGGTTGAGGCAGGGTTTCTCAGACTCAGCCCTACTGACCTCATGGGCGGGGTCGTTCTCTGTGGTGGAGGCCATCCTGAGCATTGGGGGACATCTAGCAGCATCCCTGGATAGATCTGAGACCCCGGAGCCCGCGGGTGACCTTTAGATTGTGAGGATCTACCCAAAACTGCGGCTGCCTTCAGGTGTGGGGCCCGCCTTGAGCAGCAAGACATCCTCTACCAGCGGTGGCTTCACCTCGCTGCACGCCTCCAGCGAGCTGAGCAGAAAGCAAGCGACGTCGCAGCTCACATGTTAGGGGCTGAATTGTGTCTCCCCCTCCAAAAGATATGGGCAGTTCCAAGCTCTAGTTCTCGTGAACGTCATCTTAGCTGGAGACCGGGCCTTTGCAGACGTCATTAGTTAGGAGGAGGTCCTACTGGATCAAGGAGGGCACTGACGCAGTAGGACTGATGTCCTTGTGAGGAGAGACGATGACACACAGACACAGACACACACGGAGGGACGAGGACACGAGGACACCCAGGCAGAAGACCATGTGATGACAGAGGTTGGAGGGATGCGTCCCCGAGCCAAGCGACACCAAGGATTGCCAGCAGTGCCCGAAGCTAAGAGAAAGGCATGAAATGCATTTCCCCCCAAGGCCCTCAGAGGGCATGGCACTGCCACGACACCTTGATTTCAGACTTCTGGCCTCCAGAACTGGGGGAGAATAGATTTCTGTTGTTTTAAGTCACCCGATTTGTGGTACCAGTTATGGCAGCCCTAGGAAACGAATATAGCATCCCACCCCTATTTCTGTGGATGGTACAGAATGTGGTTGCACAGGTATCTCTGGCACACTCTTCCTGGGTCTCCCTCTCCTGTGCACTAAAGACTCAAACTTGTTGGCCTGGCCTCACGGCGGAAGCAGAGGGATGTTGGAGACCTGGGCTCAGAGGCCCACATGGCACTTGAGAGGTCAGGCCACTCAGTGAGTCCCTCAAACCTCAGTATGCCTTATTTTCTGTACCTGAAGCGTGGGTCCACTAATACTTCACAAGCAAGTTGTGAGGAACGTCTAGTGCCGTGGCCACCAGAACTGGAGCCCCAGGGGACCATTCCTAGCCTCCTCCCACTGCTGGTGGGAGCTCTAATTGAGCCCAGGTGGAGGGCAACCCTGGCACTGCTGAGAAAGCACCTTCACGTTAACATTGCTGGGGAACAGGAGGAAGGCTGGGAGAAGCAGTCTCGTGGGCAAAGGTACTGGGGCACAGAGAGTAGGCGCCAATCCTGCAGACAGAGGTGTTTATACATCCCTGCAGCCGACCCTGAGGGCGGCTCCTGTCCCAGGTGCTGGGAGGCTCCAGGGAAAGGAGTGGAGGGAGATGGATCCCACCCCAAGGGACTTACCCTCTGGGTTGGGGGGAGGGGCCTCCAGCCAAGGCTTTGTTGCCTACCTTTGTCCAGGCCTCGCCGTGCGCTGGGTGCCAAGGTGGGTTATGTCTCAGCCGTCTGGGTGCAGGGCAGGCAGCAAACAGAAATGAGAGTCTCCATCTCTTGCTGGGAGACGTGCATTCCATGCACTTTGTGGTTAGCGACGGCACCGCCTGTGCTCATTCTGAAAGGATGGGTCAGGAATCAGGGTGAACTGACAGTGAGTCAGATTATTTGGGAGGTTGCCATAAATTCATAGGCAAGTTCTGAATGTAAAATATTTGAAAGGCTGTATTATTTTAAGAACATAGAATAGCCTGGTTTAGGTTAATAAATTGTCATCTTAAGGATGTCCTTTGAGGGCTTGCTTTAATGAACAAATGAGGATAATTCATAATTAGCGTGCTCTTTTTTGGGAGCATGGGGAAAACAATCCCAGTGAAATTAAGTACTAATTACCATGGTAGAACCCAGGAATATTTCTGGAATATCCAAGGTCACATTTTTGGATGCATGCTAAAAATATCAGCACCACAATAAGGGATAACCCAATTTCAAGTTATCTAATATTTATTACACGCATGAAAAATAATTTATTAGTTGTGTTAAAGAGAGAAACACGAGAAAATGGTGCCATTTAATTTACCAGAGCTATATTTTAATAGACTTTTGAAGACACTTGTCCTGAATTAGTTAATTGTTCCTACATAGTTATTACTGAAAAATCATATTAAAACTCAAAAGCCACATTCCTGTATTCATTCATTTTCCTGACGATTAATTCGAAGGTAATTGCGTTGCCACCAGTATACGAACTCCTCATAGCTCACGTACAGATTTGCAATTTCCACTTCTTTTTCTCAGACTAGAATATAGATCCCTGACCCTTCACTGTCTCCCAAAACTGGAGGCTTTATCTCAAAAGTCTCTGCTTCCGAGTTTGGAATATTTATGTATCCTGTCAATGCTATCTTTAGGAAATTTACAGCAAGGTTTTGCTTGTTGACTCAGAAAACCGTTTTTCTCTTTTAGCAGTCTCTCCACCTAGGGTTGCTTGTTAAGTAAGAGCTCCAATAGCTCAGAACTGTTGAAGTGCAAGACGCGTAGGATTTTAAGAGACGAGATCATAATTATACATTCCCAGGTCCGTGTGGCTGCAAGAGGCTCAGGGGAAACCACGACTGGGCAAACACAGATGTAACAACAAAGACAAAAAAAAAAAAAAAAAAAAAAAGGCAGGACGCTTGCATTACCCAAGAACGTGATAGCTAAACCAATGGTCCTGAAAACAAAAGATCAGCTCTTATTATTACGTGTATGAAATTGCACGTGCTGGTATATAGGCGTAAACAAGCATCATAGCTCCATGATCTGAAAAACAGATTAATCCAGTCCCTGCAATGTTTACTCTATTACAGTGATTAGCCAGCCTTTTCTTCACAGAGTGAAGGTTCACTCTGGCCCAGCTTCTGTCAAAACCATCATATAATGCAAATAAGTGGAGTCCAAATTTATCAGATCTTATTAATTATGAGCTTGCTGGTTCCTAGCAAGACACATACAAGGGATCTGAGACTCACCAACATGTTGAAAACCCTGGAAGTCAGAAAGTTGAATCAGGCAGAAAGGAAAAGATAGAGTAAACGTTCATAGTTGGAAACAGTAGGGAGCCTCACCCGGCTGGAATGTGCTCAAGTGGGATTTTCATATTCCAAGGTACTACCAGCCGGTGAGCTATGCCCTCTGTCTCTAGCTGGCTCTCTGCGGCAGTGAGGGTGGATGAGGGGGCCAGACTCGGTGAAACCGGAAAGGGTCAGGACGGAAGCCCCAGGGAGCACGTGGAACTCAGACCTTGCTGGGAGTGCCGCCTCGGCTCTGGATTTACACCCATTCTGCACAATTCAGTTCAAAGCCCCCGGGCTTTGTTTCCAGCGCAGACCACGTCACGGCGAAGCACCCACACTTGCCGTGCTCCACCTCACTGTGCGGGAGCCCCGTGGAGACGGGGAGCCACCAGCAGTGGCCGAGAGCTTGGAGCGTGGAGCCACTGCCTGGGGACACACCTGAACTATACACTGACCCTCTCGGGGCCTCGGCATTCTCATCCTTAGAATGGGGACAGGGCTGTGATGAGGCTAAAATGAGGGCATATTTGCAGAAGGGTTTAGAACAGTGGCAGGCTGAGAATGAGCGCTGTGTAAATGATGTAAATGTTTGACAAGCAAAGTAGGACCTTGCTCTTGTCTGTAGTTTGAAGATGACAGATACAAGTGGGGAATCCTTCGCCGCCTGAGTGAGCATAAAAGGTCCCCTGGTGGGCACCTCTGGGTCTTGACTGTCATGGGGATTGGGGGAGGGGCACGGCAGAGGAGGAGGAGGGGACAGGGGAAGAGGAGAGAGAGAGAGGGAGACAGAGAAGACAGAGAGAGAGAGAAGGGGAAGGAGAGTAGCCCTGTCCTGTATTCCTTCCTCCTGCCCTCCGCCCCTCGGCCCGTCACCCAACCTGAGACCCACTGGGCAGGGGCCGGCCCTCTGCTGGCCGTATACCCAGTTTCCTTTTTGCCTGTTACCCAGTAAGGCCCAAAGAGTCACTTCTTCCAGGAATTGTGGGTTCTTTCACAGAAAATGTTGCAAACCTGAAGAATCCTCCAGGACTCCAAGAACACATCTCAAATGTTGGGCCCTGTGTCAGAGGCTAGAGAAGTCCTGGGGCAGTGACATGACCTGCTGTGTGACGGCCACCTACCAGGAAGGTTGGCCAGCTTTGTATCCACAAAGACCCTCTTCCTCACCCAAATACTTGAGCACCCAGGCTCACTGGACATGTCAGGTCCGAATCAAGTGGGCTGTGAGTGTGCTATACACACCTGATTTCAAAGACCTCCCCAAGGTAAAACCTCTCATTGATCATTTTTATATTGATTACAGGTCGAAACCATTACATTTTTGATATACTGGATAAATAAAATATATTCTTAAAATTAATGTCACATCTTTCTTTTTTACCTTTTAAATTGCAGCTATTAGACCACTGACTTTGGGGCACCTGTTCTATTTCTAGGGGTGAAAAGGTTCTGCAGAGGAAAACAAGTCATTTCCGACGAGGTTGAACAAGAGTCCAAGGGCAGTTGGATCCTTAGGGCAGCAGGACCAGAAGGAAAGCAGAGAACATTCTGAGGACGTTTCCAATGCAGACAGCTCTCTCTCAGGTAGAACCGAGGGGTCGAGGGAGCAGGTTCCGCCTCCTGCAAAGATAGCAACGGTAGGCACCTCACCCGCACACTCTCTTCGGAAGCTCCTGGAGAATGTGTTTCTGAAACACGAAGTAGTAAACCGAGAACGGGGAACACAAGGAGACCAGGAGGCGAGAGCCAGTGCAGGAGAGAGGCTGGGGTGTTTCAGCACAAGCCGTGTGCTGGTTTCCAGATCAAACCAGTGCGTTGCAGAGCAGGCGGGTGAAGCGGTGGTCTCTGCATGGGGAAAACGAGGACGGTTAGGTTACTTAATGTGCCTGAGCATTTGGGGGAGTCATCAATGGACAGTGCAAAGCACGTGGAAAAAACTGGCATACATCCCTAGAAAACTAAGCAATGGCATGCGACAGGTTTTAATTCCAGAAAATATTCAGAGCTCAACAAGAAAGGAAATGTAATCATAGCTTGCCACTTGGATTAGCAGAGAACATAGGAAGCCATAATAATACAAAGACTAGGGACTTCCCTCATGGTGCAGTGGTCTCCAATGCAGGGGACACGGGTTCGATCCCTGGTCCGGGGAGGTCCCACATGCCGCGGAGCAGCTAAGCCCAGGCGCCACAACTACTGAGCCTGCGTTCTAGAGCCCGCACGCCACAACTACTGAGCCTGTGTGCCACAGCTACTGAAGCCCACATGCCTAGAGCCCATGCTCCGCAACAAGAGAAGCCACCGCAATGAGAAGCCCGCGCACCGCAACCAAGAGTAGCCCCCGCTCGCCGCAACTAGCGAAAGCCCACGTGCAGCAACGAAGAACCAACGCAGCCAAAAATAAATAAATAAACAAATACATTTATAAAAAAATAATAGAAAGACTATATAAACAAAAATCATAACATCTAAGTTGAGGGGCTGGAGGGAGTTGAACTGGGGTGGTTACACCAGCCAAATCCCCAGGTACCATCATAGAAGTTGACTGAAATGAACAAATCAAGAAATAACAGCATGTGCATATTATTAGTACTTAGAAATATGGAGAGAAATTCTAGAAGAAACAGGTAGGAATGGAAAGTTGTTGCTTGGGGTGGGTGAATGGGATGGGGGTGAGGAGAGATGGAGTGGGGCATTGAGAGTTAGTCGTTTTGATTGAATTCCATGCGAGCTTTAGTTTGATTTAATACTTTTTTTTTCAAGTACAAGGAGATTCCTCGCCAGCTGAGCTACCTTGTATGAAATGAAATGTCCCCAGAATTTGAGTCTTTATGGTGTGATTTTCCTCATACAACATAAAGGAGCAAGTTTCAAAAATATGCTACCCTTGGGCTTCCCTGGTTGCGCAGTGGTTAAGAATCCGCCTACCAATGCAGGGGACACGGGTTCGCGCCCTGGTCCGGGAAGATCCCATATGCCACGGAGCAGCTAAGCCCGTGCGCCACAACTACTGAGCCTGCGCTCTAGAGCCCACGAGCCACAACTACTGAAGCCCGCGCGCCTAGAGCCCATGCTCCGCGACAAGGGAAGCCACTGCAATGAGAAGCCCGCGCACAGCAACGAAGAGTAATCCCCGCTTCCCACAGCTAGAGAAAGCCTGTGTGCAACAACGAAGACCCAACGCAGCCAAAAAAAAAAAAAAAAGCTACCCTTGCAAACGAATTTCCCAAGCCAGGGGGTTAAGAGCATCCTCAGTGAGTCACCCCTGCCCTCCGCTCACCCCTGTCCTCTCCGCTTGGAGGCTGACCCAGGAGTCTGCCCCTCACCACCAAGACAGCAAGTTTCTCCTTTCCCTCCACTCAGCTCCTCCTGTCTATGCATTCTTCTCAGAACCTTTCCTCCTCCTGCTACTCCCCAGCTATTTAGGTCATCGTACCCAATTTTAGAGACTGAGGAGAAGACACTAATGCATACTTTGGCTAGCATTTGTTACAAATAAAATGCTGGCATGCATATTTTAACAGGAAACAGTTTGGATCTGAAAATAGACACAGAGATGGGGAAGACACACAAAGGGACCTCTTTTCTCTCCTACTTATTTCATCAACTCAAGAAAACTTGTTGTTCACGGCAGCTATTGCCCTACCTAATTGCATCACCTTTTCCCCCCAGCTACATGTTCAGAGAAAGTGTTCGCACAACTTGGACTTCACAACGGACAGTCGGTGAGGTGGCAGCGGTACACACAGAGTCCTTGCTCTCTGCATTCTGGGGAAGGAATGAGATTGTGCCTGAATGGCAATGTAAACAGGGCCCTCAGTAAGCCTCTGCCCATTGGGTGGGGAAGTGGAGACTGTGGTGCATGGCTCTGGCCATGCCCTACCTAAGCAGCCCTTGCCAGACTTTGGCGGGGGATGCTGGTCTTCTTCCCCCTCCTCCAGGAGCCTGGGACACACCATCTCCTTCTGGCCAGAAGCAAGTCATTGAAACTTGCCTTCTTACTCAACATTGTTTTTCCCCTGGAGCATAAAAATCACTGCTTAATTTCTACTGTGGGCAATGGAAACCAACAATGCAAACAAGACGTAGTGAAAAATTAACCTTGTGGGTAGTACCTGCTTTTTTTTACCTACTCATCATCAAAGAGGTGCTGGTTTCAAAACGACCCAAAGCAAATGTGACTTGGGGAGAGGGGGGTTTGGGGGCCGTTGGGCCAGTCTTAACAGATGTCCTGTTCCCAAGCCTCAAGTCTCAGATCCGAGTCCAAGGTGGAGGAACTGGCAAGGAAACACTGCTCCCCATACAAATGTGGGTTTTCTTGAGCGATACTTACTTCCAGTAGGTGCTGCAAAGGAATCCCACGGGACCCTGCGGTACATTATCCATGTCTGGGAGGAGATCTTGTTCACGAGAGCCTGCCGTATGAAAGCCTGCATTGTTTTCTAGACTTCTTTGGCCCTTGACAGATATCTCTTAGAAACTCTTTTTCTTTTGCTTTCTTTTTCTTTTTTGGCCGCGTTGCACGGCATGTGGAATCTTGGCTCCCCAGCAAGGGATTGAACCTGTGCCCCCTGCACTGGGAGTGCGGAGTCTTAACCACTGGACTGCCAGGGAAGTCCCTCTTTTGCTTTCTTAAAGCAAGAGCTTGAACCAGCTCTTACTGAACCAAGCTTGGGTCCCATCGCCTGCGCACAGTAAAGCCCATCTATTGACCAGGGGCTGTGGTGAAGGAATGTGCAGCCTTCATTGCAGGCACCGTGCAAGGAGTCCAGGGCAGCTAGTGCTCAAAAAGCCCGAATTCCCAAATGGGTTTCAGAAAAGCATTTTTAAAGCCCAGCTTAGGGAGGCAGGTGGCAGGGTGTGTGATCAGCTTGTACACAGTTCTCTGACTGGCTGATGGTGAGGTAACAGGGAGTGTCCCGTGGGTTAACATTATCACTCCTTAGGCTCTAGTAGGCCCGGGGGCTATGGGCTCATGGTCACCAAGTAGCTAGCTCTTCCATTTGGTGGGGGCTTAGCATCTGTAAAACAACTCAGGAAGGTGCATCAAGTACTGTTATCTAGGTACTTCAGAGAGGAGCTACAGTAGAGAATGAATATGGGGGAGGGGTCTGTCCCAGGAAGGCCCCAGAAGGTCCTGCTCGGTTACACGAACACCTGTTTGCAGAGAAAGTTTGTCTTCCGCCCCTCCTCGCCCCATAGGAAAGACTTATTTCTAATCCAGATTTCTTGCATAAACAGAAGAGATTGAATAATAGTCACTGAAGCCAGGGTGTTCCCTGCCTTTGGGGGCTAACGGTACATCTCGTCAGGAACCCAAACAGTTGGTGCACACCAGTGGTTTGCTCTGGAACTGGAATAGGGGGACAAACGTAAAATCATTCAACTTTGCTGGATCCCTCTCTGGAAATCTGGACAACAGCAGTCACCCCTGGGCATTTATCACAGAGAAACGAAAACTGAGGTTCACACAGACACTGGCCCACAGCAGCCAAATATGTAAGAGCCCAAAACTGGTATCAGTCTGGACGCCCTTCAGTGTAGACACACTATTTATTGATACGCGCAACAACTTGGAAGAATCTCCAGGGAATTATGCAGAGTGTACAAAGCCAATCTCAGAAGGTCACATATTTTATGACTGCATTGCAGAACTTCCTGAATATAACAAAAGTATAGAGATGGAAACCAGATCATTGGCTGCCAGGGGCTGGGGAAGAAGGGGGATGTGAGAGTAAAGAGATGACATGGGGATTTCCCTCGTGGTGATGGAAGAGTTCTGTGTCTTGATAGTGGCAGTGTTATACAAATCTAAAAGTGGTACAACTTCATACAGTTACACACAATGACACACCCATTTCATGAGTGGCACAAAAAAATGTGAAATCCGAGTAAGGACTGTAGGCTAGTTCATTGTACTGTGCCTTTGTCGATTCCCTGGCTTTGATAACGTGCCATGGTTTTATGTGAGATGCTGCCATTGGGGAAAAAAGGGTGATGGGAACAAGAGACTCCTTTGCATTATTCTTGCAACTTCCTGTGAATCTATAATTAGCTCAAAATACAAGTTATTTGGTGGAAAAAATATTGGCTCCTAGGCAATCCTCCGTGAGATCTGCTGGATTAGTTCATTCACACACCTGGTGACAAGTTCACCTGGAATGGATCGCGTATTCTGCGCCTTCCAGCTTCTTATCAGGCAAGTAACAATACTTAGCCGGCAATATTAAGAGAAGCAAGTGCCTCAAGTACCTTTGTCTAAAAATCACATTTTCTCTAAGAATCCGCAATTACAGAGAAAGACACAAGCCAAACACACGATGAAGGCACAATTATTCAGTCTCGGTCTGCTAATGGGTAGGGGCATTTGCGTTAAGACCGTTTTTTCTTTTTTAAAAAATTAATTAATTAATCTTTGGCTGCTTTGGGTCTTTGCTGCTGCGTGTGGTCTTTCTCTAGTTGCGGCGAGCGGGGGCTACTGTTCGGTGTGGTGCGAGGGCTTCTCATTGCGGTGGCTTCTTTTGCTGCGGAGCACCGGCTCTAGGTGCGTGGGCTTCAGGAGTTGTGGAGCGCAGGCTCAGTAGTTGGGGCGCACGGGCTTAGCTGCTCCGCGGCATGTGGCATCTTCCCGGACCAGAGCTCGAACCCGTGTCCCCTGCATTGGCAGGTGGATTTGTAACCACTGCGCCACCAGGGAAGCCCACGTTAAGATCGTTTCTGCGTTTTATGTCTGTACCCTCCCTCTTCTGAAGCATGCGGTCCACTGTGGGGCCGACTGTGCCCGCC
This sequence comes from Balaenoptera physalus, assembly GCF_965194825.1. NCBI lineage: Eukaryota > Metazoa > Chordata > Mammalia > Artiodactyla > Balaenopteridae > Balaenoptera > Balaenoptera physalus. The sequence goes on from NW_028126174.1 coordinate 459,269, forward strand.
CTCACACCTGTCGCAGCCTCCGTGGCTCCTTCCTCCCCGGACCCAACCAGCAGCAGCAAGTTCAGACTCTCGCTCTATTGCATCTGAATTCTAAAGTGGCGGCATGCCCTGCTTTCTTCTCTCTGACTGTGTGGCCAGAGATGCGTCTTGGGAACTCTCATTGAATAATTAATTTTCAGTTTTAAATAATTCACTAGTCCTGGCCTGCATAATTGCTGGGGACCAAAGAATTAATTAGTTGGATGGTTTTCCTCTTCCCCACTTTGCTTGGTGGGAGGGCCAGGCATTGCTGAGTGGAACATGACCAAGCAGCCTCTAACTAGGCCGTTACCGCAACAATATCTGAGCGCGTAATGGTGAGAGGACAGTAATGATCACGAGCCCGCTGGGGCATAAAGCAGAGGTTGTGCTTTCAGCTGAAGCCCACAGTCCCTTCCCTGGCAGCCCACTCATCACTCCTGGATTATTTTTCGCGGGGAGGACCAGGCCAACTATAGGTAAGTAAAATCAAAACGTGGTCGCAAACCCTCAGTTTACAACAAGCGCTGGCAAACTGTAGACCATGGGTCAAGTAAGGTGCACTGTCTATTTCTGCAAATAAAGTTTTATTGGCACACACCCACTCCCGTTCATGAACATAGTGTCTCTGGCTGCTTTCAGCCTCAATGGCAGAGTTGAGTGGTTGCGACAGAGACCGAATGGAAGGCAAGGTCTAAAATACCTATTCTCTGGCCCCTTGCAGAAAAGTCTGCCGACTCCTGGTTCAGAAGGCCATTTAAGCCATCTGTCTCTCCTGAGTTTACAACAGCTCTGTTAGGACTTGACACTGTGGAGCTTCAGGTTTGAATAGGGTTTCTTCTCACCTTATCAAGGGGAGGGAGGGAGGAGAAATAGAGACAAGAAGCAAGAACCCCGGATAATCCCTGACTGGGGATTATTTGAGAGGAGGACCTGGGTTCTTGGGCAGGGAGGTGCGGGGGTTTGTAGGTTGGGGAGGAGAGGCCACGCACACTCGGAGATGTAAAGCACTCGTCATGGTGCCTGGCATGTAGTAAATAGCCGGGCTCTTTGGTTGATGTTATCGTTATAATGACGGTTTCCCCAAGATAAATTTTATCTTTCAGTGATGAGTTTATCAGATAAACTACAATTTTCTCTGTATTTATCGTTTGAATTAGAAATTACAATCCTAACCACTTGTGGAGCTGGAAAAGCTCGATCTGTGTCAGCAGGGCCTTAGAAATGGGTAAGATGCCTGAAGGGCAGTCTAGCTTTTTGAAGTGGTTGATGCCTGTCTCTCCTTAGGGACTTAGGCCCTGTCTCCAACAGCAGAAAGCCGGCATGCTTTGGGATAAACACAGCTATGGAAAAAATGGAAATACTTACAATGCAAAATCCATACTGTCTCCAATAGCAGGCCATGCAGGTGTATTATTAAAAGCGAGAGAAGTGTGAAAAGAGCAAAATAATTTCTGAGACGTCTTTGCCCCGATGACCTGGTGCTTTATCTTTGCCTTCCCTGCCTTCCTCATCCCCAGACGCTCGTCACCATGCCCTGACTTCTTCCCGATGTGACCTTCGTCTGCTGTTTTCCTCCCGTCACTCACTACTCCCGCACTCTCATTTCCCTCCTGAATTAAATGATCTTACCTGGTCTCCCTAACTCCAGACTTGTCTCTCCCTATTCACAGCCACACTGATCTTCCCCAAACAAACTCCATGGTACCATACTCCCTCTCAAAGAAACTGTGGTAATGCACGCATAACATAAAACTGACGGCTAGTGACATTCAGTACATTCACGACGTTGTGCCACCTTCAGCTCTCTAGTTCCAGGACACTTCCATCACCCCCAAAGGCAGCCCTGCACCCACTAAGCAGTCTCTCACCATTCTCCCCCCAACACGAAGCCCCTGGCAACCACTTACCCGCTTTCTGTCTCTATGGAGTTGCCAAATCTGGATAGTTCATGTAAGTGGAATCACACAATATGCTTTGGTCTGGCTTCTTTGACTTAGCACAGTATTTTCAAGGCTCATCCACACTGTAGCATGTATCAGTTCTTCACTCTTTTTTATACTGGAATAATATTCCATTATAATACCACACTTTATTTATCCATTCACCTGTTGGTGGACATTTGGGTTGTTTCCAATTTGGGGCTATTGTAAATTGTGTTGCTGTGAACATTTGTGTGCACATATTTGTTTGAGCCCCTGTGTTCAGTTCTTTGGGGTACATACCCAGGAGTAGAATTGCTGGGTCCTATGAGAATTTCATATTTAACTTATCGAGGAACCATCAAAACATTTTCCACTGCGGCCATACCCTTTTACATCCCCGCTCACGTTCCTTCATAAATCCAAAAACATGGCTTCCCATTGTCCTCTGAGTAACAGCCACATTTTTGACATGACAAGCTTTCCAAGACCTGGCCCCTGCCTACCTATTCTGCTCCACACGTGGTATTCTTTGCTTACCACGCTCTTTCTCACCACTCTCTCTCATCTGTCCTATAGGCTCATGACTCGGCCTGGAACCCCCCCGTCTTTCCACCTGCTTTGGCAGTTCACCCTCCCAGACGTTCTCTACGAAGCCCTCAAGTCCTAGATAGGTGCCTCCTACGTGCTTCCTGACCATGGTCCTCACTGCACTGTCCTGAAGTTCCTTTCTATTTGGCGACTTTCACCCACTAAATATTGAACAGTATCCTCCATGAAGGCAGGGGTAACATCCGCCCTGTTCATGACCTTATACTCAATGCTCAGTGCAAAATTAAGGCTTAATAAATATCTGAATGAATTAAATTCCAACCATCACCCATGACAAACTCAAGACCGTCAAAGATGATTAAGGGGCTGGACACGTTTAATCCTGGATAGTAGTGGCCTGGTTTCTGGTTTTCAACCCCCTCTCCCACATGCTCATTTCTGTTTATTCATTATCATCACATGTCCCAGTGGCTCTTAACCTTATGATGGGGTACTTGAACAAGCTGCCTCTGTGATGCGAATGAGTTAGCCCAAATCATTATTGTTTAGTGAAACAAGTGTTGCTCAACATTTGCATGCAAAGGAAACTTTTAAAAAGAAGTTATTTGGGGGCTTCCCTGGGGACCCAGTGGTTAAGAATCCGCCTGTCAATGCAGGGGACAAGGGTTGAAGCCCTGGTCCAGGAAGATCCCACAGGCCGCGGAGCAACTAAGCCCGCGAGCCACAACTACTGAGCCCGCCTGCCGCAACTACTGAAGCCTGCGCGCCTAGAACCCGTGCTCCGCAACAAGAGAAGCCACCACAATGAGAAGCCCGTGCACCACGACGAAGAGTAGCCCCCGCTCGCTGCAACTAGAGAAAGCCGGCACGCAGCAACAAAGATCCAGTGCAGCCAAAAATAAATAAATAAATTAAAAAAAAAAAAAAAGAAGTTATTTGGGCTGCAATGAAATACCATGTCCTGGAATGGCTCAGTTATTGACCACACTGAAGGAGGGCAAGGATGTGGAGCCACCAGAATTCTCACACAGTGATGGTGGGAATTTAAAGTAACACAAGTGCTTTGGAAAAATGACTGGCATTTTGTTAAGAAGTTTAGAACGTATCAGTTCTATGCCCAGCAACTTTACTCATAGGTAGTTATCTAAGATAAATTAAAATGTATGTCTACAACAGCCTAGTGCAAGAATGTTCATAGCACAGTATGGAGGTTCCTTAAAAAACTAAAAATAGAACTACCATACGACCCAGCAAACCCACTACTGGGTATATACCCTGAGAAAACCACAATTCAAAAAGAGTCATGTACCACACTGTCCATTGCAGCACTATTTACAATAGCCAGGTCATGGAAGCAACCTAAGTGTCTGTAGACAGATGAATGGATAAAGAAGATGTGGTACATATATACAATGGCATATTACTCAGCCATAAAAAGAAACAAAATTGAGTTATTTGTAGTGAGGTGGATGGACCTAGAGTCTGTCATACAGAGTGAAGTTAAGTCAGAAAGAGAAAAACAAATACTGTATGCTAACACATATATATGGAATCTAAAAAAAAAAAAAAAGGTTCTGAAGAAACTAGGGGCAGGACAGGAATAAAGATGCAGACGTAGAGAATGGACTTGAGGACTTGGGGAGGGGGAAGGGTAAGCTGGGACGAAGTGAGGGAGTGGCATGGACATATATACACTACCAAATGTCAAACAGATAGCTAGTGGGAAGCAGCCGCATAGCACGGGGACATCAGCTCGGTGCTTTGTGACCACCTAGAGGGGTGGGATATGGAGGGTGGGAGGGAGACGCAAGAGGGAAGAGATATGGGGATATATGTATATGTATAGCTGATTCACTTTGTTATAAAGCAAAAACTAACACACCGTTGTAAAGCAATTATACTCCAATAAAGATGTTAAAAAAAACCAAAATACACCCCCCCCCAAAAAAGAATGTTCATAGCTGTTTTATTTCCAGTCACCAAAAACTGGAAACAGTCCAGGCATCTTTCAGTAGGAAAATGGGTAAATAAGCAGTGGCCTAGCCATGGAATGGAATACTACTCAGCACTAAAAAGGAAAGAGCTATTGCTACATGCACCAACATACAAAGATGAATTTCCAAAACGTTTTGCTGAGTGAAAGAAGCCAGTCATGAAAGAGTACATACTACATGATTTATGACATTCTAGGAAAGACAGATCTAATTTTTAGTGACAGAAGGCAGATCAGTGGTTGCTTCTGGGTAGAGGTTTAACTAGGAAGAGGCATGAGGGAATTGTCTGGATGATGGAAATGTTCTATATTTTGATAGGGGCTTGGGTTACATGTGCATATGCATCATTAAAACTGATCTAACTGAACATTTAGACTTATGCATTTCACTGTATGGAAACTAGACTTCAATCTAAAAAATGTGAAAGTTATCTTGCTACTTGTAAATAAAAAGATGATGTATGTAAATAGCTGTGGGTTTTTTTGTGGTTAGATCTATGGAACAATTTAATCCCACAGGATCTGTGACCATGTTTTAGATGGTGATATTTGGTGGCATTCTTTGCTTTCTACTCTATGATCATTTAATTTTTTAAAAAATTGTGCTTTAAGATTAAATTTTTTTCACCAATGTAAACGTTGTTTTTGAGTTGCTGAATGATTTTCAGACCATCACTCTTGTATGCTCATTAGAGCTAAAAAAAAAATAACTCTTCAAAGTATTTGTATTGGTTAACTTTTGCTGTTTGACACACAGCTCCGAAATTTAATGGCTTAAGACAAACACCATTTATTTAGCTCATGGTTCTTGGGCCAGCAGTTCGGGTTGGGCTCAGACAGGTGCTTCTTCTGGTCTTGGTGGGGCTCAGCGGCGCAGAAAGTTACCTTCCTACTTGTACAGGATGAGTTACCCATGCACGCCATCATCAGCTGTAACACCCGAGAGAAGGCCAAGGTTGTGGGAATCCAAAATAGGCATGACCGAAAGACAGAAGCGAGAAGTTAATTTCACCGTCTTCCCCAGCCCCCTACTTTCGGCCTTGAGAAGAGATCCCTTCTCAATTTGGCTTCTCTTGTGAAGTAGGGTTGGAAACACTCCTCATAGTAAAAGCTAGCTGGTTTGTCCTCCTCGGCACTCGTGAGTAGCAGGAAAGCAAGCTTGATGTATTACTGCAAATATGCAAGAAAACCCCTGTGGAGATTCAAGCCAGGAGCCAACACAGTTGCAGGAAGCTTAAGATGATGCCGCAACTCAAATAGAGCAATCCACTATGTATTTTTAGTAGATTCGGGTTTGATCATCACTGAACCAAAAAGAATAGAAAGATTTAAATGGCTGAAATGAACCATCATTGCTTATTTCATATTTTAAGAAGTCACAGTAAGAAACTGTTATGTTTCCTTGTTAAAAACAGAAATGATCTCCCTGAATGCTTAGAAGGATGATGAGAAGCAGATTTTTGAAGTATCTTTTAAAATCTAGTTGGTTTGTTTTTATCATTTACTTACTATATGTAATAATGACTTTTCCATCCATTACAATAGAAGCAATCATGTTTAAAAAAAAAAAAAATCCATCCGAGACTACGAGAGATAGTAAGAGTCTTTTCAACCTCGCACGTGTGCACTGAGTTTTAATGCAACAGCTAATAATTCTGACATTCAAATTTCACTAGCACTAATGTAAAGCTATATTTTCTCTGCAAGGGGCGGGGCATCATATTTTTTTCAGCGACAATTAATGGCTAACAATCTCAGTAAAATGGTTCTTCCAAAAATCACTTATCCTATAAAAGGTGGGACGTTGTCATGGACGTGTAGGGGGATTTGAATATTCCTTCTACGTAGGGGTTAACGAGGCAGATGCAGGGAATAGAGGAGGAGAAATAAAGATGGTTCTCTCCCTGCCCCCACTGAGAATCAATATTTAATCTTTTCTGCTTGAGAAGTCTGATCCAGTGAGTCAGGTAATTGAGACTGTGATGTGGTGTCCCATGTGTTCCCTTCTCTGGTCGCTCTTTTTTCCACAGAGATGTTGTTTTCTGAAGGGTCAGGTGTCTGAGCTGTAGAGCAATTGATTTAGCTTTGACATGCTACATTTATGAACCAAACAGAAAAAAACATTAACCGTTAATCACATCCGCCGTGGGGCCTGTACTTTCCCGTCGGCAGTCCCTGGTGCTGGTGCACCCTCTCTTTAGACCGCAGCTGACAACTGTCTGCTAATCCCCACAGCCAAGGGCTAAGGAGCCCACGCTCTGTCTTGCTGCTGCACTGTCGTCATCTTAAAACGTGAATGGACCCAAGTCTTCTTCATGCCTACAGTGGGGCTCTAAGTTGGATAACTGTCCAGATCTGGGTTTCCCCAAAAGCGGACCCTGAGACAGGCTTTGAGTGCAAGCAGGTTGACATGTGAGCAAATCCCAGGAGACAGCTGTAGCAGAGTGAGGAGGTGAGAAAGGGAACTGAAGGTGGCCAATAAGGGGAGCGTCACCAAGCCTGCGAGCACCGTGGGCAGCTGGAGCCCAATCCCCGGGGCGAGGCGGGGGGTGGGGGAACCTGCCGGGAGACAGCGTAGCTCATGCACCTCGGAGCTCTCGCTGCTCAGGAGGAGGGAGCTGGGGTATTTATACACTGGCTCCCAAGAGCCGTTTGCTGAGCACTGCTTCCAGGAGCCTCAACTCTTCAGCACGGTGGCTTGTCGCACACACGGGGGGAACTTGCTCCTTTGTATGTGAACATGAGTGGGGAAGAAATGTGGACACACCCTCACAGTGTCAGTCAGCTACGGCATAGCACTACCACGTTGGGCCCGCAGAAACCCTAAGAAAGAAGTACTTCCCTGTGATTCCTGCAGCACAAAGACGACCAACTATAGGACTTGGCGGGGAAAGACCAGAGTAGCTTTCTATAAACAGAAATGAATGAATATTATTGGCGAGGCTCGTTACGCAATTATAGAGTCCAGTGCAAGATGCACATTCTTCAGGGTCTCTGTTCAAAATGCTGGAAGAATGTACCTGGATGAGGGTGGGTAGGAGACTCCCTCCCTCCTCCCCTGACCACTTTACCCACTGCATGTGCCATGGAGCTGCCATCCTGGGATGGGGACGGCCACCAAAGAACCTTGCCGCAGAGCATGTCCCTGCTAGGGATGAGAGGGGCCCGTGATGGCTGGGGTGTGAGGTGGGGTACAGCAAGGGGCAGGAGGCAGGGGAGTGGGCAGGCAAGAACCCCTCCCAGGGCATCAGATGAATTTTTAAAAACCATTTTTAAAACATAAACATCACTCATAGCTCATGAGTCGTACAAAAAATAGGCAGGGGGCTGGAGTTGGCTCCCAAGCTGTATTTTGCTGACCCTGTCATCGGAGAGCCTCAGTGTTTACGGATTCAGTTGTGGAGGAGTCGATAATGTGGGAGTGGCCCCCGAGGTCCCGGCAGTCGAGCTGTCATTTTTGCTGAGGCCATGATTTAGGCTGTGGATTCGGTGGGGCTCCGCACTGTGGTGGACCACTCAGCTGGAGACTGAGGCCAGCCGAGCACGGGCCTCGTGCATTGTTAGGTGCTTAGCCGCCCCCCTGGCTGCCACCCACCAGATGCCAGTGGGATGCTTTCCCCCAGTCATGACAAATGTCTCCAGACACGGCCAGATGTCCCCTGTGGGTAAAATCACCCAGGTTGAGAACTCCTGCAGCAGAAGGAAGGGAGGATGGATACTGAGACACAGCTCAATGCCATCCCTTGCCTGAAAACGGGTTCTCCTTCCTGTGTCTAGGCCAACCCTCCTTTCTTATTCAAGGTAGAGCTGTGCTGTTATTTCCAGCTGTGTCAGCAGTCTGGTCCTCGCGGGAGCTGTTCTGTCATGTTTTGGCACCACTTCTGACCTTGCCAGCTCCATGTCTGAGACAGCCTCTTGGAGACTCTGTGAACTACTTATTATTCCCTAATAAATTCATTTTCTGTTTAAACTAGCCAGAGTTAAGTCCTACTGTTTACAACTAAGAATCCAGACTGATACAATCGGCCTCATCAAGATTCACCCATGATCTCCTTTTAAAACCTTGGTCTTTTATCCTTGGTTTAAGAAGCCAGGCAAATATGCTAGGAATAACTCACACAGGCAAATTCCCATGCATGAGACCCATGGGAACATGTTAGTTTCCACACGAACTTATAAGCTAAATTCTGTCTCCGTTATCTTTTGTTTTTTCTCCCCCTTTTAGGACTAGTTGAGAAAGTTTGTAGGAATCAAAATTCCCTCTGGATCTCTACACATTTATTTATGCTTTCCTGTCCTCTGGCTTCCAAATGCAGTCCACGCCTAATCCTCTCCACTCCTCTTGTTTTCCTTTCTCTCCACTGCAGTGATACATTTCTCTCTTCCGAGTTTCTTCTGCCTCCTTTTTCTTCTGGCCCCATCTCTTCTCCACTTAGTTTTATCCTCTTTTCCTCTTGCTGCATCTTTTTCTTCTGCCTCCTCGTGCAAGTCTCCCATAAAGCATACCACCCTTGCTGCCCACCCTGATCGTGAGGTTGGAGGCTCCTGTGTTTCTATTCTCTTCACCCTCTGCTGCTCCTCTGAGGGTGTTTGCGGGACCAGCGAACGTTTTCAGCAGTGACCACCTGCATGCAGAGGTAGGGATGCTGGGCCCTGAGCATAGGTGGAGAGCTTGGCAGTAACATGAATGGGACCTGTGTGTTCAGAGGGGCCAGGTTGCCTCAAAGCTCCACCAGCTTCAAAGAAACTGTCCTAATACTGCAGCAATCCTCCTCCGCCTCCCAGCCTGTGACAGCCTGCCCATCCCTTCATCCCTCCTCTGCACTGTTCACCATGACTGATTTGTCTTAGGGAGACAAAAGGAGCCCTTGACTCCAATAAATGTTTAAAACAAACAAACAAAAATAACAAATCACTGATTCCCAGGCTGGTGGGAGGAAGCGAGGTGGAGGTGACATTTTCCCACTATTGTACTAACATGGATTAATTAGTCAGGTTAGCTGCTTAACACCTGGGAAGGTGTGGAAAGGCATGAGAGGGTGAAGCTGAGTGCAGTGGAGGACAAGGAAGTCTGGGGCAAAGTGGAGTGCATGGACTAGGGAAAGGGGGTCTGCAGAGGGTCAGGGGACAACCCTGCATTCTGAGAGGTGAGTCAAGGCTCTACGAGCAAGCGTCAGCACCAGGCAGGGCTCTAGGCACTTTACATATGTTATTTCATATAATCCGCACGACCCTATGAGGTAGGTTCCATCATTGCCACCTGTATTGGTTAGCTGGCGTGTCAAAAATGCTGTGTAACAAACATCTCCACAAAAATTTCTTTGGCTTCACACATCAATTGTTTAATCTCCTTCGTGTGTCCACTGTCCACAGTTCAGCTGAGAGTCAGTGGATCCAGTCTGGGCACAGCTGGGTCAGGCTGGGCTCAGGTTTGCTCCAGGTACCTCCCTTTGTCTTTGAGCCAGTGGACTAACTGTACCGTGTGTTTCCCATAGTGATGGAGACATGCACGAGGGTAAGCAAAACCGTGCACTCATTTCGGCCTTCTACTTGTGTCATATCTGCCCACATTGGCCAAACCAAGGTGCATTGCTGAATCTAAAACCCAGAAATGGGGAGGTACACTCTGCCTACCATGAGTTCAAAGCAACTCACAGAGCCCAGCCCAGTGCTGATGAGGTGGGGAATTATTCTCCTCTCGTGAATGCTGCAGGGGGTGGGGGAGGAGACAGTGTCGCGAATGAATTTTTTCCAAACTATAATCTAGCCTACTGCATTTTAAATATGTGGCCACTGAGTCACAAAGGGATTAAGCAATCTGCGTGAGGCCACAGAGTAAGTGGCAGGCTGGAACGTGAACCCCAACGGTGTGGTCGGAGAGCCTTTGTCGCACAGCACTGCGCTCTAAACCACTGTACTATACACACCACATCCTGCCACTGTACCCCACTGCTTGCTAGCTTATGCTGCCTGTGGTAGCAAGTCTCCAAGACAGTCCCCAATGATCCTCACCTCCTGGGGTTCACACCGTTGCCTCAGCTCCTCCCTCGTTGAATATGGCCGCGCTCTGCGGCCCACAGAATACTGAGAAAGTGATGGTGTGTGACTTTGGAGGCTGGGTCATAGCAACCATTTCAGGGTCCTCGTTGGAGCCTTGGGTCGCTCACTCTGGGGGAGCCAGCCGCCCTGTTAGGATGCTCAAGCCGCCCTGTGGAGAGGGCCACGTGCAGAGGAACTGAGGCCTCTCCAGCACTGATGCACCTGCCAAGTCGGATGGAGGTCCTCCAGCCTCCAGTCTTTAGATGCTCTGGTCTCCAGTCTTTAAGTCTCCCGCAGAAGGCCAAATAATGTGAATCCAGGACAAGCTGTCCCTTCTGCGCCCTGTCTGGATTCCTGACCCAAAGGAACTTTGACATGTAATAAATATTTATGGTGGTTTTACTTTCCTAAATTAGGGAAGGACTTATTATGCAGCAACTAACACACAGCCTTTCCCAAGTACTGGAGACATCACCCAGTACTCAAAAGCAGAGCTGAAGTGTGAACTCGAATACTCTGAACTCTAACCCGTAATCTGATAGCACACTGCCACAGGAGCACAGACGAGGAGCTGGTGAAAGGAATCACACGCACCCTGGGTGCTCGGTGGTTGGTGCACGGCAGATGTGAAATAGATAAGGAACCTTGAAAGCTTATCTATGGCTGAAGACACTGAAGGTTTCAAAGCCCCAGTTAAGTCACAGAATTGCAACACTTGCAAAGTGTCTCCACTGGAAGATGTTATGACTCCCCCCTAGAATATCTCCCTCTACAGATTGCCTCCCAATCTACAAGACATGTGGCCAACAGCTCCCTTCCTACATACGCGTTTCCCATCTGCAGGACGTACTTCCCACACTCAGAAATAGTTCTCATTCATTCATCTGTGTTGCCTGCAAATAAGCATGTCAGCTTCCATCTTCCATTTTAATTTGTCCTTCACTTCATTGAAGTAAATCTGTCCCTGACTGGCTCCTGGGCATAGTCACAATTTCCACTTAAAAGACAGTTCTTGTCATCGCAATCAACTAAAGACACCATGGAAAGGAGGAGACACCAGCTCTCCCCCACCCCCCGCCCTGCCCCCAACACCCAAAAGGAAGATAAGAAAACCCCATTGGCTTTTTATAATATTTTAGATAGTAAACTGATGCCAGCCCACAAATGTGGAAACCTGACAGCCTTGGCAAGGATTCTTGCAGCTGGGGAGGCAGACTATTCTAAATATAACAATTTAAAAAAGCATTCATCACTCGAATCACTCTCTCACCATTCACCTGTCTCCCAGTGATCATTCTGATATGTTGTGTCGGGCACAGCTTGTGATAAATGCTATGTACATACAGGAAGAAAGGTCCCCTTTGAAGCATCATTTGGAAGCTGGGATTGCTAAGTGGTCCAGGGACAGGCTGCAAGATGATTTCCTTGATTCAAGTGATGGGGGTGGGGAAAGGTCAGTCTTGGCCACATCATCAGTGAGACCAGTCAGGAGTTTGATAGCTTCTGGAAGAAATGGTTTAAACCAACAGGTTCTCCTGTCTGTGACTTCCTTGGCCTCAAAGACTCAGCAAGGGTACGGGACTGCTCTAGAATATGCAGTGTGATTCTCTGTCTCGTACACCATCAGTGAGGACACGGGGCCTCCGCGTGTGTTCTTTTAATGGGAGAGGGAAAAAAAAAAAAGCAAAGCATAGTACACATGACGTACACACACTCCCCACACATCTGTTAGAATGTCCTCTGTTTTAGATACACATCACCGTGATAAATGTTTAGCATGTTTAAACGTTTGGATTTAATAGAAGACACTGCAGAGAGTCCTAAGTTAAATTCAGGACGTCCCCAGGGGTTCACAGGTGAGAAAACCAAACTTAAAACATTCAGACCTGAAATATTTGAAAATAAGCATATAACTGTATGGGTATCGTCTGGCGTGTTATTTTAACAATCACTTGAATACTAAGCACACGCCCTTGCTAGGTAATCAAATCACGAGTTTACGCTCACGGAGACTCACCATGGACTAAGCACTTCACTTCATTGACTCCCCTAATTCTCACTGCTACCAGCTGGTAGGGAAAGGAGCATCTGCACTCACAGAAAGATTACAGAACCTGCCCAACGCCACACAACCAATAAAAGGCGGAGCTGGGGCTCAACCCGAGAATGGCCCACCTCCAAAACCCAGGTTCTTGCACTGCCTGAAGCTGTCTCTCTCTCTTTTTTTAAAATTAATTTATTTTATTTTTGGCTGCGTTGGGTCTTCGTTGCTGTGCGTGGGCTTTCCCTAGTTGCGGCGAGCTGGGGCTACTCTTTGTTGCGGTGCGTGGGCTTCTCATTGTGGTGGCTTCTCTTGTTGTGGAGCATGGGCTCTAGGTGCGTGGGCTTCAGTAGTTGTGGCACACGGGCTCAGTAGTTGTGGCTCGCAGGCTCAGTAGTTGTGGCTCGTGGGCTTAGTTGCACCACAGCATGAAGGATCTTCCCGGACCAGGGCTCGAACCCGTGTCCTCTGCATTGGCAGGCGGCTTCTTAACCACTGTGCCACCAGGGAAGCCCGACGCTGTCTCTTTATAGGCATAAACTTCTGCACGTTTGTACGGCACTTTAAAATGCATCTCAGTGAATGTGTTTGAGTTGATCATGCAATGAGTCATCTGCAAACTAGAATTCCTGCCTTTCTTTTTTGACAGTTTTACTCCCAATATCTTTATTCTTCAAAACCCAGGTCAAATATCACCGACTGTGAGAAGCTAGCCCCAAACCCCAGCCAGGACTCTGCTCTGCCCTTTATGTTCAGCACCTTACCTTTCTCCTTATTGTTGGGCTCTTTTGTATTTGTTTGCTTGTATGACCTCCTTTAGAGCAGAGCTAATATCTCTTTACCTTTGTTGGCCCGCTGGAAACTTTATTTTAAACATCTCAATGCATGGAGGTATAATTAGTATGCAGTAAGAAGCACAGCTCTTTTGTGTACTGTTGGGTGGGTTTTGACACCTATGTACCCAATGTCCCAGTCAAGATGCAGAACATGTCCAGCACCCCTTGTGCCCCTTCAGGCAACCTCAGATGGGAGGTTATAAAAACTGTGTATTGTAAAAACTCTTCAGACTCCAACCTGTCTGATAGATTCTGTGTCTGTCGTCCTTACTCCAGTGAATGCTACTGGAATCCTGCTGGCGGCCCAGGTTCTAAAGCCAAAAGCCTTTGTGTCCCACCCTTTCCCCTCATCCTCAACCGGTGGCTGCTGATCTAGCCAACGTGGAGGAGCACCTACGTTCCCCCTGAGGTTCCTTGCTGAGGGTTGAGTCCTCGGCAAGGCCGGTGAGCGCCAGCTTCCCGAAGCTCTTCCTTGGAGCCTCGTTTCCTCTGCCCACTGCCCGGTTCACGGCCTCCTCCTCATCACACCGTGACTCCCCAGCCATGGAGCGGGTCTTGCCATCTCCTCTTCTTTCAGTACACCACCCCCAGGGCTCCCGGCTGCTGCCAGAAAGTTTCCACGTCTCCCCATTCAAGACCAACCACAACACACACAATAATGTATCCCTCAGCCCAGCTTCAGGAGATTTCACAATCTTAGCTCCAGGCTTTTTCTTTTCCAACTTTTCCTCATCTGCTTCCGTGAGACTTAAACTCCAGCTACCCTTGGCCGACTTGCCTCTTTCAAAAGATGTTTTGTTCTCTCCTAACTCTGTGCCTTTGCCCAGGCTGTGCCCACTGCATGGAAGGCTGTTCTTTCTGCCTCTTTGGAAATCTGACCCACTTTCGGGGTTCTGTTCCCCCAGGTCTTTCCAGGTGCCCTTCTTCTGTTCCCCTATGGAGGGTCCCATCTATCCATCCACACTCCACCCTTGCACCTGCTGGCTGCTATTCACCTTGTCTCCCGGTGTGTCTACCGGCTACACTGTTAGCCTCAGGCCATGGCGGGAGCCCACGTTGTGAGAATAAGGGAGAGAAGGAACGCTCTTTCAGGGAGAATAGCAGTGTTTGTTCTGCTATATTTGCTCTGCTTGTTTCCACACTGTGGATACACGGGTGATCGTGTTTCTCCCTTCACGCTGGCTGCTGGGAAGCTTGGAGCCAAATATAGAGTCCTCCTCTGACCTGGAGCCACAGAAGGAATCCTGAGGGCTGCTGTTACTTCTGGCTTTGTCTCCTGTTGCCTCTCTTATGTTCCCAACATCCATGTGTCTTCATCTGTTTTCATCTCCTAGATGGGTTTTACTATGTTTCTGATCAGAGTAGTTCACTGGAATGCAGCAGAGAAAACACGACGACAACTGAGCCAGCGGAGGGACGTCTCTTTGATCCAACTGTATGCCACTCCTCCACCCCAAGAGCCTAGCACAGAGCTTGGCGCATAGTAGAAACTCGATAAATGCTCAGTTTCATCGAATTGAAAAAGGGGGGGGGGGGAGGGGAGGCGGATGGGAGCTCCAAATCATCAGTGAACGGTTTTAGTAAAATCCCTGAAAATAAAGTTGTTTCTACTCTAGGATTATTATGAAATTATGGGCATTGAGCTCACGTTAAGGAAGAGATTGCTTTTGGACTTTAAGATGTGCTGTTTCGCTCCGAGCATTATTCAGCTATGCAAAAGCCTGCCAAAGAAGGAGCCGTGGCTACAAGTACTGGAGCATGTAAATACGGAATGAATCAGTGTCCTGGGAGCCCTCACGTTTCTGGGGATCTGTCGACAGGCTGGTTGCTTCTGTCACAACAAAAGGAAAACAAAAAATGAAATTAATTCTTCTTGATATGCCTCTTTATACACTTACGTCAATCCCACTGTATAGAAACTTAAGGTTTATGCATTCATAAAGACAGCACGGAACAAACAAAGCCCAGAAAATTTAAAGGCTGATAGAGGGAATTGTTTCTCCTGACCATGGCACCTGCTCTCACTTTGTATCTCCCTCCAGAAAGAGCCCTCGACCATCATATCCCGATAAGTCTAACTCTGCGTCTCTGTGTGGGTCTCCCTGAGTCCCTCGGGGTGTCTCTCAGATGCAGATGCCCACATCTCCCCCCGGGTTCTGACTCAGCAGGACATGACCGCACCAGCTCAGGAGAACTCGCCAGGCTTCATTCGTCAGGAGAGCAACACACAGCCCTCCCGCTGCTGAGACGCGCTTGCCGCAGACGGGCCAGAGGCCGGCCCTTCGGGGCGGAGAGCTGGAGGCGAGGGCAGTCCTGAGAACGAATCCCACCTGCCCCGTTCACCGCTCCCTCAGCCGTCGTCCTGTTCATCTACGAAGCCACTTAGAGAAGCAGGGTGTCTTGGTTGGGCCCCCAAACGATGGCCAGCAGGTCTGTGCTCCGTCCTCAGGCAGTCCTGCCCCACCGGTGACATCTGTTCTTCCTATGGAACCTCCCAGAAGCAGAACTCACGGCGTTCATTTTGGTGTCCAATCCCTACCGCGGGACAACCCTACCTCGCAGACGCCTCGTATCCATCCTGCAAGCGTTCAGCCAGGCCGGCAACACGCAGGGAGCCCCAGCAGGTGTGGAAAGGCAGCCTCCCGGTTACCAAGAATCATCTCCTCCCGGGGCAACTTGATGGGAGGTTCCAAAACTGGCCTGCATCTTGCTGTATTTTTTTCTGCGGGCAGTTAAACAAGATAACTCTATCCTCATCTGGTTTGCATTTCAGTAAATTTTTTTAACCTGAGAAATAATGGTGGGGTTTTTTTCTTTTTTTTTTCTGATTTTCCACAGACAAACATCAAATACACCAAACACAGCAACCTGCCTCTGGGAGCAGATACGCTTGCTTCCATCGCTTTCTTTGGCATCTTTGACCTTCAACCCTTGGCCCTCAGTGGCTGTAAGTCAGGGTCTCTCAGCCTCGGCATAACTGACACCTGGGGCTGGATAAGCCTTGCTTGTGAGGCTGTTCTGCACACTGCAGGACGGTTAGCTGCACCCCTGCTCTCTTCCCACTCGGTGCCAGGACCACCCCTCCTTTCCCAGGCGTGGCAACCAAACGTGTCTCTGGACATTGCCGAATGTTCCCTGGGGATAAAAACCACGCCAGTTGAGAACTGCTGCTGTAGGGGAAAGAGGCTGGGAGAGTCAGGGCAAGAACTGCTCTTTGAAGGTGGTCGTTTCAGCTGCGAAGCTTTACAAAAGGCACGGACACACGCGCCTCTCCCTTATCATTACCCACTTCCTCATCCTCTCCAATGCTACCAGGGAAGGTGGGAGCCACAGGATAGCAAGCCTCAAGAGGGAGACGGGCATTTGTCACGTAGAACTGCGTTGATGGATCTTCAGGGAATTTTCCCAGACCTGAGGCCTCAAGGTAGGAGCTAGGAGAGCTGGGGGGAGCCAAGGATGGGGAAACTGGACTAGTTTTCATCTTAAAGTAACTTAAGTCTGTGTTGCATTGAGAAAATGCCCAAATCGGGCTTTCGTTCATGGTCCAGGGTAGCAGAACTTTGTTAAAGCCTTTTCCCTCCTCTCTCTGGCTTATTATCACACATAAACGGCAAATGTCCTCAGAGTATCTTCTCCGCACTCACTGACCTCTCCCCAGTTTGCCCTCAAGCACGGCATTGCTCACGGACTCCTTTGTCCACCCCGTCCCTACATTTCTCTCCTGCTTTCTCCCTCCTCTTGTTCTTTGCCTTACAGACATCTCCTGCCTTCCAGGGTTGCTCTCACGATAGCTTCAGGCCGGTCGTAGGCTGCGGGGTGAAGCCTCCTGCCACCGGGTGAAGGGGTTTGGTTCTACGTGATACAAACTTTTCCCCCATTAATACGAGAATCAGCTCTGTGGTCGACTTACTGAATTACTGTGTTGTTTTGAACTCTGTATTAGTTTTCTATTGCTACCTCACAAATCATCGCACACTTATCAGCTTGAAGTCACAGCCGTTTATCAGCTCGTACTTGGAAGGTAGGTCAGAAGTCTGGGTACGTGCAGCTGCGTCCTCTGTTCCGCTCTCCCTGGGCTGCCGTCGAGGTGTTGGCCTGGCCGGGGCTGTGGAGCTGTGCTTCCCAGCTGAAGATGGGGGTCCTTGCCCAGGTGCAACTGGGTGTGGCGGAATTCAGCTCTGTGCAGTTGTAAAGCTGAGGCCCGGGTTTCCTGTGGGCTGTCAGCTGGGGCTTGCTTTCGGCTCCCAGAAGCCACCCATGGTCTTTGCCACAGGGCTTCCTTCATCTTTTAATCCAGTAGAGAGACTCCGCCTCACCCGATTCCCCCTCATGCTTCAAATCTCGCTTTCCAGGAAAAGCCCTGTCACCTTTAAGGCCTCACCTAACTAGGTCAGACCCACTGAGGGTAATCTCCCTTTCTTAAGGGCAGTCGATCTGGGATTTAATTCCACCTGCAAAATCCCCTCAGAAGCACCTAGGTTTTAGCATGTGATTAACTCGGAGAAGCCGAGTGTATGCCAGGGGTCAGGAATGTCAGGGTCACCTTAGAATTCTGCCCACCACAACCTCTAATATGAAAATGGTGGTCTCCTGTCACTAGAAATCCACCAGCGTGTCCAGGAATCATTGACTGATTGATTCATTCATTCATTTTGCTGACATCAGCACAGAACATGCAAGATGTCCTTAAGTAATATTCATTGACCTAATGTTTTTGAGAAGTAAATGAACTCATTCAACAAATATTTATTCAACATCAGACTTTTCTAGGCATAGAAGACACAATGGTGAACTGTCAGAGTCTTGTTCCAATGGGTGACTGAACGAATGAACAAACACTGGAGACTTCCCAGACCACAAGGTCCTCACTGGCCTAGCTTCTCGTTCAGTAAACACTTACTGGTTGCTGACTTTTCATGAGTTAAGTCTGAACCTTTAATCAGTTCTTCCTTAAGGGAAATAAAGAGAGTTTGCTCAAGGCAACTGATGAGACAGAATGTGGAACCAAGTATGGCAGACCCGTTCACCAACTTGCAGATTCCTTCACTGTGTTGTCCTTAGGGTCAGTGGAAGAAAGTCCAGATGGTAGTTACTGGATCCCCTTGCCTTGACTGCGTGTGGAGGTGAAAACAGGGTGGTAGAGCTATGGGCCCAGCTGGTGAGGTTCCGAGGTTCCTGGGCTGCCTGATGAGAATTTCTTCCTCTTGGAGACCCGAGAGCAGGAGACTGGGGACCTAGAAGAAAGGGCTGAGTGGGAGGTCCAACAATTCTTGTAAGGGGGGGGTCAGACGTAGGTCTCACTGCCTGGATTGGAGGCAGAAATCCAAGAGTCAGGTTGTGGAGAAGAATGGCAGCTGGATTGTAATTGTGAGCAGCCGTGAAGACTTGCTTTTCTTGGGCAGTTGTAGCGGGTATTCGGGTGGGCTGGCCAGTCGTGAACATGAGATCAGGACAGGACTGCAGGCAGGACTGCGTCTCTACATCTCAGCCTGATGCTTCTCACCGGGAGGTGACTGTGTCCTCACATTCCCTCTGAAACATGTGGCCACGTCTGTAGACATTTTTGGTTGTCGTCACAGGGGTGGGGGTAAGTTCCAGCATCTAGTGGGTGGAGGCCAGGATGCTGGTAAACATTGTGCAGTGCACAGGACGGCCCCCGGCAATAAAGAAAGATCTGGTCCCAAACGTCAAGAGTGCTGAGGCTGAGCAATCCTGTGCTCACCGGATCCACGTGTTGGGATCAATGGCCAAATGATGAGTGACCCAAAGGACATGACACTCAGTTAACTGTGTTGGCAACTGACACCCATTCAGGGCTCCACATTCAACCAGTCTCATGGCCACAGACACAAACTGGACCCTGGTCTGCTGTCATGAGCGTGTCCCATTCACAAGAGGGTAAACACATGACAGGAGACTTTTGGTTTCCTGTTCATCAAGTGATAATTCCTGTTACGTATAATTTGGAATACTGAATTTATAGTTTTTCTTATTTAGTTTTTGATTCAGATCTACCTTTTGTGTGAAGAAAGCACAATTTTAGGTTTCAAAGCACAATTAACCCTTAGGAAGTAGGTTGTGAATTTTCTGGTTTCCTCAAGCTTCATCAAAAGATCCTAGATTCTGCCTTGTTGCAACACACACAAAATATTTCATTCCTCGTTCCTCCTGAAGGGAGTGCAGCCTGCGGGTCCAACGTCATCTTCCCTTGCATCCTAACAAGCCCTGTACTTTAAGGAAGGGCTGATTTCTATCTAATGGCCCCAGTATACACTCTGGAAGCTGCATTTTCAATGAAGTCCTAGAGACTTTCCCCTTCCTCATCATCCACTTCTTTTATGAAATCAGGTTTTGGAAAGCATAGTTTTGATTGGGGTATGTTCTGACTCTTTGAGAACACACAGTGTTTTAAATGTTTCAAGTTTAGGGCAAATGCTATCTTTTTTGGGTGAGATTATGAAAATCAAAGACAGATGCCCAAACGGCATGAATCCCTTGAACTCTAGAGAAAGCAGTGTCGGAAATAGAGCCCTTGACGGTTTTTCTTCTACTTTATACATTTCCTGTGATTAATCCTTCATTGTGGCCTTGATGCCCTAGAGGTGTTTTAGAAGTGGTTTCCCAGGCTTAGAGAGACGGTATGGTCCTGCTTGGGTATGATGGCGGGTGGTCCAGTTTGGAAGCTGCGTTGCGCAAGCAGATAAATACTGGGGCCTCAAAGGTAATCTTTCCAACAGTAAAAAAAAAAAAAAGTGCTGCAGGTCATCAGTCTCTTTTTTCTTCTTTTTTTGTGCTTTTATCCTTGGTCTGTTTGGCATTTACCCAAATTATAAGACTTGCCAGTCATTTCTGTTTAATAATTTTGCTTAGAAACTCAAGAAGTGCCCTGCACGCAGCCCTGTCAACAGGGAATCATTAACGCTGAGCAGACAAAATGTATATGCTTAATTGCTTTTATTGAAATAAACGCCCTGGGTACCCCCTGCTATTTAATGAGCACACACAGGTTCACTAGGACAGGACGCCAGTCACAGCTGCCATCTTTGATTACTCGCTTTTGCACTTGAAGGTAGAAACGAGGCTTGTTTTTATGAGAAATAGGACTTCACCTTTTTGATTTTAACCCGCACCTCACCCCAGCCTATTTCCCAGAGTAAAACGAGTTGGATTAACGGAGCAGGAATGAAGACATTTAAAACCTTCTTTGTTGGCACCTCTTTACTCCCCATTGGATAATTGGTGTTTCAAGTAAAACTAAGATGCCGGCAAAGCTTTTTAGAGTTCTATTAGAATTTTAGTCAGGCTGTGGTACATTCCTGTTTTGTAGGAAAAACTGGAAGCCAGACCTGTATCCAAGCGCCTGCTATTCCTTTGTGAGAAGACAAGAATGTCAGCCTAATTGTCAATGAACACCCTAAATTTCACTACCTAAGGCCAGTCTTCCCTCCCTCCCTCTCTTCTTTCCTTCCTTCCTTCTTCCCTCCCTCCCTCCCTTCCTTTTTACGTGCTTCATTTAAAAATCAAGAGAACTGTAGCCCTACTTCAAGATTCTTGATTCTGAAATGGAAGGTTTCAGATGGTGCCTGTTGGAACCAAGGGGCTATTCGTTTTCCATCAAAATCACCCCTATTTATGAAGTTTCCCAAACTCCCAGATGCCAGACTGAACGGTATTTTCCCCGCCCAGCTCTGCTTCTTTTCCATCTTGTTTACTGAAATGGATCCATCTTCCAACTAGTCTTCCTGCCTGACATCTTTAACTCACTTTTCAGCTACATCACAGTCAATATTCATACAGAAAAGTGCACACACGGTAAGTCAAGGCTCCCTGAATTTTCAGTCTAAATGCTCTCATGGAACCAGCACCAGAAGAAGAAGCAAAACACCACCGGCACCCTATGCATAATGTTTGACTCTTTTGAGTTGACTTATTCCAGATCTAATAAACTCTCTCTTCTCCGTTTCCTCCTGGAACCCTCCCCACTTCTGGCCCATCTTTTCATTGGTGTCTCAGTCCCCATCTGTGCCCCTTCCCATCCTTTCTCCTTCCCACCATTAGCCTCAGGCTATAGCACAACCTGGAATGTTATCTGTTCCCGGTTCAAAAACCCACTCCTGCTCCCCAGTGCTAAGGGGTGAAAAGTCTGTTTCCTCATCAAGAATACAAGGTTCTTGGGACTTCCCCGGCGGTCCAGTGGGTAAGTCTCTGCCTTCCGGGGACTTCCCTGGTGGTGCAGTGGTTAAGAATCTGCCTGCCAGTGCAGGGGACACGGGTTCAAGCCCTGGTCCGGGAATATCCCACATGCCGCGGAGCAACTAAGCCCGTGCACCACAACTACGGAGCCTTTGCTCTAGAGCCCGCAAGCCACAACTACTGAGCCCGTGCCACAACTACTGGAGCCCGCACGCCTAGAGCCTGTGCTCTGCAACAAGAAAAGCCACTGCAATGAGAAGCCCACGCACCGCAACGAAGAGTAGCCCCTGCTCGCCGCAACTAGAGAAAGCCTGCATGCAGCAACGAAGACCCAACACAGCAAAAATAAATAAATAAATAAATATATTAAAAAAAAAAAAAAAAAAAAGACTCTGCCTTCCAATGCAGGGGGCGTGGGTTCAATCCCTGGTGGGGGAACTAAGATTCCCACATGCCTGCGGTATGGCCAAAAATTAAAAAAAAAAAAAAATCCAAGGTTCTTAGGGACCTGACTTCAACCTGTATTTCCAGCTCTACTTCCCAGTTTTGCCTCACATAACTTATGACTGAGCCAAATGAAAATCCACTGACCTTATGACATAAATAATAACAGCAGTGATAGCTGACTTGTTGTAGATATTTAACACGCACAGGGCTCTTGATGAAGGTTTAACAGATTTTCACCCTCATAGCAACCTTATGAGAGAGATGCTATTATTAACCCCCTTCACTGGAAACTGAGTAACTTACCCGAGGTCACAGAACTGCATTTAGACTCAGAGGGTCTGACCTTGGGACTTGTGCTTGTAAGCAGGACGCGTACCAGGGTTTTCCACATCTATGATTTTGCCCACGCTGTTCCATCCTGCAGGGCGTGCATAACCAACTTTTTTAATCCACAACTGACTCAGTCTGCAAGACTCAGCTGGTATGTTTCCTCCTCCAATGAGTTCTTCTGGTTTCCTTCAACTGGAAGTTGTCTCTGAATATCCAGAGCGTTTTAGCTGTCCCTCTGTGACACACATCCTTTTACTCATTCATTTAACAAACAGTTGATTCTCATTATTCACAGTAGTGACGTTGTACAAGGTCGCCATGACCACTATGAGTGAAGATGGAACCACTGCTCCTAGGGGAAAGACAGGGTCAGGTTCCTGTGAGCCTCTGCTCGCAACATTTCATTCATCAGTACATAAGCTTCTTTTATGTGTGTTCCTGTTTATAGACACCTTATTTCATAAATGTTATTGATTCATGCACACTGAGCTCACGGCCAACACTATAACTCAAGTCTGGAGGAAGCTCATGTAACACACATATTTTCTCCACAAGCCTTCTCATGCTTAGGACACTAGACAGCACTTCAGCATTAATGGGTCATTTTAAATGGTGAAATCATCAATAAAAAGCACAAAGGGCAAAAAACATTGGTACTAAATAGGCTGTGAAAAATCTCAGCTGGGAACATGCTTGTCAAGCAACCAAAACATTTTCACCATTGTGTACGTGGCCTTGAATGACTGTGAAAGCACCATGAGTATTGATTTCAATAAATAATTCTATCGAGAATCCATGAATAACGAGGATGGACTATGTTTACTTCAACCTCATGTTACTGTTATTGAGTAAATGCTTCTCTTTCCTGATAAGTTATAATCTCGAGAGAAACAGCTATGTTTTATTAATCTCTATGCTTCCCCCACAACTAGCCCAATGCCTTTCTCATTTTAAGTGCTCAATAAATTGTTTATTAAATTAACTAAAGAAAAAGAAGGAAGTACATACTGGTTCAGAGGTTCATGATGTAATTTCTTCACTGTATCTGGCTTTTCCTTCAGATATTTTTAGTCTACTCGATGGTCTATGCCTTCAAGACAGTCGTGTAATTGTCCCACCACCTCAAAAAACCATTTCTTCTCATTTTAACACCAAAGGTATTGGGGGTGAGGGGGAATGGGTATTTTTACCCCTTGGAAATGTGCTGCCAATATAAACAAATGTCAGGAAATAGTTTGGGGGTGCTCTCCCCAGCTCCTTGTGATGTTTCAGGAAATCATAGCATGTGTGGCGAGTGGACCCACGATCCTGTGAAGGGTTGGGAGGCGGTGGCAGGGTGGGACGGGAGGAGGGAGAACGGGCTCTGAGCCCCAGGTCGGTTTTAGTTGTGGCGGCAGCCTGGTTTTCACCAGGGACCATGCTGTCAATTTTCTTTTTTCATTATTCTTGGTTAATGCCTCCTCCTCGTGAACAAGACATTAATGATTTTCTTTTACTGCGTTTTTGTCCTTTTCCATTTAATAAAGTTGGCTTGCCTCTCCTTCCCCACCACCCTTTGCATTTTGAATGGAATACAAAAATAATGAGGCTGTTTTGTTCAACATCCATGAGTTTTAGCTATGTAAACCTTGTATCAAATCAACATCTTTTCCTATTGCTGTAACACCACTATCTCTACAATGATCATATGTGATTTTCCACTGCTGCAGGAGACGGGTAATTATTTTACCCAGCAAGAAAACAGGTAGCTTTGGGAGCAACTCAAGAATCTGATGTTCAAGGTTATATTTTGAGGACAGATATGTAGCCAGACGTTTCAAAATTTAAAAACAATGCCCATTCAGGACATTCCATTCAGGGCTTGTGTCCAATCAGAATCCAATGGAGATTTCTGGTTTTCAACTCTTTTACCCCATTCTTTACAGGCTTGGATTTTTAAAACCTCCGTATAGGAGAATGTGATTAGGAAAATAGAAATAAATACTATTGCAGATTGTAAGAACAGCCATGATCCTTCACTGCTACCTGCATGCATGCCCCTTTGCAATGACCCCCATCAATAGGTCAAACCTATTTTCCCTTCCTTTGAATCTGGCCTGGCTTTACAACTTGCTAGGGCCAACAGAATGTGACAGCAGGGACAATGTGTGAGTTCCAGGCCTAGGTGTCAAGAGCCTTACACCCCGCTTCTCTCTCTGAGGTCTGCCTTGCCTATTGGAGGGAGGCAGACCATGTGCAGCAGAGACAAACCACCTGCTGAGCAGCCGGTCTCAAGTTCACCTGCAAGCCAACTACAGATTCATAACTGAGCTCAGCCAAGACTGAGTCCAGCCCCTCACCTGAATCCAGCTCAAAGAATCATGAGCTAAGTAAATGGTGGTTGTTTTCAGTCATTAAGCGTTGGGGATTTTGTTATGCAGAAAAAGCTGAGTGATACAAATATTCTAAAGGATCTAAAATTTTAATCTAGTGAGCATACAAGAGTAGTCACCTGAAAATTATTTTCTAACTACTCCAAAACAGCAGTGTTTAGAGGAATTTTAAAAATTAAAAGGGCCTCTGGCAAGGACTTAATTATCAGGAAATACGACAAAGAACAACAAAACATCACACCCCCAATAACTCACAACAAAACATCACACCCCCAAACAATGTTACTATCTCCTAGGATCTACATTCTGTAAGCCAACAGGGAAGAAAGAGAGTGTGCAGAAGTTCTAGTGGAGTATTTTCTTTCAATAAAAAGTGAATCTCGGGCTTCCCTGGTGGCGCAGTGGTTGAGAATCTGCCGGCCAATGCAGGGGACACGGGTTTGAGCCCTGGTCTGGGAAGATCCCACATGCCGCGGAGCGACTAAGCCCGTGAGCCACAATTGCTGAGCCTGCGCGTCTGGAGCCTGTGCTCCGCAACGGGAGAGGCCACGATAGTGAGAGGCTTGCGCACCGCGATGAAGAGTGGCCCCCACTTGCCGCAACTAGAGAAAGCCCTCACACAGAAACGAAGACCCAACACAGCCATAAATAAATAAATAAATAAATAAAATTAAAAAAAAAAAAAAAAAAAGTGAATCTCCAGTAAGAACCTTTCTACATTGCTTATCTGTTTATGAACATTAAGTAAAATATGTTTAGCAATCCTAACAGGAATGGCTATTAGAGCAAAACCTTTCAAACTGGAATAGAGGAAATTCATATGAAATTGGGTTTTTTTTTAAATCATGAATTAGATTAAAATCATCCTGAGCTGTTTTAATAATATGTTTTCACAGAGACACATTTTGGTCCCAATTACTCTGAAAGTCATCAAGAACTGTTTCATATGGAAGGGACAGGAGACTGACTGAAAGAGGCAGATATAATCGATTTTGGTGAAAGCCTGTTCACATTCACTGAATCTGAAGTGTTCTGTCTTTAATCCCCTCAGAAGACAGAACTCTGGTCTTCAAGAACACAGGCAGTTTTATATTCACCTGTGGAAGCGTTTATATCCATTTTAGGGGCTTGTGTGCATTGAGCTCTCTTTATTTTCCTAATGAGGACTTGAAACGAAAATTCATTCTTCTTTAGTAGACATGCACATAAAATTCAAAACGTCTCAATAGTGGGAAGCAACTCTCCTGCCCTCTCACGACTCTCAGACACCCAGATCCCCTCCCCCACTGTTTCCACGCCTGGGTCGGCGTGTATCCGTCCAGAGATTTCTTTAGAGGGACAGCGGACCATGACAAGCATTTATGTCTGATGGAGAATACACGTGCTCTTCAAACCCCATTACCGTTTCTGTTTTCTTCGGGGCATGAAGCTAGCCGGCATTCCACCCCCCTTGCAGGTTTATGAGGCCTGTTGCCAGTCTTGGCTCTTGAATGCGGGGGAAGGGCAGTGCTCTACGGCTGCTGCGTTCCTGCTCCGGGAACCCCCATCTCACTGCCCCATGCTCTCTCTCTGCTTCCCTGCTAGACTGCAGAATGCAGATGCTGGCGGACGGCAGAGCCCAAGATGGAAGAGATCTGGGTCCCTACAAGACTGCGTGAAGCACAACCTCCCCTCCCCCACTCCAGTGACTAACTGGACTGTCTCCTGACGCTAACCGGGCCGGTTTGCTCTCCTAGTCATCTTACCCTAGTGGTTCTCTACTGGGGATGCACCTTGCTGAGTTTCTAAAATGCACCTTCCTTTCAGCTGGCTGAACTGCAGCCCCATGCGTATTCCAGTAGATTAACACTCCTTCTAAAAATCTTACTGTTGGGTGTTTTATAACCTAGCCCCCTGGCTTGGCATCGATGGGTTAGTTGGTGTGACTTGGGTCCTTTTACGCTGGTCTTGCAGTTTCTCTGCAGCCCTGGAAGTCGGCTATTTTTGGCAGCTGTCCTTGGCTGACGCTCCCCTGCACCTTCAGATCCTTATGAAAAGTGACTCTCTGTGCAGACATCCAGCTAAGGCACGCCCTGGTGTACTGGAGAGCCTGGGAGCTGCGCTGCCAAACCAAGCCAAAAAAACCCCATCCGCCTGACCTTGAACTGGTTTACTATGAGTCTCTTTCTTATCCGGAGAATCTCCAAGGAGTTCTTTGCTTTGAACAGTGCATCCTCCAATCAAACACAGATTTCTGAGGAAAAAGAACAGGAGAGATGTTGCCGTTTTTCCTTAGGTACCCTATCAGGAGTGTTCCTGCGGAGTCCCCTGACACTTCCTCTTTGCTGACTCAAAATAATGATGGAGAACAAGAAGCGGGGGTGGGGGTGGGGTGAGGTGGGCGGTGGGTGGGGGCTGGATAGGAGAGGAAAAGAAAGACCAATCACCCTGAGAGACTCTGGGGAAGAGCCAAGTTTGTTCCTGCCCCTCCCACCCTTGGTTCGTTTGTTTGTTCGTTTCAAAGCTTTGTCCCATTAGATCCTCCAGGAAGTCTTGTGCTGGAGGATGGGATGTAGGCAGTGAGGGTATCATCTCCATGGAGTGTGTAGGTTACAAAATGGCTCTGAGGACCCCGAAGGCTTGAGGGGCTTTACACGCTGAAATGCTGGCTCCGTGATGCACATCGTGGGTTTCGCTTCCTGTACGTTTCCCCGAAACACTTGCCAGGTTGTCGACAGTTATCACCATCTTGCAGAATTTATGAAAGCTTCTCAGAAGTTATCGATATAATCTCTTTATTTTCTTCCTATTTTACCCTAAAGTTTTTTTCTTTTGCATTTAGGGCTCCTGGGGCTCTTGTATTTTACAGTATATTCGTAGTTTAAATGAAATCAACACATCTCTTGTGGCAAAAAATTTCGGGGAAAGAAGACAGTTTTGCCAGATAGGATCCTTTCAAAAACAAATGTGCTGATAGAACAAGGACCAGCTCCCTCTCCCGAGTGTCCTGGAGGTAACAGATGCATGGCTGGGCGAATGGCAGATGTGACCGGAAGGCAGTGTTCTGGACACTCAAAAATGGGAGCAAATGTCCATCCTGTCCAGTGCAAATTAATTACCCCTCCCCCCAAAAGAAAGATGTTTAGAACTACAGATGACGAATCTTGTTTAAGAAAGAATTGACCAAATTGGCAGATTTCTGTCTCAAGAATAAAACAAAAACATTTCACGGGTGGAGGATTTCTTAAAGTTAAGAAAGTCACCTCCTAAGAAGACAGGAATGTGTTTCCCGAGCATAAGGTATCTGCGCTTTGAGGTTTCTCTCCTATCGCATGTCGGGATTGTAGACAGGGAGGACACAAAGGGCGTTGGTAGTTTTCAACAGCTGGTTCAGGAGGTGGAGAAGCTAGGATGAAGCAGTGTAAGGAGCTCCTGCATGTGCTCCTTGAACCCAGAACGGCTGGAGAGGCGAGTTTAGGGCCAGGAGCCGGGCACCCACGCCCTCAGAGTTTTGCTGCATGACTCCGCGCCTCTGTGGCAGCTGGGGACGCCTTTAGACGCCGTGTGTCTGTGGCCTGGTATTCCCGCCAAGGCTGTCTAAGAACGAGCGCAGCAGCTAGAACACGAGGGGGCTCACGCCACTCCTAGGAGGAGCGCGTGCTGTCCACGATGGCCTGGGGCCAGTCGGAGCCACGTTTCACTGGGCAGTGCTTCTCCAGGCGTGGGCGCGTCAGGCCACCTGCGGTGTTTGTTACAAAGGCGGACGCCCAGGATGTCAGCCCTGGAGCTCGGGTCCTCGGGGCTGGGCAGATCCCAGTGCAGGAGGTTCAAGGTCTGCATGCCAAGAAACCCTGGCCGAGAAGTGACAGATTCCGGTGATAATCCTTTACCATCACGCTTTCCTACTTATTCCACACTTCTTAGGCCCTTTCAAACTCCGGGCAAGTGATTTCATTATATTTTGAGCAAGGGACAACCTCATTTTGTGAAATGTATGTATTTTGGGCACAACAAATCCTCAGTTCTTTTTTGGCTGTTTTACAAATCAATCAAGAAATATATGCCAGGAACTACAAAAAAAGGAGGCTGATTTTTAAAAAATGTACACTGTATGTTTTCACTGTATAGAGACTAACGATGTGAAAAAGGAATTTGGCAACCGAGAAGAGCAAAAGTGCTTGAAATGCTAATTCTGTTTCTAATAGAAGGAATTATTTGGGCAACTGGTTATTGCATCATCTTGTGATTTGGAAAATGTCTTCTTTATCCTTTACTTAGTTATGTCAAAGACTGGCTGACGCTTTAGGGGTAGGCAGGGCCAGCTTCATGGCTGTGTGGACACTTCAGTGGCACAAGGCCCTATGCTCACATGGGGTCCTGGTTTGGGGGTTAATCCTCTGAAACTGCCATACTGACAGCGGTAATAATTTTATCTTTGAGTGTGTGACTTGAAAGTGAAGTCCGAGGATAACGGAGCGTGCAGCTGGGGCCGGGAAGCTCCCCGGGGAGGGGGCTCTCTGTAGCCCACTTCCCCGTCCCCACCCAGGACTGCTGCCGCCCTCTGCCCTGCGTGCGGGGCGGTGGCTGGGGTCATCAGACGTGCCCCACTTGCTGAGTCATGGTACCCCAGCACCTGTGGGGGACCACCTGTGAGTGGCAGTGCCCAAAGCAGCGTGACATTGAAGGTAAAAACACCAAGACAGGTCAAGAGAGACCGCAGAAGCCAGGAAACTTCCTTTGTCCTGCCTCTGAACACAGCCCCCTGCATTTCCCTTCCACGCCATGCCCCACGCCCTGTGCAGCGGCTCTCTGTGTAGTCACACGTGGACACGTCTTTACACGGCAGTGTGCTGCACGCAGGTCCGAGAAAGGGAAACAGCATGACTCATTTCCCCACAAACAATTCAGGAGGAGAGAATCCAAGGGCCAGTGTCTCCTCTGAAATTCCTAACATAGTTCTAGAAATGTTGCAAAATTTTAAAAACTCCCCTGATGCTCTGTTTGTTTGGAAAGACGCCTCATCATTATCTGTTGCCCCTGGTACAGCTGTGTGCAGACAAGCTTGGGTGGCGTTGTGCCTGATGGTGCCCCATCATGCAGAAGTGACAAATGGTTCTCGACCCGGCCACATCTCGTCCCTGACTGCAGGCAGCTCTTCTGGCGTCTGAGGGTGCGTGAAGGCACAGCTTCGCAGAGGGAAGGGGTCCCGTGATCCCCAGAGAGAGGAAGCTGCACTGGCCTGGATGGAAGGCAGAATGGAAGTCAGGAGGTGCCCTGGGCCCGTCAGCAGTGGGAACTCTGTGGACGCCTGCAAGGCAAGCGCCTGAACCAGGGCGGCGGTCGGGAGACAGAACAGGCCAGGCCGTGCCTCTGCTAATTTCACTGAACGCATTGCCTCCCACTGATTTGTGCCTCGTTCCAGGTCGTTCTTCTTCCAGCAGGTCTGTTCCTGCTTTCCTCTTCAAGTACCCGGGAGGATGGGCATGACACTCTCTCTCCCACCTCGACAAAACAAAGTGCTGCTGGCATTCAATAAGATTGAAAAATATTTTGAAAAAGTATATTTTTTAACGTAGTTAAAAATCAGTAAAGCAGAAACATATTTCTGTATATTCTTACATCAGTAGTTCTCAACTGGGGCGATTTTGCTCCCCGCAGGGAACGTGTACAGTGTCTGAAGACACTGGGGTTGTCACAGCTAGGAGCAGGGGGTGGAACTGGCATCTGGTGGGTGGAGACCAGGGATGCGGCTCAGCACCCTACCATGCACAGGGCATGATCCAGTCCCAAATGCCAACAGTGTTAGAGTTCATACAACTGAAAAAAATATTTTTCAAAACATGTTCCTGAGTTCCATTCCCCCAGCAATAATCTAGCATTATTTCTTTCCTAGGAGAAGCCTCCATGAGTCCAAATTCAGAATATTAACTCACAGGAAAATGCCCCCCAAAAGAGAAACCCAGAGTTCTCCAAGTGCTTCTCAGGGGAACAAAGTGAAGAAACGCAGCGGCGCACTGGGGATCAGCAAAGTGGGAGAAGAGGGGAAGGAGAGCCCCAACCGTGGCTACACATGACCCTCTCCAAGTAGTTGTGTTTTTTGGCCGTGTCACGTGGCTTGCCGGATTTCAGGTCCCCAACCAGGGACTGAACCCTGGGCCCTGGCCCTGAAAGCCCAGAATCCTAACCACTAGGTCATCTGGGAACTCTCCTTTTAAAAAAAAATTTTTTTTTTCCCCTTTGGGTTTCCAGGTAGCTTTAAAAAATTCCGATGGGTGGGCCACATCCGAGACCAAAGAAACCCAAATCTCTGGGGGTAGGTTTCCAGCAGTAGGCGTTTTTAAAGTTTAGGGAACGTGTGATTTAAGTGTGGAGGTGAGTGGAGGCCCGTGAGCTGCCTTGTGAATGGTTCCTGGGTTCTCAAGTGAGAAAGAACGAGAGTTCGGGCAGGGCTGGCGAGGAGGAACTTTCCAAAGGAGCAGAAGGCAGGGCGGGGGGGTGGGGGGAACCGCATGGAGGAGGCTAGAGGCACATGTGAGCGGAGAAGCCACACGGCAGGAGGAGGGACCAACGCTGGACGCTTACTGCAGCCCAGGTGCGTGCAGGGGGGAGCCAGGCCCGTGTCATTCTGAGGCCGTGGTATGAGCAGAGTGGGCCTTCATTTCAGAACGCTGCAACGCAAAGCAACCTTAGGCACAAATAACAAAGACCCACACTCCCCTGGGGACCAACCACTGGCGGAAGAAGCTGGTTCAAATTAGGGGGCCTGCGCGATAATGAGAGGCCCACGCACCGCGATGAAGAGCGGCCCCCACTTGCCGCAACTAGAGAAAGCCCTCGCACAGAAACGAAGACCCAACACAGCCATAAATAAAATAAATAAATAAAAATAACAAAACCAAAAACTATTAAAAAAAAAAAAATTAGGGGGCCTGAATGGGGCTCACAGGGATACAATACTCTCCTACACGAGTTAGGTTGATCGAGGCCTGTGCAAATCCACCGAGCGCAAACCAGCCCTCAGCTAAGGACTGATAACAGGTCAAGCCTCTCCCTCCTGAGCTAAGTCGTCTGGGGACCTACACTGTCTGCACTGGATTAGCACTACAGAAGGTGAAGACACCAAGAAGTAGAAAGGAGAGGCAGGAACGAGGTCACCGTCGTCAGCTGCAGAGCGTTCTCCTTCAGCCTCGTCTCAGAGTTAACTACAAGACCTGTTCAGAGGGTCCTCCTCTGCTGGTTACTTTGCTCGAGCTGAGAGAAGAGCTTCTCAGCCTTGGCACGACGGCTGTTTGGGGCCAGATCGTCCTCCGCTGTGGGTGCTGTGCTGGGCACTGTCGGACGTTGAGTAGCATCCTCGGCCTCCACCCACCAGATGCCAGGAGCAACCCCCTGCCCACTTGTGACAACCAAAAGGTCTGCATATATTGCCTAATACCCCCGTGGATCAGTATTTTCTGAACTGGGGAGGGAGGGTCACTCATGTGATTAGACAGTTGTGAGTTCAATGGAGTAGGTGGTGACCAGCGTTGAAAAAATGAAATGAAAGTGGATAAACAAGAAAGTTACAGGTTGTCACACATGGCAAGGGTAAGGGTGATTTCATGAGCATTTGGGTTCGACGCGAAATGTGCTTCTGACTGTGGATGGTCAGGAGCACATTTCCTATCTGGAGAGAAGGAAAGATAAAAGAGCTCAGCTAAGTGTGGTGAGGTTAGCTGGAGGAAACCCTGCACTGTAGCCTCAGGAATCAGGGGTTAACTGTATAAATCTCCCGTGAGATCAATTCATGGAGTCTTTTGTAGGGTATTTGGGAGAGGCGGCCAAGCATACCATCACAAGGCTCCTCGGGCAGAATGCAGGAAGACACAAAAGACTACAAGGACTGAGCCCAAGTGTATAGATGGAGTGATTAGGGCTCAGACCCGGTAGGATCGGGGTCACAGAGAAACACCTCAAAGAAAAAGCCAGTGTCTGGCACAGGGTTGCTCTACCATGTGCTAGTGTCAGGGTGGCTTATTTTGAAGATACTCTGTCTTCAATAGGTCTGTGTTAGAGGCCCCTTTTCACTTAGAGACAGTGTCTGCAAAAATTGCATTATATTACTGCCTTAAAAAATTCTTTTATTGAGATACAATTTACATCCCATAAAATCCACCCACCGTAAGTGTATAATTCAGTGCTTTTTCTTTGTATATTCTGAGTTGTGCAACCATGACTACAAATCTAGTTTTAAAACATATTCATCACCCCCAAAAGAAACGTGGCACTCATCACCTGTCACTCCCCATCTCTCCCCTCCTATAGCTGGCAATAACCACTCAGCTACCTCCTGTCTCCGTAGGTTAATCCTTCCTGGACGTTTCAAAGACATGGCATCAAATAATAGGCAGCCTTTTGTGTCCCAGCATAATGTTTCTGAGTTGTAACCACGCTATAGCACGAATCAGTATTTCATTTCTTTTTATGGCTGACTCATATTCCATTGTGTGGAGAGACCACATTCTGTTTATCCACTCAGCTGCTGATGGACGTCTGGGGTGATTCCAGTTTTTCTTTGAATAATGCTGCTGTGAACACTGCTCTAGGAGCCTGTGTGGACGTGTGTCTTCTTTCCTCTTGGGTGGCTATTTACGACTGGTCACACTATAACACTGAAGTTGTCGATTCAAAGAACAAAAAATTCACTACGTGAGTGTTCTGCAGAGATACAAGAACGCCTCTGGAATTAGTTCTCGACTATAGAACCCAAGTTGAGGGGTCTTGCTTCGTGAAATGAAAGGCTGTGCATTTTTCTCACATCTCTTCTTTTCACAGTCCGTGTTGAAGCATGGGAAAAAATAACCTGGGGAAACAATCTGCTTACAAAGTCCGTGTGATGGGTACCAAAAGAGGGAATCATTCAAACCCATCACCCCGATGTCTCCCAGGCCTGTGAAGTTTGTCATTAACAGGCGGGGACTGATGTCTTCTCTCGGTGATGCCTCCTTGCCCTACCACGTAATTTTGTGCGTTCAAAGTCATTCAATTTTTATGTAATTAGTGATATCCATCATGCCCCTAAAATGTGCATGTGTATATAAACAAAAACTGTGTACTTAACAGAATACAACAGAGGGAAAATTTCCACTCCTCACCATGAACGTTTTGGCTTTGCTGGATATCCCAGGGAACGTGACAGGCAGTGCTTTGGGACAGAGAGCTTCCCATCCCAGATCCTTCCGAGACCAGGGTATTCAGGTATTTTTGGTTTTCTCCAGTCACCTGAAGCATGCTTTTTCCCCCTTCAGGCCCACCTCTTCTCTGATCTGAGGTCTCAAAGGACAGGAAGCAGCTCTTGGCTTGGAAAATTTGCCAATGTTTTTTCTACCTTTAACACCGGAAAGCTTCAAATAGGAATACCAAATAATCCCAAAGCAAGCAGTCAACACACTTATCCATGGCAGGAGGAAACTGTAACCATTTTTTTTTTTGCCCTGCGGGTTGCGGGTAAAGAAAGTTACTTGTATAACTACACAAGGAGGTAATTTAGGATAAATTTCTTTAGGGTTGAACAAGAAGAATGCTCTGCACTAAGGAAATTAAAACTGTATACACTGGAATTTTAAGCCGTCATTAAAAGTATGCCTTTGAAAAATATTTAGCGACCTAAAAAAATAGTTTTAAGGCTAGGTAACCAAATCAGAATGCTAAGCTATTTAGACAGTGCGAGCCCCATTTTATTATTCACCTCCCTGCTACCCTCAACTCCCATGTTTGGATGGAACATTTTTTTCTGCAGAGAAAAACGACAGGCATGTCATGCACGCAAACATTAACACCGGTTTTCTCTGGGAATCTTTATTTTCCTGGACAGAAAACTGGCTATGCTTCGCTTTGTATTAGGAAGAGTAAACATCATTTAACATCTAAGCGGTAAAGTCTCAGGAAAGTGGCAAATATTTCATCAGGAGGCTCACGAATGAACCCGACCGTCTCCGATAACTTTGCGAACCCTCTCGCCACTACACCGTACCAGACGCTTCTGAGGTTACATTTATGGGGCGTCTGATACTAGGCAGGCAGCACACAGCAGTTCCAGGGCCCAGCCTCCCGCGCGGTCCTACTGGGGGTTTAATTATAGAGCTGGGTAGTGGGGAGCGGTTCTCAAACTGTGCAGCGGGTACTTCACCATTTTGACATTCAGCAGAAATTCAGAGAAACCCTCCTGCGTCCACCGACAGGACGGAGAGCCCTAAACGTGTGGATCTGGCTTTTCCCTTCCCTGAATCCTCCACCTCCGTCCCCCAGTGCTACCACAAAGCACCCCCGGCCTCCAGGACCTTCCCCTTTACCTTTGGCCCCCCGCGTCCACCTATCCCCAGACCCACCCGCCAGTCCCCCGCGGCCCAGCCCCTCTGCTGTCCCTTTCCCGTTTCTCCGCAGCCCCCACTCCCCGCCCCGAAAGGCCCTAGGATCCCCGGGAGCAAACTGTGAGCCCTAGCAGTGTTTTGGGAGCAGAGGATTTAGAGAGAGCAGGGCCAGCAGGGCCGGCAGGCCTGGGGGGAGGGGCCGGGGTGGGGGGGCGCTGCGAGTGCGCCGCTCTTCGAAGGTCGTCGGTAACTCCTTCCTGGCGGGGCTGGGCGCTGGCGTTGACCTCTTAACAAAGAACAGGTTCGGCCGCCGCCCCTCCCCCGTCCCGGAGGCCGAGGAGGCCACATGACCTTTCCAGGCTCGCCCCTCCCCCGCCGCGAGTGGCTGGAGGAGGGAAGGAGTATGGGGGAGGGGAGGGAGTATGGGGGGAGGGGAGATGGAAGGAGGAGGAGGAGGAGGGAGCCTGCAGTTGCGGCGGGAAGGTGGTCGCAGCGAGCAGGAGGGAGTGGAGGGCGAAGGGAGAAGGGGGCGGTGAGGAATGGGAGGTGGAACAGAGGAGTGGGAGGAGGAGGGAGGGGGAGGGGAAGGGGGAAGGGACGGGGAGGGGAAGGGAGGCGG
Organism: Balaenoptera physalus; assembly: GCF_965194825.1. NCBI lineage: Eukaryota > Metazoa > Chordata > Mammalia > Artiodactyla > Balaenopteridae > Balaenoptera > Balaenoptera physalus. The sequence goes on from NW_028126174.1 coordinate 494,959, forward strand.
AGGGGGAGGGGATGGCAAGTAGAGGAGGAGGGGGAAGGGAGCAGAGGAGGGAGGGGGATGGGAGGAGGAGGGGGATGGGAGGAGGAGGGGGTGGGAGGAGGAGGGGGAGGGAAGGTAGAGGGGGAGGGGGAGGGAAGGTAGAGGAGGAGGGAGAAGGGAGCAGAGGACGGAGGAGGGACGGAAGGCTAAGGACAGGGGCGTTGGAACCCCATTCCGGAGACTCATTAGGATGTAATTGCCAATTTCTTTTTTTTTTTAAAAAAACCAGACTGTATAAATTTACAGTTTCCTTTTCAGCTGAAGCAGACAATGTTAAAACACATTAGATTTTCTGTTTCGGAATGCAAATTAAACATAGCCGAGCTTTTGGAAGGCTTAATTAAGGGCTTAAGAAAATATGAGATTTAAAACATGGATACTTGAGTAAGGCAGATTTTAGTCTGAGGGGAAATGTGGCCTTTTTTTTTTTTTTAAACTTAAAAAGAAAATTGCTTAATAATAAAACGGCCCAAGCCTTCCTTGAACATAACAGGAAGTCTGCTTAAAAAAACATTTTTTTTTTTTTTAAACAACCACTTGTTCACAGACTGAGAGGGGGTGGGTTTGAGGTGGAGGCTGGGTGCCCTGAGACCCAGCAGCGGAGCTGCCTGCCAGGTCATCATAGAGGGACCCCCCCCCCCAAGCTTGCTCACCCGCCAGCCTCAGCAGTCCTGAGCCCTTCCCCCTCTCGTCTAGAGAGGACTTTCCTAAATAGCTGCCTGTAACTGGGTTCCCTTCTGTTCCCTGCTCCCGTCGTCTTCAGCCCCAAAGCAAAACAACAAAACCAACCAACCAGAAAAGCCACCGCCTCCCTCCCCCAAACAAAAACCAAAACCCACCCCAAACTTTGCATCAGCTGTTCTTGCTCACGTTACGTGAACTTCGTGGGCTATTTTCTGCTCTTTTCTTTCCCTTAAGAGATATTTAAGGCCTTTAAATGCCATTCTGTGCACACAAAACTTAAAAATGGTCTGACACGGGGGAAAATTGGCAAACGTATAGTTCACAATCTGTTACCATCACGTGAAGCCAGATTCAGTAAAATCTCCACTGGCTCTTTCTTCCAAGCCAGGTTATGCAACATCTTAAAATCCTTAAAATCGTCTGGGGACTTGTCTGAGAGAGGAAGAAGGGGGAGCCATGAGGGAGAGGAAGACAGGATTTGGTTGCCACGTGTAAGTTTTTTCTGGGGGGGATGGGTCGTCGTGGGTGTAGCACATGTTTGGGTTTAGTAAGCTATACCATTTCAGTCTAAAGAGCAAGAAGTCTCTGGCATTTTAACTATCTGGGCTTTGCAAATTGGGAAGGAAAAAAAAACCAAAAGGCATCCTTTGAACCTGAGAGTTTCTGCAGGGTCTCTGCATCTGGCAGCAGAGCAGTGGACTGGCTTTGCCGGGACTGCCATGTCGGAGTAGCACAGACAAGGCTGCTTAAACAACAGGAATTTATTTCCTCACAGTCCGGAGGCCAGAGTCCAAGATCAAGGTGTCGGCAGCATTGGTTTCTCCTGAGGCCTCTCTCCTTGGCTTGTAGACGCCACCGTCTTCTCCCTGTGTCCTCACATGATCTCTCCTCTGCGAGCGTCTGTGCCCTAATCTCCTCTTCTTATAGGGACACCCGTCCTGTTGGGTTAGGGCCTACCCTGATGACTTCATTTTAACTTAATCATCTCTTTAAAGGCCCCCTTTCCAAATATAGTCATGTTCCGGCCTACTGGGAGTGAGGATTGCAGTTTACGAATTTTGGGGAGGACGCAACTATGGTCCTAATAGGACTGAGGGCTTCACACAGGAGGAGGGAGAGAGGGTGGCTAAGGCACTCCCACCCCTTCTGCACCCTGGCCTCGGGGTGCCCCGTGGTCTCTCGGCACCTGGGCTGTGCAGTCTGGAGGGAGGAGTGGGTGGAGGAGGTGGGGGACCTGCCCGTGGGTGGTGCAAGGGCAGTGGCTAACTGCCAGACCTGGGCCCTGCGCCCTTAACGACAGCTGCAGTTTTAATTCTCTTTTCTGGGAGATGAGAGGTTTTTAAAAAGAGATTACTTCAGTATTCCACCTTCACCGCAGCCTGTGTGTCATCTGAATATGCTGCTAGGGGTGAATTATTCCCAAGTAATATCTTTTTGACAGGAGTTGTATCTTGTTCATGTTTGGGTCCCCAGAGCTTGCTAGAGAGCTGGGCACCTAGGAGGGAGCCTAAGGTGTATCTGTGGAATGATCATGTGGGTTTTCCAGATGTTAATTTAATCTTCATTGATCCGATGTACCAGGAACCACAAAGCCTTCTGTTGTGAAATGATTACTGGTAATTACTGAAAAGAGACAGTTTTGTCTTTCTTCTTTGTTTTAATTGGGAAGAAATATCCCTGCTGTGAATGTTCTGATGTTGCTGGTTTCCTCAAGCCATTCTCAGGAAGGAGATGTCCTAAGGCTAAAAAGTCTGTTGGAGCTTCTGTTTCAGTGGACTTCATTAACACTCGATTCCAGTGCAGGGGTGACTGGAAGGGGTTGGTGATCTCAGGATGCTTTTAAATGTGCGCAGATCAGCCTTGCAGTTCAGCCGTGGCAGTGTCGGCAGAAGCAGAGAGGATACAGTGAACCGCAGACATAATTCTGGAGACGTTTTTGCTTGTGATTATCTTGAAATGGTCCTGGAGCACGGGCTGGCTTGGTCACTGGTAGGCGGCTTGTCCTTTGCCTCTGGGGGAAATCCATCCTGTCCTGGACGCTCCCAGGGCATTGGTGACCTCCCCCTGTATACACTTTAAGGAGCGCAGTGAGTTCTGTCATCCCCTGAGGCTCTGGGGCAGAAGTTGCTGGTCACTGGGCGAAGCTGAGGGAGCTGGGTCAATCCGGCACCCTTCATGGTCCTGCCAAGCCGAACAATTCTAATCTGCTGCACCGCGCGAGCAGGAATCTATTGTCAGTAAGTCACTAGCAATTATATATCAGGGCTGATGGAAAGCTTTGACACAAAGTTCCGTTAGGTAATTAATGACAGGCCAAAGGTTGGGGAAAATGGCATCACTCATTCTTTCAGTCCTTTTGCTCCCTTCTAAATTCTTGGGTCTTTTTCCGTGTATTTTGCTTATCTTGTTTGCCTTTGCACTTTATTTGGGAGAGGGCTGGAAAGGAAGTGAAGTGTTTGAAATATAGGAGTAGGAAATGAAAGGAAATTACTGCTTGGTGACAGCACCAAAGAAAGGTGGAAATATCTGTAGTGGACACTGGTGGGTTTTGTCTGCTCCCCTGTCCACCCCCGTCTTATGGTTAAAACAAGTCAGGTTTCCTTTAGGGAACACATGGCTACGTGTTCTTTAGGGAACTCTCAGGCCCTGTGATATAAAGCTCCAGGGGTAGACCTGGAGACCAGGCCTGGCCAAACAGCATTTCAAATCCCTTGGCTACAGTGACTGGTTAGGCAGAAGTCTGTGACCCATGATCTAGAGACTCTAGAGACAGCCAGATGTGGGCTTTTGCTAGAATTTCTAACAAAGAGATTTGTTTGTTTATAAATCCATCTTTATCAGTCCTTGAGACTGAAGACAGCACTGAGGCACTGAGAAACACGGAGCCAAGGAGTGGAGAGAGAAAGACCATAGTAGGTAGCATTTTAGCACCTGGACCTAGCCAAGCCTGAATAATATTAACTTCCTTTTTTTTTTTTAAACACAATTTGAGTTGCTCATGCTTGCCATTGGAAAAACACATCCTGGCTTATTAGAATACTAACTAACCTCTGTTTTGTAGAGAATTAAAATGATATTGAATGCTACTTATAGAGTCACAGAGATTCCCTCCTTTCTTCTTTCACTATGATGTATGATCTATGGGCATAAAAATGCATTCAAGATCCATATGTTTTACTGAATAGTAGAAAAGGAACAATCAGCGATCACTCAAGTCGCGAAAGAGAACACGGCCAGTGCGTCCGTCATCACCACCCATCTTTCCCTACTAGAAGTTACCACTCTTTTGACTTTGGGGATAATCATCTCCTTGCTTTTCTCTGTAGTTTTACTCCACGTCTGCACCCTTAAACAGAATGAATTTTGTATTAATGGATCGTACGGCGTGTATCTTGGGGGTCTTACATCTGTCACTCACCGTTACAGGCCTGATGTTCCTCTCTCTGCGTAGCTAGAGCTCATTCATTCTCAAGGCTATCAGAGCATTCAGCAGATGACAGTGCCACAATGTATCCATTAGGGAGTATTTTTTGCACCCGATGTTTACAGTAGAGAATTCACTGAAGTCGATCAGTCCAACAGAGCTCATATTGGAAACAAACTGAAATGTTATGTACTGCTCTTTGCGGAAGCCTGATCTTGAATCAGCCCAGCCATCTGCCGTCCTTGGTCCACATCCAAGCTGCTGATGGCTGCTAAAGAAAAATTGCACAACTGAGTGAATTCATGTTACTACAGATCACGATCTTCAACCCCAGCTGGGCCCTCCTGAGAGCGAGTGATTCTGCGAGCCCCTCTTCAGCTTTCTATTCCATCCTCCGGTCCCAACTGCGTCAAAACGACACAGCTTTCTCCCTGCCCTGTCTCGGCATGCTCTCAGCGGATGACCTTGCCTGACGGTGGTCATTAGGTAGAAAGTCATTCATTTCTTAACTTGGCAATGATGACTCTTACTTGCATCCACACCCACCTTCCCTGCCATCTCTGGGGTCCAGCTGCCCTTCTTTCCTGGTAACGCCTCCCCCTGTGCCCTCTCTCCACTTGGTAGCTCTGTCCTTGGCTCCCACTTCCCACCCCCAACCCCGAGTTTGACAATGTCTGTGAAAGGCCTTTGCCTTAATAACCTCATCTTCAGCATCCCTGCCACACTCCTGGGTCTTTTCAGGTCTCATCTGGATTATTACAGTCTTCCTAACTGGTCTGCGTTTTAGTTCAAGCTCTTTTCCTCTACCAAAGTCAGAATAATGTTTCTGAAATGCAAATCTGATTATATGAATCTGTGTTCATTTCCTAGGGCTGCCATAACAAATGACCTGTAACAGGTGGCTGTATTCTCTTACAGTTCTGGAGGCCACAAGTCTGAGATCAAGGTGTCAGCAGGATTGGCTGCTCTGGAAGCTCTGGGGGAGAATCCATCCCATGTCCCTCTCTCAGCTCTGGTGGCCATCAGCCACCTTGGCTTGTGGGCCCACCACTCCAATCTCTGCCTCCATCTTCACATGGAGTCTTGGTCTCTGAGTTTCGAACCTTCATCTCCTTTCTCTTTCAGGGACACGAGTCATTGGATTTAGGGCCCACTGTGAACCTGGATGATCTCATCTCAAGATCCTTACCTTAATTACATCTGCAAAAAACCCTATTTCAAATAAGGTTGCATTCTGAGGTGCCAGGAGTTAGGACTTGGACATATATTTTGGGGGCTGCTGTCTACCTCACTACATGCCTCCTTGCTTAAAATCATCCAGTGGTACCCCACTTCTCTTCTGGGTGTGAACTAAACCCCTCAGCCTGGAATACTTTCCCCAGCCTGTGCAGTCTTACCTGCTGTGCTGAGTACCCACATTCCTCCCCCTTTCTTAGTCCCTTCCACTCTCATGTCTTACTAAGTCTCTGCTCAGCAATGCTCTCCCTCCCTCTGGACTCCCCCATCTTTCTCCAAGTCCACAAAGTGCCATGTGTAGACGCACAACTAATAGAGCACAGAGGTGAAAACCGTCCCCAAAGCCAACCAGTGCAGTAGACTAGAAACGTGTGAAGTTTTATATGGAATGTTTAGTCTTAAAAAAAAGAGTCAAAATATACCTACTCTTAAGTTACCTGTTGGTAGGGAAAAAAAACCCCAAAAATCTTCATTAAAGAATTTGATTGCTTATGAAAATGACAACTGCAATTTCCCATTACACAGAAATTACTGATAACTATCGACAAAGAAGGGGAAATATGAGTGTGGCCACGGAATTCGAAGATGTAACTGGTTATTATGGTAATATTTAAGTGGAATTCTGTTTGCACCTTAGGGCAAAATAACCGGGCTGTGAGGTGAACAGTCTAGATAATCCTGTGTTTTAACAGCATATTTAAATTACAGCCCTGTTTACTTATAGGACTGAATGGCCAGTTGGACCAAAAAAATGTGGTTAGTACGGGCGGCAATTTCTGGAACTTCAGGTCATGAAGGAAAAGAAGATTTGGCATCTGGCAGGTGCCAGCAATGTAGGAACAAGACTTGCCATCAACACTGTGTTATGGATGACGTTTTATGGCTATCTGGTTTTATTCCATTTTTTTATACTTCTATTAAAAATTTTTTTTATTGTGGTAAAATATACACAACCCCAAATTTACCATTTTCACCATCTTTGTACAGTTCAGAGGCATTAAGTACTTTCGCAATGATTTTATTTCACCTTCCTGAGGAATTCTAGAATGCATACAGCATAACTTAAAACTGGCTTGAAAGTGCAGACACTTGGCAGTCTGTTCTTTTTTAAACCTATGAGAGAAAGAAATCTTTATGTCCAATAATACATTTGAGAATTTGATGAACTATTTTCTTGATGGCCTCTCACTACAGAGAGAAGAAAAAACTAGTTTATAAGCCTATGGACGTGATGCAGGCTATTGTTTTTTCAGTGCATTTTGTGCTTTCTATTTTGGAGTGAGCTTTCTGGTTTGTAGGATAAAAGAATCTCAAAGTGGGCAAGACGTCAGGAAAATAAGACTAAATCATGGTACCGATCCAAATGGAGAGAGCCTGTGAGAACTTGATGAGTATCCACGGGATTCTGGAAACCTTTCAAGTCCTCCTAATGCCTTCACTTGTAACTTAGGCTAGAAGCTGAAATAACAAGAGAACTTTGAAAATTCTGATGTCTCCAGATGGGGTGGAGTTATTTCAGTCTTCTGGATTTTGATGTTCATTTGGACATATTAACGTGCACACAATTAAAAAAATTTTTTTGTTCCAACAGAAAGATAACCCTCATTCTGCACAAAACATCTTTCGAGCAATCATTAAATAACAGATCGATGAAGTGCTTCGAATCTTCAGCTCAGCAAGTGAATTAATTTGAAGAAGAATGACATAAAGGTTCTCTGTTCTTTCTGTGAGGAAGTTTCGCCCAAATGATTTTTCAAGATGAGCAAAAGAAAAAAAAATGCATAATTGCAGCTGTCACTAGATCATTTTCTCCTTCATTTTTGGGATCTATTCTTACTTGTTCGAATTGTGTAGACAGCTTTGATCATGCTGCCGTTGCCAAGCAATTCACTCATCTGCTGAGTCCCCTACTGCCAAACCGAACTGCTCTCTCACCAGACGATACTTTGTTCCAAACAATCCGATTTTCATCCTGTGCTTTGAACTCTGTTACCACTGCCTTAAGAAGAGAGAATACTTTCGGAATTTTTTGACTATAGGAAACAGAACACATGAAGCTTGGTTTTCGCAACTTGGATTTTTATGTGGATTCCCAGACAGCTCTCATGTTCTAAAATTACTCTTTGGTCATCTCACTATGTGTTCCCTAATTCTGCACTTCAGTGCTTCCAGAAGGGCTGCCCTCCTTTCCCCCGAAGGCAGAAAGGGCACAGTCACTATGTTTCCCCCCCGTACAGAAATAAAAATTATTTGTAGTCCATTTTTATCATGACTCTTGTGTGGACTCTTTCTTTTCTGTGTAAGGTGTTTCTAGTGCCTTGGTGGAACAACACACTTTTTTTTCTCTTTTTCAAAGCAAAACCTTCTTTTTTTTTTTAATAAATTTATGTATTTATTTATTTTTATTTTTGGCTGTGTTGGGCCTTTGTTGCTGCACGCGGGCTTCCTCTAGTTGTCGTGAGCGGGGGCTACTCTTCATTGCGGTGCGTGGGCTTCTCATTGCGGTGGCTTCTCTTTGTTGCGGAACACGGGGTCTAGGTGTGCCGGCTTCAGTAGTTGTGGCTCGCGGGCTCTAGAGCGCAGGCTGAGTAGTTGTGGTGCATGAGCTTAGCTGCTCCGCGGCATGTAGGATCTTCCCGGACCAAGGCTTAAACCCATGTCCCTGCATTGGCAGGCAGATTCTTAACCACTGCGCCACCAGGGAAGTCCTAGAAGACACTCTTGAAGCTTAAAGATAAGATGGTTTGAGGCAAGGTCTTAGAGAAAGCGAATTAGTCAGATTATTAAAGATACCAGAAAGAAAAGAAGCTAAGCATTAAAGTGTAAGTCAGCTTTGTTTCCAGTACATAGTTCCTAAGTATACCAGGAGTTGTTTGGAGTGGAGGGCTGAAAAAAATGCAAAATGCAAATATTCCAGAGGTGTCTGGTAATTTTTCTCTAAGTTTGCCTTTTCTTTATGCTTGAGTCCTCAGGTGTACATAAGAGACTACTGGAATAACTTGGTTTCTAGAAAAAGGGGTCACATGTAAATTTTCCAGATACTTCACACATTTCTAGAATAGTAAATAATCACATAAGGCAAGTACCTATTACTAGAAATCAGAAAACTAGGGTGTTGGTGCTGAGAAACCAAATTATCCCTTTTCTTCATGTCTGTACCCAAGCAGTTGAATGTTGCTTAGAGAAAAACCGCATACTGGGCCAACTGGTTTAACTTTAAACTCATGATCACAAACTTCAAATGGGTACCCGATACCACCAAGGCAGGCCCACTAGGAAAACTGCAAGCTTGCTTTCTCTCTCCCCTGCATTTGCACCCATCTTCACCCTTGTTACCCTAATTTCCACAGTGGAAGCATCCTGTTCCTATCCAAGGTCAATCCTCCCAGTTTCCTTATATCCTCCCATGAATTGCACCCTGATTTAAGTCAAGCAAGGGAATTACCTGGCAGTCCAGTGGTTAAGCGCTTTCACTCCTGTGGGCCTGGGTTTGATCCCTGGTCAGGGAACTAAGATCCTGCAAGCCCTGTGGTGCAGCAAAAAAAAAAAAAAGTCAAGCAAGGCTTCGCTCTCCTGTATCACTCCCAATGACAAATAAACATGCTCTAGAACCCTTTCATATTTTAAAACATGCTCTAGAATTCTTTCATCCTCCCTTAACCCCATATCCTTCCACATTTATCCCTGAATTTCTTTGCTCCCTTCGCAGCTAAGCTTCTCTCATGTTGCCTATGTGTGCTGTCTCTATTTCCTCACTTTCCTGTTCACTCTTCAACCCATTCTAGTCAGGTCCACACCTCTGATTTACCAACATGAATCAAGCCAAAGTCACCAATGATAATCTCATCTTCCAAGGTGACCAATTCAATATAGCCATGTTTCTGGCCCAAGTTTACCTCTCAGCAGCACTAAACACAGTTGACCATTCCCCTCCTACCTGAACCCTTCGCTGCCCTTGGATTCCAAATTCAACACTCTGTGGATTTCCTTCTGTCTTCCTGGCTGTTCCTTCTCAGTCTCCTTCTCCATTACCCTATCTCTAAATGCTGGAGTGCCTAGGATTTGGCCTTGGAACTTCTCTTCACTCTTTCCTCCAAGTCAGAGGTCTTATCAACTGACAGCCCCCACGTGCGGCTTAATCAGCTCATGCAGTTTTAAAACATCTGACTTAGTTGCCAACACCTGGAGATGTTACACAACCCCCCCCCCCCAGATTTCCTTTAAAAAGAAAAAAACAAAATATCTGTCAACATTGGGCTAACATTCTCATAATGGAACAATCAGCTCAATGGAGCAGAAGCTGCCCACTTGATGGGTCAGTTTGTTCTCCATGATCTAAGGTAAGGGAGTTGAGAATACAGTCCTGAGTTAGATTCCCGTAAGTATCAAAGACTGTCCTCCCTGAGCCACCAGAACATCTTCCAGTCAGTCTTCAGGGAATTTTACTGCTGGTTGGGTAGAGTCCGCAGGTGCATCTCAGGGAGGGGGAGGGGCGACCGCACTGTGAGGGGCTGAAGGACCCCGCCCACAGAGAGCTTAACAGCTCTCGGGCAAAAACAAGAAATGTAGGTTTTAAAATACACAATTACACCGCTCCAAATGCATAAAGTCCTTTTGGCAAAAGACTGCTATGATCGTGTAAAAGCATCAAGTCTGGCCTTCTTCTGGCCTCTCCGGGCTGAGATGGCCTGGGCACACCAGAAAGCCCTCGCCCTCTTCTCTCACACCCGGTATTAGGAGGCCCTCTTGTAGGGCGGAGAGATCCCCCAAAACCGCTGGGCAAGGACAGCCCTGCTCGCCGTGGCTCGCAGGCGCTAGAATGTTTCTGAACAGCCAGGAGTGAGAAGGGACCCGCCCGGCCTTACCCGGTGGCGGGCTGCGGTGCGGCGCTCGGAGGGCGGGTCCGGCCCTGGTAGGGCGGAGACTGGGGCGGGGCCCCACCCAAGAACCGCCTCAGCCCCACCGCCTAGACCCGCGCGCGCTTCCTCCAAACACCCTCCCCCCCACCCCCTCCCTTACGGATTCAGAGCGGGTGACTGCAGCTAAGGAACCAGGTCAACCGGGCCGGGATCCTGGACCGCCCAGAGGCGACTGCCTCCGCCCAGGAAGCCCCACCCAGCGGGAGCCCGGACGTCGGGCTCCCTAAGAACCCACGCGCGACCGGTCGAGGGCGCGTGCGGCGTGACGCGACCCGCAGCGCGTCCCGTGACGCCATCGCGCCCGCTTTTGAAAGTTGGCGCCCGGGGCCGCCTCCCATGCTGCCCTGCGCCAACCCCTCCCCTCACCTTTCCTCCCCCGCCCTCCACTCGTCGCCCGACCGGCCCCCCCACCCGTCCCTTCCCTTATCAGCACCCGCGGCCCCGGCAGCGCCGACGCAGGCGCACTGCACCGCGCCGCCGCCATTTTGTGTCCGAGTCTGTGGAGCGATTAAACCGTGCGTGGAGCTGCTTCTTTGGCGGCAGCGGCGGCGGCGGTAGCCGGTGCGGGTGCGTGGAGCTGCCTGGGGACGCCGGGTGGCCGGAGCGGTGGAGCGGCGGCGGAGCGAGCGCTGCGGGGGGTGTGGCGCGGAGGTAAGGGGGCCCCGGGTGGAGGAGGTTTCGCGGGCCGCCTCTAGGTGTCACGATGGGGCCGCTCCGGTCGGCGCTGGCTGTAACCCGGCGCCAGCGCCGCCGCCGGGGGGTGTTTGTCTCCCTCTACCGTCCCTGCTGCGGCGCGGCCGCCGCCATTGCCCGTCGCCGCCGCCGCGGCCCGGCCGCCCCTCCCCCCCCCAACCGCGCCCGCCCGCCCGCCCGCCCGCTCGCTCGCTCGCTAGGCCTCCCTCCTACGGCGCGCTAGGCCTCCGGCGGTGGCAACGACAGAGGCCCGCGCGCTGGCGACTCCATTTTCCTTCCTTTGTCTCTGCCCTCGAGGCCGGCTCTTGGCCCGACCGATCACCCGGCCGCGGCCCGCCCTCTGCCCTCCGCCCCTCCCGCCATGGGTGGCCTCAGCCGAGAGGCGATCTCCGCTCCCCGGCTTCCGCGCCCGCCTCGCTCAAGTGTCGACACCCAGCCACCGCGCGCGCAGCCAGGTCTCCATGCAGTATGGGTGTCGGGCCCTTGCCGACGCCTCTCGGGCTGCCCATCCTTCAGCCTGCCCAGTCCCGGAACCTACCCTGCGGCCTTGCGAGCGTCCCCCGCCGCCCGGCTGCTCTGCGGTCGCTCCCAGTCCGCGCGTCGCCGCCGCTGGTGTCCGTCTCCACCGAGTGGCGCAGGCGGCGCTGCTGCGGCTGCGAGTAGAGGGACCCCAGAGCTGCCGAGAGCTCCCTCTGCAAGGCTGGCTGAGCTGCTCGCGCCTCGACGCCGCCTGAGCGGGCGGGGGGACGCGCGCTCGCCGCCCCCGCCGGGCCCCGCTGCGCCCCCAAACTAGTGCCCGGGCTCCTCGCCCGATCCGACCGGTGCGGCCCCCCCACGGTGGGCGGTAAGGACACGAGTTCCACAAGTTTTTCTCGAGCCAGGGTCGGATTCCCCTTGCAGTGATAGGAGCCTGACTTTGTGCGCTAAGAGATCTCAAAAACCAAAACCTTCTTAAAAGGAAGATTGCTTCTGCGTTTCAACTTGCAGACTCATTGGTTGGTGATGGCATTGCTGACTCGTGCTGAGGGGTGCAGCCTGGGCTTCTGCATGACCCCTGGCAGCCCTTGGGCTGGATAAATTTAGCATTAATTGATTTCCCAGGCCAGTGAGTGTGCACACACCAGCAATTTTCAGAACCAATGAAATAATGAAGTGAGGCAACCAAGCTGACTGGAGGGCATCGGAGAGCATCCCCTCCTTTCGCTGCCTCCCACTTGAATTTTTACTGAACAGGAAAATTCAGGGGCCGAGGAATGGGTGGCCAGATAAATTACAGGACACCTAGTTACATGTGAATTTTGGACACACAGCGAATGATGTTTTAATATCAAGTACATCCCAAATATTGGTTGGGATATACTTAGAATGAGCCGAAAGTCTATTATCTCACATTTCACTTGAGTGAAGCTGGAGCCTTCATTGAAAAACTCATTCTTTATTTCTTTTTCTCTTCTCACTTATCATGCCCTTTAGACCTACAGGGACCAAGTGACTATCAAGCTGTTGAACTGTTACTAGTCTGAATTGTTATGTGAGGTAGACTTCTAAGGCTTCATATGAAGAAAAAAAAAAAAGATGCCAGCTTCCTAAGACTTTAATATGAAAAGACAAAGTTTCTCATTAATAACTTTAGTTATCAATATTAGGTCATATGTTGAAGTCATACCATTTTGCATCTACTGGGCTAAAATATATTATTAAAATTAACTTGTTTTTAATTTTTAATATGGCTACTAAACCATTTAGGATTATATACGTGGTCTGCATTATATTTCTGTTAGATGACCTGGCTTTAAAGCAGGGATTGGCCAACGTGTTTTGTCAAGGGCTGGATAGTGACTCTTGTGAGCTCTGTGGTAGACAGACAGGATCTCTGTTGAAAATTCGCAACTTCATCCGACCTCGTAGCCTTTGATGATATGTAAAACAAATGGGTGTGGCCGAGTGCCAATAAAACTTTATTTATGAAAATAGGCGTGGCTTATTGGCCCAAGGGTGTAGTTTGCTGATCCCTGCTTGAGAGGCTTGGGGTTTTTATTTATAATTTTTAAATGAAGTATCTACATGACTCTTAGTCTCATGATTTGGACAGAGGGAGAAAATACTTGTAAGCGGACAATTTATCTTTCTCAGGGTGGTCTGACTACTAAATAGGAAATTGTTGACGGTTTATTGCTTTTTTTTAATAAGGGAGAAGAAAAAGCACGGGTATAGCCACTCATATGGGGGTTCTTCCTTGTGTCAAAGCCTCCTGGATACCCACCCACACAGGGAAGCGTAGGTCGGCTGTCATCCATTCTGCAGAGGCAGTGAGGGCCCGGGATACACACATTTTGTCCCAAGTGCTGCAGAAGTGTGAGGGCATGCTTCACCCACAGTCCATGTGAGAAACTGCAACTCCCTCTAACAGATGTTAAAGACAGGAAACAACAGACATGGGGGCTTTCATGCTGGTAAAGCGAAAGGAATTTTTACAAAGGGCTATAGAAGTAGTAAATCCCTTTTCTCACCCAATTAAAATGTTTTATTTACTGAGAGCATGGCATGATGTAATTTTATAAGAACTTACTTCCATGTGATTGGGAAATGCCCTGAAATGTAAAACCTTTCAGGATCCCATTAAAAAAACAAAAAAAAAACAAAAAAAACCAGCGACAGGCACAGATACATTTTGGGAGGTGGGCTGGGGAACAAGAGCCATCAGTCGTGATTGGTAAATAAATGAGGTGCTTATATGTTTCTTTTACTGACGAGGGAGGCTCAGAAGTAGTTCTGGAATAAAATCATCATCCATGAAAGTGTAATCCCAAGAAGTTTATAAATTAAAGTTTGATTTATTACCTGATTCATGCTCTTCTTTTCAGGGCTGAGGGAAACTGGAAACAGTTTATGTCCCTTCAGTTTTGCAGTCCGTGAAATGTGCCTCAGTGACAATGTTTAAGTTGAATTTCCATTTCCATTGTTATTTTTCCTTTTGGCACTGGTGTGTAAATGTAATTTCGCTGCAACTGAAGTACTTGCTTAAGTAGCTGGGAACTCCTGTGGGATTAGGTTAGGGCTGGCAATGGGGTGCACTTTTCAGACCTAAGAGCTTTCAGCCTTTGGGGATTCCAGTGAATGGCTTGTACACGAGTGCCTATTTGGGGGCACCTGTTCCATCTCTTGCTTTTCATTACTTTGTCAAAAATCTCGATATTCTCCTGGAAGAAAAAAAAGTAAAATTTAGTGGATACTACTGTGTAATGGGCACTTAATGTAGGACTTTACATATATCTCACTATCAAAATTACCCTTTGACTACTAATAAGATACAAAATCTATAGTAATATAAAACATACAAAATACTTGGTAATATAAAGTAATACAATACCTTTAAAAATAGTCCATTTTATTCTCTCCCTAAACCGTATATCATTAAAACTGCTTTCCAAGTGATATAAATTGAGGCACAAATCATCAGTCTAATAAGTTCTAAATCATCTGTTGCCTTTTAGAAATTGTTGGTGGGAATCTTTGTTTTAACACAGCTGCCACTAACAAAATAATGCCAGGATTTGATAGGGGCAACTGTGTTAAGCTACTCCAGGAATGCAATGTGCTGAATGTTGATGTCCTCCTCCTAAATTCGTATGTTGAGATCTAACTCCCAAGGTAGTGGTATTTGGAGGTGGGGCTTTTGATAGGTAATTAGGTCATGAGGCTGGAGCCCTCATGAATGGGATTAGTGCCCTTATAAAAGAGACCCTAGAGACTTCCCTCTCCTCTCTTGTCATGTGAGGACACAGGGAGAAGGTGCCTTCTATGAACCAGGAAACAGGCCCTCACTGGATACCAAATCTGCTAGCACCTTGATCTTGGACTTCCCAGCCTCCAGAACAGTGAGAAATAAATGTCTGTTGTTTACAAGCTGCCCAGTCTATGGTACTTTGTTAGAGGAGCCCAAAGGGACTAGGCCAAGGGACTTCCCCTTAAAATGATAGACCCTAATGGGTCCTAGGGCCGGGGGGTGTGTTTCAGCTGCAGTGGGTGTGGGTGTGTTGCCTGCAGGTCAGTGCCAGGGGTTTCACCTGGACGGCTGTCTCAGCCTTGCCCAAATGCCACCACAAAAGCAGCCTGCCCCCAGACCTGTCCCGTGCCCCTCCAATGTAGTGAGTCTCCACAGCAGCAGGAGGCCGCCACACCTGCCTGGCCACTGACACCTGTGCCCACTCAGTGGATTCTAGGAGCTTCCGACGTCAGTACAGAATGTGCTTCCAGAGCCTTTACAGAAGTCTGAGATTCAGTTAAGAATCATGCCCTGCATTTGGCTATGACTTTGTAATCTCCTTTAATCTAGAACAGTCTGTCTGCCTTCAGTTTTTCTTTTATGCCACTGACGTTTTTGAAGAGTCCTGGCTTGTTGTCTTCTATAATGTCCCATGGTCTGTATTTGTCTGCCTGTCTCCTCATGATTCCATGCAGGTTGGACAATTTTGGCAAGAACACTGAAGAGGTGTTACTGTGTCCCTTTCATTGAGTTATACCGGGGGATCTAATGCTCAAGTTGACTTTTTACTGCTTTTGCTGAGCTTGGTTAGTTGGTTAGGGCTGCGCCCACTCAATATCCTTGTCATGCAAGCACCTTCTTTCCTGTGTAAGGAATGAGTCAATGGGGGGCAGGGGGGTGATATTTTGGGACTGTGAAGATCTGTTCACACCCATCCCCTAATTGTTCCTGTTTGAAGTACTACACTGCTGGTTACAGAATGGTGAATTACTAATTTGATCATTTCTTTTATAAATTATTCTTTTTTCATTTCCCCTTCAGCTTTATTAAGATGTAATTGACACATTAACACTGTGTGAGGTCTTCTGCAAGTTCTTAGCTAAAATTCCCTAAGAAGAAGAGCTTGACTTCTGTACCCCAACTTCTGTGCATCATTAGAGCCTCATGGTTTTTTTTCTTTTTTTGGTAATTGTTGTTGTTGTTGTTGTTGTTTTGGTTACATGTGTTGTAATCAATTAGCATTATTATTCTTTTGGATGCTCAAACTGTCCCCGAATTGGCCAGTGGGAGTCCTTTTGGCCACCATCAATATTAAAAGGCAGATTCCTGCCCACTCCAAGCCTCCTACATGTGACGTGGTTAAAAGAACTACATATGGAATTGATGTTTTTGATATTACTGTGTTTTCATGCCTTAGCCAGAATTTACAGCATTTAATTTGTCAAAGATTAACATCTTGGGCAAAGTTGACCTGGACCACAGGGAAATTTTGTGTTGATAAAACACTGTGGTTTACCTATTTAAGTCAAGACTCAAGATTGCTGAAAATTTTACGACAGCAGAAATTCACTGACCAACCCCAAAATGTTTACATCAACATATGAGACAAAGCCCCAGCTCTTAGTGTTTTGAGAAGAAAGGCATTTTTTTAAAAAGTCACAGCAATCTACAAATTTCAATTGGATACAAAGACTTCTTGTGGTATTTCCAGTGTGTGTGCATTACTCCACTGTAGGTGGTGCGTGTCCGTGTGTGTGTGTGAGAGACACTGCTCCAATGAAGACAGTGTGCATGCTTGTGTGTGTCCACTTCTCCATGTATGTCCCTCTGTGTCTGTGTATGTGGCCGTGCATGTGTACAATGCTCCATCTGAGATAGTATGTCAGTGTGTGTGTGCGGGCACATGTGTGTGCTTCACTGTAAGGTACTTCAGCTCATGAGAAGCTCCTCAGCTCTGGATGATGATGATCTCAATTCACTTTGTAAAAGTAATTTCACTCTTTCCTGCATTTCTTTCATGCACAAGGTCACTGAATATGATTTCCCTCAAATTTCATGAAAAAATGTTCTTCCCTTACTGTTATTTGAGGGGCTGTTTCTTTGTATTTGCATATCCCTGATGCAACACAGGGGCACTTCTGCCGCCTGATATGCACACTTCACAAGCTGAGCCTGAATCTAATGAAATGATTGAGGTTAGCTTCCATGAGGCAAAAATCTTCGGTCTAAACTCATCTTAGAACTGGAGTAAAATGAATCTGGGAAAAATTACTCAGAGCTGCTTGTGTGGTTCCCGTTGCAGTCTCTTCTGAGACTGGGAGGTGGAGGGAATCATGAGTTCGGTAATGTATTACAGAAATGTGGCCTTGTTTGTGCTTGATTATGTTGATAGCAGTGTAATTTAGCGCAGAGTATGAGCTGTGCTAGAAATGTTAAAGCTTCTGATACAGCCAAGATTTTCCCTTTGCTTCCTTGTTCATCAGGCTCAAAAAGCACTAGAACCTCTTGCTAAGTTAGTGAAATATCAAGAGGAAAAACTACAGCATGTAAAAATAGCAAGAGAATAGAACAGTAGGTCAGAGAGTTAAAATACGTTTTGCAATCGAGTATGTGCAACCTTCCTTTTCTTTCCAAAGATCCTTTGTGGTCTCTTTCCCTGGGTTTCCACTGCATTAGGGAGGGGAGGCCATGTGATGGTGCAGTAACTGACAACCCCAGGGACTGACGACTCAGCTTTTTTCTTGCTCTTGCTACATGTCACTGCAAGTTGGCCCGAGGCCTCTGCTACAATGGTCACGTGGAGACTGAAGTTGATGGAGACAGGGAGGTGGGGCGGGGGGGGAAATGACAACCCCACTGTAAAGCATCCCCCTGAAATGTCATGTTTCTCACTTTCATGGGGGAAACAAGTCACAGGGCCAGACCTGAGTTCAGCGATGTAGGGATGTTTCATCCTTCCTCAGGGAGTACTGCTCACCTTGAAATACGGGTGAGCACTATTGCAGATACCACGTTAGTTATCAGGATCTAATACACTGAAGGGCTTGAAATATATGACATAATCATGCCAACGGCAAGCCTGTTCCATCCAGGTTAGTAACAAATACCCTACATTTAAGGTGTGCTGAGAAGCCAGACATAATATGCTCTAAACCATGATGTCACCCCCGTCGTCTTTGTTCATTTTTTCCCCGTGAGTGATCAAATACTTGGACTTCTTTGAATATATCTTAGTATCTAGGTCCTAAATGTTTCACTCTTGATTTTTTGTAAGAGGTTGTTTTTTGTTTGTTTGTTTGTTTTTTAAAGGAGGGGGAATTACCTTCTAAATATAGAAGGAATAGATTTTCATTGTTAAGAATTTAGGAAATGCAGAAAAAGATTAAAAAATAATAAAATATGCTATCAGAGACTTTCAGTTTAGGGGACACACACACAGAGCACAGAAGCCACTGAATTAGAACAAACAAAAAAGACAGCCCATTTTAAAGGAATTTGTATTCCTTTGATTATTAAAAAGGTTCTGAACATTTTCCCACCGGATGTTTAGAACTGTATGTATAATGTTTATTCTCTTACGTTTTCCTGTTCTTTTCTGTGCAGGGCTATTTTGAGTGTGACAGAAACCCAATTCTAAGTGGCACTGGTGACAAAGAGTATTGACTCAAGTAAGTGAGGACAGAGGTGCAGGTGGTTTCTGGAGCAGCTGGAAACAAGGATTTCAGGCCACCGGTTCTCACGGACATGCCTCATCCATCACCTCTGTTTCCTTTGTTAGGCTGGCTTTGTTCTGTCCCACTTGAGCTGCTTCCCCTGCCTAGCAGTGGACATGGAGGCCAGGTTGTCCCAGGCTTAGGTCGTTGGCTATCCCAACAGGGAGGGATTCCGTCAGACCCAGTGGACCTGGCTTGGTCCCAAAGGGCAGCTGTGGGATCAATCAATGGTGGATGGCTTGTTGGAACCAGATGGTTGGGATGGGAGAGGTGGGTACCAGAAAAGGGGTGCTTGTTCCACGAGAAAGGAGGGGCACTGGGCATGCTCTTCACCACTTCACCTTATAAGAAAGAATTTTTCACTTAAACAAATGCTACATTAACACGTATTAGCTCCTGGATTATCAAATAATGTATGGCAAGGTAAGGTCCATCTCACGTGTCACTTGCAGATGCCTCCCAGAGGTACGCATTACTGGTTGGTGTATGCCCTTGTCAATCATTTTCTGTGCACTTATACAGGTATCTATGTGTAGAAGCCCTCCAGATCTGACTAGGTGTTTTGGGGGAGATGTGAGTGGATGATGGGTAAGTTTCCTAGGCCTGCTGTAACGAAGTACCACAATCTGGGTGGCCTAAAACAACAGAAATGTATTGTCTTGAAGTTCTGGAAGCCAGAAGTCCAAAATCAAGGTTCTGGCCAGGCCATGCTCCCTCTGAAGCTTCTAGGGGAGGATCCTTCCTTGCCTCTTCCAGTTTCTGTGGTTTGCCGTCCATCTTTGGCTTTCCTTGGCCTGGAGATCACTCCGGTCACATGGCCACCTTCTCCCAATGTGCCTTCACATCATCTCCCTCTGTGTGCATCTGTCTCCGTGTCCATATTTTCCCCTTCTATAAGGACACCAGTCATATTGGATTAGGACCCAGCCTAATCACTTCCATTTAACTTGGCTACCTTGATAAAGACCCTATTTTAAAATAACGTCACATTCTGAGGTACTGGGGGGTTAGGACTTGTCTTTTTGGGGGGACAAAATTCAGTCCATGACAAGTTAAAAAATATGATTTCAGAAAAACTCAGCGGTAACTTCATGTACATATTGCTTTGCAAGTTGTTTCTTTTGGGTGAAAATAATCTTGGAGTGCTGTCAACATCAATACATTCACTTCTGCTTCATCCTACATAATTGCTGCACAGTTTCTATAGTGTGGCCTTTTGACGTACAGTCTTGTGAACAACTGCAAGTATTTTGCTAAGGTGAACATCAAGAATTTTAATTGTGGGGTCAAAGGGCCTGTGTACTTAATCTTAATAGATGTTGTCAATTGCCCTTCAGAATCCCCCCAGCCACCCCCAAAATGATCAGGGCTCAAGGGTACCTTGTCCACCTATCTTCACTAAGACTGGATATGACTCACTGTTTCACTCAGTTTTTTCCCAAACTGAAATGGTATTTCGTTATGTTTTTAATTTCACTATTTACTAGTTAGGTTGAATATCTTTTCACTCTTTTTTCAGCTTTGTCTATTTCCTGCTCTGTAAAGCGGCAATTTGTAGCCGTTCCTTTTCAGTTTGTTCTACTGAACTGTTGGTGGCTTTCCCACAGATTTGTGACAGTTCTTTAGGAATCAAGCACATTAACCTCTTTGTTATTTTTTTTGCAATGTTTTCCCTTATTGTCCTTTTAAAGATATTTTAAATATAGTAAAATCTATAGACCTTTTCTGTGTGATTTCTCCTGTTGCTTTTATGCATCGCAGTTCTTTGCACAGACTTATATGGCTTCGTTGTCAACATCTAGCATGTTCATCTGTCTGGCTGAGTCCTAACTCTGGTGGTCTCAAGGGACAAGATCAGGGTTTTGGCAGACTTTTTCTGAAAAGGGCCTGATTGTAAATATTCTAAGTTTTGAGAGCCATATGGCTCTGTGGCAACGACTTAACTCTGCTGTTGTAGCCGGAAAGCAACCACAGGCAACACCTAAATGAATGGGCATGTCAGTGTTCCAATCGAACATTATTATTATTATTATTATTTTACAAAAACAGGCAGCAGGCTGTAATTTGCCAACCCTTGGACTAGACATAGGCAAATCTCCTATTCAGCCAGATTATTAGGCACACCAGCGTCCTTTATTTAGAGAGAAACAGTGAACACAGAGTAGAGTTGTTACAAAATCAAACGGACCACAATCAA
Source organism: Balaenoptera physalus (assembly GCF_965194825.1). Taxonomy (NCBI): domain Eukaryota; kingdom Metazoa; phylum Chordata; class Mammalia; order Artiodactyla; family Balaenopteridae; genus Balaenoptera; species Balaenoptera physalus. The sequence goes on from NW_028126174.1 coordinate 515,630, forward strand.
TTAATGACTCGCTTCAAAATAGTTTTTTGCACACACGGACTCAACAAATAACATGGTATGCGACTGTACGTAAGCCGTTGTTTCCTTCTAGTCATTTGGGTCTGAGATTCCTTCATTTGTCAAAAGACAAACGGATGACTGCAGTGCAAGGGGCCTGATACATGCCTCTCAGGCTGGCTGTCTGAGATTCTATTTTGCAAAGAAAAAGAAACATTGATATGGTTATTCTGCTGACTTGGGAAAACCGGTAGCTTCAGATAAAGAGGATTAGCTGTTGTTTTAGGAAATAAACATCTTAGTGACACAATTAATGTAAAGGCACTTATGGAGTTGATGACATTTCACCACAAATGGACGCTCTCCTTTTAAAACTTTTGCTCACTGAATGGTTACAAATGGACAAGACAGCATGCAGCACATCTCCTGCCAGTACCTATGTCAGACCCTGGCCCTTCCCAAATTCTTCTTGGCTTGTCAGGGAGCCCTGAAGAGCCAAAGGTGGTGAGGTTTGGGAGCCTCTAGGTTACGGGTCACCTGGAGTACTGGTAACACACAGATCAGTGCGTCTGCAGATCCTGGTTCCTCCCTGGCTACAGGAGGGGTACCATGCAGCTTGTCAGATGAATGAGCAAGTTCCCGGTCCCACGTTAGTCTCCTGAATCAAACTCTCTGGGGAGTGGTTTCTGGGAATCAGCACTGAGACAAGAACCCTCTGTGATCCTTCTGAGGTACCCTTACCACCTGAGAGCCCTGCACGTGAGGTTTCATGTCCCACAATTAACTTGCCGTGACTCTAATCAACTGCAGGAGATATCCACTCGAATTATCCATTTTAATGTCCAGGGCAAAGAATGTTGGGGATATTTATGTCTCATTCTAGGAAATGACTCAGTGGAAAAACTGACTTTATGTTTTCAACTTAACTCCATCTTCCTGGCTTGGTTATTACAACCATATCAAAATTCTGTCTCTAAAATGTTCTGATGGTTACTAAGACCAGGACTGTTACTAAAATTAACTCTGATGGTCCAAGTTTTCTTTATTTTACTCCTAATCTCTCTTGGTAATATTAACTTCAAGTTATTTTAGAAAAAACACAACGAAACAAACACAAAACAATCAAGCAAAAATAAACATTTTTTTTAATAACATTTTTTAATTGGCATTTTTTTAAAGAAAGAAAATTCTGCACCACTATCCATGATAGAACCAGACTGAGGAGGGGGAAAATGAATTATGCGTGACAATGTTTTTCTCGTGCATGACTCTTTTGATCATATTTTCTTAGTAGTATTGCTTCAAAGGGAAATCATATTGCTTGCATGTTAAACGTCACCTCGCGTAAATTAAATTGGCCTGGACTTGTTAAAGTATTTAGAGACTGTGTTATAACACAACACGTTTTCTTAAATATTTGTGTTTTCATCTGTCTTCGTAATTGGGCTCTCAGCTGCCGGAGGGCAGCTCATGTCTTATTTGTCTTTCTGGAGCCATGCCTGGCATGACATCTGCCCTTAACATACATCCTCTGAAAGCTTGATGTTTGTGTGGAAGAAGGATCATCTTCGTGGAAAATTCCAGCTGATCTGCACATTAGCTACCTTTGATTTAAAAGCGTGTTTCTCCCACTTAGAGATGAGATGAACACTTTGATTTGTTATCTAGTCTACATCTTACAAAAATCCAGATGCTAGAGTCTGACTGTGTATCTTTTATACAACCTGCGTTTCCGCAGTGCTGGAGCACCTCCACATTACTTTGCCTACATCAAATTTGGGTGTTTGAATGCCAGCCGATTAGAGCTGATTTTGAACTCTCCTGCTTTAAAAACGTTTTTTTTTTTGGTCTTGAGAGCGTTCACTTTCTGGTTCCCAATAGTTTGATTTGTCTTTCAATTCTGGTGGGCTAACAGCCTCAGAGATGTTTTTGTTTGTGCCATTATTTAGAGAAGGGGAAGAAACGACCGGATCTTATTTACAATCTCTGTCCGATAAAGATTGCTTTGCCATAAAAGAAGCAAACAATAAAAAACTAGAAGTACAAGACATTGGGTCTTAAAGTCATCACACTAAATAAAACCAAAACAAAACAGCTCAGTTCTGGACTCTTGACTCAGGGCTCAGCCAGCTGCAGGTATCTCTGTCAAGGACAGAGGCAAGGAGTCGACTTCCCGGTGAATTTTCAAGTGAGTGTGTAAAATAATTTTCAAAAGTCAAGTTTAGGGCTTCCCTGGTGGCGCAGTGCTTAAGAACCCGCCTGCCAATGCAGGGGACACGGGTTTGAGCCCTGGTCTGGGAAGATCCCACATGCCGTGGAGCAACTAAGCCCGTGTGTCACAACTACTGAGCCTGTGCTCTAGAGCTCATGAGCCACAACTACTTAGCCTGCGTGCCACAACTACTGAAGCCCACGTGCGTAGAGCCCATGCTCCGCAACAAGAGAAGCCACTGCAATGAGAAGCCCGTGCACCCCAACGAAGAGTAGCCCCAGCCTGCCAAAACTATAGAAAGCCCGCATGCAGCAACGAAGACCCAAAGCAGCCAAAAATAAATTAAAAAAAAAAAAAAAAAAAGTCAAGTTTAAAATTCCCTGTTTAACTTTCTATAAACCTTCTGGCTCATCTGTTGCACAAACACCATCAGCAGATCCCTCTTCCAAACAATAAAAATACCTCTATTCTCCTGATAAAATCTTACTTCAAGTAAGTTGAAGGGACTACAGCTTTTTTTTTTTTTTCCTGGAGTACTTTCTTTTTCTGCTTTACCCTTTTCTTGTTTGCTTATCGAGGTACAATTTACATGTAGTAAAATTCATTCTTTTTCAAGTGCGTAGTTCAGGAATCTTCAAACTATATACAACTTGTGGGTCCAATCTGGCCCACTGCTTGTTTTTGTAAATAAAGTTTTATTGGAACATGGCCACTCCTACTCATTTACATATTGTCTATGGCTGCTTTCACGCCACAATGGCACACCTGAGTAGTTGCGGCAGTCTTGGTCTGCAAAGGCAAATATATTTGCTCTCCAGACCTATACATAAAGTCTACAATCTTGGCTACAGTTCTACGAATTTTGACCAGTTTAACAGTCACGTAACTACCACCACAATTAAGATTTAAAAAATTTCCACTGCCCTTAAAAATTGAGGAAGCTTCAATTTGAGGTAAGAAATGATTTTAGAGAAGTAAAATTTTATTCTATATTTAACACGGACTTGAGGTTTTTAACATTTTAAATCCCTACATACACACAATATACTGGACATTTGTGGTTTGTCTTTCCAGCAGTGACTTCCCACTTCTCTACCTGATGGAACCCTGATTTCCTGTTGAGGAATTTAGCCCTCCACTGTTTTCATGTCTGACGTGTGGGTGGGCTGGATCCCAGCTGAAGCTCCTTCTATGCTTGCTGGTCCCAGTGATGCATCCAGGGGTTGGCATATGACAGAGTCAATAGGATGCAAGGGCTTCGGGGAAAGGAAAGCCTTACCCGCCCTTGGGTGCTGCCTGAAAAGATTCTTTGCTGTTGGACTTGAATGAGGAAGCATCCTGAATGCCTGGCACCCACCAGGGCCCACAACGGAGGTTTAGTGTGGAAGTGAAACTATGGCTGTCTGGGCAGAGCTGAGAACTGGAGAGAAAAACCAGATTGTGGTCCTGTTGATTTTTTGAGCCCAGATTCAAGTCTTGTCTCTCACTAGCTTTACTGCTGGACTGCTCCAGTAAGCTCCCTTGAGTGTGGAAGTTGGTTGGAGAAGGGATCTCTGTTATTTGTAACTGAATGAGCTCTTATTGATGCCCACTGTGTAACACTCAGGGAATTATGGAAAACACCTGATACGCACATCTATGCCATAAGTTGAGGATTTTATACTACTACTTAGCTTTCTGGGAACAGGACTTGCCTTGTAATCTCTAATCTTTTAATCAAATTCTCATTCTTTCCTTTACCTACTATTTATTGGGGAACTGCAGTGAGGCAGGAGACCTCATAGTGGCCAAAATGGACAGTCTTTACTTTGAGAAAGTGCACATTCCAGTGGGTTTACAGCCCCAAACCCCAAAGGTGCACTAGTCAGGTAGCCCTGAGTGCTACGGAGAAAGATGGAAGAGAGGATGGTTGGATTTTATAGAGATGGCAGAGAAGGTCTCCCTGAGAAGGCAACATTGGAGCAGAGCACTGAATAAAGGGAGGGAGCCTGTTCCAGGCAGAGAGAACAGCAAGTGCAAAGCCCTGGATAGGAGTGTGCTGCCTTGGTTGACAAATAGGCAGGTGCAGACGGGTGGGTGGGTGCGGTGGGAGAACAGCTGAAGACAAGGGTAGGGAGACACTCTTAGTGCTCAGGGCTAATGGCTCAACATGGAACCACTGGCAGCAAAACAAGCATTTGGGAAATGAGTATTGAGGGAAAAAAATGTCTTAACCAAAGTGCAGTCAATGCCTTGTGGATTAACCTTAGGCACTGTGGCAAGAAGGGGGTCTCTTTTGGGGAAGGGCGAGCTTTGGAGACCTCTCAAGTTGGGTGGCATAGACTTAAAGGTTGGGGCAAGCTGGTGTGGGCTTCCCAGGTGTAAGGATGCTTGGCCTGTGCAGGTTGAGGCGGGGAGGCGGGGGTGTGTGTGTCTAGTGCACCTCCTCCTGTTCCCCGTGGCCACGCAGCTGATGACGGGAGGGAGCCCGGCAGTTTCGCAGAGTCCCCCGCCCTCCCCTGAACCACCTGACACCTCAGCAGCCTCCTCTCTGGTCTGCATTCAAATTGCCAGTTGTTTGCTTTGATATCTTCTGGAAATGCTGCCCGACAAACCTGCAGAGTCCCAGGGCCTGTTTCACCGGAAACACAGCAAAACGCGCTGACAATCAGGTCTCCAGCTTTGTGGGGGAAACTTGCAGGGCTGCTCTAAGCCTGATGAACAGGAGCTCCAAGGGAATGCCTGTGATTTAAGTCCAACGGGGAGACTTCACATTTTCCAGGCTCTAAGCGTTTGCACCAAGGTCATAACATCCTTGCTATATTCTTTGCTTGAAATGTGATGAACAAAGACTCCTGGTCCAAGCATCCCGCTGTACCTGTGCTTTGTGAGTGCTTCCTCTGGCTGAGGACCCAAGAAGATGATGCCACCTCCACCGTAAAGGGGCTGGCGTCTAGTTGGGAGAGGCAGATAAAACAAGCCAAGAACTGCTGTGTCCCTGTTCGAAAGAGGTGGCTCGAAGAGATGTGAAGAGGGCCCCTCACTCCCCAGTCCTGCATTTGGGAGAGTGGGGTGGGCTCGGGTAGGATGGGGGTGTGTTAGGGAAACTGGCAGCAGAGGAGCTGTCTGAAATGGAGGTTTAAAACAGTGAGATATAATAATAACCTACCAGAAAAGGCCTCCCCAAACGCACACTTCAGTAGTTTTTAGTACACAGTTGGTCCTTGAACAGCATGGGTTTGAACTGCACAGGTCCACTTCTACACGGAATCTTTTCAATAAGTAAGCGCTCCAGTACTACAAGGTCCACGGTTGGTTGACTCCTCAGATGCTGAACCACATATACAGAGGGATGACCGTAAAGTCCCACAGGGTTTCAGACTGTGTGGAGGCTGGCAGCCCAACCCCTGTGTTGTTCAAGGGTCAGCTGTACTCACAACGTTGTACAACCATCAGCACTATCCCCCTTAGAACATTTTCATCACCCTCCAAAAGAAACCCCATCTCCACCAGCAGTCACTTCCCGTTTCCCTCTGCACCCGGCCTCTGGCAACCCTAAGATACTTTCTGTCTCGAGATGCGCCTAGTCTGACTATTTCATATAAATGGAATCCTACAATATGTGGCTTTTGTGTCTGGTGTATTTCCCTGAGCATAATGTTCTGAAGGTTCATCCATGCAGTGACATGAATCAGTACCTCATTACTTTTTAAGGCTGAATAATGTTCCATTGGATGGATATGCCACATTTTGTTTATCCAGGTATCAGTTGATGGACATTCGGGCTGCTATGAACATTCATTCGTGTGTGAGTTTTTGTGTGCACATATGCTTTCAGTTTTCTTGGGTAAATACAAGAAGTGGAATTGCTGGGCTGAAAGGAGGTTTGAAACTGAGTGAGATTGGGCGTTTGTTTAAAAGGAAATATCTGGTGCAGAGAGAGAGAGACGGAGGAAGGGAGTGTCTGTGTGACTAATTTTTTGCTTTTAGTTACTCCTTAGAACAGAGATGATAAATATGATTATTTCTGGGAAGTTCTTTAATCCAAGAGTAAAGAATTTTATAGCTGCTACCAAGTGAAAAGTCACAGGTCAGCCTGACGTAGAGCACCCCAAACAGCGTTAGCTGGGCTGGTTCTCGGATTTCGTGGACTTGACTTTCCTATGGAGCCCTCATGGCTCTGTGGATGTTTGAGAAGAGTCTTTTCGAGGAACACACACGCTTGATGTTCTGCTCTGCTCTCCCTCTGGACACGTGTAAATATGTCAGACTACGCCACGTCAAATGGCACCAAACTTCCCCATGGAGCTGTAGGAATGGGGAGGTTATATCTGCAACTGTTCATTTAGAGCACAGGTGACAGTGCTAAGGAAATCCTCAGTCTCCTGTCTTCTTCTCATTTCTGCAAACCAGGGATTCCTTTCCCTTCTTTCTGCAGGGCTGATGAAACCAAGCAAACAGAAGAACACTTTGAGAGGCCAATCCTGTTTGTGGCAATCATTTGGCTGGAAGGAAAGGAGAAGTGAGGAACACGCCTTGAAGGCGTTCCTCACTGATGCATCTTAATTGACAGTGTTTGTCAATGAAAATCCTCCCTAGTCTGTCCTTAGGTCACAGTGAGGACTCCCATAAATTAAATGACTGCTATAGTTTAGGACTCGCCCGTGGATTCACACTTTCCTCGTCCTCTGTTCTCAGAATTCATGAGTGAAAGAATAAGCAAACTAATTAGTCAACCATCCTCTGGAAACTCGCAAACACAGGCTTTAGCATGAATCTTCAAATTCTGGATCTAGTACATTGTAACGGTTTTCATGCTTATCACAGTTTAGGGGAGTCTTTTTCTTTCTCTCGATTATTTCTGACGCCTTTGCCCAGTACAGTGATGGGACTGCATGGGAATGAAATCATTTCTCTTGTGTGGGACTGTGGAGTGAGTGCCATTAAGAGAATGTTACACCACAGACGCTGTGTAGCAACAGCTGCATGGATGGAAAATTCCAGAGTCTTTTTTGTTGCAATGTTTTCCATTTTTATACGTGCAAGGAAATGTGTGCTTAACTGAACTCAGCTGTTTGAAAATTCACAGAAAGTATGAGATAATACCTGTCTTTGCCATTTAAGCAATTTTAAGTAATGGCAGAAAAGATGTGCTTCATTTAAAAGAGTTTATGAAATATGTATTTTGTGGCCACTACTGTGCGAAAACTGAGGGGGGTTTAAAAACTGGAGTGTTTAAATTCTGATGGAAACAATGAGACGTGTGTGTCTGAAACAATACACAGTTTTTTTGCTTTTTTTTTTTTAAATGATGAGAAAATGAAAGATCACTGTAGAAGACTTTCACGCTTTATGGAAGTAGTAAGTTTTGAGCTGCACTTTTGAGGATGAATAGAGCTTTTTAAAAAACTACTGGAGAATACCTATAGAAAATTGTTTGTACGTGTGTATCTTCAGGGTACAGCTTGCTGACTTTTTAAAACGGAGTACACCCATCTAATCAGCGCACAGATCAAGAACAGAACATTACGGGCACCCTGCAACTCCCCCCGTCCCTGTCCCCTTCTGTCACTACCCACCCCCACTTCTTTGAACAGTATGGATTAATTGTGCTCATTTCTGTACTTTCTATACATTGAATGATATCAGCAAAAGGCAGGAAGCATCTATCAGACAGGAAAGAGGGATGCTATTTTGTGTGTGGAGGCCTCGTGATGTCAGATGTGCTGCTGTTGCTGCATGTGCTTTCAGACAGTTTGTTTTCATCCTGTGTAGCGTTCTGTCGTATAAATACACCCCACTGATCCATTCGGTCGTTGTTGGGATTTGTGGTGCTTCCAGTTTTAGGGACCTTTCAACAAAGCTGCTTTAGATATTAAAGCGCACGTCTTTTGGTGAAAATATGTCCCTGTTTCTGTATGTATTTACCCAGGAGTAGGAGTGGTCGGTTTTCGCAGATACCTAGAGACCAGTTTCCCAAGGGGTCATGTCAGTTCACACTCCCACCAGCAGAGGGCGAGGCTCCAGCTGCTCCCCAGCTTTGACCTGGGCAGTCTGATGGGTGTGCAGTCGGGGAGGCCTACAGAGAGCCAGGGAAGTCGGATTAGACAGGGGCTTAGGCACAGGAACTGATGGTCACATCTGCTGGGGAGCAGTGAGAAGCTAGGTGGCTAGGTGATGGGAGGACAGGTGGGCAGGCTTCCCTGACAGCCTGCACAGTTTGGACTTGCTCCCAAAGCAGAAGGAGACAGTGGTACACAGCCAATCTGATTACTGGGCATCCCACTCAGGGCCTCCGAGGGCTTGCTGTGTTCTAGTCAGAACTCCCTGGTGAATTAGACCTGATTTCCATGCTGCAGAGCTTTACTTCACTCTGCTGCCCATTTCACCCCAAACGCAGCGTCCCTGCTGTGGAGCAGAGCCCTCCTTCTCTGACGGACAGGAACTCGGGTGAAGACCTGGGGTGGGCTTTCTTCTTTGCTCCTCCTTGTCTCACGTCTCACATTAGGAGCTGATCATGAGAGACTCCAGAAAACAGTACAACAACAGAGTCCCCTAGCAGGTCTTAAAGACAGCTTGAGGTTTTTGAGTTTCTTGCTATCTGTCTTTGGCAAAATGTAATAATTTTCAGCCTGACTTAACCTAAATTACTCCAGTACCTTGAGAGTGCCCCCAGCTCAAGACCCTATGGGAAATGGCTCTGGAGCAATGCTGCCAGCACCAGAGCTTCCAGCCACTTGTGGACGTTTACATTTCAAATTACTAAATTTAATATAGTCACTACCAACAAATCAATAATTAAAATGAAATTAAATGGAAGACTCAATTCTCTGTCACACGCGCCCCGTTTCCAGTGCTCGGTATCCACACCGGCGCGTGGTCACTGTGTTAGCACAGAACGCCTCCGTCACAGCTGAGAGTCCTGGTGGGCGCTGGATGAGACGATAAAATGCTGAAGCACGGAGTGAGGACTGGATTGAACCTGTACACGTGCTATCACATCCCATTTTGGTGGTTGCTATAAAAATGTCTGGTCTTTGATCAAAGCTGCATTGCTGTAGCAACATTATTTGTTCCTGGGTTTTTAAAACTTTCAGTCGTGTCTCATAGACGTTTCCTGCATTTTGTTTCTCTCACACATTATTTATTTTTTCCCTGGCTGTGAAATAAAATCTGGGTGGTTAGGCATTTCCCACAAAGTCAGAAGCCATCGTGAGTTAGTACTACATGTTGATTTACGGTTCATGTGCGAACAAATAACTTGCCCAGAAAAATGCTGTCTGTAATCTAGGCCTCCTCTGCAGCTGAGGTCAGCGGCAGGCTGGGCCACTCCTGTCTGAGGGCCTGCTGCCCAAAACCTCCAGTCGGTCTGGGACGGGAAGCAAAAGGATCAAACAAGACCCTTTTGATTAGGAAAACATTATTTTTGCATGTCCTGGGGATTTTTGCATGTTGTTGAAAAACAGTAATATATTCTGCTTTTCCAGGTATTTTCTTTATCAGACTAAAACAAATTTCTTCTGCGGAGCTTGAGTCAATAAAATTGTAACTCCAACAGAATCCCCTGCTCCTTCTTCTTTTTTTAAAAATTTATTTATTTATTTATTTATGTTTTTATTTTTGGCTGTGTTGGGTCTTCGTTTCTGTGCAAAGGCTTTCTCTAGTTGCGGGAGTGGGGGCCACTCTTCATCGCGGTGCACGGGCCTCTCACTGTGGCGGCCTCTCCTGTTGCAGAGTACAAGCTCCAGACGCGCAGGCTCAGTAGTTGTGGCTCACGGGCCTAGTTGCTCCACGGCATGTGGGATCTTCCCAGACCAGGGCTCGAACCCGTGTCCCCTGCATTAGCAGGCAGATTCTCAACCACTGCGCCACCAGGGAAGCCCCCCCCCCCTCCTTCTTAGGTACAGAATTTATTCCCTTTTGGTTCAGCATAAAATGAAAACAAAGTCCCAGTGACAGACTAGTTGTATCATATGTGTTTTGGCCATTCATTCATCCACAAATTTTTATCGAGTACTCATTACAGACCAAACACTAAATTTGGTGGATTTATTTAAATTTGGGGATGCAGTGGTCACTCAAACAGATCTATCCCCTGTTCTCATGGCCCTTATAAATATAGAAGGGGAAGCCAGTGTTTTAAGAACGTAAGAACTAAATGATCACTGAAAAATGTGACACAGTTGGCAAAGACTGAAATGATGGTTAGGGAAATCGAAGTCAAATGGGACAAAATATTTTGATTTTGCACAAAAAGTCACAGAAAAAGCAGTGGTGTGAAATAAAAGGGCACAGGCTTTGGGGGTCAAGACATCTGGATTTATTTCCTGGTATATCAGTTATCTGCTGCTGCATAACAAATGACTCCCTAGCAGCTTAAAACAACAAATGTTTATTATCTCGTTGTTTCTGGGGGTAGGAATTTAGGAGCAACTTAGCTGGGTGGTTCTGACACAGGGTCGCTCATGAGATTGCACTTACGATGTCAACCCTGGCTGGAGGCATCCAAAGCCTTAATTGAGGCTTGAGGATCTGCTTTCAAGACGGCTCACTCACACAGCTTTTGGTAGGAGGCCTCTGTTCTCTGGCTTTTGGTTGAAAGCTTCATCCTCACCAAGTGGCCCTGTCCCATGGACTGCTTGAATGTCTTCACAACATGGCAGTTGACCACCCCAGGGTGAGGGATCCGAGAGAGAGCAAGATGGAAGCCACAGTGTCTCCTATGACTGAGTCTTGAAATTCACAAACCTTCACTTCACCCTTAATCTATTGGTTAAGTCACACACTCAAGGGAAGGGGAACTGGGCTCCACCTTTTGAAGGGAGAAGTATCAAAGAATTTGTCGACATGTTTTAAAACCATGGCACCTACCCAGGCTCTGCTCTTCTCTGGCTGTGGGATTGTGAGTTTTAGTTTTCTCACACAGAAATAAGTTTAATGGTACCCACACCACAAGGCTGCTCAGAGGATTAAGTGAGATACCATAAGTGAAGAAAACTTTGCAAATTCTGAGGAGTTATGTAGAGGTTGGTCATTCAGGAAAGAGCAGAGAAACATGGAGCCTCACACAAAGTTCCCATTTATTTAGTTCAGGGCGCCTGTTGAGCAATGAAGGGTATCCAGGATGATTCAGGAATGATCTGGGCTATGGAATGTTTTCTTCACCGTTTCATTTCCATTCTCTTCTATTAGAACTCCAGTTTGATATGGGTTGGACCCCCTCAATATTCCTTTGCTCCTTGCATCCCTGTTCTGAGTGGATTCCTTGATGCAATTTTCTAATTATAATTTCCTTTCTTTGCTTAGAGTAGCTTCTGTCTTTTTTCCCCCCATCCCCATGCTGTCTAATTTATTTTTCCCATCTACCTACTATTTTTCTTTACTCCCAACATTTGCTTCCATTCCTAGACGTTGCTGATCTCTGCACATTAGGGGCTTACAAACTAAAAGCGTTAAACCAACACAGACACGCAGAAAAAGGATGCTAAAGAAACAACTGTCTACCGATAAAGGAATGAGTTCTGTCAATGAAGAGCAAATATTAACGCAACAGCATTACACAGATTCAATGCGTTACTGAACTGTTGCGAGGGCTATCTAGGAGGGCCTCATTTCTTATGGTGTCTTCTTCTTTGTCTTCAGTACGGATACTGATAACGAGTAGTGACGCTCTGAATCCCAGCTGGAATGAGCAGGATGAGCACACCAGTTGTTTTCTTGAGCATCTGCTTTCTGCATGTCTGTGTCGGTCTAGCTTTTCTGGTTTGTAAGCCCCTAACGTGCAGAGATCAGCAACATCTCTGATCAGGGCTTTGGCATGGGCTTCCTCTTCTGCTAGCCTTGGACTTCTGGTCTGTTGATATCTGTAATTCCGCCAGTGTGGCTGTATTTAGCAAGAGTGCTTACTTGCCTGTTTTTGGACAGCTCTGGATCTCTCCAAATATTGGCTATTTTAACCTTTCTTCTATTAGCCTCATTTTCCCCCTTTCTTCCCAAAGATCAGTGTCAAAAGGAATGAGAAAAGTGCCTGAGGAATGACATACCACTGCAACAGAAACCTTCTAACGCAACTTTCTTGGCTCATTCAAGCATTCTTTATGGAGCACGTGCCCTAGTCTTAATAATTGACTCTTCTATGCCAAGTGCTATCAGTTTGAAGAAAATGAGGCACATCTTTTATTTTTCCAGAACTCACTGTTAAGCATTTCTGAAATTATTGGACTTCCCCATGCCTATCAGATTCCTTTAGGTTTCTGTAATGACAGCTGTGGGGATGGAGCTTAGGCTGTAGACACTGCTATCAAGTATTAAGACAGTCTCCACTGACAGACTGTTTACCCTAGTGGACACAGGTACTTTGATGTTTCTTCTGTGTATCTTTGAGTAGAAGTCAGAAGATCTGGATCTAATATTACTAGCTTTGCCATCGATGCAGGGTGTCCAGGGTCAGCATGACCACTGCATAGCATGATTGCTGGCTTACACTGTATTTGCCAAATAAACAAAGACAGGAAAAAAATAAAAGTAGGACCTCAGGTAATTTAGTCAACTTGTCTAACTTTGAGATTCATCATTTTAAAAATGAGATAACTGCATCAATGTTTTTTTTTAAAGATTCTAAATTAAATTTTCAGATACTGGATGGATATCTTAGGGAAAAAAACAACAACAAAACAAAAACCCCAACCCAGAGAGGTCAATAAACAACTGCAGCACTATATGATAGTTAAATGTTATCCAGTGATGATTTCTCAGGAAGTAATTTTTTTCAAGGAATGTACATAAACTGAAGATGATATTTTTTATTAATATTATCACCGTTATTACTGTCACTCTCCTAAGGTGCTTTACTCTGGCAAGCAGTTACAGAATTCACCTGTTTTATGCTTAGGTGTTTTGATCACACTCAGGCACCTTCACCTACGCGACGTTCTGATAATCTGACAGCTCCTCAGCAATCCCTTAACTCCTCACGTTCATTCTAATTCTTTTCTCTGTAGGGTGAGTTTTTATAAATCTTCCTAGTAATGGATTGCTGAGCCCCTAGCACAAAGGAATTGAACTTATTGTCTACCCTTCCACACCTACGTGCGTTTCCAGCAGACAGCTTGCCATTAGCAAGGTAAACTCACTTTCCAATGTACAATTTGCTAAGTTTTCCCTAGTTACATACTTGCTATCAATTTCCATAGTTTAACTTGTTTTAGAAATTGATTCTGATTTTGAGTTGCCCACTGTGTATTTCTCACCTTAAAACTGATCAGGAACATGTACAATGTTATACATAATGCTGGACTACCCAGGACTCGAACAATTAACTCTGTCTTGATGCTGCTTGATTTGACTCCAATCCCAAAATCCTAATCCTTGGCTACAAGCATTTCCTTAAGAGGCACTCTGCTTTTAGAATCTCTTCTGTAAATGAATTAGACAAGTACTTGGGTTTTCAATTACAGTCTCATAAATCAGGAAAAACCCCTTTTGCTGTATTTTTTTGTACATTAATCACGTGTAGCAGTGCCACCGCCACATCTGTTAGGTTTCTGCAATGTCTGAGGGACTGTGTATAAGGTAGAAAACTCCTGTACAGGACACTCCCCGGTTTCCTGGGAATTCTACTATGCTATGACCCATGGGATAGATGATAAAATGGCTTGTTTTAAAGTCACTGAGAACAGATGGCTCTGGGGACTGAATTTAGTGATTAAAGTGACCAGGGATATAGTACAGGTTGCAAGTGTAGACTATGGTGTTATGTTAGACTTCACAGGTTCAAATTCTTGTCCTTCCTTGGACTAGTCACATGAGCTGGGCAGAATTCCTTATTCTCTCGGAGCCTCGGTGCCCTCATTGTGAAAGAGGATAACCCGCAATGGTTATTGGGGATTAAATGACTAACAGTTGTTGAAGGCTTAGATCAGCTCTCTGCTCAGGGAAAGCGCTCACTGAATAAACATCAAACAAACAAAAAAGCCCATCTGCGCTATTTCTTTTCCCTGATATAAAGGATAAAAATAAAATCCCAAACCACAAGAAAGCAGGATAGTCACTGACTAAATGTTCTTCCTTATTTTTAATAGCCTATTCCCTTGTGAAATTCGAGAGTGGACTTTGGGATGAGAAGGTGGCATCTGCGAGTAGAAAAATGGCTGGCTGAAGAAAGGACTATTAAATATTTTATATGTGGGGTAATTACCCAGAATACAGAAGGCAGTTTTCTGTGGTTGGGAAACTCCCTGCTGCAGTGAGAGAACCTTCTTAATTTTTGTTCTAAATTTTATTGCGTGTGACAGGCTGTGTTCTCTTTAGCGGCCTTCTGAATACTGGATTTGCTCATATAGTTCATGAACTGAGTTATTCCACTTGTCTGTGAGCTCTCATACACTTGGTTCCATGAATACAATTTGATACATTTGGCTAAAAGAAACATTAGTAACGTGATAAGAATTTCATCTTGGCATAGATGTAGCAAGATTGGAAATATGTAGCAAAATACAGCAAGTCTGGCTCACAGGACTGTCTTTGTGTACAGAAAATTAATTTGTTTCTTAAAAATCCAGAGGGCTTGGCATATCCGGGATAGTTTTATTTGTAATGTAGCTTTTAAAATATTCAGTCCTTTACATGCACAGAGTAAAGGAAAAACATGACTTTAACCCTTCTTCAATGCAAATATTTGACAGAGCATTTAAAATTTTATCTCAATATTTTCCCTCCAACTCAATTAAGTTACTAAACTTTCTTTCGTGGAAAAAATCTAAATCACGCTCTACACAGCATCAATTTGACTAATATTTTTTTGTCAGTTCAATTACATATCACATTTCAAAACTCACATGGATTGCTGGCAACCATATCTAGCCAGTTATGGAAAACTCTGGAGAGGCGTACAGACCATTTCTGCTCTCTTTACCAGAATATAATCAGAAAAAGGAACTCTGTAGGAGGAGGTACAGTGGTTCTAAGAAGAAAAAATTTAATTGATATGCAAAGTATCCCCATGTTTGATTTTTGATACTTTAAAGACCATCAGTAAAAAAAATTATTTTACCTGCTTCACTGAATGCTCTGCTGGAAGGGCCGACACTTTGGAAGAAACTTTTCCTGTTGGAGTTGAATCCTTTTCTGGGTAATCTGTGTTTGGTATGTATATATGTGTGTGTTCCAGCTACTACGGCTGTGTAACAGATCACCCTCAGAATGCAGTGGCTTAAAACAACGGTAATAATTCCTTCTCTCTCCAGGTTTCTAAGCATCAGGAATTTGAGAGTGACTGAGCTGGGTGATCCTGGCTCTGGTTCTCTCATGAGGTTGCAGTCAGTTTTTGATCAGGGCTGCAATGATCTTGAAAGCCTGACTGGGGCTGGGGATCTGCTTCCAAGGTAGCTCCCTCCCTTGATTGGCAAGTCAGTCCCTGTCTATGTGGCCTCTCTACATGCTGCTTGAGTACCCTCACAGCACGGCAGATGGCACTGTGCAGAGTGGGTGATCCAGAAGACCAAGGTGAGAGCTTCGACGCCTTTTGTGGCTTAGCCTTGGAAGTCACACACCATCATTTCTGCTCTGGTCTGTGGGTCATGCAGGGCCAGTCCTGGTCCAATGTGGGAAGGGCATGAATTCAGTTGGTGAGCATCACTGGGGGCCATCTTGGAGGCTGGCTACCATGGAGCATATGCTTCCATCACATGTTTTTATCAACATTTGAGAACATGCTTGGTAAAATACCAATTTTCCCATAAACTACTGGACATGATCTACTTAAAAAGAGTAAAATAATTTAAGGTTTAAAAAAAAGAACTCAAACACAGCAAGTTCGGGAACCGTGAATGTGATGTGCTTTTGAACAAAAGAGTGGTTTTAAAGGCACTTCCTTCTTAAAGGGATAAAAGATTTAAAAGCTGTTGTGTATGCAGTCATTTTTTTTTTTAAAGATGCATTTTTAAAATACATTTATTTATTTTATTTATTTATTTTTGGCTGCCCTGGGTCTTCAGGCAAGCAGGGGCTACTCTTCGTTGCGGTGCCCACGGGCTTCTCATTGCTGTGGCTTCTCTCGTTGTGGAGCTCCGGCTCTAGAGCACAGGCTCAGTAGTTGTGGCATATGGGCTTAGTTGCTCCGAGGCATGTGGAATCTTCCCAGACCAGGGCTCGAACCCGTGTCCCCTGCATTTGCAGGCAAATTCTTAACCACTGCACCACTAGGGAAGCCCTGCAATCATTCTTAAGCTTGGAATTATGCCTTTTCTCCTTTGCTTGGCTAGAAGTTATACATGCCTGAGGAGTTTAGCACCTATAATGGTAATTCAAGGAAACAGGTCATTAGATACAGAAAACGTGTATGTGCTATGGTTCAATAATGAACTTATTCACATAGAAGAGAATCTGGGAAATTTGGGATCTGCAATCTAAAAAACTCCTGATGTATGCCTCATTCCATAAAACCTCTCCACCACTGGAAGCCTTAGAAGGAGCACGTTGATGTCTGTAAACGTGGTAGAAAAAGCCCAACTGCCTGCTCCAGAGCATCTGAGATGCACCTGATATATCCTCATGAGAAGCAGCTTCAGAGTTCTGGGGGTGGCTCCACGACATGAAGCACGGCCTGACGCCTCATTAAAGACAGCCTTGGAACAGGAACCCTATGTTCCCTGTGTAGTAGAACACAGGCACAGGCTGGAGAAAGAGGCAACTGCAGAAAGAGATTAATATGGAGAAAGTGATACCCAGCTTCGGGAGTCCGTAGTCTCTTTGACTGGGGCTGCTCGTGGTTGCTGTGTATGACCAAATTTCAACGGTGGTGCTAACCCTCCAGCTCATCAGCATTGAGTGCAAATGCACCTTTGCAGGTTTTCTGTTTCATTGCCTGTTTGGCTTGGTTTTTCTTCTTTATTGAAACTGGCCTCATAGCTAAATTTGAAAAATGGAATGGTGGGTTTGCTCTCTACCTCTAAGAATTTGTCATGAAAAACAACTTTACCAGAAACAAGACAAAGCAAACTGCCAACCCTCACCCTCAATTTTACCTCTGTAATAAGAAACCACAAAGAGATAGGGAGCTATGAGAAACATGGGACAATTCTTTGAGAAGGTTTAATAGTAATTTGTCTTTAAGGTACCAAAAATAACATGTGCAAGTGAGATAATACATATTTTTAATTAGATTTTTTGGGGGGATGGATTCTTCTCCAGGCTCCACTTGCTAGAGGCTTATTTTTATCTGGGTTCTTCCTTTTCTAAAACTGTTGGAGAGAATTATTTTCTCAGGACATCAAATTCTTGGCTCAAGTTGTAACTAGACAGGCTGAAGCAGTTTTTTTTTTTAAAGTATCTTCTTCCTTCTTGTTTCTCATCTTTTATTTCTCAAAATACATGTGCTTTTTATAGATATGGGAGCAATTTTCAGATCAAGCTCTCTGAAAATAGTCTGAATTAGAATATATTAGGGGAAAATCATAATTTACCCACAGAAGCCCATCATGTTTTATTTTATTAAAAGCAGTACACAGAGGCTGCAGACAGGAAAAAAATGAGGTGGAGATTTTCCCCTCAGCTATTATTTAAACCAGAGTGTTTTTTTATAGGAAATGTTTTTAATGTTATATGGACACACTAATTGAAAATAAATTTAAGCACAACTAGTTTCCTTTCTGCTTTGCTTTGCTTTTATTTCTCCTCAAATATCCTCTGGGAGTTAAAGTCCATGGGTCATATTTTACAAGGGTATCCTTTTCCAGCTGTGGAATTAACTCTGTAAGATTCCAAAGAACTTTGCCCCTTGGATCTGTTTCTCTTGTCCATTCCTGTTGACTCTCTTCTGGTTCATGCCCTTCATCCTTTTATTTATATTTATAGTGGTGGCTCAGACTCTTCATGACCAGTTTAGCCTCCACACTGCATGAGATTATTACTTTTCATATAGCAATACTGTGATAGCATCCTATCTGCCCAAAAGTTTGTGAACACTTTCCATTGCTGTTAAGTAAAGTCCAAACCCCTCTAGGTCAGCACTGATGGTATGTCAAAAAGCTGGCACCGTGACACACGCAAATACCGTATAATCCAGCAATTGCCCTCTTGGGCTCTGGTCCCAGAGAATTGAAATTTATGTTCACACAAAGATCCATATACGAATGTTCATAGCTGCTTTATCTGTAATTGCCCCAAACTGGAAACAGCTCCCAGTGTCCTCAACAGGTGAATGGTTAAAGCAACTGTGGTACAACCGTACTATGAACTACTACTAGGCAATGAAAAGGAATAGGCTATGGACCCACGCAACAACTTGGACGTATCTCCAGGGAAATATGCTGAGTGAAAAAAGCCAATCAGCCATTCGCTGAAGGCTGCTCCCGAGGCAGAGTAATTCCTCGGCATTTTTGGTTTGCTGCTCACAAGAGCACAGTGGAGTTTGTTGCCACAGCAAGTCCCCAAGCCAAGAGTTGTAGGTGCCAGCAGTTGGAAGACAGCCTGGCAGACATGAAAACGCATGTGCCAAGGGGAAATGGGTAAGCGCAGAAAGAGCTAACGGCTAAGAGTGAGATAAAGGAAATCTACCAGAAAGTAGAGCAAAAAGACAAGGAGAGAAAGGATAAAAAATCAGAGGACCATTCCAGGGGTCCAACAGCTAAATAACAGGAGTTCCATAAAGAGAAATAAAAACAAAAAAACAGAAGGAATAAATCATACATAATTTTTAAATTAAGTCCAAGAAAGTGATTTCTGCCTCTGATAGGCACACGGTGGCAGCTTAGTTCTGAACTGTCTCCTCCTAGAAAACATGCAAAGCTACAAGAAAAACAGCAGCAACCTGCAAGTCACATTTCCAGTGGATCCGGGAGTCAGAGAAAACTTGCAGACTCCAAATTACAAGCACAGCTCTCCAAGTCAGAACCAGCAGGAAGCCCCAGTAGTTTTATATCATCCTACTACAGACACAGTGTTATAAAGTATCAGGGAAGATTAATCTGGGAGTCATCTGTGTAGAGGTGGTATTTGAAGGCCCTGGAATAACCACTATGCCAAAGAGAGGAGAAAGGGCTTAGTCAGTGACGTTTAAACGTGCTTACAGATTTACGAAGTAAGTTCTGATATGGGGTGGGACCTGCGGCTCTGCATTTCCAAACAGGCCCCTGGGTGATGCTGAGGCTCGGAGTAACCAGATCCACGGAGCAGACTCTGGGTACCAAGGCTTCAGGGCAGGGCTCTCAGCCTCGGCTGCACTTTCCAGTCCCCCAGGGAGCTTTACAAGCCCCACTGCTCAGGCTTCACCCCAGAGCAGTCCATGGGATCTCTGGGGGCCCAGCTCAACTGCAGCTATAAAGGCAGAATCTGGTGCTCAGCATCGCTAATTATTAGAGAAATGCAAAGCAAAACCACAGTGAGGTATCACCTCACACCTGTCAAGTGGTTATCGTCACAAAGTCTGCAAATAATAAATGCTGGAGAGAGTGTGGAGAAAGGGAACCCTTGTACACTGTTGGTAGGAATGTCAATTGGTGCAGCCATTATGGAAAACAGTATGGAGGTTGCTCAAAAAGCTAAAAATAGAGTTATCATATGATCCAGCAATCCCACTTCTGGCTGTATATCTGGAAAAGATGAACATTCTAAGTTGGAAAGATGCATGCACCCCAATGTTCGCTGCAGCATTATTTACAACAGCCAAGACATGGAACAACCCAAGTGCTCATCAACAGATGACTGGATTACGAAGATGTGGCATATGCATACAATGGAATATTACTCAGCCATAAAAAGAATGAAATGCTGCCATTTGCAACAATGTGGATGGACCTAGAGAATATTATGCTTAGTGAAATAAGTCAGACAGAGAACGACAAATACCGTATGATATCACTTATATGTGGAATCTAAAAAATAACACAAATGAATATATATGCAAAACAGAAACAGACTCACAAATACAGAAAACAAACTTGTGGTTATCAGTGGGGAGAGGGAAGGGGAGAGGAACAAATTAGGTGTATGGGATTAACAGATACAAACTACTACATATTAAACAGATGAGCAACAAGAATATACTGTATAGCACAGGGAATTATACCCATTATCTTGTAATAATCTATAATGGAGTATAATCTGAAAAATACTGAATCACTATGCTGTACACCTGAGACTAACACAATATTGTAAATCAACTGTACTTTGGTAAAAATAAAATGATGCTTTCCGGGAAGGCGGGGGAGCAGATGAAGGCAGAATCTGGGAATCAGGTTGTAGACTAGATGCCTTTGGGGCCATACAGATGCCTTAAAGAGGGAGGCAAGCCAGCCGCAGTGGAGGAGAGCTGGCAGCCCACACACAGTGGCCACATGTAAATATGGGCCCCGTTGCTACCAGATACTCAGTTTGTCAAGAGGGCCAGGCACTCGGATGGTTGATGGGAAAACAATGAAATTTTACATGTTGCCACCTAATCCAGATTTCCCTGAAACACAAGAGTGGGGAAGCACTGGGCAGGTTGGAAGACCTGTTGGTGGGATTTAGTTTGGCCTGGTGGCAACCTCTGATCAAGACTGGCACTCGGAAGTGTGCAGGGAGGGGCTTCCCTGGTGGCGCAGTGGTTAAGAATCTGCCTGCCAGTGCAGGGGACACGGGTTCGAGCCCTGGTCTGGGAAGATCCCACATGCCGCGGAGCGACTAGGCCCGTGAGCCACAACTACTGAGCCTGCGCATCTGGAGCCTGTCCTCCGCAACGGGAGAGGCCACGACGGTGAGAGGCCCGCGCACCACGATGAAGAGTGGCCTCCGTTCCCCACAACTGGAGAAAGCCCTTGCACAGAAACGAAGACCCAACACAGCCAAAAATAAATACAAATTAAAAAAAAAAAAAAAAAAAGAAGTGTGCAGGGAGGGGAGGGAGGGGTTTCCTCATCCCCGTGACTGAGGTTTGGTAGGTTCACTGGATGGAGTCTACGGACGCCAAACACCTGCAGTGCTGGCATAGCTCTGCACAACGAAGACTTGTCCTGATACAATGGCAAAGGTCCCACTAGAGAGGCGGGGCACTTCAGGACTTGAGGAGGACAGCATGAGAAACTAGGTAATCCAGAAAGCTTCTCCATCTTATTTCCGGGATACAATTATCTACAGACAGCTATCTATCTATCTATCCATCCATCCATTCATCTGCTATCTATTTATCAATATACACACATAAAACTTTTTTTTTCTGGTCAAGAATTATTGCGGCAATGGTAAAATGTGTACTGTCAATGGCCTTATTGATTTTTATTCAATAGGACATTTTATTACACATTTAAATTTATGTATTCAGATTAACCCATGAAAAGCTTCATGAGCACCTCCACCCAGGCAGCTTGCTTCTCTACCTTCACGACAATATTCCTTTATCCATTCATAAACCCATACACCACACTCTTGAGTACATTCCCATGGAAGTTGCCAGCACAGTGGCCCTTAAATCATCACAACTTTCTACTTTTCTCTCT
This sequence comes from Balaenoptera physalus, assembly GCF_965194825.1. Lineage (NCBI taxonomy): Eukaryota > Metazoa > Chordata > Mammalia > Artiodactyla > Balaenopteridae > Balaenoptera > Balaenoptera physalus. The sequence goes on from NW_028126174.1 coordinate 537,290, forward strand.
CATTCATATGATTTTCTAATCCTCTATTAATGTTTAAAAAAATGCCCAGTGATATACAATGAAAATAATTATTTTTCTAAACCTGCCTAGGTAACCTGACCATATGTTAGGTGAGGTTTTACAGACTTGTACTGTAAAGATATAAATTTATATTACACAGAAGAAATACAGGAGAAAAAATGCTGATTAAAAGGCATCATACTGAATAGTGACAATGTGCACTGAGGAAGAAAAATGGAAGTAAGATTGAATTGTAAGTATGAGGTTCTAGAATGGGAGATTCTGAATGCCAACTGGCCACTCATTTCCAGAATGGAATGCATAGTAGCACCGTACTTACTCAAGTTTGATTTAAGTCTTTACATGTTCACTGTTTTGTGATCAGAAATATAAAGAAGAATCCACAATGCACTGTATACAAGGGCTGTCCCTGATCACTGTCTGAAATCATCTTATTTGCTTCTATCTCAGCCCTCCAGTACCTAAACTCTGTGAGGGCAAGACCTAATGGGTCTTGTTGAGCAATTAGAGTAGGAGCTGGCAGTTAGCAGGCTGTTTTAGTTTGCTAGGGCCACTGCACAGAATATCACTGACCGGGGGGCTTAAACAACAGAAGTGTATGGTGTTGCAGTTCTGGAGACTGGAAGTCTGAGATCAAGGTGCCGGCAGGGCCAAGCTCCTTCTGCAGGTACTTGGGAAGGGTCCGTTCCAGGCCTCTCTCCTAGCACCTGGTAGTTCTCTGCCTTGTGGCAGCAGAACTCCAATCTTCGCAAGGAGTTCTCTCTACGTGTGTCTCCAAACTTCCCTTTTTAAAAGGACATCAGTCATACTGAATTAGTCCCCTCCCCTGCCCCACACTACAGTATGGCCTCATCCTAACTTAACTAATTACTTCTGAAATAGACTATTTCCAAATAAGGTCACATTCTGAGGTCCTGGGGGTTCGGATTTCAACATATGACCTTTAGGGAGACACAATTCAACCCATAACGTAAGCACACATTACATACATAGTGAATAAATGAATAATGAAACAGGGAAAGAGCCTGCCTGGGCACCATTCTACTCCCTAGTGACCAGGTCACTGCACATGTCTGATGACATCTACTCCACGAGCTAGAATTCTGTAAAATATCTGACAATAGTATTTTATCTTGATTCTTTATAAACACAGGATAGTGATTCCTTGAGTGACATGGATTGTGACACTGTATGAATTGCATATAGTTTAATAACAGTTAAAGTGTATAAAGAATTTTAGGAAGGATATCCAGTTAAACCTACAGAATGGCTTCTGGTGTGACCTGTTGGCCTGAGCTGAACCTTTAAGTTTGGACCCTGGGAACACCGCAGCCCAAGGTCTGAAAACCCACTACTCTAAAGTGGAAGTTCGGCAAACAGTCCCCTGTCCCACATGTGCTCCTCAGCTTCAGATACGCAGACTTTCCTCTCATTTGGCTTCTAGCATCACCCTAGGTATCTGTTGTCTTCTGACCTGTTTTGTCTTCTTATTCATCCTATACTTGACCAACCCTGACTGGTCACTTACTTGTATCACAGGAGACAAACTCATTGCAGAAATTCTTAGACATTTTACACGTAATCTCTCAAAGGTTACAACTTTAACAGAGAGGAACTTTCTGTCACATGTGGAAACGTCAACACCTGCATGTCTACTGTGCGAGCTGCTTTTGTTCCTAACTGCTATTGCATAGATCTGTGCTGGACCTTCTGGGGTTGCAGAAAAATAAGCACCATGAGGGGAAGAAGCCAGATCTGATTTTTTTCATTTGCAACTGTATTTCCAGTTTGTGAACAGCACCTGGCATATATTTGTTTTCTTACTGAGATTCCCTTCCTGCTGGGAACCTAAGTGCTAATTGCTTGGCCTTCAGCAGAATGACTGAAACTAACTAACATGGGGCCCCTGTGGAAGGCATTTTATGTACTTCTGTACTTTAGGCTGCGGCCTGCAAGCTGCTGGGAAGGTGTTCTTCCATTATTTAAAATACTTTTTCCTATATGTTGTTTTCTCTGTCAATAAACACCCTCACTTTCAAGACAACCACGTATCTACTGAGAGTCAGCTTGACATTTGGGTAAGACTTTCTTTAAACCATTTCAAATATGGGTTCCTCCCACGTGAAACTGATACTAAAAAATCAGTGGCCAGCCACTTGGCCAGGGAGTGGAAGAAACAGAACTCAAAGCAAGCTTTCTGACGCTAAGCTCAGTGTTCTTCCCAGGAAAACGTCCAAATGACTCTCTTACTTAAGAGACAAAAAAGGGAAAGAGGAACACACAGCTTTTATAATTCGTAGATCTAAAACTGGGAGCGACACGTGCCAGTCACCTCATTCTATAGGTGGGGAAACTGAGGCCCCAACATTCCCCCAAAGGGTCACAATATAGTAATGGAAAAAGAGTGTCTAGAACACAACAACTAATAGAAATATAATGCTAGCCTCAGACGCCAGCCATATTTGTAACTGAAAATCTTCTCACAGTGCCATTAGAAAAAGTAATAAGAAACAGATGAAATTAATTTTAATAATACATGTAACCGATCCAATACATCAAAAATGTTATCATTTCAGCTTGTAATTAATATATAAATTATTAATGGATATTTTACACTCTTCTTCTCACACCAAGTCTTTGAAATATTCTTACAGCGCATCTCAATTCAGGCTAGCCACATTTCAAGGGTTCAGTAGCTGCATGTAGCCCGGGGCTGCCCTCTTGGACAGCACAGCTCCAGGGCAGCCCTTCAGCCCCAGTCTAATTTTCTTCTCCGCAACTGCACCCCTGGCTCCCAGGCTTACACACCACCAGAACTTGTAAAATATTAATCGTAAACAGCTGGTGCTTATTTTGAATTACCGTGCGTGGAAGATACGAGGGGTAGCAAGCAGCTGGGAGGTACATTTCGTTCACGGAAGATGTTTTAAATTTTAACTCCTGTCCAAGAAATGCAAATCAGTAATAAAAACTAGATTATAAATTTCAGAGTGGGACCTAACATTTAAAATATTTGTGTTCTGAAGATAAAGGTGACTAATACACGTGTGACATAACGCTTCCAGTATTGCTGAGTTTCGTTCTTTTGAGTTATTTTCAATTATGGTAACATTCCATTAAAACTCACCCCTGGGGCTTCCCTGGTGGCGCAGTGGTTGAGAATCCGCCTGCCAATGCAGGGGACACGGGTTCGAGCCCTGGTCTGGGAAGATCCCACATGCCGCGGAGCAACTAGGCCCGTGAACCACAACTACTGAGCCTGCGCATCTGGAGCCTGTGCTCCGCAACAAGAGAGGCCCGCGCACCGCGATGAAGAGTGGCCCCCGCTCGCCGCAACTGGAGAAAGCTCTCGCACAGAAACGAAGACCCAACACAGCCAAAAATAAATAAATAATTAAATAGTTAAAAAAGAAAAAAAAACTCATTAAAAAAAATGTTATTAAAAAAAAAAACAAAAACTCACCCCTGACTCCCAGGCTCCTCCACCCCGTCCCGTCCCAAGGAGCAGCACATGGCCTCTCACACCAACACAGTAGAGGAGCTGGAACACCATTCCCCCCCACCCCGCCCCTTATTTAAATCCTTTCTAGTGCTACTGGTCAGTCTTTCCTAAAATGTGCTCGGCAGAACAACACTTTTATGGGATGTGGTTAATAGATTCTAGAAGACAAAAAAGAGTTTCTGTGTCCATGTAAGTTTGGGCAACACTGGGCTAATCATATTAATTATGCTGGGGTTTGGCTGCCTGTGACCAAGCTGAAGTGACTCCATATTCTCCCCAGCATCCCGGGCTGTTTCCCTCCCCTCTCGTCTTCAGCTTGTACCCTTAGTCTTCATGCTCACTGCCTCGTATCTGCAAGATGGTTTCCCCACGTATGTGTGTTCTAGACTCGAATAAGAAAAGAGGGAGGGAGGGACGGAAGGAGGGAGGAAGGGAAGAAAGATGCTTCCAGCTGAAAGCTAAAACGTTCCCCCAAATCTCCAGGAGGGTCCTACTCAGGCTCATCGGCTAGAACGAGATCCCACGGCTCGCTGCAGCTTCAAGGGAAGCTGGGAAGGTGCATAGTTTAACAAAGCACACTACGGTGGTGAACTCAGTCACCCTCGTCTACCTGAGAATGACGGCGGAAACGGAATCTGGGCTGCTCCGGATCTGCCACACGGAGTCAAAGCTTTCTTAGAGCCATTTACTAAAAATTTTGCTTTCTGCGTGTCAAATGGGGGACCATTAATCTCTCCCCCCCCGCCCCCCCGCATAAAATTCTCATTTTTTCATGGAGGAACTTGCAGAACTGCTGTCCGGTTAAGTATGCTTTGGGCGAAGCTGCAGCCACGCGTCATTCTGGGACAGCCACGCGTCCTAAAAGGGAGACGCACAGAGGGTCTGAGGAAGACCCCGTCTCTCCTGCCCCGGGCGTCCTGTGTCAGCTTCTACGTTCCTACAGCCTCTCTCGGAGCCTCAGCTGGTCTCACGACCTCTCTTCGGGCCATGAGGCATACGTGGAACTCGCTCCTCCAATGCAAGTTTCTGCTTTCCCCACGGAAGGGGCGGACATGCACACAGCGACCCCGTCCCGCTCCCTCTGCCTCGGACACAGCCTGCAGTGACAGCGGCCAGGTGGTGAAAATGAGAGCAAGTCCCCCAGAGTTACAGAAACACCCGCCAGTCACTCGACGCCAGCCGCTGCCTGCCTCCAGATTCTTGTTACGCGAGCAAACAATAAGGCTCTCTTACCGTACGATGAAAGCCGCCTCGTCGTGGCAGCGTGTCACTCACCTGTCCGCCCGTGACGCCTCACTCCCGCAGCCTCAGGCCCCCGGCGTCCTTCGCCGCCGCCGGCTCCGCGCACCCGACCTCAGCTTCCGGTTGTCGTTCCGGCTCAAGATGGCGGCGGCGGCCAGACAGGAAATCCTTGCTCCCAGCAAACCCTGAAGCCCGCGGAGCGACTCCTACTACGGAAGACGCACCGCGGCGGGGAGGGCAAGTGGGAAGCGCTGGGACACACCCTCTCCCCTCAGAGGACCCCTCGGCCCGGCCCGGCCGCCCACCCAGCCGGGAGGGAACTTGAAATCCGGAGCTGCCCAACCCCCACCCCAGGAGGGAAGGGTTGGAACGCCACCTATGAAGGTGTCACCTGAGAGAGGACCCCCAAACAGGTAGCGCTGAAAACCGAGGGGTCGCGCCTCCATGAGGCCCACAGCCTTGGCTCTTGCAGGGCTCGCCTCTCAGACTCGCACGGCGGGGCCCAGCGCAGAAGAGGCCTCAGGAGGCGTGAGGGCTGCCGGGACGCGGTGGGAGTGGGGCTCGTTTGCCTGCCAGGCAGCGTGGTCCTGAGGGGCCGGCACCTGCTTTGACATGCGTCTGGGAGCCAGCTGGGGTTTTCTCCGGCGATGGAGGCTGGCAGGTGCCATCTTCCTTCTTTTTTTTTTTTTTAAACTCTGGATCCAGAGCTTTCCACAACAGATGAGAAGCTTAGATGCACCCGGGACTGCGCTCTGGAATGGGTGCCGGCGTTCCTTGCTGACAGCCAGTGTTTCACGGAAGGGTCATGGGCCCTTGTGGAGGGTTCAGCACTCAAAGTCAGCTTCCGACCTGGGTCTCGGTTCCTGGTTAGCTCTGTCGCTCACTTGACAGCCTGGAGACCTACCCTGATCCGCAGCCGACTCCTTTCTCAGGGGGTGGGGTGGACTCGCTTTCCCCAGCTGCTGCCTGCACTCTTGCCCCAAGCTGAGTGGACCATTTGGAAGGACAGTACTGCCTTCTGTTTGACTCCAGTCAATTCTCTACTGCCTCAGCCATTCACAGGATTGGATCGCCTCTGATGTTTGGTATTTTCATTATCTCAGGAGCACCTTGTAATTGCCATGCATCTTTGGATGCTGAAATGTGCACTGGTGGCCGTCCTGGTACAAGGTGAACCAGTCTCCAGCCCTAGGTAGGCTTGGTCCTGACCTTTCTTTTCCCACCAAGGTTCCAGCAGGTCTGTGGGTTTTGAAAATATTCTCATTGTTTTCTGGGAGACAGTATAGCTTAGCCAGCATCCAAGATGGCACCCAGTGAGTCTTCCCTCCTGATAGTCACATCCTTGTGCAGTTCCCTCCACATCAGTGAGGGCTGACCACTACTATATGATAACGGATAGAATATTATGGACCTCTTTGGTTGTGACTTTGGCAAGATGGGTCATAAAAGGCATTGCCACTTGTTGCCTTGCTCTCTCTTGGATCACCTGCTCTGGGGGAAGCCAGTTGTCGTATGATGAAGACAGTCAAGCACCCCCATGGAGAGGTCTTTGGGATGAAGAACTGAGGCTTCCTGACCACTAGCCAGCACCAAATTGCCAGCTCTGTCTACACCCCGTCTTGGAACTGGATCCTCCTCCAGTCCCAGTCAAGCCTTCAGATGACTGCGGCCCTGGCTGACACCTTGACTGCAACCTCACGGGAGACCCTGAGCCAGCACCACCCAGGTAGGCTGCTCCCAAATTCCTGACCCATTGAAACTAGGAGGTAATGGTCCTTATTGTTTTAGACTGCCAAGTTTCGGTGCAATTTGTTACACAGAAACAGGTAGCATATATAATAGTTCAGCGGCCAGCCATGGCCACCAGAAGTTCTTGCAAAGTCCCCTGCTTTTTTGCTAGACTATTATAGAGTTTGTGGCACAAAAGTGCCCATATAGGATTTTCCATTTGGGACATGAGTAAGTACTTTTAAAGTACTTAATCAATACTTTAAAAGTACCTTAGCACTTAGTACTTCAGTACTTTTCAGTATTTATTAATTTGGAAAAATCAGAAGTGGTGTGAGAATGCAAAGAAAAAAAGGTAAAGTGATATTTAAAAATGTAATTGAGATAAGAAATGTAATTGAATTAAAAAAAATCGAGAATGTCAGCTCCGGGAGCCAAACATTTCCCCACTGAGTTTATCTGAGACCCTGGATGGCTGCAATAGGCTGCTGGAATTGAGTATTACGTCTCCTTCATCCTACTCTTTACTTTTTGAAGGTGAGTTTTTTTTCTTTACTCTTGCAAAGATACAATATGAGAGCCCTGCCCAGGAGCCAAAATGGAAACATACATGCATTAAATGAGAAACTGTATGTTTCGTCTGTAAACAATGAAGGATTTGCGGGTAATATATGTGGAAGAGGCATGTTGAGTGAGTCAGCATCCAGCCTGGCTTCCTGGATCCTGGACAAGTCATTAATTTTCTGCATCTGTGTGCTCCTTTGTAAGCGGGGAGATGGAAGAAGGTTCTTGTGAGGGTTCGATGAGATAGTTCACTGGAGCCGCTTCCATTCTGTTCTGTTTTTGTTGTGATTATGATATACAATTAAATTGCATTAAGTAACTGCATTATTAAACGCGAACATGGTTATAAGGGACGGGTCAAATAGCGCACGTTACAATGCAAATAGAACCTGAGCCCGATGAACCACAGCTGATATTTAACCTAATCCAATCTCAATGAGGTGGCCGGCACATTCATTTAGTATGATTAAAACAAAAATGGGGTCATTTAATACAGAAGTATTACTCTAAATTTTTACCTTGTACAATTAGCACAAAATATCTTTTCATCGTGATTATCCATTGTTGTTAAAAACATAGTGAATTGTTCCTGCGGCAGGCAAAGCTAAAGTGAAATATAATCTTCCCTCTGAGCCCTGAGATGAAAAAGTAAAGACACAGTGTGTCACTCAGAAGGAACTTACACACACAATTTTGAAAATGCAGTGTCTTCATACATCGGCTTTCTTTTTCTTTCTGTTGATGACAGCGTAACAACTTCATATTAGCCCTTAATGAACATCTCTGACGTTCAGCTTATTAACTTTTGAAGATGTAGGACAAAGAGTTAAAATTGACTGGAAACTCTTGATAGAATGATGGGTGTTAGACATCAGGACTTGATGGCTGTAACCCTCATGGCTGTCCCATTGGGTGACATTCATACCAGTAAACAGAAGGAAAATTTCCATTTTCAACTTTGGACTCTGAACATTAGGTTTCATTTACAAGCTGATTTGTCCTGATTACTTAGAATTATCCGATAGAGATCAGGAGCAGAAGCCCTTCTGAAGCCCCTGCTTAGCTGTCCCCCCCCCCCCCCCCACCCGGGGGACCCTGCCTCCCTGCTAATCGCCTTCTGTTTGTACTCTGCAGATCCAGGCCACATTTTAATAGGGATATTAAAGATGTTTGCCAAGCACCCAGTCAGCCGGAAGACCGCTGGCAGGTTCACGGTGTCATTTTATTGAAAACAGAGTGGCATGTTTTTTTGGAATACATTTACATAAGAAGGGAAGGCTTAAAGGGAGAGAGAAAGGCAATTTGCTTGTGAGGGCTTTGATCCCGTCAGGCATCCTGAAAACCTTTAATGATGAGTTGTTCTTTGCTCACACCCAGTGGGGCTGAGTCTGGTCTGCAGACAGGGAATAGGGTATATAGCTCTTCTCGCCCTTCCCGCTGTCACCCACACCTGGGCCCTACCTGGGCACCTGCCTACCTACCAGGAAGACCTAGTTCCTGGTGCAAAGAGCAGGCAGGTAGAGGGGGAGAGGAGGTCCCTGTGTACTGCTCTCTAAGCTGATCTAATTTTTTAAAATCTAAATTTATTTATTTATTTCATTTTTTATTTTTGGCTGCATTGGGTCTTCGTTGCTGCGCGCGGGCTTTCTCTAGTTGTGGCGAGCTGGGGTTCCCCTTCGTTGCGGTGCGCGGGCTTCTCGTTGCAGTGGCTTCTCTTGTCGCGGAGGACGGGCTCTAGGTGCGCGGGCTTCAGTAGTTGTGGCTCGCGGGCTCTAGAGCTCAGGCTCAGTAGTTGTGGCGCCCGGGCTTAGTTGCTCCGCGGCATGTGGGATCTTCCCGGACCAGGGCTTGAACCTGTGTCCCGTGCATTGGCAAGCGGATTCTTAACCACTGCGCCACCAGGCAAGTCCCGTAAGCTGATCTAATTTTGTTTTACTGTTTTTCTGTGTTGTGCTTGCTTCACGATTTTCTCGCTTTGGCTCAAGGGACCTTTTTTCCAGGAGCAAACCTCGGAATACAGGAGGTTTAGGTTTATTATGCTAAATTATAGTCAGCATGTTAGTGGAAGGTTAATACGGGAGATGCAGTGGCCACTGCTTCCCTCAGACTCGGGCACCAGGTATGGAATGCTTCCTGTGCCTTATAGGAACATGAGACCAGGTCTTGGTCACTGGGATGAGAGAACACATAACAGCCATCACGAATTGTGGCAGAGAGTACTGGTGGCCCAGGTTCAAAGTCTCAGTCTTGAGAATGTTGTTGCCTCAGCTCACAGTTGAAAAATAACGACCTCTGCCTTGAAAGAGGCCCTTAACGTCTGCCGCTCGTGTAATTTGTTAGTTGTTGAAAAGATAGTTTACTACTTTAACCTGTGTGGGTGTATATGCACATCATGAGTGTGTATGGGTATATATGTGTTTCTGTATGGTTGTATGTACTTAAAAGATAAACTAAGGCATGTTAACAATTTTAAGAGTTTGAGCAAAAATTGATTTGAATCAGGCAGTGCCTAACCGGAAGTGGTTAGGAATGCTCCACCGACAGGAGCTGGGGTAGACTTGGATAGAGAAAAAGCGGAAGCAAAGTAAGGAAATGATTGGTTGGCTATAACTTCACGCCTAGTTGGCTGTTTGGGATTGATTCTGGTTTCCTGACTAGGCTTCCACCGCATAAGAGCCCCCTCAGTCTAATGGCCTCCTTGTTTCATTAGTTTAACAGTGCACGTGTGTACAGGGGCACGTGTGTGCATGCATGAGTGTTCACAGGTGTGTGTGCCTTCATGTGTTTGCACGTGTATGCATGCGTGCAGATGTGTATGTGCACACATGTTTGTGCAAGTGCATTTATGTTTGCATGTTTATATTTGCTCACTGTACACAACCTGTGGTAACCTCTCCTGTACTTCAGTCTTTTTTTCCCACCACTGCTGCTTGCTTTAATGTTTGTATGTAATCAGAAATGATTTTGAGGCCCCCGAATACTAGACTGCAGCTTCAAGGAATTAATGCGTCAGGAGGAGCAGACTGATTATGGCAGAGCGAGGTTATTTGAACATAACTCCCAGCAATCAGGGACCGCAGGAAGGAACAGGAGCAGCGGCCCTGGGAGCAGGTTCCTGCCTCCCTGCTCTAGATGGGAGGGTGCCCGTTGCCTAGAGCAGGGTGAAGGGCTCAGGTAACAAAAGATGTTCTGGGGCTCCTGTGAAGGGCAGTAGCTTCCAGGGCTGAGGCGGCTGCTGAGCCTGGCGTGGCTCCGTGCCGTGCTTGGCTCCCAGGCTGCTATGTAGACTGTGGGAGTAGCATCATGTTGGTACATCAGACAAAAACACCACTGCGCTAGACCACCACAACCTGCCTATTCAGTTAAATGAAGACCAGCTGATGCCTGGAGACATTTCTTTTCCATTGTTTCTCTTCCTTTCTTTTCATCTCCTTTTTCCTTTCACTCTCCTCTCTCTTCTCCCCTTTCCACCTGTCACTCTCCCTCCCTCCTTTAAAAAAAAAATCAAATGGTTATAAAATCACTTTTCTGCCTAGGCAACCCTCATAATCAGATGGAAAGTCTGGCACAGTATTTATCCCGATACATAACCGTGTTTTTCCTGTAGACGTAACATTTACTCCTTAAGCTTTTCTTACATTTATTCCCATATTTTTTCCCAATGTCCTACTAAGTTGTCTTCTTAAATGTAAAAGCAAAATATATCCTCTACTTCCGCTTAATATCATTTGGGCCGAGGAGGCTCTAAACTATGTATCTGGTTGGGATAGAGCCATGGAAACACAAGCAGAGGCAGCACTGGGGAGCTTTAAAGAATGACGTCTCATGATGTTGATTTATTCGAGCCGGCCACGCCACATGAGTCATATTACAGGCAGTCACGGTGAGGATAAAAGCCACCATGCTTCTTGGGTGCTTTGCATGCCAGGCAGTCTAAGTGCTCTGCTTGCCTTGTCACACATCACCCTTAGCCCTCAGTGATGTCCTTACTCAGGTTCTCTCCGTTCACTGAAGGAAGGTATGAGCTTTCCTCCAGAGGGCACAGTACCAGGAAGCTGTGATTCTAACCCGGGCCATCAGCCTCCCATCCAAATCTAACATGTGCAGCAACCAACAGGTGTTAAAGGACATGTGCAGCAACAAAACGTGAGTGAGCGCCCATCCAGAGGCAGCAGTGAAGGATGAGCTTGCAGTCTGGATCTCAGATCTTCCCCACGGCTTATTTAATTAAACTCTAGGTGGTTTTGCGAGGGTGGGTGAGGGGAGGCTGGTTAGTAATATGCACTCTTGGGGCCCGCACGGGACCTGCTGAAACAGGTGGGGCCACCCTTGGTGTCTGAACGAGCCTTCCTTTGGGGCTTGCTGATTGTCATTGGTGCTCAAGTTTGGGACCCATAGCTCCAGGGTGAGCTCTACAGCCGTTGCAGATTCTGAGGCCACTTTCTCTCCTCCCACAATATGAACCCAAGCTGTGACCAAGGGGGTTGAGCAGGAGGGAGAACGCAAGTATGAATGGGAAAGGAGAGGGCATGTGACAAGGGTATTTAGGTTGCCACCCATGTGGTCATCAATGCTTCAGCTCTCTGCCATCAGGGTAAAGGCTTGCAGTTGGGTTATAATTATTCCTGAGCGGCACCTTTCTTCTGAGAGAGTCACAGCTTAGAAGAGTCTACAGTGAAGAAGCTGGTTTTTAAATTCTACTACAAACTCCAGATTCTTCCTACCCTCACCAGTATGCATCACCTCCCCTGACTTGGCGAGCTCCTCACCCCTGGGAGGCTGATGTAATGAGAATTAGATGCTAAACCAGGAGGCCAAGAGGCAGGGCTCCTGGGTTCTCTCTCACTCCAGGGCCTCTCGCTTGCTTTAATTTCAGCAGTGCCTCAGGCAGGTTAGCCCAGGGCCCTGTGAGGTAACTGCACAATGACCCAAAGCTGCTGGGTCATTCTTTTATTAGGCTGTTCCACAGTCTAGTGGATTTCATGATTAGGAAGTAATTTCATTCCCTAAAGCATACTGAAGACCCAGGCTACGCTGGGAGAACATTGGTTCAGTTGCCGCTGTCTCCCAGCTGAGACTTAAGAAAACAAAAGAAACAATTTCGTATGATAATATTAGCAAATATGTCTTCTATAAGCCCTGTCTTCATGCCTTTTGAATTGCATTGTCTCCTCCCCATATTGTTGACTTACTTGTATAAAGGATTTTGCTGTGCCAAGTGGGGAAAATTATTTCACGCTTGCTTTGATCAGAAATCTGTTGAGGTGGCTAAACCATTCAGTATATTCTAGTGTGGTTAGCTTTGCTAAGGGAAGGGAAAGGCGATCAAATCATTAGCATAAATTAAGAGGCCTAAGTGCTGTCTTGAATATTTTTAGATGGATTTAAAAAGTAGTGTAAATTTATGAAGGTCAAAGATGCTGGGAATCTAAGGCATGCACATTGTTCATTATTTTAGCAATATTCTAATACCATGTTTCTCATGTGTCATCTGACATCTAGATTATGTAAAGCCAAAATGAGGTCACCGTGACAACCATCTGTGCCATTAATTCATTGTTATGAGTTAATTTGGATTAGGATCTCGGCTAAATTATGAAATGTTTGGCCTTTGTTTTAGCTGAAGACCATTTGGTGGTGATTTGCATTACTTCCAGTTTCTGGATTCCGGCAGCTAATGCTGCCTTTTTCTCCCCTCCCATGAAAAGGAGTAATCCCTTCATAATAGAATTTGTAACTTTACGTAAGAGGAATTGGCTTACAACTTTGTGGAGGGCGGGTGGTGGTGCTGGTGGTGTGTCTACTACTTAATGATAATAAAATATTTGTTTTTAAAATACCTCGAAGCTTCCAGGATTTTATTTACTGATTATATCAAGTAATTGCCCACGGATATATGGCATTATGGAAACTTGCAAAAGTGAAAGATTAGTTGGTAGGCCACAAGTAAATTATGGCTGGAAGAGCAAAAATGACCTAAAATTAATGAAAAATATGTGGCCTCATCCAGTAGTAGTCACTTACAAATGACAACAAAAGTTGCCCAAAACGTAGTTATGTAATTAGTTTGATGTGGGAAGCTGAGTTGCCAAGGAGTCCTGGGACACTGTAGCTGGCCTGCAGGGGGCTACAGCGGGCCCGTGGGAGTAAGCCCTGGAATCTGGCCAACCTGGAAGGGTCTACTGGGCAGGCTGTAGGTGACAACCAGTAAGAAAAAAAGTCTCAGGATAAGTTACGAACCTTTATGCAGGTGTAAAAAAGGTCTTAAGTGTTTTTATTAGTTGCATTATTGCTCTATCTAATTATGTTAAGTATAGATAAGAGTAAATGAGAAACAAAGTTGAGTTTAGGAATTAAAGTCTGGATTTGGTGCAAATTGAAAAGTACACGTTTTGTTTCAGGCAGAGAAAAAGGATCCATAGATCAGAAAATGTAGGATGAAACCAGTGGATCTATATATGGTGGAGGGTAGATAGGAAATAGATTCATGGCTTTTTATCCTAGGGTGGAGAAAGTACCGGAAAGATGGACTAGTGGGAATCATTTTCGGCTTTGAATTCAGAGAGACTTAGTAAATCCTGGCTTTGACTTTGTTATGGCAGCCCTAGGAAGCTGGTGTATAAACAGTGAAGTGATAAATCACCAGCAAAGGAAGTGGTTTTGCATCCCAGCTGCCACAGCTGGGAGCCGTGATGTTTACACATGAGACGTAGAAAATAGTCATGGAGGAAAGCACTTGGAAGAAACGGTGGAAACCTTCCAGATCATACAGAGGCCTGAGGATTCCTTTTTCTGCTTAACACTTTTGAGGTTGAACGAAATCTTCCCAGTTCATGCATAGAAAAACAGGGGCCTTCCCATCATCTCAGGTCACTGTAGCTGCTGTATTTACTGAGATTCCGGTGTTGTGTGAACTGACGAACAGGAACTGCAAAAGCAAGGGAAGTAGATGAAGAATTGCCAACGTGTTACTTGGTTTAGCCAGAAACACGGAAAAGCTTGAACACTGAACATACTGCACCCTGAGAAGGGAAATGTGGCCTATTTGACAACAGAGAGGAACCAGTTTGGCTTAGACCAAGGGTTGGTAAACGTTTATTATAAAGGGCTGGATAGTAAATATTTTCAGCTTTGTGAGCCTCACAGCCCGTTGTCGGGTTTCAACTCTGCTGCTGTGGTGTGGAAAGCAGCCACAGACAACATCTAAACAGATGAACACGGCTGTGTTGCTGTAAAGCTTGCCGCATGGACACTGGAATTTGACTTTCACGGAGTTTTCATGGGTCATGATGTAGTAGGATTCTTTGATTTTGTTCAACCATTTGAAAATGTAAAAGCAATTCTTACCTTGAGGACTATGCAAAAAGAGGTGGTGGGCTGGATGTGCCCTTGGGCTGTGGTTTGCCATCCCCTGGCTTACTGACCCTTGGTTTAGAATAATGACAATGCTGGAAGAACTGAGACGTTGAAAGGTAAAGTGGGTCCGAGTCAGAGACCAAGACAGAAATGCTTGCCTAGGCTACTATGAAGTACAGTTTTCTCTTATATCTTTGTTATCCGTAAGATTGGCGGCTCACGTTACATCTATAGTTGAATGAATGAATTCTAACCCATAGTATGTTCCCTGGTGTGGGTTTAGCTGTTTTTAGTTTATCCTCCCCACCAACCGCATTATTGTTGTTGTTTATAGTTAAGCCCAGGGTTAAGAGAACAGTGGTAGTTCTGAAGACATTCCTTAATTGGGTAAAACCATATCTTAAAAACTTTTTCTTCCATGACTATTCTCTAGTCATCTCTGTGGTCCCTACCTGGTGCCCTGGGGCAGAGGCTCACTGCGCTTGTTTCCTTCTCCTCCTGTGGGCTTTGGCACAGCTAGACCCCATTTCCTAGTTTCCCTGGTACATAGGGCAGCCCTATGCCTGAGTTCTGTCTGGTGGAATGAAGCTGAAATGACACATACCACCACCTCCAGTCCTCTAGCCCCAAACAGCCTCGTGTGCTGTGTTCCACACTCTCTCCTCCCCTTGTTGTGCCTGGAAGGCAAGTTCTTTTTTATCCTAGAATTTGGCATATCCATAAGTTGGAAGGAGGAGAGGCGTACAGGAGCACTGCCAGAGCAGGAACTTGTGTGTCGGAGCAAAAGCAATAATGTTTATTCCGTTAAACTGGGAGAGCTGTTTGTTACAGCCATTATCCT
Source organism: Balaenoptera physalus (assembly GCF_965194825.1). Lineage (NCBI taxonomy): Eukaryota > Metazoa > Chordata > Mammalia > Artiodactyla > Balaenopteridae > Balaenoptera > Balaenoptera physalus. The sequence continues at coordinate 552,544 of NW_028126174.1, forward strand.
ACTCTGACTAACATGCACTTGGTGTGTGAAGACAGAGTACACCTAACAAAACGGTGCCCGCGGAGTAACGATTCCTATTTCAGTGACCATTCACTCACGTTTGGCCCTATGTACAGAATCACTCATCTCACTCCAGACCTCTGGCTCGTCCCTCATGGTCACTTTCTAGGCCCATCCTGAGCGGGCACACCTCGTGGTCTGTGCCCCAGTCCTCATCTGCTAATTGATTGTCTCTCTCCTATGCTGGGTTCTATCTTCGAGAGCCATTCGTGGTGCTCAGGTGAATTCTCTGTTCAGTTTTCCTTGCATCTTTTTAAACCTTCAAGTTAATGGATGACTAATAGCACAGAAGATACATTCAAAGGGCACTGAAGTAGATGGTTGGTGCATGTTTTTGTGAGCCAAAGGGAAGCCGTGGGTAGGTGAGGAATGTGAACCAGTTCAGGAATGAGGTCATAATGTCCACTGATGACAACCCCATGTTAACCTGGGGCATCCAGAGGGGTGGGCAGGCTGCCACGGTCTAGTGTTACTTTGGGATGTTTATAAATATTATGGTTTGGTAGTGTTAGAGGCTGTTGTATATGCTGGTGAAAATATGTTGATGATCATGCATATTAATGTATATTATGTAACAGATGTCACACAGAATTATGGGATATAATGATATATAAAATATATATAAAATATATAGTTGTATTCTATAATCATATATAATAGAAAAACATATATAATTATTTACATATGATTTTTTGATATATACAAATATATTTTTTATATATAATTTTCATATATTATATAATCATTACATAATATAATATTATATAAAATAATATATTATAAAATATTACATACACATACACATGGTTGTTGGCATCTATTCCGCTGAAGTGGAAGCTGTGTTTTGGTTTGTTTTGTTTTTTCTCAAGATGTAGCACTTTGCTTTTCCAGATGCCAATTGATTTACCACCTGAAATAAGGGATACAAGATTATAGGTTATCTTCTCGAGTGTCAAATGGTGTGATTGCAGAGGTTTAGTGTTTTGTCTCACGATACGTGCCTGATATGCAGCACAACGCATCCTAGAATCTCCATAGCGTCACTGCCACCGAGAGCGGCCTCAAGGGTTTTTCAGTGGAGTAATCACTCGCCTTCTCCCACGTTTACAGGTTTGCACGTGCACTCGTAATAATGACAGATCCATTTGTCAATACGTAGAGAGCCTGCTGTGAGAAAGGGCTCCTGGGGCAGTTTCCTCGAGTGGAAACCCTTGTAAGGCAGTGGGCATACCTCATCCTAGTGTGGTTTAGTGTTGTGAGTATTCCCCTCCTGTCTCCCCTTTCCCACTGCCTTTTCCATCTCAGTAATGGACACTCCATCCTTCTGCTAGCTCAGGCCAGAAACCTTTGAGTTGTTCTTGTGTGTATCTTTCTCTCCAGTCCACACCAATTCAACAGGAAGTCCTTTTGGCTCCAGCTTCAATGTGGGTCCAGATCTGACCATTTCTCCTAACCTCTCCTGCTCCAGGCCACCACCATCTTTCTTCTGCAGCCCTCCGAGCATTACTTTTATACATAGCAACTTTAGTTAGAGGTGATTTTTTTGTGGGCAATAAAAGAGAGATAAAGGATCTGCAGATGAATAAGAATTGTGAGAAACAGAGGACCTGAAGTAGAACCAATTGGTCTCTTTATCAGTGATGGAAGACAGGAAAAGGAGAGAAGTACTTCTGAGGGAGGAGGTCAAGTCTTGGTTGGTTGATAAAACTTAGGTGAGAGAGTTGTGCATGGGTTTCTAGGTTGTATAGCACTGCTTGACGGTCTTGCCCCTTGTAGGGGTCTGGTGGGTGAGCAGGGTGGGGAGGCAGCATAGAACATTCTTAGGTGACTTGGAGGGAGGGGAAGAAGCAGGTTTGTGCAGATGCCTTTTGAAGGCCTTGTAGAGGCACTTTGTTGAAGGCAAAATAACATAGCTTCAGGGTGAGGGCCAGTCAGCCTATTCTGGAGCGATAATGAGGATGCCTGGGGATCTGCTAAAACGCAGATTCTGATCCTGTAGTTCTAGGTAGGGCTGAGGTCCTGCATTTCATTTCTTTTCTTTCTTTCTCTCTTTCTTTCTCTCTTTCTTTCTTTCTTTCTTTATTTCAGTTGAAGTATAGTTGATTTACAATCGTGTGCTAGTTTCAGGTATGCAACACAGTGATTCAGTATTTTCGCAGATTATAATCCATTATAGGTTATCACAAGATATTGGGTATAATTCCCTGTGCTATACTGTAAGTCCTTGTTGCTTATCTGTTTTCTGTGTTTTATGTATGTAGTTTGTACCTGTTAATCCCTTACCCCTACCTGCATTTCTAAGACGCTCTTAGATGGTGCCCACGCTGCTGTTCTCTACAGATAGCCTGGGGCTGTACTCTCATATGGTAAAACTTCAAATCCCTCTGCATTAACCTACCTACAATTGCCCAGCTATGCTTCTTAATCTCTGTTTTCTTCATTTGATTTGGGGTAGGTAACCTACAGCTATTTTTGTCTTTTAGTTATGGGATCCATACAGTAAGGTCCCCCCTCCCCCCTCCACCCCCTGCCCTTAGGACCACTTATTCTTAAAGTTCACTAAGGGACATTAAAAACAAGTGACACAAATGTAAGATTTTATAGGTTTCTTGAACAGTCTCGTAAAAAAGAAAACATAAACTCTTTTGGAACAAAGACCTTACAGATCAGGTAGCAAAAATGTTTTTCAGACCTTTTAAATCATTTAAAAAAATTGAGGTGAAATTTGCATTAAATAAAGCTGATTATTTGAGAGTGAACAATTCATTGGCATTTAGTATATTCGCAGCATTGTGCAACCACCACCTCTGTGTAGTTCCAAAACATTTTCATCACCCCCAAATTAAACCCTGTACCCATTAGGCAGTCACTCCCCTTTCCCCTTCCCTCAGCTTCTGGCAACCACCAATCCGCTTTCTGTCTCTATGGATTTGCCCCTCCTGGATATTTCATCTAAATGGAAGCATACGATATTTGTCTTTTTATGTCTGGCTTCTTTCACTTAGCATAATGTTTTCATGGTTCATCTACGTTGTAGCCTGTGTCAGTACTTTATTCATTTTTATGGCTGGATAATATTCTATCGTAGGTACACTCCACAATTTGTATATCCATTCATCCTTTAATGGACATTTGGGTTGTTTCTACCTTTTGACCCTTGTGACCAATGCCGCTGTAAACATGTGTGTAAATTGTGCATTTTTCTATGTGTAGTTTAGGGAGTGATTCTTTCTGAAAGACACAAGTTGATTTTGACGTAAGCAGAGGAGATTCATCAAAGGTTTGACACTCTACGATTCAAATTCAAAAATGAAGAAAATGACTTTCTAAAGCAGACCTCAAGGTATTCTAAATTGTTATAAGCGATGAACACTCTCCTTTGAAAAAAACTCTTCAATTGTTTATTCAGGAATCCTGGGGTTTTAGGCACAAAAGGGATGTGAGTACAGCCGTGTGTAGTGTCACAGGAGATCAAGAGAGATTTCTTCTCAGAATTCTTTCAAAGATCCACAGGACTTCAGAGACGCCCGCCTCTATGCCCCACAGTGGAGCTGTCTGCCTGCCTGCCTGCCTGCGAAGGGTACAGTTTGAAAAGTCTCTTACCTTCTAGCTGTTAGAACTCAGAACCACGTGGAAGGTCAGTCACAGTGAAATGGAACATAAACATGCACCTGTCATCCCAGGGACCCAGAGAGGCTTCTGCGCTTTTCTGGGAGTTAGGTGGAAAGAGGGGTGTGTGTGTGTGTGTGTGTGTGTGTGTGTGTGAGAGAGAGTGTGTGTGTGTGTGTGTGTGTGTGTGAGTGTGTATGTGTCTGTCTGTCTTGCAGTCATTACTGTTTTGTGTTTTTTTTTTTTTCCAAGCAGCACGGCTCATCTGCTCTGAGATATCATCAAGCCTCATAAGCTGAACTCTGAAAGGGTGACCGTGCTGGGTGCTGATCACTCCAGACTGAGGCCCGTGATTAAGATTTATCCTTGAGCAGCTGCAGAGCCTCTGCTCCCGTCTGCCCTGGAATTGGCCCCATATGGCAGGCCTTGTCGAGTGGGGCTGGAGGGAGAGCGTGTGCTCCTGAGCTGTGGTTGTGGACGGTGTCGGGGCAGATACTGAGCTCCTGTCCGGGATGTGATGAGACTGGTCCTAAATAGCTTGTCCAGCACATGGCACAGAAAGGGATCTTAGGGGGCTTCCCTGGCAGTCCAGTGGTTAAGACCCTGTGCTTGCAGGGCAGGGGGCCCGGGTTCGACCTCCCGTCGGGGAGCTAAGATCTTATATGCCACGTGGCGCAGCCGAAAAATAAAAAAATAATTAAAAAAAAAAAAAAAAAAAAAAGGGATCTTGGGCGATGGAATGTGGAGTGCAGTTGAGTCAGACAGAACCAGGGAACTTGGGGCCAGGGGTACAGAAAGCTGAGCTTGGATGTGGAGCTCCTGCACCAGAGCTGGTTCTTGTACATTGCTCCTGCAGCTTCCTGGGAGGAAGGCCCTTTGATAGGAGCAAGGCTGCGGTGTGGGAAATGCTAGGTCTCCTCACAGCACAGAAGCCCTAAGGTGAGGATTGGTGAATAGGGACGGCAGACTGTGCACGTGGAGATATTTTGATGCCATGTTTAGCATTTCATGGATGCATTGCATGTCTCCACTCTAGAGAGACCTGGAGAAGCCATTTAAAGCCAGATGCACTTGGGGGGAAGCATTCTAGAGTTTATAACTTGGGTTTACCATGCTTCCTTACTGGAGAGCATTTAAGTCAGGGGTGATGGGTACCATAAAACATCAGAGGTCGTTTGAGTTCTCACTGATGCTGGCAAGGGTTAGGTTTGTATTTGGAAAGGGTAGATGATTGCCTCTCTTAATGGTAAGGTTGCCTGCCTAAACATAATTTCTTCTTGGTCACACTCGGCCCCTCCCTTCGGAGGACTTCATCTCTTGGACTCTTAACGTATGCATAGCTATCTTTTACGTTGCTTTGGGGTGTTCCCTATTCTTTCTTTTTTTTTTTTTGGCCACGCCTCATGGCATGCAGGATCCCTTGCCCCCCTGCAGTGGAAGTGCAGAGTCCTAACCACTGGACCGCCAGGGAATTCCCCACACTGTTCTTTTTAACTTTACCTTGTCACACCAACTAGACACTGTGGACTTATTGGTGTGGATCTGAAACTGTCACCATTAGCATTTTTCATTTATCTGATGGCTCAGACACTAAATATGGGGATGTCCCTTCTGGAAGGCCATGAGTCCATGCAACCAGGATTGATTAACCCGCACTGGTTCCTCGCTGTCTGTGAGGGGGCATTGGATCTAATGGAGCCTGAGGACAGAGACAACTCCAAATATTAACAAAACAAAACAAAGTGAAAACACTTTATAAACTGCAGGGGTGAGAGGTTCAACTATAGAAAGCCCGATTGGAATTTCTAACAGGACCCCTGGTTCTCTCAATTTATAGTTTAGGTGGGGAATGAGGCCAGTGTCCAAACTCTAATAATCCAAACAATAAAATTAATTCAAAATAAACAAGCAGAACAACAAAAGTGTATGTGTTTGTAATATACTTTGTGCATAATACATATATATATACGTATTCATGTATATGTATGTAATCTTCACGTTTGATTGTAGTAGATGATTACAACCAATTTTTCAGTACATTATACTAGAGTAGAATGTTTGTCATCCCCCATTCTTCCAAATAATTTACTGAAAATATTACACTTGCAATTAACTTTTCTTGACTATGTTTCAAAAAAAGTGTAAATTTTCTCAGCCCAGCTTATGTAGTAATAATTACATGTCAGAAATTAAAATGGGATTTCAAAGTAACTTTGTCCTTGGAAAGCTTTGCTTTGCTTTAGTGGCAAATTTCAGACTGCACATTTCATGGTATTTATGATGGTGGGTTTTTTGTTTTGTTTTGTTTTTTTTGTCTTCAGTGCTATTGACCTGGACTAGCTAGGTCTGCTAGGCAGTGGAGAAATGGCTCTGCTGTCTCAGATTTATGGTTTAATTTACCCAGCAGTTCTTTAAGCATATGAGGGGCAAATATTCTTTAACCCGTGTTGAAAACTTTGGGCTTCTACTTTTTACTTTCAGCTGAAGTTGGAAACGCTTCAGAGGGAGAAAAGATACAAAGATGTATGACAAAGAAGACACGTGATAACAGTCTCTGTCTTTAAGGAACTTGCAATCAAGTCGAGGCATTTAAAACAGAAATACATGAAAAAGATAACTAAGAATTAAAAGCAGAAAATTAGGGGAGTAGCCCCTAAGCATTAGACAATAGTTTGGGGCAGGGCGGGTGAACTCTGGCTGGAAGGCTTAGGAAAGGAGCTGCAATTTGAGTAATTTATTTATTAATTGAAGTATAGTTGATTGACAATGTTGTGGTAATTTCTGCTGTACAGCAAAGTGAGTCAGTTATATACACACACACACACACATACTTTTTAATATTCTTTCCCATTATGGTTTAACCCAGGACAATTGAATATAGGTTCCCTGTGCTCTACAGTGGGACCTTGTTGTCCATCCGTTCTGTGTGTAACTGTTTGCATCTACCAACACCAAACTCCCAGGAGCTGCAGTTTGAAACACTGCAGATTTTGCAAGATGGGGAAGAGTAGGTAGGACATTATAGGCAGAGGGAAACAGGAAAAGTGTGGGATCAGTGTCTTCCCCATCCAGCATTTCAAAGATTGGTGATATTTATAAATTCCAAGAACTTGCTATTAGTGTAAAAGAATTCTAGGTGTATCCTGTCACTTTTTTTTTTTAATAGTAATTATTTATTTATTTATTTTTATATTTATTTTTGGCTGTGTTGGGTCTTTGTTTCTGTGCGAGGGCTTTCTCTAGTTGCGGCAAGCGGGGGTCACTCTTCATCGCGGTGCAAGGGCCTCTTCACTATCGTGGCCTCTCGTTGCGGAGCACAGGCTCCAGACGCGCAGGCTCAGTAGTTGTGGCTCACGGGCCTAGTTGCTCCGCGGCATGTGGGATCGATCTTCCCAGACCAGGGCTCGAACCCGTGTCGCCTGCATTAGCAGGCAGATTCTCAACCACTGCGCCACCAGGGAAACCCCTATCCTGTCACTTTTGACCTTCTTCCTCCATCTGTACTTTCCCCCTAAATTGCAATGAGCTAATTTTGAGAAAAGTCAGACTTTATAAAGGCCAGACTCCATTTGGGCCATCTCTTTCCTTTTAAACACAGTTGTAAGGTATACCAAGTTTTCGTCACTAATTATTTCTCTGAAAAAGAGAAATAATTAGTGACGAAAACTTGGTATACCTTACAACTGTGTTTAAAAGGAAAGAGATGGCCAACTGTTAAATGAAAAACAGAGAAAAAAAAAGGTGAAGGGCAAATGATCTAAGGAACCGAAATGTGTGTTTATTTTGTTTCTTGTTGGTTTTTTTGGCCCCCTTGGGATGGCAGGTACTGCGTCTTGAGAAGGACCACATATGTTGGTTTTCTGCTGCAGCCAGGACTTCCTACAAAGTACGGTATGGCCGTCCTCCGGCAGTGCAGCTGCACGGCCATTTTGCTTGTAGTCTTCAGCGTCTCCAAGTTCACACGTCTGAGGATGGCACCCTGCGACGTGGTTGGGCTGCTTCCATGGCCCCCAGCCCTGCAATCCACCCAGCTCCTGGTGGGACCTGGGGCGGTGCTGGCGAGGACGCACTTTGCTCTCTTCTGTCCTGGCTAGCACACAGACCTTTCTGATCGCCTCCTGCTGGAACACAAACAGGGGATCCGTCTCTGCCTTGTTTCCCCAGTTACAGGTAATTAGCTCTGTGCTTTTGAATGCTAGTGCTTGAAATGGCGTGTTCTGCATCTGCCTTATTACGAAGCCGCTCGGCTGCCTCTAGACAAAACATCATCTAAATGAGATTTGCTCTCAAGTATCTGGTATGTGGGAGGAGGCAGCAAAGGAAACAGCGGATATTTCAGATCTATGGAAAAATATACAGCATGGCTGAATAATGGCATCCAGCACACTCACGAATTAAACACATCTTGATCTAATAGCCAGTGGTAAGGAGTACGCATTTCTATTTTGAACTCTCATTTCAGAGGTGGGGTGAGCCATATAAATTTTCATAGCAGTGATTTGTTTATTTTATGATTTCCCGTCCTGACCCTTTTCTCTTTCCAGCTCTCCAAGAGGCAGGCTATCTGGCTTATCACTGGCTTATTTAAACTTGTGCAATTCAAATATGATTTTTTTTCAAAACACAATTTGTCACGCATCTGGAGTCTCATTTTGATAAGGGCCTTCGGTGTATAGAACTGTACTAAGATTCCAAATACTAAGGTCTGTAAAGGAGTGTCTGTCTACAGGCCGTAAAGATTTTATCTCACATCTTTCCAGAATCTGGCTTTATTAGTACATTGGCGCCAATATCTGATGTAGGTTTTAATCCCGGCAGAGGTGGAGGGCCGGGGGGTGTCCATCCTAGTGTGCCCCAGCTTTCCTTCCCTCATCTTCACTTCCCCTTCCATGAGGGGCTTCACCTTACTTTCCTCAGGCCACAGATGTCTCCCATCCACCCCTCCACCTGCCAGATTAAAAAAAAGTTGTGTACATTGATAAATGATGGAAAAGACCTTTATATACATGTACAAACGTGCACATGAATTTCATCTTATGAAAGCTCTTCCTTGACATCTTATCTTCCTCCAGCCACCACCTGTTTCTCTTCTCCTGTGTGAAAAGGATGGCTAAATGGTCTCCAGAATTCACTTCCCCTTCCGTAGTGTGGAGATGTTGCTGGGAGTGGGTGTCCAGGTCAAGTCTGTTTTGTAGCCCTCTTGCCTTGAGGAGGGGTGTGGTGACTCATTTGCTGGTGAGATATGCGTGTCCCTTTGGGAATAGGTGGGGGGAGAGTGGAGCCACAAAGCAGGCGGAGCCTGGGTGTCCGGAGCGTCCTTGGAGGAAACCTTTCTGACAGCTAGGAACGCTGGACGGCGTTGGACTGGTACAAGAGTAAGAGTAAACTTGTATCCTAAAAGCCATTGAGACATGTGGGCTTATTTGTTGTGGCAGCTCATGTTACTCTAACTCAGGGTTCAGCAGCCTACAGCCTGTGAGCCAGATTAGCCCGTTGCCTGTTCCTGTAAATAAAGTTTTGTTGGCGCTCAGCCACACTCATTCAGTCACATATTCCCGTGGCTGCTTTCCCACTACAACGGCGGACAGGAGTAGTTGTAACTGAGACCCTATGGCTGTTAAAGCTGTTTACTGCCTGACCCTTTGCAGAAAAAGTTTGCAACCAGTGCTCTAATATTTGAGCCTCAGATGTCTGCTGAGAATGCAACACCAGGTGCATGAGAAGTACCTCCTGGTACTGTTGAGGGCAGAGGACAACCCCCCATGGACCTGGCCCTTCATTTACTGACATGAGGTCCCCAAAGCCTCCGAACTTCCCCCACCCCCTACACACAGACAGACACACAGACACACACACACACACACACACACACACACACACACACACACACACAGTCTTAGGGGTGAGAAAACCCAAGGGAAGAACACGCTAACACACCTTTGTTTATCTAAAGGGATTGTCTATCTAATCGATGGTTCTCCAACTTGAATGTGCATCAGAGCCATCTGGAGGGCTTGCTAAACACAGATTGCAGGGCCCCACCCCTGAGGTTTCTGATTTGGCCCGTCTGGGGTGGGGCCTGAGACTCTGCATTTCCCACATGCTCCCAGGTGGTACCAGGAACCACACCTTGGGGGCCACTAACCTATGTTGTTCTGTAAGACTATGCTTTGCACTGGAGGGGACATAAAGTAAATTTTTTTTTCTTGCTCATGATTGGGTCAGAGGGGAGAGTTTGTTTTAGGAGTAAGGTATAATACTTTATGGAGAACTACAGAGCACCTTTTCTGCTCGTCCAAGTAGGGGTGTGAGTTTTGTGACTCTGCTACTCTAAAAGTTTTTAATTAAAAATTTTTTTTCAGTACTTGTGATTTTTCTAAAGCAATGATTACTTGAGAATAACCAAAACCATACAGTAGGATGATCATCCACAGTTTGCTTAAAGCTAACCTAACCACAGACCAGTAAGCACGTGAACAAACACAAACAGCCAGCAGGGTAGCAGCAGGCCGCCCGGCCTGTGTGGGATGCGACCTTGGGTGTTGAGGCACCTGGAAGGTACCACACATGTGTCTATGGGACTGTCTCAGCCCCAGTGTCTCCAGGACCTTCTCCTTGGGACCCTCCCCTCTTTTCTCCTCCCGGCTGCTCTTCTCCTTCTAAGGTAGACCCTGTATGTTTTGTGTTGGCCAGGTTTCTTCTCAGAGAGTGACATGGTGCAGGCCCTGGAGGTGGGGCTCAGATCGAAAGTCTTCTCATTTTTGCCAAAACTGTTACCGAGTCCAGACTCGTTCCGCTCACTGCACGACAGGCCAGTAAATCGGGAGACGAGGTGTTGAGGCAAGGAATAATGACTTCATTTGGAAAGCCAGGACTCCGAGAAGATGGTAGACTAATGTCCTAGAAAACCATCTTACCCAAGTCAGAATTCAGGCTTCTTTTAGTATACTACAAGGGGAGGGGCTGTGGTTGGTTCTTGCAAACTTCTTGGTGTCGGAATCCTTCGTTCTTGCAGCTGTCCACGTAGGTTAGGTCACAATGTTCCTATAATCCTCCAACAAGACAAATGTTATCCTCTGTTCTGAAACTTTTAATCGCTATATGAATGGAAAAGTGTTATACCGTTAAAGGTCATAGCCTTGAGAATGGGCCGTCCTATATATTTCACGGTATGGGCAACATTCTTAACTGGAAGCAAAGACGATAGAATACAAAGGTTAAAGTAAAAGAAAAAAATCTAATATAGAGTCACATTTGTTCTTCCCTGTTACAAAACCACTGGTGGCATCTCAGCAGAGATCTTGCAATCGAGGAAATGCAGGTGGTAGACTTTAAAATCACATGTTGGGCAAAGGTGCAGGGAGGGGAGAAGAAGAGGGACATGGAGGGATGGCGAGAGAGAGGGAGGGACAGAAGGGGAGAGATTTGGGGCAGGGAGAATATTCTTCACTTGGTACGTCAAGCCTCACGCATGTGGCTCTACCCTGAGTCTCCCCATCACCCACCCCCATAGGAGCAGTGGTGGTTTCAGTTAAAAGCTTCCCACCTGCTCTTTCACTGGCGGTTTCTATTTAACTATTTCACGTGTGGCTTAAATAACCAGAACTTGGTATGAAAAAAATTGTGTCCGGGCTTCCCTGGTGACGCAGCGGTTAAGAATCTGCCTGCCAGTGCAGAGGACATGGGTTCGAGCCCTGGTCCTCGAAGATCCCACATGCCGCGGGGCAAATAAGCCCGTGCGCCACGACTACTGAGTCTGTGCTCTAGAGCCCACGAGCCACAACTACTGAAGCCCGCGCGCCTAGAGCCCAAGCTCTGCAACAAGAGAAGCCACCACAATGAGAAGTCTGCGCACCGCAACGAAGAGTAGCCCCCACTCGCCACAACTAGAGAAAGCCGCGCACAGCAACAAAGACCCAATGCCGCCAAAAATAAATAATAAATAAATTAATTAATTTTAAAAAATTGTGTCCTTCTAATGCATTAATGAATTATATACCGGGTGCCATGTTAAGTTCATGCTAATTACCTCTTCTCTGCCTGTAAATTTCATAAAGACAGACACTGTGTTTCTTTGGCAGGGTCCATAGGGTAGAAAATGGTGCTGGACCTTGGGGGGTTTAACTTGAATGAGGTCTAGAAATTTGCCTGATGATTTCCATTACCTAATGGGCCAAGCAGATCTCTTATCAAAAAAAGACTGTCTACTTTGTCGTTACGATAATTTCCTGCTGTGGTTTTAGCATAGGTGTCTAGCGCCCCCTTTGCCACCACAGTAAAGGTTGAGATCAGGGGTTAGTAAACATTTTTCTATAAAGGGCCATGTACATATTTGCAGCTTCTCAATTCTGCCATGCTAGTGTGAAAGCAAGCAAAGACAAGTTAATGGCTCTGGCTGTGTTTCAGTAAAACTTTATTTACAAAAACAGACAGCACCGGATTTGGCCTGCGCATCCGTAGTCTGCCTTCCCCTGGTTTAGTCAGTGCATACAGGTCACCTAGGGAACTTTTTAAAATGAAGTTTATGGTTCAGTAGATGAGAGGTGGCGGAGAGAGATTCTGTGTTCCTAACAAGCTCCCAGGAGATGCTGTTGCTGCTGCCTCTTAAACCACACTCTGAGTGTGGAGGCTTTAGGTAACATTTGCTTTTTGTAGATAGATTGGGCAGTTGCAAGCAACCAGGAGAGGCTGGTGATGATTCCAGTGAGCTGCACAATTTTACAGAATTTCAGAGAGAGAGAGCCTCAAAAGCTGTATCTAAACTCGGAAGAAGACTGTGGGAATGATGCTTTATTTACTAGTGTCTTCTAACCAAACCAAACCTGTGAACATTGGGTATTGCTTCTCAGGTTTCCTGGAACCCATTTACTTTAGAAACCTTTCCAGAAGAATTCAGGTAATTAAAAGGGAGCCTAGTTTTCTGTGTGACCTTGGATCTATCACTTGACCTTCCAACACCTGGGGGCAATGCAGATGTACTTATCAAATTGTGTCAAGACAGGATCTTACTGGAAAACAGATGTTGGGTCAGCATTTCCCACATGTGGGAGAGCTGAAATCCTGCAGGTAGCTCATAGTCGACCTATTCATAATGATGACTTTTCCAAATACGAGAGCTTGAATACAGAGGACTAATTGCTTTCAGATTTGGGAAAGGTTAAAAAAAAAAAAAAACCCAACAAAAAACCTTGCCAGAGCAAGAACAACTGTAGAAACTGTAACAAACTATGAAACTGTCTTTAACTCACTATCTTTAGTTGTTGTCTTTCTAAAGTATGAAACTATCTTTAAAAGGATAAGCTTTCCTAAAAGTCTTCCTCCAAGCGTTTACAGTGACTTGTGCTCGGACCACACTGCATACTTGATAGTGCAATATGGTTCCGCTCATTGGAATCATCACCGGCCTTCCCCACCCCTCCTCCCCTGCCCTTCCACCTCTGCCCAGTTCCAGTAATTCTTTCCATATGGAAATGAGACGCTGCCAAATTTGAGAGACCCCTTTCTCTGGTGGATTGTTGGAATCAATTCCATGTGTATAACTTATCTGGCAGTTTTTACGACACGTGGCCAAGGGGTCTGGGATTATTTTAAGTTTCAGGTTTTAAAAATAACAGGCAAATTTGACCCTCTTGGAGGATTTGCTACTACTGGGCACTCTCCTGGGACATTCAGGTAGGGATCAGGTCTCCTCCTGTCATGTCCAAGCCCTCTCCCAAGGAAAAAGACTTTATGTTGGCGACTGTTTGTATAAGGCATTTGTTTTGGTTGACCTTTCGTCTGCTGTGTTAATGGTGTGGAAGGGGCTGCCTGGGTAAGAACGTTCTAGCTGTGGCTCCTTCTAGGTTTGGGTCCCCTCAGAGGAAGCGTGGCCTCAGGGTTAGACCCGGAAAATGTCTCAACAGATAGTCTTATGGCCTCCCTCTGTTTCCGATGTGCCTGCCCTTCGTGTAGCCATTTTCACGTTTTGTAGAACATATGTAAAGTGTTGTATCTTACAAGGGAGTGTTGGTGATAAAAGCGTGGTTGTTTATTGTAGCATGACAACCCCAGCAATGCCTGGCTTTGGGAGGCCCCACAGAAGTTGACAGATTGCCTTCAACTTGTACTTCTGAGAGCAAAGGGGCACAAAGTGGGGAAGCAGAATTCTCTCAGAAGAGAAGGGAGTGCTGTGAGACTCCCCGCGAAAGAGCAGAGATCGATAGCTATTTTGCTTTGACTTTCTGTGGAAAGTTCACTCCATAGACTAGAGTCAAAGACATTTTCTTCTAGGTACCACAAAAGGTGAAAGGGTCGCTTGTGCTTTTGGCGCTGCCTGAGTATTTTGGCTGTGGACACTGGCCAGTGTCAGGCTAGGGGAAGTCTTTATAAAATAGCGTGTGTATGAAAATTTTATACTCTTGAAATGAATCCCTTATTATTTGTTTAATCTTGGCTCCACCACCAACATCTGAGTCTTAGTTTCACATTAAAAGATAATCTACCTTGAATGCTTCTTTTGAGAAAGAATATACAGATAGAAGCATCTGTCATGCAGCTAGGTTCAAATAAACAGTAACCATTGGCTATAAGTCATTTTGAATTAATCGTATGTGCAATTCAGAAGATTTCTCCTGGTTAAGAGGAGAAAAAATAGCATGAGGGTGTCTGTTTCCTTTTAACTTTTGCTGTTTATAGTGATGGCATTTCTTGAATTGATCGTCTCTGTGGTAGGCTGTCTGGGCTAGAACACTCTGGGTTGGGCTACTCATTGTCCTGGGTAAATGTGGGAAATGCAGGAGTTACGTGCAAATGTGCCCATACATTTGATAATGAGTTTTGAGGACTTCTGAAGAACTGGAGGAATGTGGGGTTAGATGCTTTTGGAGGCTCAGGTGAAGGACCCAGCTTCTAGGAGATCCCAGGAGCAGCAGAGTTCTTGGGTCTGGTAGGTGGATGCCAGCACGTGTGTATATCCCACAAGAGGAAGAGCAGAGGAGACACAGAATCATAAGTCCCACTGGCGAGCAGGCTTCTGTTCAGACTTTGCCCAGGTGGCCCTAGAGGACAGGACTGGCCACGTTTTATCAATTCTGAAATGTACATTTTTGTAGGATAGCACGTTCTGAAATCAGACTGCTTCTCACAATCAGCCACGTCTCATAATTATTGGCATCTTTTTCTTCTTATGTAAAATAAAGGTGTGTCTTGTAGTCGAAACCCTCTTATGTTTGGTGAAATGTGGTAGATTTGGGCTCCTTAAGTTGGAACGAGAAGGCAATAAAATGAGTTACTTCCGTCTTCTGGAATCAGAGGGCCAGAGAGAAAGAAGATGAAACATTTGTGTTTTCCCCAGCTGACAGTTCTGCTCAAGGCAGAGAGGAAAGGTCAGCGTTCCTTATCTAGAGCTGTGGTTCTAAAGGGGGGTTCCGGAGCAGCACCACCATCACCTGGGACCTCGTGAATCAGAAACTCTGGGGGCAGCCCCACAGGCTGGCTTTGAACAAGCCCTCCAGGGGATCCTGACGCACAGTCAATTTGAGAACCACTGAACCGGGGCTCCCACAGTTGTTTTCCTGGAGGGGTGTTGTCAGAAGCATCCGGTGTGGGATCGTTAGTGTTCCTCCTCCCCTCACTTCACCTTCAGTCCGGATGGAGCCGGTCCCTCCTTTGTAATTATCTGTCCTTCCTGCGTCACATGGTACTACGCTCTCTTTTCTCATCCCACCTCTTCCGTGACTTGTTTTGCAGGCTCCCCCTTCCGTCCGGCCCTTAAATGGTGTTCTTCCGCAGGTCTGGTCTGTGTCACCTTTCTTTTTTCACTCTGCACTCTTTCACTGGCCAGTCCTCTTGATGCCAGCGGTTTCAACCCACTTCTCTGGCAATGGCTCTGGCATTTCTCTCTCTAGTCTGGGTCTTTGCCGCCCCTACCCGCATACCCATGAACGTTCACAGGTACCTCACACGCAACCCATTAAAACGGTCCTCCTTGTCTTCCTCCTCAGACCAACTTTTTTCTTCCTGATTTCTTTCTTAGTGAGTAGTTCCAGCATCTCACTTATTGCTTAAGGTGAAAACTTGGGTATTTTTGTACGTCTCCCTCTCTCTCAGGACTAACATTCGTTACCCACCATCACATCGCTCCTACCTCTTAATATCTCTCCAAGGCATTCTGCCCTCTCCGTGTCCACTCCCTGTGACCCTAACTGGGTCTCTTATTATCCTTTGGAATATTGTGTGGCTCTCCCTCTGTTTTTTCCTGCCTCCGGGCTTACTCCAATCCCATTTAATCTCTCCATGTTGGTCAGATTAGAGTGACATTTCTCATGTGCAAAACTGGTGATGAGATTCCTTTATTAAACAGTCTTTAATGTCTTCTCATTCGCTCAGCGATATTTCCCAGTCCAGATCCCTTCCGGAGCTCTGCTCTTACGAGATTGTCACCTAAGTTTGGGAACTGCTGCTTAAAGTTTTTCCCTTTGGAAACTCATAATCACCTTTGGCATTTTAAATGTTTTGGAAAGTCCTGTCGTCAAGAAACTCATTTAGGTTTGACCGGGCATTTCTCATGGTCTTGGTTGACCCTGCACCTCCCACATGTCAACCTTGTAACACCCCGTGGCATTTGTGTCCTCAGTGCCTTCTGGGAGAGGCTGTACTTTCCATGAGGCTGGTCATGAGCTGACCCCAACTTGCTCTTTAGCCTCATTTCCCGTAGCTCCCCGATCACATTTTTACTGGTAGTGATTTTGAAGTCTAATTTCCTAGAAATGTCATGTTACTTCATGCTCTTGGACTTTTAGCCTTTGCTTTGACCTCTGAATGCAGTGCCCTCCATCCTCCTTGCCCCCTGGAGAATTTCTTCTTGTCATTCAGATCTCAGCTCGACTACCTTCTCCTTCAGGAAGCCTTCCCTGACTCCTCTAGACACAGTTGGCACCCTGTCTGGCACCTTTGTGTCTTGTTTACACTTTTATCATCATCATCTCCTTACAGAGTGTACCCTTCTTGAGCACAATGACATTGGTCCAGCAGAGTGTCTACATAGCACAGATGTTCAGTAAAGACTATTTGTTGTGAAATGAGAATGTGAGTAAGTGATTGAGTAATGGCACTTTCTGGCTGTCACGATGTTAAGAGCTACTCCTTGTAAGACACTTACTGCACAGGAGGGCTGTTTTAGACACACCGTCTATGTTAACTCATGTAATCCTCCTGCTGCCCCTATGTGGTGGGCACTAGTGTTATTATCCCCATTGTTCAGATGGGCTGAACGTGAAGGATGTTTGGTATGGCCAGCCTGTTTTCTGCAGGGGAAGGTGAAGGGGAGCGCTCATCCCTGTGAGGACATTGTGGGGGAAGGAACAGATATCTTTAGGAGGCACTTCTCTAGAGAAGCAGAATAGATACCTGGAATGATCTTTTTTTTTCTTATTGAAAAGGAAGAATTTCTCAGTCTCCCCTAAGAAAATGAGTACTTCCATTTTGTTAAGTAATCGGCTGCTGGGTGTTACTTGCAACTTGCTGGCAAATTTAATATATAGTTTCCTGAGCTGTTAGTGCTGAGGGTTTTCTTTTAAATGGAACGGGTCGTTTGGTAGCAGTGGTTTTCAGCTGGGGGCGATCATGCCCCCAAGGAGACACTGGGTAATGTCTGGAGACATTTTCTGTTGTCACAACCTGGGGGAGGGGGTGCTCCTGGCATCTAGTGGGCGGAGGCCAGGGACGCTGCTCAGCGTCCTACAGTGCCCGGGACGGCCCCCCAACCCCGTGGCCCCGGCACCACAATAAAGGGTGATTTGGCCCAAATGTCCCCAGTGATGAGTTGAGAAAAACTTGAAAAAAGTTGATGGTTATAGGTTCAAGCTTACAGTGAAAGAGAAATTAAACAGAAAACTTGGAGGTCTAAACAAAGCAAGGGGAAGCGGCAAATAAGGCCTCGTCAGAAGTGGGCTGTGTGGGAGTCCCTAAGTTTTAATGAGCACAGCACAATAAAAGTCATAAAACTAAAGGAAGGTGACCCCCCCCAGCACTCCATTCAGTATTGGCAAAGGAAAGCAAAAAAGCCCCCAGCCTTGAAAGGTAGGATTAAGGAAGTTAGTTACTTGCAAGAGACCTTTAGACTATTTACACTTGTTTCTGGAAATCTACAAAAAACATACACTGAAGAATTTTCTCTAAATGTCATTCTTAAGGCAGTGTCCTAGAAATGTCATTCTTGAAGAAATGTCCCAGAATGATACTAGCAGGAAAAAAGATTGCTTTCCATAAATAGGAAAAGGGGAGTCAGCTGCATGACCAATGTGTGTCAGATCTGATGATGGGTCCAAGATGTATAAGACTTGGCAAAGAAATGGAAACTGTAAAATATCTTTAAGTATCTTAGGGAAAGGAGGCCAACCGGAAGAGACATCTCCACATTGGGCAAACATAAAAGGAGGTGTTTGTGACAGTCTGTTGCATGGGGGAAGAAAATACGAGACCATTTTGAAAGAATAAACAATACGTGTCAGTGTCAGAAGGTCTTTAGCATTGTCAACACGCATACAGACCCTTCCTGGTGCTCACACCCAAGCTGTGTGGTAGGTGTCCCGCGTCAGAAGCAGGAGGAGAGGTAATCCGAGGAAAGAGCGCCCAAGACACTGGCACGTGCCTGGCCTCGCTCACGTGTGGGCAGGCTGATCTAGAGATTATGTCGTGAAGTTTATGGAGAGCCAACCTCCACAGGACATTTGAGTAGCTTAAAAAGAAGTCTGAAAACACACAACCTGTTAAAACCAAGCGTACTCCTCCAAGCACAGCGAACCGCAAGAAAATGTCTGATTTGTATTTGTTGTTTGCTATATTGTGAGGTCAGAACGTTGTCCCTGTCACATCTGGCAAAAAGTTGACCGCCCCCGAAAAAATAAATAAAAACGATCAAGAAGACTATATGGTTTTATGTCCAAGTTTGATAATGATAGATGTTTTCCTATGTACGTATTTTTGTGCTGTACTATATTCCTGAGCGGCAGCAGTACTGGTAAGTCATTTGGAAATACATAAATAAGCATACTGCAGATGCACACTCCGGCTTGACCATTCAGGAGCCTTGTGGTCTACGACAAGGCACTTGTGTTTCTTTCTGGTGACTGATTGTTTTTTACGCTAAGCTTTGTTGATGTGTAATTTGCATCCAGTCAGACACATCCACTTTAAGTATATGGTTTGAGATTTGACAAACGCTTATAACCATGTAATCACCATCACAATCATGATATAGAATTGTTCCGTCACCCTCCCAGAGTTCTCTCTTGTCCCTTTGTGGTCAGGCCCTCCCCCTCCTAGCTTCTGGCAGCCACCCATCTCATCTCTGTCCACAGTTTTGCCGCTTCCGAAATCTCATGGAAAGTAAATCATACAGCATGAGGCTTTGGTGTCTGGCTTCTTTCCCTTGGCATAACACCTCTGAGGGTCGTCCAATTTGTTGAGAGCATCAGTGGTCTTTTCTTTTTACTGTTGCATAGTCTTCCCTTGTATGGATGTACTTACTGTAGTTTGTTTATCCGCCCATCAGTTGAAGGCCATTGGGTTGTTTCCAGGTTTGAGTGACTATGAATAAAGTCACTGCATACTTGTACACCTGTGTCTTGGCGTGAACACGTGATTTCATTTCACTTGTATACATCCCCAGGAGTGTGATTGCTGCCTCGTGCATTAAATGAGTGTTCAGCTGTGTAAGAAACCCACCAAACTGTTTTCCAAAGTTGCTGTGCTGTTTTACTTTCCTACCAGCAGTGCGTGAGAGTCACAGTTGCTCTACCCCCTTGCCAGTCTGGGTACGGTCGGTTTAAAAAAGTTATCCATTTAATAGTGGTATTTTATTGTGATTTTAATTTGCAGTTCCCTAATGGCTAAAGATGCTAAACATTTTCTCCTGTGTTTATAGGCCATCTTTATCTGTTCTTGGGTGAAGTGCACTTATACTTATTGAGCGTCTATATATATACATGCAGAATGACATTTGTGTTGATAGGATTTTGTTTTTTAGTATTAAAGTGAAATAATGCAAATGAATTTTTTTCCTTTTTTTTTTTTTTTTTTTTTTAAAACCCCATGCCTGGTACATAGCTTTTCCTTAACTAGAACCTGTTTGTTTGTTTGTTTGTTTTAAAATAAATGGATGGTTATTGGACAAAGAGTGACTTAGGGGTTATGAAAATTTGACAAACTGAATGATGCTTTTTTCTCAGTTTTTCATGAGGGTGGACCTGGAGCCCCAGGTCTAAAGATCTTTGGAGGAAGGGAGGTGGAAAGGGGGTGATGAAAACTTGGATATGGAGATGGATAGCTGGAGAATGTTCCAAAGAGCTGAGCAAGTTTGCCACACAAAGAAATCAGCCCTTAGCACATGGGCAACCAGCAATCATTGAGGATGTGAAGATGAGAATGTCATCGTTAGATCTGAGTTTCAGAAATGCAAGTGGGACAGTCCTCTACCATTTAACCTGTTTTCCCTGTATGCTCTTGAGTGTGTCAATACGAGCAGCATCCTGTTAAGTCAAGACAGTTATCATTTCAAAACCTAAAAAGTATGGAGGGGTCAACTCTGTAGACTTCTACGAAAATGATCATCATGCCAGGCATAGTTACCTCTATGGGGTTGATAAAGCTCCATGGACCCAGATTATCTTCTGCATGAACGCAGCACAAGACCTGAAGACGCCACCATTTGTCCTTGACATCTGACCTTAATCATCTTCACTTGGTCGCCTATCGTTCTGTTACATGAATGCAGGATGACATATTATCTCAGTCTTTTTTGTATGCTCTTTATTTCTCCTGTTTCCTTTTTGCAATCATAGCTGTTGTAATTCCCCATGGAGGCATAAATATATTCTGCTTAAAAGCAATACTGCTAAAAAGTATGTGCACTAAAAATGGGAAGTCTCAGCACATTCAACACATCTTGATTCAACACATATTGTTGGAGCACCTATTGCCAGGAATTCCCATGCACTGCACTTAATATTTGGGATAAATATATCCATGTATAAAACATGCAGAGGTGCCCAAGGAACATGGCTCTGCATGCTAGCGGAGGGAGAGAGGCAACGCGTGACAATAACAAATAACAGAATTATATGCTATGTTAGAAGATTGTAAGTGCTCTGTGGAAGAGCTCTTTAAAATGCTTCTGTGTGGGGCTTCCCTGGTGGCGCAGTGGTTGAGAATCTGCCTGCTAATGCAGGGGACACGGGTTCGAGCCCTGGTCCGGGAAGATCCCACATGCCGCGGAGCAACTGGGCCCGTGAGCCACAATTACTGAGCCTGCGCGTCTGGAGCCTGTGCTCCGCAACAAGAGAGGCCGCGATAGTGAGAGGCCCGCTCACCGTGATGAAGAGTGGCCCCCGCTTGCCACAACTAGAGAAAGCCCTTGCACAGAAATGAAGACCCAACACAGCCAAAAATAAATAAATAAATTTATTAATTAATTAAAAAAAAATGCTTCTGTGTGGCTTGGGTAGCGTTGTGACCCTTGTGCTCTTCCATGGCCAGGGCCATTTACGCCACAACTGGGATTTGGTCCTCATGGGACAGGACAGAGAGCTGTGAAGCTGTGATAGCGAGAAAGGGTCAGGGGCGTGAAGAGGTAGGGAGCTTGGGAGCCTGTCTGCACAGGGTGTTGGAGGTGGACATGCCATCCACAATGGAAAAAGGAACCTCCTGCCTCCCATTGGAAAAGCTATTTGTGCTCTCCTGATTTCAGGATAATTTCACACCGAAGTTTCTCAGGGGCTGGGTGTGGGGAAGTTGAAACAGAATTTTCAGACGTAAATACTGTCTGTAATGAAGTCTGATTGCTGTGTCTGTAAGTGCAGATCGAGACCTTCTATAACAGAAGACCTGAAACGGCCCCTGATGCAGCTCAAGCATAAATTGATCTTTTTGTTGTGTTGTTTTTAATTCCACCTACAAATAAGAGTTTCTTGACATGTTACTTTTGGGTATTTCACAACTTAATTTGGTTACGCAGAATGTTCTTTTGCTTTCCCTCTTTCTTGGTAATAAAACACGCCTGGCTGTTCCTTCAGGGGCAGCTCTGCCTCTGTCCTGTTGCTACTTGTGCTTTGAATATTCCTGAAGAGAGAGGGTTCACTTGGCAGGCGTACATTATGACCTGGTTTGAAAAAGAACTCCTCCCCACAAACACATTAATTTCTAGAATGTAGGCAGGCTCTGTTGGGTGATACAGTTTTCATCTGACACATAAAACATGCCAACAGATTTTTTTTTTTCTCTTACAAGCAGAATAGAATCTTGTAATGCCATAAGCCATCAGATACTTCTGCTTTCCAAGTTTGAATTACTCCTTTTCCTCTTGAAGCTAATGATTTTATTAGGATGAAGGTTTTCTGCGTATAATAGATTTCTTTGCTCCTTTGCAGAGTTTGAGTGGTGTGTAATTGAGCCTTTAGGTAATTAGCCGTTGCCGATAGGCTAGGTGCTAGGGAGATCAGATGCAATTCCACCCCCTCTCATTATATTGTGTGCACTGGCCCATGGGTAGAAGTTTGCCAACCCTTGGTGAAGATGATGAGAAACAATATAAAATGTCAGTTAAAAGCCAGAACTTAAGAATCAAATACACCTGGGTTTGTATTCCCATTTTTTTTTTTTTTTTTTTTTCCCATTACTTGCTGTGTGATCTTGGGCAGGGAATTAACCTTTCTTTGTTTCAGTTTGGGTTTGCTCATCTTTTTAAAGAAGACAGGGACAATAATGCTGATTTTGCCAGGTTTTATAAGGATTAATAATAATATGTGTAAAGCATTTATCCTGGTTCCTGGCATATTATAAATGATGTCATCGGTAGAAAATAATTGTGTTAAATTATTTAGAGCTTTAAATTTTAAATATGAAACATTAAGGTCTACTTATGTTCCAGTATCTTATTGTTCTTAGACTTTGTCTCTGGATCCTCAGATATACAGGCAAATAAATAGCACATATACCCAGGCTGCCCCAGCACATGAGGACAAGTGATGACTATGGGAAGTCAGTTTGCTTGTGGCAGAAACAGAGTTGTCATATAACTTGAATTCAGCACCACTTAAGAAGTCCTTGTTTATCAGGAAAAAAGTCTGAAAAAGTTCTCAAAGTCCTTTGCCCATTCTTCTGTTTTACTGTGTGCCTGTGTAGCCGAAGGTACAGGTGGACCTACTCTCCCTGGTGATTTGATGCCATCTAGTAACATAGCTGAGGGATGAAATGCAACGTGAGTCTCTAAAGTGTTTCTTTTGTTTTTAAGGTTCAAAAACAAATAAAACATGATGCCTTTGACAATTATTAGAGACCATAGCTGAGTCTGTGTTGTGGGCATAAGATCTTTGCTTTCAAAGAACAGAGCTTTGCACAGTTTTCTCATGTCTACCGGAAAAATGTATTTTGGTGTTATTTACAAATACAATTATTTTCTCCCAGGTCCTATTTGAGTCCTAATTTTTGCAGAAAAGACATATTCAGAAGCGTCAACCTTTTCCCCAGACTGTTGTTCTTTGATTGCCATGCATCTGTTTCACTTGTATTTAAGAAAGGCAGTTAATCTCAAGATGTAGCTAACAAAGAAGAGCGTGTATCTTTGATGATGGCATCAAACTTTTTTTTTTTTTAACCACCATCCACCCAGTGTCCCCTCCACTTGTATGTGCATTTAGAGTTGGCTGCACCTTGTTTGGTCACTGCTGTAGAAGTCCAGAAAAGATTTTCTTCCCCTCTTTCCCCTTGGGTTGCGGTTGCCATCACATTTAAAGAGGCATTGCTGCATGTGTAAGAATAAGCTCAGTTCCTACTCATCCTTAAGTATCAAGCTCAGGGGTCTCTGCCTCCAGAAAGCCTTCCTGATCGTTCCATCCACCTGGTTTTGTTCGGAGGCTCTTGTGGGTCCCCCACCACAAGCTCTGCTTGCTTCTCCTATGGGATCACTATGGTACGAATATTACCTGTGAGTCCTTTGCGTTCAGGTTCTGTGCTTTCCATGGCTGGAATAAAGTAGGAACTTAATGTATTTCTGAATGCATCAGCAGAGCACTTGAGAGTTTTGTGCTCGATTAAATCATTATTATTTTAAATGAGATAATTCATGTATCGCAGTCACATAGTGTCAGGCACCTAGTAAGTACTTGGCTAGTTTTTATATTAGTTGGGATCATTCAGCTGAAGGTACTGGAAAACCCAACAAACAGAGGTTTAAACAGAGAGGGATGTTCTTGCCTTGCCCATCGTGAAGACTGGGCGTAGGACGTCATGGTGGGCGTGGTGGGACCGTGGCTCCGTGATACAGGCAGGCACTTCCCATTTTTTTTTCTTTTCTCCACCTGGCATAGGAGGATGCCTGTGTCCTCATGCCTACATGGCTGTTGAGTGGCTACTGCATCTCCTGGCTCAGGTCTCTGTATGGGCAGGAAGAAGGAAAAGGAACAGTGGGACCAAGAGTGTAACTTTCCTTGAAGCCGCACTTACCCTGTGGCTTTCACTTACTTCTCATTGGCCAGGACTAAGTCAGTTACTTAACCAGGGCTGTGGAAGGGGCGGGATCAGCCAACTCAGAAGGTCTGTTAGAGTTCATTGTTTTACTTCTGCACTGCTGGCTTGCAGAGGGGGTTGGGGGAGTATGTGTTGATGGTCCTCTCAGTGGGCCAAGGCGGTGACAGGTTCACACACCACCCCCCCTGCCTCACTCTACGTTGCTCTCCTTCATTTCCCCTCCATGTTTCCTTCCTCTCCTGTTTTCCTCCCTCCAGTCTCTCATTATGGCTCAGTATGGTCTGTGGTCCATCATCAGCATCCCCTGCGAGCGTGTTAGAGCTGTAGGGTTTCAGTTTTCACCCCAGACCTCCAGAATCAGACACTTTGACAGTGGGGCCCAGCAGTCCGTATCATGACATGCCCCGCAGGGGCTTCTGATGCGAGCATGAATTTGTCAGCTCCTGTTTTCTATCTCTTGCTCTGGGTGTTCTTCCAGGTAACTGGTCACCTAGTGGAATCAAAGCATTCCAGAAATATTTGTGTGCTTGA
Source organism: Balaenoptera physalus (assembly GCF_965194825.1). Taxonomy (NCBI): domain Eukaryota; kingdom Metazoa; phylum Chordata; class Mammalia; order Artiodactyla; family Balaenopteridae; genus Balaenoptera; species Balaenoptera physalus. The sequence continues at coordinate 577,246 of NW_028126174.1, forward strand.
CCATTTCATATTGTGTTGTTTAAGAATCAGGTGAGTTTATATTTATAATCCAGTTTTTAAAAATACTAGCTGACTTGAGTGGCTCTTGGACGGGATGAGTTTTTCATTGTGTGTGGCCCTTGACTGGGGGTAAAAAATGGAGTTTCTAGTTCTTGCTCAACATGCAGCAAACAAGTTTGATTATTATTTTTTTCTTTATGGAAATATTTGATTGTGTATTTGAATAGGCCTAATGGGCAGTTAGTTCTCATGTTATAAAGACTGTATGTACACACACACACATATCTCAAAAGAATACTGGAAGAAAATATTTCTAATTTTTTACTATAACTTTAGTTAAAGCAACAGCCTTAAAAATAGCAATCATCAGGAAGAAACTGTTTATGGAATCAGATGCAGACAACTTACTTTTAGAACAAACACCTTGCACTTTCAATAAGAAAAAAATAAATGATTGTATGTGTTTGAGGTGTGAGATAAAATTAACACGAGGAGGAGAGGAACAATGCAGATTGTGTGGGTAGGAATTTATTTTCCTTTCGGGTTCCAAGAGTCAGCGCTATTATCAAACTAAAAATTGGCCCTCTTCCAGGAAGACAAGGTTTTGTGCCAGCTTTGTTTTATTATTATTCTTTATGCTATTATTTTTGGCTTGCAGACAGCAGCTTTCTGCAGCAAGGATTCACAAATGGTTCTTCATGTTTGATGTAAATGTAAAGTCTGTCAATTCCTGAGCCTGCATATTTTGCAAAAATATCATGCACCAACATCTTCATTCTTGTTTGGAATGGATTCAGGAAAATGTCCTTGGCTCCAAAATAGCTTTAAATCAGGTTTGGACGCTCTAGGAGGCTGGGCTTGGCTCTAGCCTCCTTTCCTTCTGCCGCCTCCAGTAAGGGTGGAGATCTGTGGGCATCGCTGCCTGAAGAGACTTGGGCCTAGAAATAAACAGAAAGCTACGTTTTTCCATGCTACCTGGCTCTGAACCTTTTGCATAATCAGACATGCGTTGTCTGAAAGTAACATACGAAAGTCACATGTGAAAGGCAAGAAAAACAGAGCGAGGAAGAGATGTCTGTCTCACCTAGAGAGTCTTGCTCACCTCACCAAGGTTTACTAGCCCTGTGCACACCTGTTTCAGGCTGCCTTGGGTTTCAGGAACCGGTGGACTCCAGAGAAAAAACAGGAGCTGGCTTCCCATGGGTTTTTGCAAGTTCCTGTGTAATCTTGAAGAATTTTACCTGAGTCTTCCCGTGATGATATGCACGCGTACCCCCAGTGGTGACATATATGGCGTCCCTTGGCCTACTCGACCCTGAGCGATGGGGCCGCTGACTCCCTCTCATCTACTGTTCTCTCCTATCTCGATGTGCAAGCAGCATGTTCTTCTCTGTGTTCCTCAGTCGAGTCCTTGGGCATTTGCACGTGCAGCGTTCTTGATTTGGAGCCCTTTCCCCCAGATACGCACATGGCTCTTTATTCACCCAAGAGGCCTTTTCTGACCATTCATGCTCAGATAGCCCCTCTGAAATCTCTTGCCCCTTACTATGCCTTATGTTTCTTCATAGCATTTGTCTCGACTTGCCATAATACATTTTTAACTTTATTTCTGTCTTCTCCATTGGAAAGTAATCTTGATGGCGCAAGAAATTTGTTTTGTTCCTTGCTTTCCACCTCAGTGTCTAGAAGCTGGTACTCACTGAGTGAATAAATGATATGTTATGTAAATAAATTAATATACAAATGTGTTCCTAAATAGTAATTTTGATTCGGGTGATGTATCGTACTTATGTTAGTTGGATATCACTTTACTCAAGAATTTTATCTGACTCTTCCAGTGATGATATGAATGCATAAATCCAAAGATTATCTATCTATCAATCTATCATCTGTTTATCCATCTCTGCCCTCTACCTATTCACTGATCTATCATCTATCTATCCATCCATCCATCTCTTCTCTTTTTTTTTTTAATTTTTGAATTTTATTTTATTTACTTTTCAACAGCAGGTTCTTATTAGTTGGGATTGACATATATACGTCTATTCTCTTGTCCATATCTATCTATCTATCTGTCTGTCTATCTATCTATCTGTCTGCCTATCTGTAATTAGGTTCCAGATAGGAAGCACTAACCTGGGTAGGGTGACCCTGGCTTCCATGGAGAGTATTAGGTAAGAGGTTAGACTTGAGGTGGCTTCTGGAGGGAAATGGATTTGTCATCATCATTATCAATTACCATGATTGATTAGTAATGAGGAGACAGTGATTAAATATCATGTAGAATTCAATTTTTACATTAGCAGTTACTTTGTTAACTATATTAGTGTGAATATGAATTTTTTGAAACTCCCAGTATAAAAAGGGTGAAAGGGCTTCCCTGGTGGCGCAGTGGTTAAGAATCCGCCTGCCAATGCAGGGGACACGGGTTCGAGCCCTGGTCCGGGAAGATCCCACATGCCGTGGAGCAACTAAGCCCGTGCACCGCACCACAACTACTGAGCATGAGCTCTAGAGCCCGCGAGCCACAACTACTGAGCCTGTGCACCACAACTGCTGAAGCCTGTGCACTTAGAGCCCATGCTCCACAACAAGGGAAGCCACCGCAGTTAGAAGCCCACGCACCACAATGAAGAGTAGTCCCTGCTTGCCGCAAAAATAAATAAATAAATAAATATTTTTAAAAAAGGGTGAAAAAAGGATGTAGTTCCTACATTATTTTTTTGTGCAGTGGCTTATTCATGTTACTGAAAAGTAGCTTTTATTATCATTTAAGGAGCAGTTCTTTTGCCTCCCACTTCCCTCTCTCTAGCCCTTGCCTCCTCCTTCTAGCTCCTTTTTTCTTTTCTTTCCCACTCACTGCATCCCTGCCTTCTTCCTTTGATTCTTCGTTAGATGAGGAAGTTCTTAATAAAAATAATTGAAATAGGTGATTTTGCTTGCATAATGACATTCCCTTATGTCACATAATAATAATAATAATAATAATAACAATAATAATATATACCAGGTCATAAGCACTTTATGTGCACTGCCTCAGCTGACTCATCTGTAAAGTGGGGATCATGGTGAGTACCGTACAGCTGGAGGACTAGCTCAGGGTTAGTGGGTGTAAATAACTACCTTGAAGTCACGTGGCTAGATAAATATCAGATCCAGAATTTGACTTGGGAGTGTCTTTCTGACAGTCCACCTGCTTCTCCAAAAGCTGTTGACCGGGTGCAGAAAAGAAAAATTATTATTAGTTTTTCATTCTGCAGAAACTTGAGACTTACAAACAATGTTGCAAAACTAGTACACAATCTTCCCATATCCCTTTCCCCCAGCTTTTAAAAATGTTAACATCTTACATAGCCATAGCACAATGATCAGAATGAAGAAACAATAACATTGATATGATACTGTTAACTGGCCTGCAGATTTTATTCAGGTTTCAACAGTTTCCCCATTAATGTCTTTTTCCTAGTCTGGGATCCCACATTGTATTTTGTTGTGGTATAGTCTTAGTTTTCTTCAATCTGGGCAGTTTCAGAATCTTTCTTTCCCTTTCATGATTTTTACATTTGTGAAGAGTATTGGCCACCTGTTAAGGGAATGGGTTTTCCTGGTATTTCCTCAAGATTAAATTTAGGTTATGCATTTTTGGCAAGAATACTACAGAATCGAAACTGTCTTCTTCTCAGTGCATCATATCAGGGAACACTTGATGTCAGCATGTTTCGTTACTGGTGAGATTAACCTTGATCATTTGGTTACAGTTGTGTCTGCCAGGATTCTCCACTGTAAAGTTACTGTTTCTCCTTTGAAATTAAAAAATATCTTGTGAGGAGATAATTTGACAATATGCACATATCCTGTTTCTTATCATACTTTTTTTCTTTTTTTTTCATTGTGTTTATAACCCTGACATTACTACTCTGTACACAATCCTTAAAAGAGAAAACTACCAGTCATTGGTAGCTTGAGGGGGGGGTTTGTGTGTTTTCCTGAGATTTATGCCAAACTTTCATTTACGCTTGAACGAGGATGACTTGAGTCTACGCAGCCTGATACTGTCCTGAGAAAGCAAGGGACTCGCCGACCGGCTGCTGCCCCACTGCCCGGAGGTGCGCCCAGCCCCGCGCCCCGGGGCGTCGCCGGGTCCGCAGCGAGGACACGGGCGCCGCCGAGCCGCCAGCCCGGGGCGCGGGTGGGGCGCGCGGGCGCGAGAGGCGTCCTTTCCTCTTCTGGACAGTCCCCAGGGTCCAGCACCAGCTCCACGTGACGGGGAGACCCCGGCGGAGGGGTCCCCAGGGACCCGGCAGGCAGCTGCCCTGCGACCCTCCGAGGGAGGGGAAGGCCCGGAAGCACCCGACTGCGGACGGGGGGACGCCCCAGGTCAGATCCACCGGGGAGCAGGGGCGGGGAGGGGCCGCCGAGCGGCAGGAGCGCTCGGCCCCGGCCCGGGGGAGCGGCAGCCCCCAGAGGCTATCACCTCTCCCGCTCTCCCCCGGAGCGCCGCAGCCCGGGACGCGTCCCGCCCCTCGGCAGCCGCGCGCCCCTCCTCTCCCGGCGCGTCGCGTGGGCGGCGGTCACGGGCGGTGGGCGGTGCTCAGGGCGGTGGGCGGTGGGCGGTGGTCACGGGCGGTGGGCGGTGCTCAGGGCGGTGGGCGGCGGTCACGGGCGGTGAGCGGTGCTCACGGGCGGCGGGCGGCGGTCACGGGCGGTGGGCGGCGGTCACGGGCGGTGGGCGGTGCTCAGGGCGGCGGGCGGTGCTCACGGGCGGCGAGCGGTGGTCACGGGCGGTGGGCGGTGCTCAGGGTGGGGGGCGGTGGTCACGGGCGGTAGGCGGTGCTCAGGACGGTGGGCGGTGCTCACGGGCGGCGGGCGGCGGTTACGGGCGGTGGGCGGCGCTCAGGACGGTGGGCGGCGGTCACGGGCGGTGGGCGGTGCTCAGGTCGGTGGGCGGTGGTCACGGGCGGTGGGCGGTGCTCAGGGCGGGGGGCGGTGGTCACGGGCGGTGGGCGGTGCTCAGGACGGTGGGCGGTGCTCACGGGCGGCGGGCGGCGGTTACGGGCGGTGGGCGGTGCTCAGGTCGGTGGGCGGTGCTCACGGGCGGTGGGCGGTGCTCGGCTGCTCCCGCCGCAGCCCGCGGAGCCCGAGCCGAGCCCGAGCGGCGCCGAAGCGCAGAGGGGCGCGGACGTGGCGACCGCGGGGCCCTAGGAGGCTCGCGCGGGTCCTCGGCGCTGAGCTCGCGCGGCCCGGAGCGCTGGTCCCGCCGAGTGGGCGGCGATGAGCGCCGAGGGACCCTTCCCCCCGGCTGCCCCCCGCGGGCGCCCCGGCCGCCTGCTAGTGCCCGCGAGGGTGAGTGCAGGACCTCCCGGCCGTTTTTTCTGCGCGCGCCCCTCCTCTCCCTGCGCCCCCTTCCCCTCTGCACCCCTTTCTCCCTCCAGGCCCTCCCCTTCTCAGCGCCCCTGTCTCTCCTCCGCGACCCGTCTTCCCTCCCCGTGCCCCCTCCTCATCCTCCGCCCCCTCCTCACCCGGCGCCCCCTTCCCTCTTGCGTCCCCATCTCCATCTCCCGGGGCGGCTCGTGCGGGCGGGCGGGCGGGCGCAGACCCCCTGACCCTCCGTCCTCCCGGCCCAGCATCCCAGACGGAAACTTGTAGGGTCTGCCTTTCCCCGTCGTGAAGGTGCAGCGGCTCCGTGGCCCGTGGGAATCAGGTTCTCCAGGGTTGGGGGTTGGGGGTTCGCCCCTCCTGTCTCCCTGCGAGCGGCTCCTGGCCTCGGGGGCCGCGGCGGGCGTCCTCCTGAGCTCCTCTCCGTCTTGAGGGGGCCTCTGCCCGGGCTGGGGTCCCCCCCCCGGCCGAGCGCCCCGCTACTTAGGGGACAGCTCAGCTCTGGACGCCCAGTTCGTGATACCGATTCGTGCGTGCGTGTCTGTGTGACATCTCTTCTTATCCCTGCCCCAGACGACTCCCCTCCACTCTCTTACTTCTAAATAACTTAACTGTTGGGGGAAAACAGAAATGTGGCTCAGTCAAAAACGAAAAGTTCTTGGAAGCCTTCGCGTCGCCACCCCCAGCATAACCGAGTGTTCTGGAAACAGTTTAGGAACCACAGCCGAGGCTCCCCGACTGATTGACTAATCCGGCTGGAACCGCCTCCCTTCGGGTTTGTCCTCACAGACTCCCTAAGCCCGGGAGCGACAGTAAAAACCGGCGTGTGTCTAGCAGTCCTTTTCAGGATAACAGAGAAATGTTTCGGAGACTATGGGTTGAAGGCTTTTATAAATTCCTGTGTGTCAGGATGCTTCTAAACCAGGGCAGTACTAATGACTGTATGATTTTCTTAAAAAAAAAAAAAAAGCTTATGTAGAGACAGTTGCTTCTTCCATCAAGTTATACAATTCTGGGGTGTTTCCACAAAATCTTGAAATTAAATTTCATGTGAAGTTCCGTGCTGATTGTGTAAAGTACTTTGTCACGGAGCAGTTTTCCTTAAACCGGGAAGACGTGCTTGGGGTAGTCGGAAGTCAAGTGCTTAAGAAAGAGGCTGGGAGTTCTGTCACTGCCTGGAGTCTTGCGGCCATGCGCTCGCTGGTTAGGAGCTGCGCATCTGCTTGAGGTGTTCTTGCAGCCGTCCTGTGTGTAACCACCGTAATTATAGTGGAAGAACCAAGTGGATTGATCATACTGCATAATTGACTCCGTGGACGAGTTATTGGCAATAACTTAAGTTTTTAAAAAATATGTCAACTGCAGGTTCTCAAATAAGTACTCTCCAGGGTGCTAAATGTTGACTCCATTAAGATACTAAATTGGGGGCTCAGAAAGGGGCTCCATACCCCATTTGCTGAGGCTGTAACTAGTGCTTATTTGTAATAAGAACCTTGATTATAAGATGCATCCTATGTGCCTCATACTGGGTTTGAAACGACTTTCTTGTATGTCATCATTTTTCTAATTAGAAGCACTAAGTTCTCCTTCGTAACTGAAATGATGAAATAACTCTGTAAACTCAATGATGTTATGGACAGTTACTGATAAGAAAAGCAGCAAACCTGCATGCTTGTCTAGATTCCAAGGATTCAAGTGAAAAATTTATGGCCATCAGAGGTCCACAGTGCAAAGATGTTTAGGGCCATTTTCCAGCCAAGGTTCCAGCCATGATTGTGTTCCAGCCAGGAAGTTCTGTCAGCACCAAAGGACAAGTGTTGGAATAGTAACATGGATCCCGTAATAGCAGGAATGGTCCCTCCGGTGTCCTAAGTAATCAGGTGTGCTCAGATGCTGCGTGCTCCGGCCTACAGCAGAGCTCAGATTCTTGCTCATTTATAACAAATCTGTTAACTGTTCTGTCTACACATGTGTCTTTTAAAACGGGAACATTCATAGCTCACAATCATGGCTGGAACCTTGGCTGGAAAATGGCCCTAAACATCTTTGCACTGTGGACCTCTGATGGCCATAAATTTTTCACTTGAATCCTTGGAGTCTAGACAAGCATGCAGATTTGCTGCTTTTCTTATCAGTAACTGTCCATAACATCATTGAGTTTACATAGTTATTTAATCATTTCAGTTAAGAAGGAGAACTTAGTGCTTCTAATTAGAAAAATGATGACATACAAGAAAATCGTTTCAAACCCATTATATTTCTAGTTGTAAACATTTTTTTGAAGTCAGAAAAACAACATGTTCTTTACGACTGCTGGTTTGAATCATGAGAATTTGGCCACATTTGAATGTCTCTTGCTCAGGATTGGAACTTCTTTTTCTCTTTCGTTTTAGGTAGCCGTACCCTGTTACATGTATTCCCTAAGTTGAGCCAGTTCATATACCTGTGTCCCTGAGTCTCCTGTGTCCCTGTGGTTAAACCCCTGGGTGGAGAACCGCCAGTGCAGTGTGTAAAGGTGTCCTGCTTTCCTGTTCAAACACTGCTGTTGGTTTGTGCTGAACGCAATTTTCTGTTTTTAATTAACATCACTGCTTCAGTCGAGGGGCTGGAAGCCTGGGAGAGCCAGTCATACGTGAGTTCTCACGGTGAGCTTGGCGACTGGAAGGTGAGAGCATGTCAGGTCATTTAAAGTATGCATCTAGTAATGTCACCACTTCGTCATCTAGTTAGAGATGTGAGTTGTCGCGGGAGCTAAAGGAAACAGGTAACCTCTGGGGAAGGATGTCCGTTTGTTCTAGGCTTTTGTCACGTGTTTCTCATCCTTGCTGACTCATCTTTGATTTCAAGTGTAGAATTTCTGATGATCTCTATGATGTCATAAGCAAGATTCACATATTTTAAGATGGGGAATTACCTGACTTTACCAGGAGATAGGTTTCCTATCTTGGATAGGTTTCCAAGATCCAAGTTTAAAAAGTGTGCTTATTTATTGAAAATACCAGATGTAAAAATTGCCGTATTTCACCAAACATGTGTAGAACAGCGACCTTTTATATCTACATGCCTGTATAGCTACATAAACATAAATGTGGCTTTTTAAATTTCAACGTTAATTTAGTTCCATGTCCCTAGATGTCCCAGGAGACACACTTACGAAGGGTGACAAGAGGGCAGCACTGATGTGAGTTCGGTCAAGGGAGTGAGTGGCAGACGGAGACGTTGAGCTGCTTTATCGCTGGGTGGAGGGAGGGAGCTCGTGTCAGTGAGTTTATAGCCCGGTTCCCTCTCTGTCACACGGGTACCCCAGCTGCAGAATTATGAGAGCAGCTCGCCTGCCACCACAGGAAGCAGGTGGCGTCGGGCACGTGAGGTCCGTCTCTGTACCCCAGGCCCCCGCGCTGTCCTTCTCAGAGCAGACACTCGCTCTGAGGCACGTGGACACGGGTGATGGGTGGCCGCTCCAGGCGGGACGGGGACGGGGAACCGTGTGTCCCCTGCCTCCCCCTCGCCCGAAGAACCTGTGGTCTGGGTTCTGAGTCACTTCAGACCTGATTCCGACATCCTCAGAAACTCGCTAATTAGAATCTACCTGTATTTTTTGCAATGTAGCAAGGCAGGTTCAAGAAATGCTTTTGGGGGAAAAGTGCATGCGAATTTCGTGGAAAAAAGTATTTGTGTTTCGACTGGCGTGTGCTTTTCCTTAGTATCAGCTGGTTACTGCATGTTGTCATTCAGATTGTACCTTTGGAGAGCTTTGGGCTTGTTTTCAGGGAACACTGGATGTCAGTTTCCCCCAGGCCACCGAGGTCCCCACTCATTCTGCGCTGAGCGGCGGAGGCTCGGCGCCCTGGACGCCCGCCCTCCGGCCTCCCCGCAGCCTCACCTCCTTCCTCTCTTGCGTCTCATCTTCAAGGCTGTTGCAAAAGTGTGGCGAATATTATGCTGTTGTGATTTCTCAATTGAAATTATTGGTGAGACAGTTTCTGTTTTCTACGGAGGCTGTAGTTTTACATCCATAAATATTGTTAACTAGCTATCTTTTAATGAAGCAAGGAAGTAGGACTTTTAAAAAGTGAATGTGACTCTTAGCTTGCTTAGCGGACCACTCAGCAGGCCCTGTTGGAAACAGTTAGAAAAGGCCAGTTACGTGTGGGCGCCGAGCTGCCCTGCCGTGGAGCCCTGGCACCGGCGATGACCTTGTGAGAGTTTCCAGAGCGGCTGAGTCTCGGCGCTTTGCACTCAACACTGTCTGCAGGTTATTTACAGTCACACTTATTATTCTGAGTGAATAAATCTGACTCTAAACTGTTGACATTTGACAGCAATTCTAGTTTTGATAGGCGCCAAAATTCATTTGAAATTTGGATGAATACCATTGTATTATGGCGCTGAATTGTACTATTATAAATACGATCATATAAATGGTAAGGTTCAGTATTGTAAATCTCATGGTGTTATTAGCATTCATACTGTTTTATTTCTCGTGCTGATTTTAGTTGAAGGCTGACTCCCCTCCCCTTCCAGTGAGTGGTAATTGCATTTAAGCGTTGACTAAAAGAGAAGTAACTGTAATTATTTGTATTTTAATCGAAGTAGTTTGAATGACAAATCATTGTAAGAATCCAATTCCATTTCTAGAATGAATGTGAATGCTCTCAGCAGGTGTATATTTTATTGTCTGTTTTATGAATTCATATCAGTAAGAATATAACCACATGGATGCACCCAGATTCTACATTAGGACATTTTTGTTCATTGAGCTAGTGTTTAGGAGAATAATCTGTATTTATAAAGTGTGACATAACTGCCAATTATTCCTATCAGGAATTACAACACTTTCTATTGACAATAAATGTCACATTTGACAACGTTCGCACACATTTTGCGTGACACGACTTTCAGAAACTAAGTGCGGTGGCCGTCGGGTCTTCTTTAAAGGGAGACCAGCTTCCCTTGCTAAGTCAGAATCCAAGAGGTGGCAGGGGAGCTGAACCCACCTCCCTGACTCTTTCCCTCCGAGTGTGTTGCCCTGGGAGCTGTCCCTTCGTGGTCCCTGCCCCCAGCTGGCCATCTTCACCTCTGTCCCTGCAACACTTAGGCCACCGTGTCCCCAGACCTGCTGCCCCTCTGGCTTCACCTCCAAGGGGTTTGAGCTGCTGACGGCTCACCTGGCACGCCTCCCTCCCCGACCCTCTGCTTTTCCTCCTTCCGTCTCCGGCTCTTTGGGGACCTGGTCCTCTGCTCTGCCTTTCAGAGTGCGGTGTACAGACCTTCTGCTGCAGGTTCTTTTCTCGCTGTATGTTTCCAGGTGGCCTCACCTGCCTCTGGTTAACCCACTGATGCCCAACACGGTGCCTCGGTGAGCCCCGCTTGGCTGTCCAGTTAACACTTCCAAGATCCTCCGCCTAATCTGAATCCCGAAACCCCGCTCTCTCTCTGTGTTTATATGTCAGACAACGGCAGCACCACCCAGCCAGCTCATGTCTCTGTCTGATGTGCTCGTGCCCTTGAGGCCGCCTCAGGGCCTTTGCTCACGCTCTCGTCTCTCCCTGGACGTTGACCCCGTCCCTGGCCTCTGTCCCAGCCTCCATCAGCCCTGCTCATTCCCAGTCACAGCCGCGCCCCTTCTCTCTTGCTTTCAGAACCCACGTTTGTCTGGGTATCTGGTGCCCGTATGCTTTATGGGCCTCATCCCACCCTCAGGTGTAAATATGGACCAGTCTAAGTCAATGATTGCCTTTGGAAAGGGCATGATTGCAGCTTTGCCAGTGAGGCTGCTTGTGAGTGAGGGGGGAAGTTCCCCTTTCTTTCAGAAAGAGACGCAAGACTGGGTGAATAAATTACATGCCTGGTACGTAACAGCTGATACGCACTGTTGAATCATAAGTATTTATCTGAATTAATGGTATGTCATGCTGTAAGAGGGAGGAAGTTCTGTTTCTGACTCTTGTACTGAGAATTTATATTTATGATTAGCTATTTTGTAAATTTATTTATTTATTTATTTATTTATTTTAGGCTGCATTGGGTCTTCGTTGCTGCGCGTGGGCTTCTCATTGCGGTGGCTTCTCTTGTTGCAGAGCACAGGTTCTAGGCATGCGGGCTTCAGTAGTTGTGGCACGGGGGCTCAGTAGTTGTGGCTCGTGGGCACTAGAGCGCAGGCTCAGTAGTTGTGGCGCACGGGCTTAGTTGCCCCGCGGCATGTGGCGTCTTCCTGGACCAGGGCTCGAACCCACGTCCCCTGCATTGGCAGGTGGATTCTTAACCACTGTGCCATCAGGGAATCCCTGATTAGCTATTTCGGGTTTGAATAAAATTGTGCCTTTATATTTTTATAATTGCTGCATTTTGATATCAATTTTACAAATCAGCATAACTGTTAATGGTAAAATATACCGTATTCTCTTCTCATCTCTATCCTGCTGAATATTATCCTTAATGATTTCTCTTCAGATAATTATACTTTACCAAATGGCTCCATTAGTTGACTCTTCACATTATAATTATCTTAAGTTTTTGTTACGTGCTGAGGAGCATGAAATTACTCCTCAACTGTAAACCTGGGGACATTCGGACCCCTTGAGGCGGCAGCAGTGCTTTGGGGAAGGTGTGTGGGCTCGACATAGGCAGTGCTAGTCCTGTCATCTTGGTGATAGATCCAGGCTGTCATGGCTTGTGTGACAAGGTAGACAAATAGCAGCTTCTGCATTTGTGGCATTAGAAACGCCAGAGGTTTCACTGCCTTCCTGCCGGGGAGGGCAGCCAGGAGAAGTGGCGCCAAGCTGGCCTTTTCCACAGCCGTGAGGGTTTTCCTGAAGGGGTCAGGACTTTATGAAGGTAAACTTAAATGTCATTTGGAAAAGTACTTTGTGGTTACAGATGTGTACGTACCTGCACCTGCGTGCACACCATTTATGCGTGTACATCACTAACAGAGCAAAGTGTGAGCGCCTGTTAGGAGCTGTGCTGGGAGCTGAGAGGACAAAGCAGGACAGAAGGGGTCCAGACACAAGGTGCATGCCGGTGAGCACCCCCCAGCTCCCCCCACCCATGACCACTAGCGGAGGTAGATTCTGGAAGCGCAGGCTTTGGGGCGGGGCAGGGGGGCGTGAGTGGCGGGCGACAGGTGCTTCCTTCCTGCCCCGAGTGGTGACTGCTGCTTGTTGCTGGGGGTACGGCTGTGGCTGTGTGCACAGGAAAAGAGAGACACACGGAAAACATGATCGCAGATGTTTATGGCTGTTATGAGGGAGAGAGACACGACCTTCCGAGAATACCGTATGTGTTAATCATAAGTGCTCAGCTTGGCGTCTCGGGAGGCTGCCTGGACCATCAGCTGCCCGGTTGTACCCTGGCTCTGTGACCCCAGAGTCTGGGGCCTGGATGCTCTCAGGTGACTCTGTGCGACGGTGAGCAGGTACCAACTTCTTTGTGTGACTCACCTGTAAGGTCGGGAGAAAAATAGGGAGGATACTCATATCTCTAGAATAATGACTATCATTTAATTCTTTTTTTTGAGGGGGATTAATAACAAAAGATCCAGGTGGGATAGAATTGATTACAAACAGGAGACAGTGTGTGCGTGCATGTGTGTGTGTATGTTATAGCACATTTGGAAAAATCATTTGCTCTTATTAGTTATCTATATTATACACATTAGTGTATATAAGTCATTCCCAATCTCCCAATTCATCCCAACACCACCACCACCCTGCCCCCGCTTTCCCTCCTTGGTGTCCGTATGTTTGTTCTCTATATTTGTGTCTCTATTTCTGCCTTGCAAACCGGTTCATCTGTACCATGTTTCTAGAGTCCACAAATATGCGTTAATATACAATATTTGTTTTCCTCTTTCTGACTTACTTCACTCAGTATGACAGTCTCTGGGTCCATCCACATCTCTACAAATAACTCAGTTTCGTTTCTTTTTATGGCTGAGTAATATTCCACTGCGTATATGTACCACATCTTCTGTATCCATTTGTCTGTCGATGGACACTTAGGTTGCTTCCATGACCTGGCTGTTATAAATAGTGCTGCAATGAACATTGGAGTGCATGTGTCTTTTTGAATTATGGTTTTCTCTGGGTATATGCCCAGTAGTGGGATTGCTGGGTCATATGGTAATTCTATTTTTAGTTTTTTAAGGAAACTCCATACTGTTCTCCATAGTGGCTGTATCAATTTACATTCCCACCAACACTGCAAGAGGGTTCCCTTTTCTCCACACCCTCTCCAACATTTACTGTTTGTAGATTTTTTGATGATGGTCATTCTGAACAGTGTGAGGTGATACCTCATTGTAGTTTTGATTTGCATTTCTTTAATAATTAATGATGTTGAGCAGCTTTTCATGTGCCTCTTGGCCATCTGTATGTGTTCTTTGGAGAGATGTCTATTTAGGTCTTCTGCCCATTTTTTGATTGGGTGTTTTTTTTTTTTTAATATTGAGCTGCATTAGCTGTTTATATATTTTAGAGATTAATCCTTTGTCCATTGATTCATTTGCAAATATTTTCTCCCATTCTGAGAGTTGTCTTTTCATCTTGTATATAGTTTCCTTTGCTGTGCAAAAGCTTTTAAGTTTCATTAGGTCCCATTTGTTTATTTTTGTTTCTATTTCATTTCTCTAGGAGGTGGGTCAAAAAAGATCTTGCTGTGATTTACGTCAAAGAGTGTTCTTCCTATGTTTTCCTCTAAGGGTTTTATAGTGTCTGGTCTTACTTTTAGGTCTTTAATCCATTTGGAGTTTATTTTTGTGTATGGTGCTAGGGAGTGTTCTAATTTCATTCTTTTACATGTAGCTGTCCAGTTTTTCCAGCACCACTTATTGAAGAGACTGTCTTTTCTCCATTGTATATCCTTGCCTCCTTTGTCATAGATTAGTTGACCATAGGTGTGTGGGTTTACCTCTGGGCTTTCTATCCTGTTCCACTGATCTATATTTCTTTTTTGGGCCAGTACCATATTGTGTTGATTACTGTAGCTTTGTAGTATAGTCTGAAGTCAGGGAGTCTGATTCCTCCAGCTCCGTTTTTTTCCCTCAAGATTGCTTTGGCTATCCGGGGTCTTTTGTGTCTCCATACACATTTTAAGATTTTTTGTTGTAGTTCTGTAAAAAATGCCATTGGTAATTTTATAGGGATTGCATTGAATCTGCAGATTGCTTTGGGTAGTATAGTCATTTTCACAATATTGATTCTTCCAATCCAAGAACATGGTATATCTCTCCATCTGTTTGTGTCATCCTTGATTTCTTTCATCCGTGTCTTTAAGTTTTCTGAGTAGAGGTCTTTTATCTCCTTAGGTAGGTTTATTCTTAGGTATTTTATTCTTTTTGTTGCAATGGTGAATGGGATCATTTCCTTAATTTATCTTTCTGATCTTTCATTGTTACTGCATAGGAATGCAAGAGATTTCTGTGCATTAATTTTGTATCCTGCAACTTTACCAAATTCATTGATTAGCTCTAGTAGTTTTCTGGTGGCATCTTTAGGATTCTCTATGTATAGTATCATGTTATCTGCAAACAGTGACAGTTTTACTTCTTCTTTTCAGTTTCTATTCCTTTTATTTCTTTTTCTTCTTCCAAAGAAGAAGCACTACCTGACAGCACTATTTACATAGTTTTTTGCAAAACTATGTTGAATAGGAGTGGCAAGAGTGGACATCCTTGTCTTGTTCCTGATCTTAGAGGAAATGGTTTCAGTTTTTCACCACTGAGAATGATGTTTGCTGTGGGTTTGTCGTGTATGGCCTTTATTATGTTGAGGTAGGTTCCCTCTATGCCCACTTTCTGGAGGATTTTTATCATAAATGGGTTTTGAATTCTGTCAAAAGCTTTTTCTGCATCTATTGAGACGATCCTATGGTTTTTATTCTCCAATTTGTTAGTATGGTTTATCACACTGAATGATATGCATATATTGAAGAATTCTTGCATTCCTGGGATAAATCCCACTTTATCATGGTGTATGATCCTTTTAATGTGTTGTTGGATTCTGTTTGCTAGTATTTTGTTGAGGATTTTTGCATCTATATTCATCAGTGATATTGGTCTGTAATTTTCTTTTTTTGTAGTATCTTTGTCTGCTTTTGGTATCAGGGTGATGGTCGTCTCATAGAATGAGTTTGGGATTGTTCCCTCCTCTGCAATTTTTTGGAAGAGTTTGAGAAGGATGGGTGTTAGCTGGTCTCTAAATGTTTGATAGAATTCACCTGTGAAGACATCTGGTCCTGGACTTTTGTTTTTAATCACAGTTTCAGTTTCATTACTTGTGATTGGTCTGTTCATATTTTCTATTTCTTCCTGGTTCAGTCTTGGAAAGTTACACCTTTCTAAGAATTTGTCCATTTCTTCCAGGTTGTCCAGTTTACTGGCATAGAGTTGCTTGTAGTAGTCTCTTATGATCCTTTGTATTTCTGCAGTGTCTGTTGTAACTTCTCCTTTTTTATTTCTAATTCAATTAATTTGAGTTCTCTCCGTCTTTTTCTTGGTGAGTCTGGCTAAAGGTTTATCAATTTTGTTTATCTTCTCAAAGAACCAGCTTTTAGTTTCACTGATATTTGCTCTTGTTTTGTTTCTATTTCATTTATTTCTGCTCTGATCTTTATGTTTTCTTTCCTCCTACTAACTTTGGGTTTTGTTTGTTCTTCTTTCTCTAGTTCCTTTAGGTGTAAGGTTAGATTGTTTATTTGAGATTTTTCTTGTTTCTTGAGGTAGGATTGCATTACTATAAACTTCCCTCTTAGAACTGCTTTTGCTGCATCCCATAGGTTTTGGATCATCATGTTTTCATTGTCATTTGTCTCTAGGTATTTTTTGATTTCCTCTTTGATTTCTTCAGTGATCTCTTGGTTATTTAGTAATGTACTGTTTAGCCTCCATGTGATTGTGTTTTTTATGTTTTTTTCCTGTAATTGATTTCTAATCTCCTAATGTTGTGTTTGGAAAAGCCACTTGATATGATTTCAGTTTTCTTAAATTTACCAAGGCTAGATTTGTGACCCAAGATATGATCTATCCTGGAGAATGTTCCATGTGCACTTGAGAAGAAAGTGTAATCTGCTCTTTTCAGATGAAATATCCTATAAATATCAATTAAATATATCTGGTCTCTTGTGTCATTTAAAGCTTGTGTTTCCTTATTAATTTTCTGGCTGGATGATCTGTCCATTGGTGTAATTGAGGTGTTAAAGTCCCCCACTCTTATTGTGTTACTGTCGATTTCCTATTTTATAGCTGTTAGCATTTACCTTATGTATTGAGGTGCTCCTATGTTGCGTGCATATATATTTATAATTGTTATATCCTCTTCTTGGATTGATCCCTTGATCATTATGTAGTGTCCTTCTTTGTCTCTTGTAACATTCTTTATTTTAAAGTCTATTTTATGTGATATGAGTATTGCTACTCCAGCTTTCTTTTGATTTCCATTTTCATGGAATATCTTTTTCCATCCCCTCACTTTCAGTCTGTATGTGTCCCTAGGTCTGAAGTGGGTCTCTTGTAGACAGCATATACGTGGGTCTTGTTTTTGTATCCATTTAGCGAGACTGTGTCTTTTGGTTGGAGCATTTAATCCGTTCACATTTAAGGTAGTTTTCGATATGTTTGTTCCTATTACCATTTTCTTAATTGTTTGGGGTTTGTTTTTGTAGGTCCTTTTCTTCTCTTGTGTTTCCTACTTAGAAAAGTTCCTTTAGCATTTGTTATAGAGCTGGTTTGGTGGTGCTGAATTCTCTTAGCTTTTGCTTGTCTGTAAAGCTTTTGCTTTCTCCATCAAATCTGAATGAGGTCCTTGCTAGGTAGAGTAATCTTAGTTACAAGTTCTTCTCCTTCATCACTTTAAATATATCGTCCCACTCCTTCTGACTTGTAGAGTTTCTGCTGAGAAATCAGCTGTTAACCTTATGGGAGTTCCCTTGTATGTTATTTGTCGTTTGTCCCTTGTTGCTTTTAATAATTTTTCTTTGTCTTTAATTTTTGTCAGTTTGATTACTATGTGTCTTGGCGTGTTTCTCCTTGGGTTTATCCTGCCTGAGACTCTCTGTGCTTCCTGGACTTGGGTGGCTGTTTCCTTTCCCATGTTAGGGAAATTTTTGACTATAATCTCTTCCAATATTTTCTCGGGTCCTTTCTCTCTCTCTTCTCCTTCTGGGACCCCTATAATGCGAATGTTGTTGCGTTTCATGTTGTCCCAGAGGTCTCTTAGGCTGTCTTCATTTCTTTTCATTCTTTTTTCTTTAGTCTGTTCCACAGCAGTGAATTCCACCATTCTGTCTTCCAGGTCACTTATCCGTTCTTCTGCCTCAGTTATTCTGCTATTGATTCCTTCTAGTGTAGTTTTCATTTCAGTTATTGTATTGGTCATCTCTGTTTGTTTGTTCTTTAATTCTTCTAGGTCTTTGTGAATCATTTCTTGCATCTTCTCAATCTTTGCCTCCATTCTTATTCCGAGGTCCTGGATCATCTTCACTATCATTATTCTGAATTCTTTCTCTGGAAGGTTGCCTATCTCCATTTCATTTAGTTGTTTTTCTGGGGTTTTTTCTTGTTCCTTCATCTGGTACCTAGCCCTCTGCCTTTTCATCTTGTCTATCTTTCTCTAACTGTGTTTCTTGGTCCACAGGCTGCAGGATTGTAGTTTTTCTTGCTTCTGCTGTCTGCCCTCTGGTGGTTGAGGCTATCTAAGAGGCTTGATGGGAGGCTCTGGTGGTGGGTAGAGCTCTCATTTACCAGTTTTCTTTTACATAGGATGCCTCATTTACTAAAACCATAGATTCCAAGTTGCTCCATGAAAAATGTGATATTCTTAGCTGTCAACATTAGGGAATTTCCCCAATCACATTTTTAAATTGATTTAATGTGTTATTTTTGAAAACATAAGTTGGGATATCACAAAATGGACTTAGCCTGCAGAGGCTTACTTTCAACCAGAGAGCTCCATTTCCACGTTCCGCTTAACAGAACCCAAAATGATCTTCCTTCCCAAACCTCTTCCTTTTCCTGCACTATCTAAGAAAAAGTAACCACACTCTACATAGTTCCCTAAGCCAGAACCCTAGCAGCCATTTTTGCTTCTCTTTTCCCCTTCCCGCTCCATATCTAGTCACTGAGCACTTCTATTCTACCTCCCAGATGACCTCAGATCCTTTCCCTCCACTCCAATCTCTGCCACTGCCTTTAGTTTGAGCCCTCACTCCTCTCTTAGATGAATATAAAGTCTCTTAATGGGTTTTGTTGCTTCCATCAGTCCTACTTATTCTCAAGTGTGACCTCACTACAAACCACCTGATAGTGACTCCTTAACTTCACAACATTCAATGGCTCTCATGTTTCTGGGAAGAAAACCAAGCTCTTTACCCCAGCATCTACTTGGGGTTAATAGATCTAGGTTTGAATTTCAGGTTTAAGTACTTTGCAGCAGTGTGACCTCAGACTGTTGGGCTTTCTAAGCCTTTGTTTTCTCACCGTGCCTGAGGTCACTGAGGGCAGGACTATTTTTCACACACGGGTGCCTGGCATGTAGGAGGGACTAATCAATGTTGAATGAAGGGAAAGTATTTTAAAATCCACATCAAAAAATTGTTCCTCCTTAAAAAAAGAAAATCCTGATACACTATGCCACTTCCAACCAAATCTGACTTCGACCTTTATTTTCTGATGATCACAATAAGGTGCCTTTGGGGATCCACACAATCGGGGATCAAATCCTGGCCACACCCCTGAGCAATCATGTGACCTTGGGAACATTACTTAGCTTCTGTAAAATCTGTAAAATGAAGGTTTCTGAGGATTTTGTTCCCGAGGGTTAAATGAGTACCTCACTTGGAACGGGGGCGGGCGCATAGTGTTTGCCAAATGTTAACTATCGTTATCATCTTCATCAAATCAAGACCGTGGTACTTCACTTTGTGACTCTCAAGTTTGTATGAGAAAATCGTGCTTTATGCGTTGTTGTTGGCTAAAGTAGGGAAACCTGGAAACTCCTGCCGTGGAAGAGAGCAACAGGCGAGAAAAGCGAGTTGCTGAATCCCAGCGCCTCAGAGGTGGGAGGGAGGAGTTCGGTCCCTAATTTACTGATGAGGAAGTGGAGGGGTGACGTGTCCTCGAGTCTCATTCAAGACACAGCCACAGCTCTTTATTGAGAGTAGGACCAGGGCCCCGGGGGTTGCTATGGTTAAACTGTAGGCGGAAACTAACACTCTTTGGAAGGCAAGACAGGAGGAGCATTCAGTTATAAAAAACGGTCAAAAATTGGGGTGAAACTAAGTTCGTTGAGCAATACATCAAATGAGTCAACTGTGGACCCGGTGAAACCGAGTTGCTAACTGAACTGGTATTTTACGAACAGGGGCTTTCTACAGAGCCCACTGACTCAGGACGGCTTCGATTAACAAACTCCCGCGGCGCCTCCCGCAGGACCGGAAAGCTCGGAGCGCGAGAGATGAATGGAAACCAGAGTCTGGGGTGCGCCGCTCAGGGGGCGGGGCAGCCGCGGGCGGGGGCGGGGCATTGTGAGTCACATGCCTGCGCTCTGAGGAGGGCGCGTGGAGGGAACTCTGGTCATGATTGGTCCGTCGTAACCAGGTAACCGAAGGACACATTCCGGTAGGCAAGGGCCGGCCGGGCTAGCTACTTTCAGTCGGGAAGCAGCAGCGGAAGGAGGAGGAGCTTCGGCTGCGCTCTCTCCCTCAGTGGCTGCGCGTCTCAGCACTTCTCTGGTTCCCAGCCCTTTTAAATAAGCCGGTCTGGTCACCGCCCTCACAGACTAGTTGGTTCCGGGGAGGCGGCGGCGGGGGTGCGGCCGGGGCCGGACCCCTGCCCGGGGCCCAGCGGCTGGGCGGGGGTGCGGCCGGGGCCGTACCCCTGCCCGGGGCCCCGGCGGCTGGGCGGACAGGAGAGCGGCGGGCGAAGTCGCGTCTGCATGTGCGGCACAGCCCCAGCATAGCCCGGGGCTGCCAGTGCCCGCCGCGCCATTGTTGGGGGAGGCGGCGGCTTCTGAGCTCGGCGGAGTCGGGGGACGAGCGGAGGCGGCGGCGGCGAGGAGTGAAGGCGCCCCATGGGGAACTCGCTGTGTTGTTGCCTGTCCCCCAATGCCAGCCCCAAGTCGGGCCGGCGCAGGGGGTCAGCGGAGCCGGACTGCGAGTCTGAGGTCTACAAGGCGGCGGCCGGGAACGCGGTGGCAGTAGCTCCGGCGGCGGCTACCGTGGAACCCGCCGAGTTGGATTTCGCAGGTGGCGAAGGCCACCACCTGCAGCACATCAGCGACCGGGAGATGCCCGAAGGTAAGAAGCGGCTGACGCGCCTCGCCCCTCGCGGGGTCGGCGCCGTCTGCTCTCGGGCTTACCTCTGGCCTCCGCCGCCCCCAGGGTCCCCCGGGAGGGAGACGCCGCCTAGGGCTCCTTCTTGCCCGGAGTTGGCTCTCCCAGGGCTGGGCACCGGGGACGAAGGCTGGCTCTGCTTGGCGTCCCCACCCCTTATTCTTTACCAGTCGCGTCCGGCCAGTCTCCTTCCCTCTTCCCTACCCGAATGCCCAATTCTTTCCCCCGTTCCCATTTCCCAGCCCGGCCTGAGACCCTCCAATCCGCGGCCCTTCCTGTTCGTGGTTCTATTTAACATCTCGTGGGACTTAGCAGAGACTTTCTGGTGTATTCTCTCTTTTCTTAATGCAAACTTAAATACTCTAACTTCGGCGTATCCATCCCGTCTCCCTATCCAGATGGTACCTAAGCGAAGGAACTAGGTAAGGGCCTGATGACAGACTTCTATTTGTTAAGGTAGTTGATACTTGAGACAATTAAGACAAACATTAGAGGATTTCTCATTTAAATTAAAAATAGAGATGGACAGAGTCAGTGTGGTGTTCTTAACTAAAATTCTTTGGATTTTAATGTTTTCAGTCGCCCTGATAGAAGCTACTTTATCCCTTCTAACTATAATTTGAACACGATAGGAAAGAAAATGGTGGGAGAGGGGCTTAAAATAACTGTGAACGGTGTGAAACGTTACTGCCACGGCTGCAGAGAAGAGTTGTTGGGTTTTTTTTCTTTACCAAAGGAGACCCCATGGAGTTCTGATTACTTTTAAATTCCCACTTTGACACAAGTATGTCTTCAGTTGCACAGCCTTAACCGACTTCTTTTGCACGTTGCCTGTTCTAAGGGAGGGGTGAGGTGGTTCCTGAGACTGCTGGACAGAAGTTTCAAAGGAGAAAAAACAAATTCAGATTGTAATTTGTAATATAAAGGTTTGGGAGTTAACATACCACATCCATCCTGCAGAAAAATGTCTCCATGGCTCCCTCCTCCTCCGCCCCCCCCCCCCAGTAGAATAATATTTAACTTTAAGAATGTTCAGGTAAAAGTTCTGAAGACTAAGTGGCTGGGGGTGGGTGTTGTCGGGGAGGAGAGGAGAGAGAGAAGAGAGGAAATGTTTTGATTTTTGCCTCTAGAATTTTGGAAAGGGATGGCTCTAGGTTAAAAAAAAAAAAATTTCTGGGTAGCATAGTGGCACTTTAATAAAGACTGTTCTTTGAAGTATAAAACATTGTATCATAAAGATGTTAAAGCCCCACTGGCCCATTTGTTTCATTTAAATGCCAGAGATTATTTCATTATTTCATAGACGAAATGTCTTACAGCTCTTCTATTTAAATTTTAGTTGGGTTTATTTAATTTCTTTAAAAGTTAGAATAATTAAGCCTGTGGATTCACCCTTATGATGGACGTGGCTTTGTAAGTGGAAAGTACTCCCTTTTCAGAATCGTTAGATATTGTGAAAGAATGAACAAATTATGTGAATTAATTGTAGCTTTAAACACAAAGCATGTAAGTACTTGTGAAAACTGCTCTGCTTGTTGCTATAAGGTAAGCCTCTAAATGATTTTTAAAAACAGTTAGTAGTTGGCTAGTGTAGGATGAGAGACGAAAATTGGACCTTTATAGAATTCTTTTAAGATTTACAATGCATTTTCTTGTGTATTTCACTCGGCCCTTCCATCTACAAATAAGGCCCGTATATATTCTCCCTCTGTTGCCGATGAAGAAGCCAAGACTTAGAGATCTGAAATGACTGTGTAACACAGCTACTGAACAAAAGAGACAGACTTGGGAGGTGGTAGATATGCCAAATTCAGTTCTTGGGATGCTTAAGAAACTGTTTAGAGTGCACCTTATATTTTATTATAATTTATCCATAAGTTAGGCCTATCTCAGCATACTCCAGTTTTGATTATTGCCATTCCAGTTTATTGTACACAACTCAGAAGCAACATTTACCTCTCCATTCTCTGTCTGTACATACATTGCAATGGATATGAATAAAAGTAGAAGTCATGAAATAGCCTAAATTTATCAGTCAGGTAAACACGTTGATATAATTTAAAGAGTTTGTTCTGGTGAAATCCAATTGAAGCCGAGAATGCCCTGGACAGAGGGACATTAGGGGAAGCTGGTAAGCGGGCAGGTAAGGTACTAAGCATTTAGCATACGACTATGTATGATAAGGAAGGAGTGCTAAATCCGGAACTGGAAAAATAGAGTTCATGAGTACAGAATTTACCTTTTTATGTTTAACATGATTGTTAAAATTTCATTTCAATTTGTCTTTTTTGGGGGGGCATTCGATAAAGTGATAAGAGAAACCTCAATTTCAGCATTTGCCTATTAATTAAGTTTCCATAGAAACAAGGTCAGAACACCAAATATAAAGTACAGGCACATTGGAAGTTTGCTCTTCATGTCTTTATTTCAGACAATTTTGTATCAGTTTCCCTGGAAACTGAGAAATACCTACTCAGATATAAAACATTTTGGCTTTTCTACAGTGAAGAATTATTTGGTTACTTAGAGAAAATCGTACATAAATGATGCTCTGTCTTGTTCTTCAGAAACATTGGAGAAGAACATGATTTCTTGAAGCCATCTCAAAAAAGTAACTCCTAAGAACGTAGTATAGATTTCAGATAGACTCAAAAGAATTTTTTACTACTTTGTCTTTAACAGTATATCTAATATAACTGATGGTAGTGTCATAATAGAAAAGAAGATGCTACGGTCCTATTATCTGATTTTCCTTTTATTCATCAACTTTTCATACAACCTTTATGTTCTGACCTTAGGAGCTTTGCTAATTTTCTGGTGAAAGGTGCTCTCTCAAGTGACCCCTACCTCCCATCCCCCTGAAGAGTGGGTAGGGAAGGAATTGGCAATATGATGTGGAAAAACCTCTGAGCAACAGATCTTTCCTTTTTTTGGTGACAGTATTAATGAACATTTGATGTGAAAGATTGAGAAAACACAGAAAAGTCCTTCACTCACACTCAGAATATCCAGAATTTTTATTAATATTTTGGTGTTGATTCTTCCTGAACCTTTTGTATGCATATAAACATAACATTGTGTTTATTTTACAAAGATGGGATTGTTCTTTATGTGCCACTTTGTAACTTTGTGTTATAAAGAAAAGTAACGACATGAAGCTCCTGTAACCGTGCTGACACCTAGAGAGTGCTCCAGGGTGATGTCTTTCCATGCAACTGTGCATAGCTCTACAGCCTGCCTTTTACCAACTGTTTACTGTGCCATCGAATGGTTGGAGCATAATTCATTTACCCAGCCTTTATGGTTGAGCATCTTTTATAATCCCATTATAATGCTTTATTCAGGGGACACAGATAAAAACTGATGCATTGTATTGATACTTCCCTATAGCATTCTGATTGTACACTTTGTCTTACGACTTAATTAAATTCATAGGGTGAGTCATTTTGTAGTAAAGGTATTTTAACATTAAATGTTCTTTTCCCAAATTAAAGTTACCATTGATTTTTCACTGAACATTAGATTTCCTCTTTTAGGTTTTCGTGGTTCTTGGTAACCTGTCTTGTGTCTTTGATTCTGAGTAACTAAACTACTACTCTAAGAGATCTGAAATTAACTCTGGTCTTAGGTGACAGACACATCAAAAGACAGCATTAGAAGAAATCTTAGATGATGTGGGAAAATTGGGAGAACCTTAACTGGTTTTGGGTACACTGAAACATGATTATTAGGCACCATTCCAGAGGCAGGACAAACAGTGGTTAGACAAGACAAAACCCGTATCCTAACTCAGGTCCTTACTTTCTAGAAGTGCCTGGGGGCTGACGACACAAGAATAACATCAGGTAGTGAGAACACTAAGAAAGAAAATGAAGGTAATGGGCTGGGGAGGAGGACAGTTTTACAAGGGGTGGTTAAAGACAGCTTCTCTCCTTAAGCGACCCATGAGCAGTCCTAAGAGAGCCATGTGAGGCTGTGGGAGAAGAGGCTTCTGTGCAGTTCCTAAGAAGGGAATATGCTTGATGCGTGCCAAGGACAGAAAGATGGGTGGCTGCAGCTGAGTGAATGAATGCCAGGAGGAATATGGGGGATTAAGACCTTGTATGCCTAGTGGGCCTTGACCAAAAAATATGAATTTTAGTCTAATTGTAATGGGAAACCATTGAAGGATTATATGCAGGGGAATGATGTTAATTCTTAGAAAAAGGGAAGGGGGGTAGAGAGGGCGGAGGGAGATCAGACCAGCTACTGTGTGAGAATAGACTGTAAGGGTGGAAGGAAGCAGAGAGGGAGACCAGTTAGGAGGCTGGTGCGGTAGCTCAGGTGAGAGCCAACAGTGGCTTGAACAAAAAAGCGATATTAATAAGGGTCTAAAATAGGCTGTAGTATATAGATTGCTCTTGCATTTCATTTGATTCTCACCATGTTCTGAGTTAGGTAGTGTAGGAGTTCTTCTCTTAGGTATAAATTGAGTTGTCCAAGGTTTTAAAAATGAGTATTGATAGAGAGTAGGACTGTAAATTCCAAATGCATGGCATATAGGAACAGAATTTATTGTTGACATTATGTGAGCTTCTTTGGAATACTACCTTTTTTCTCAGCCTTTTTTGTTGTTGTTGTTTTAGTGTATTAAAGTAATAAAACTTAAGAGTTAAAACAATAACACTGCGTAATGTGAAATGAAATGAAGGTAACTTGCAACCCAGAAAGGTTCTTAAAAGTCCAAGAAACTGAGTAAAGTACTCTTTAGAAATATATAAAGCCAGGTGTACTTACCTATGTGTCACCTCTCAGTCATGATCACTGTAACCCTGATTGAGGATTAAAATAAGGCAAAACTGAGAACCAGGGTAGAGGCAGGTACAGAAGCAGTTGGAAACCAGAGCTGGGAAGTTTGGAAGCCAGGATTGTCCGAAGCTAGGAAAGCAGGATCAAGGCTTGGGTGAGCAGTAGCCTGGCAGGTGCAGGAGCCTGCTGTGTACCCGCTGGTGAGGCAGCCCAGCTCAGGGCTGGCTGGCAGGAACTCCCTGACTGCGGTGGAAAGTGTGGACGCAAAGAGATGAAATCATCAGTTTACATGGTAATTGTAAAGATTGTAATGTTTGTATTATGAGCCATAAAACTAATACACTGTACAGTATAGGGATGCTAGGGCAGTTCAGTAAATGCAGTGGTTACCGTTAAGTAAACTGGTGCTCAGCAGTTGGCCCAGAAACTGCTGACATCTCCTGTTTATTTGGAATATATTGAAATCAATATGTCGATATTAATCGCTTTCTGAAATATGCTGCTTCTGTCAGATGCTTTCTTGGTCACTTCCCTCTCCCTCTAATATTTTAACAAGGACAAATCGTTTATCGACAGTTTGATAGCATAGTTTTAACACTTTTAGCCTTCAGTAATGCATTTCATTTGTTCTAAGTTGCCTATGTTTTCACACTTTTAACAACTGCAGTTGAGATGGATCTTAACAACTGGTAGAATCTTAGATTGGAGGAAAAACAGTATTCAGTGTCGGTGGTGTTTTACAGGTTTCCTCTGAGGAATGTTTACATGAAGACGGAGTTTAATTTTTTTTTAATCATACTTTTTCTACATCGACCTATCATGCTGTCAAATAAGTTGCAATTTAAATTGATAATACAAAAATGATGGGTCTTAAAATACAGTTTTAATCATAACCCCTAATCATGAGCTCAAGAATATTTCTCCTGGGTAAAACATTCTTAGAGGTTTCTAAAGAAATAACTTTCGGAAGAATCCATGTAATTTCCTGAATGCACAGTAATTCCCTGAAGTCTCTAAATTACTGTGTGTGCATGTGGTGGGGAGAGGGATGAGAGGGATGGTGGGTGGTAAAGCTTTGCTTAATAGTTGGCAGTCTTACCTTTGTGATAGTGAAGAGTGTGGTAGGTTTTATCATAGTCTCCTTAGGCTCTTGGGAAGATAGTTCATGGGAAGTGCAGAAATATTGTGTGTATGTATGAGTTTACTGTCTAATGGCTCACATGTCCATTCTATAAGATAGTGATGTGGTATTTTTCATTAGCAAAAAGTGCAAGTTATATAGAAAATTGTTAGTTATATAGGCTATAAACAAAAGATTAATATTTTCTGAAAACCTCATGCAAACTGACAGCAGTAGGGCCCTGGTGTTTACAGTACATTCAAATGATAGGCCAACTCACCAAAGTGGAAATAACACTGATAACTGTGGGAAAATGGTCAAACTGTAATCAAAAGAAATACAAATTAGATCTACAGTGAGGTTCCTCATTCATATCAGTAGGAATTGTTTTTTTTTTTTTCAAGTATCCAAAGCAAGGGTAGGAACTCAAAATGTCATGATTGGTAGCATTATACCCTAATGTGCCCCCCACCTTCTTTAGGAAGCAATTTAGCATTGTACATGGAGCCGTGAAAGTGATCTAATCTTTTGGCTTAGTCATTCCACTTCCGAAGATCTTTGCTAAGGAGATAAAACCATTATTTTAAAAAACTATGTACATGAAGATTTTCCTCATAATATTTTAAGAATAGAACTTTGTAAGCACCAATCCCCAGCAATAGGGGATTGGCTAAGTCCAGTATAGGAATAACACTTGATGGGCCAGTGTGTATTCATTAAACAATAAATATGCAACAGTGGGGTGGAGAGCGCTTGTTAGTAACAAGAAGACATAAATTGTACACTAATTAGAGCTTTTTTTAACGTATAAGAAAAGCAACTAAAAGTAACGGTTGTGAATCATTGTGTGTTAATGATTGTGAATGGTTGTGTGTAACTTTTAAACAGAGCATCGTTTTGTCTCATGCAGATTTTTGTTCATGATATTTGTTAAAGGAATGAGCAAGTGACTTTTACCTTTCCCCACCTTTAGTGTGATCATCAGTACTGCTGATTAAGCAGGTCTCCTTCAGTTGCAAGTTAAAAGAACATCACAGAGTTAAGCACTACTTGACCCAGGAGTTAAATGATCTCCTCAGTTCTGCTCTCCTCTGTTGATGTCTCCTGAAAAGCCTTTCCCCTCATGATAGCAAGGGGAGTGTCCAGCAGCTCAAGACTAGCTAAGGATCCTAGAGTACAGTTCTGCCTTTCTCTTTTCTTGGCAAGCCCCAGGACAGCTGTGATTGATTGGCCGGTCCTGGGTCCTGTGCCTCCCTTTGAACCCCCTAGGATAGAGTAGGGAGAGTGCCAGCTTTTTTCTGGTCACTTGGGCTAAGTTTACTTTTTTTTTTTTTGCATGTTGTCATTTCTTTTATCCCAGCCTTCTTGACTTTTGTATTTAGATCTGTAGTAGCACATCTTGGTTTCGCGGGTGTGTGTGTGTGTGTGTGTGTGTGTGTGTTAAAGCTTGCTTCTCTTTGATTCTGGCACTTAATTTTCCTGGACTTCCATTGAAAATTGTTAAGTTTTACCATGCCATAGACACTGATAAATAAGACAGCTACTTTGCAAACATTTCTGCTTATTTTTTAGATTCAAATGTAGTCTATTTACTTTCTTTTTGGTATAGGTAAGTAGTCATGAATTCTTTCGGAAGCTATAGGTTAGAGGCAGCTGTGAAAGTCTCTGCCTGCCATTTTGTGTACAGCTGAAATAATTTATTTTCCCATTGTCTTAATTTTTCAAATATGTAGGAGAAAAAAACTTTAAAATAATTATATGGGTCTTTTACATAAAAATGTTGAATAGAATATTTTCTCCAAAAGCAGCTTGATAAACTTCAAATTCAGTGAAGGAATTTTCATGAAGAACAAAGCAGTTGGTTTAGCTCTGTAAATTACTAGTGCTGGCAATGACATTAAAATGGATGGCTCAGATTCCTGTTAAAACGGGAAGTCCAAAATTACTGTTCGTGCCAAATTCTTTCTGGGTGGGAAAAGGGGATTCTAGGTAGATACATTTGTGAAATGCTGGGTTAGACAGAATTCACTACTAGACTAATTAGTTTTTAATATATCAATGTGTGTATTCTTTGGATTCTCTAAGAGGCAGGGATATATTTGTATTTCACTTTGACCATCAAAGCCATCTTTCAAAAACAGATCAGTTATTATGTGGTTTGGGAAATAATTGGCTTAACCATTACTCTTTATCTGAATCTTGGTCCAATTTCTTAAAAGATTGGTTAAATGGTTTGAGATGGACTTTGCTGAGGAAGTGTCATAGGGCTTTGATGTTTGTTTGTTTGTTTGAAACAACAACCTTACTATCCTGTGTGGTAGCTTGTGCTTGTTTTGTATTTCTGCCTAAATAGAAGACGCTATCCCACCTTGGTGCAAGGTGGGCTACAGGCAGACCCACCTTTTCGTGTAGGTATGGCCAAAATTTTTTTCTAGTAGCCCTATGATCTGCTCCAGAAAGTACTCTTATTGAAGCCCCAAATTAATCATGCAGCGTGGAATGAAGTAGTGAGTTTAGCTTTGGAAATAGAGGGCAAAGTTAAAAATCACTCTCATGGAAGTGTTCCTCTAGATTAGAACATTGAACTTTTATGTAGTCCTCTTAAATCTGCCATGATGAATAGCCCCCAGATAAACCACAGCCAATGAAATGAGTTCATTTGTTGAATGGAGTTAGAATTAGCCATTTGATTGTCTGAAGAACATTTGCCAAAAGCAACTCACTTCGTTTTGGCATATTTGATATATTGAGCTGGTATCTGACAGTAGTTGGCCACAGCATAACTTGCTTCTTGAGACTGTTCCTGGAATGTGCTAGTAATATCAGCTTTAAAAGAGGGTGACTGAATTTTTAATTGATAAATAGGAGGGGAGTCACATATATGATTCATCTAAAAATGGCATAGATTATTTAGGTGCAAGTTAAAGAAGTCTAAGACATAGCCATGGTTTTACTCCACATGTATGGAGAGTTTCTACAATTTTGCTGTTTCCCAATAGAATTTTTATATTGTGCCTTTACTAAAATTGCCTTTTTGTCATTACTAAAAGCTCTTCTCAAGACTATTAAAAGTGGTTTCAATCAATGTGTAGCTATCTTTAAAATCATGTATTTTTCTACTCAACTAAATCACCACACCTTTTTCTCTTCTTCCTATACAGACTTAGCTTTGGAACCAAACCCTTCTGACCACCCAGGGGCAAGCACCATTTTTCCGAGCAAATCTCAAACAGATGGTAAGGCAATGCTTTTTTTTCCCTGAGAAAAAGAGTGAAAACTGTTTTTGTTTTGTGTATTATAGGAGGTATTTAGAAAAACTCTTACAGTGGTTTAAATGTTTCACTTTTTTACGTATTCACTTGTCTTATTTTAATATGTTGATGATACAGTTTCCTTTAGTTGTCAGTGTTTTAGGGAGGAGAACACTTAGACTATCTGTTTATACATTTTGCCACCTCTTTATCAACATAGTCAACTGGCCACATGATTTAGATGTGGTCTATTTCTCCATGCTACTTTGTCCTTTTCCCCTTGCTCCGAAGAGCACATATGTTAAAGACAAATGATAGGGTTTAGGTCACAGTTAGGTTTTCATTTGATCAAATCAGAAAAATCAGTTGTTATATGTGGGAATTGAGCCTTGTGATTTTGGCCCTGTTTTACACAGTGTTCAACCAGACGAGCCTATCTCACATCCAGATTTATGCTACTCAGAACTTTTAAGCTATTCAAAACTTTCTCATCCTAATGTAGTGCTGTGCCAGGGTAATAAGAGCAACATGCCATATGGGGTTTTCCAGAAGATTATCCTCAGCATGTGAAACTCATATACATTTCCTGTGTCCTCCTTGTTTTAAGATGAGAATCAGAACCGTAGAATTTTTTGCACTCCTGCTTGCCTGCTTGTCTTCCTGAATGTTATGTTAAATCCTAGTTTATTTGCTAAAAAGCCATACGTGACCAAGTTTTTCAGTTGATTACGAGAGCAGGAATACAAGAAGTGAACATTCCATAATATTTAAAGTGATGCAGCACAATAAAAAACGGAGGTTTGGTTTTTTGTTGTTGTTGTTTTGCTTTTTGTTTTTTTCCGTTAGATCACTGGTTTTTATAAAAGGATATAACTCAGGAACAGCCAGATGGAAGAGATGCATAGGGCCAGGCATGGGGACAGGGCACAGAGCTTTGATGCCCTCTGCAAGGGTACTACATGCTCACCAACCTGGAAGCTCCTGGGGTTTCTAACTTGCATTTTTCTAGTGTGTGTACTTGAGCCACTCCTTTCTGGTTAGGATTGCTCTATTTCTCAGTTTCTTCCAGAGCCATGAGCTGCTCACATGTAGAGGGGCTCTGGAGACAGTAAAAGAAAAGCTGTCCCATGCCTGTCTCTCTCTTCAGCCTTAAGGAATCCGTGCCTGTGATGCCTGTCTGGAGTTAAAGGAGGCAATGTGAGCAAGAGTGTGGCCTAAGACCCTCTTCAGGCTTTTATTCTTCTGGCCTTTGTTGGAGCAAAACCGTTTTGTGTGCTGTAGATATGTTCATTTAGGTCAGCACACTCATTTTAAAATTTACGTTTAACATAGGTTACTTTCCAGTTGTGTATTTTTTCAGTAAGGTATTTGAGTAGGTTACCATTAAGTGGTTCAGGATGCTTCCAGAGATCCTGGTGCGTTGGGAGATGAGTGCCTGGCCAGAAACTGGTTCGTAGAGTTGTCATCTGTAGATTGTGGTAATTAAAGTAAGCTGTGTGTAAATGAAGACTTAGAAAATACTCCTGGCTAGTAGTTCAGCTATGCAGCAGGTACATTTTTTTATTAGCTAAGTTTCTCACCTGGCCTAATTTGCTTTGTCCTTTTCTTTTGTAAATGGGGAGTCTTTCATTTGTGCCTAATACAGAATATCTATTAGGTCAAAAAAGTGAAACTAAGTTTTTAGATTTTATTTATAGGACTCATCTTGCTGGGTGATTTAAATTATATATTTTGTTGGAAATTATTTTAAAAAATAGAATGGAATTCTATCTCATTGTGTTATTGGTAATCCATCAGATAATTAGTGACTACCTTTATTTTTCTATGGCATTTGTATCAGAATTCATCAGTTAATTTTTTTTATTCTTAGTGCGGGAAAAGAGGAGGAGCAACCATTTCAACCATGTAAGTAAACAGTTGAAAAGTTAAGAAATTAATAGTTTGAATTAAAAATATGTCTGCCATGATTCCTAAAAAATATGATGGATCCAATACTGTTAGCATGGACCTCTTTTTTGTAGATTTTCTAAATCTCTATTTTCCTAATTATCAAATGTATTCAGGAAAGTCTTTGACTTAGTAGTGCCCATTTTTTAAGGGTTCTGACATTTACGTTAAATTTCACTAATACGGTTGTAGTATAAAGATCTGCCTTAAATTCTTTTGCCTTATTTTTTTGATCTTATTTTTTAACCAAAGTAATAAAAGTATAACAGGTAAGTTAATTTTTAGCACTGTCCATTGACTTCTTGTCATAGCAGGTGAAAGCTGAGCTTCTTCGCTCCACCATGACGTTATTTCCCTCCCTGTGTTCCCTCAACATGTATCAGTTTTTATTAAATCAGAATCAATGTTTACATTACTATGACTCTGCAAATATTGTGCATTGCTGAGCCATAGAGTTCTCTGACTGTGCCTCCTCCTTGTACACCCTTCATTCTTTTTCTTAAATATTAATGAAATTGGAGCACTTCTGCACTTCTCTAGGATAACCCAATCCCCCTTTTCCTAGCCAACGTGATCTCACACAGCCAAATGCAGTAAGTAGCTCCCTGCCCGGTCTCCCTGCTTTCACATCCTTCATTTTTTCTGTGGAATTAATTTCCTGACTATATTCACTTGCCTGTTTTCTAACAGCTATTTTTTTCCCCAAATGTTTTAACATTTGTCACATGCCTATGAAAACTATTTTCCGTCTACTAAGCCACATCTGTTCCATTTTTTTCTTGGAGACACTTTGCCCCAATCTTTTGTCTTCCTACTCCCATATAGACTAGTGTTCCCCTAGGCCTGCTCTATGCCTCTTTTCCTGGGATATCTGTGTGAAGTCATCTGGGATCTCACATAACTCTGCTCTCTTATGTTGGATCCCCTATGTCCTAGATTCTGTTTCCCTCTTGTCTTGCTATACTTCCTTGTTTTACTGGAGCACATTTTCCTGGGAAAAGGGCACATGGGCAGAACGTTTATAGAGATCTAGCCTCTCTGAAACTCCTTCTATTTGATAAAGTATAGAATTCTCAGTTGAAACTAATTGTTGCCGTTCTAAAGACATTTCCCTCTCATCTTCTCATTTACACTGTTGCTCTTAAACCTGTTGACATTGTATGGTACATTTTACATGACCGATGTTAGTCATTTTCCCCCATCCCTTCCTTCTCGGGAACCTTTTAGTACCTTCCCTCTCCCTGGGATTTTGAAATTTCATAATTTGGTTTGGTATAGACCTTTTTTGTGTGTTTCTTTGATATTCTGTTTTTTTCTTCCAGGTTCCTATTATTCAGATGTTGGAAGTCTTAGACTTACCAGATCGCTAACTTTTTTCCCCTCCTGCTTTGCATTTTGTCTTTTTGTCCTGCTTCCTGGAGATTTCCTTGACTGTGCTCTAATCCTTCTATTGAATATATTGTTTTGTCTACCTTATTTTCAATTTATAGAGTTCTCTTATATCCTGTCATTCTTTTTTTCACTGATGCAATTTCAAGTTTTCATTTGCTCCTGAGTTTTTATCACTCCCATCAATTCCTTCTTCCTGTTTTGTTTTTTTTTTAAAGCGTCCTTATATTTTATTTTATTTATTTATTTTTTGGCTGCATTGGGTCTTGGTTTCTGCACGTGGGCTTTCTCTGGTTGCGGTGAGCTGGGCCTACTCTTTGTTGGGTGCGTGGGCTTCTCATTGCAGTGGCTTCTCTTGTTGCGGAGCACAGGCTCTAGGGCGTGCGGGCTTCAGTAGTTGCGGCTCATGGGCTCTAGAGCGCAGGCTCAGTAGTTGTGGCGCATGGGCTCAGTTGCTCTGTGGTATGTGGGATCTTTCTGGGCCAGGGCTCGAACCCGTGTCCCCTGCATTGGCAGGCGGATTCTTAACCACTGCGCCACCAGGGAAGTCCCATTCCTTCTTCCTGTTTTGATCTCTTACTTGTTGGGGGCTTCCCTCAAACGCGTGATGGTCCTTGGCTGTCTGTTAAGATCTAATTGGAAGCATCACTTGGACAACTCGTTAACTGATGGGCCTCACTGCAAGGATTTGGGGACCACGCCTCTGAACTCTGAGCCTGCCTTGGGTTCTGTAAGACAAACTGGTTTTCTTGTTCCTGTCCTAGTCACTCTCTGTAGGTACCAAGGTTGTGCTTCCTCTGTTCTGCCATGTCAGTTACCACTCCTTTATCTAGTCTTTTCACCTTTCAAACATTAAAAATCATCTGCTGTTTATCCTGTCTTATGTATAGCTTTTTTAAAAAATGCCTTTAATTCTAATGAGATGATATCTGAAAGAAGGGGGAGAGGAAATAGATTTGTGGTCAGTCTACTCAAACTTAGATTTATTCTTTGAATATAGGTTCTGAGTTTGAAGTTTAATGCAATATAATTAACGATATTAATTCAGACAATATTTTTGATTATACCTATAATTAGAATATTATACTTTTCTACTAAGGCCTTGAGTATGAATTCTATTCAAACCACTCACCCTACCATATTGTCCATTAATGTGCAACATAGATGGAGTATTACAGACTTTTCAGTGAAAGTCATTGATTCTTAATAAACGTATCCAAAACTTGTGAAAAGGGGGAAGAAAAAAGTGAACTTCAGCTTTATTCTCTCTTTTTTTTTTTTTTTTTTCATTTATATACTTTTATTTGGGAATGTTTAAA
Organism: Balaenoptera physalus; assembly: GCF_965194825.1. NCBI lineage: Eukaryota > Metazoa > Chordata > Mammalia > Artiodactyla > Balaenopteridae > Balaenoptera > Balaenoptera physalus. Next base: position 611,763 of record NW_028126174.1, read on the forward strand.
TCAATACAGAGAAAACGAAATTTCAGAGACAATGAATATCATTAGTTTGGATATCATTACTTTATTATAAAAGAAACACGGAAATTATTTACAGGATGAAAGATTTCAGAACTTCAGTGGCAGCTTCACGTGATGCCATTGGGGGAACGGGCAGCTTCACGTGATGCCATTTCAATAGTGACTTATTTTAGTCGACATATTTTCCAAGAATGTCACCATCTCTAAATAAGAAATAATCCTTGTCATCTAGAACTACTTTCGTGCCTCCATATTCTGGGAGAAGAACTTTATCTCTAACTTTCACACTAACTGGTTGAATCTCTCCACCCTTTCCTTTAGAGCCTGATCCAACAGCTACTACCATTGCTTGCAATACTTTTCCTTGCGATTTTTCTGGAAGCATAATGCCTCCTTTGGTTACAACTTCGGGTGCACTTCTTTCAACTAATACTCGGTCAAAGAGGGGAAGAAACTTTCTAAATGCCTGTCCTGCCATGACTCGGGTTGCCGCACTTCGTACTCTCGCTCTCTCCAGCTTTATTCTTTTAATGGGTTAAAATCAGAGGCGGTAGGCACAATGGGAAGAGTCATTGGGTGGGGGCAGGATTTCAACAGGTACTTGACCTTTAATGATAAGCTTTGAGGGTTGTTACTTACTAGCCTCCTAGGTATGATTATTTTCTAGTCTTCACCATTAAACCTGCAGTCTACTAAGCAACCTTTCCCCTTATAAAGATTGTAAAAGTCCATGTATTTTGTCCTTAGTGCTGAATGAAGATAAATACTCTTCTTCAGTGACCAATTGAAATAATACCTATGAACATTAAACTGTCAGTAGTGTTTTTTGCTACTTGTTTGTTTTTTTTGTATTTGCATTTTATACCCTTATGTGTGTCAGTGCAGTTTATTGAGGTTGTGAGCCAGCAATGGTAAGGCTTTAATCATAAAGGACAGTTATCTTAAATTTTCAAGCAAGATGAGAGGAAAGTAATCTGCTGGCAGCTAACATATCTAGGCTTTGCTCAGAGGCTTCAATTCTGCCATCCTTTAGTGAACACTAGATGCTGGAAAGTTTGAATAGTTTCAGGAGTAGGCCTGTGGAAGTGTTTCTTTTGTAGGATCGAGCCAGTAGACTGTAAGTTGCTGATACAACTTAAATGAGCCCCCATAGGACTCTAGAGCACATCTAATTAAAAATTTTAAATGTTTTAGCAGTAATATTTCCAAAGACAAATCCATATACATTCATAATAGAAAAAAAAGTTTTAATAGAGGAAAACAGGATAAATAGCACCCAAAGCTCTACCAACTAGTCTATATTTTGGTACATTTCCTTACTATTTTTATTCCCCTCATATATATAGATTTTTGGTCAGCATTGACTTTTATTACGTGTAGTGTATGTCATATTATACCCTAATAGTAGTGACCTTAAAAGATAACCTGCTTCGTTTAGAATCAAAGTATTTGAATGAGTGAATTTTCATTTTTCATGCTGTATCTGTTTTTTGAGATTCTAAAATTACACATTAACCAAATAGCTTAAGGACCATATCAGAGTTTTAGTTTAAAACATTTCTAGCTTGAAGGAGAAATTAGTCTTCCAAATAGTGATACTGTTTCAAACATGTTACATCTAGAACTTTTTGTTAATAAGGAATAAGTGGCTTTGCATAAAGCATCTGAAACAAGCAAAATGGTGTTTTATATATGCCATTTGGATATTTCTGATTATTGGATACTGGCAATTTTTATTTAAATGCTCTGTATTTTAAAAAGCATCAACTAGATTTTCTCCGTGCCTCACCTTTCATGTATTTGTGGAGGACATTGATGGGAGAGTGTGACAGCATGGTGAAAACTATTTTATATGAATAGGAGGAAGGAAGGCTCATCTGAATTAGTAAACAAACAAAAACCAAAAACCAAACCCAGCTTTAAAATTGTTCGTATTCTGTGGTATTAAAGAATGCTACTCTTCCTTCCAGTGGCTTTCAGTGATTGGGATTTGGTTATTGGCCTTAACTTTAAGGAAGAGAGTTGTCCTAACATAGTTTAGGCCATTTTAGTATTTGACTATTGCCGTGTTCATGGGCTCTTCACAAATAAATGGATACTTCTAAAGTGTTTTAAAGATAGTTCATTCTCTAGAGGGTCTCAAAAAGTTCTTTGTCACCTATCCAACACCACTGTAGATAAATTCTCACGAATTTGTACCTTTAGTAAGATTTACCTCCAGTTGTAACTGATCTTAAATAATTTCTCAAACACTTGTCGAATCCTAATTTGTCCCAGATTCTGTGCTCAGTAGCTGGAGGTAGGAGAAGAATCTTCCTAACCTGGAGAAGCTTGTTTACTTAAGAGGGTGGTACTATGCAAGCAGCTGAGACCATGGAACAGTTGGTAAATTAGATGTGTGAGTGTGCAGAAAGTGAGAAGTTTTGTGGTGTGCCTGCTGGCAAAGGGATCCTAGAGGCAGATGGGGTCAAGCTTGCTGGGACAGGAGGAAGAAAAAGGCATTGCAGGCAGAGAGCAGCATGGGTGAGGCAGGAGTGTCAAATAACACGTAGAACAGAATTAGTACAATTTTGAAATGAATGGCAAGTATTCTCTGAGGTTCTCACTTGAGTAATGTCATGGCAGTCTTACTTAAACATGAAGTGAGAAGTTAAATTCTCAGAGTTGTTTTATCCGTTTTTTTTGGATGCGAGAGAATCTTTAAGCAGTACCTTTTTGTCCTCCAGATAAGGAAATTGAGGCCCAGAGAGACTTATGGCCCCCAGCTTTTTAGTGATAGAGCAGCCCTGGCATGCCCAGCCTCTGATTGGAAAACGTTTGTTTCGTCACACTGTCTCCTGAACTAATACATTTATTATTGGTGTTCATTTACTGCAGTGAAATGCTCCTACATCGGTATTACATAAAGCATTACGTTTTATTGTAGTAAATGAATAGAAATAGGAAATCTCAGCTGCATTTCATTGCTTAAGGAAAAAACCCTGAAATCTTATTCTAAACTTTTTACATTATTATAAAGGTAATTTATAATAGGTGCTTGCCAGGTTTGATTATAGGTACTATATCAAGGCAGCATTTTATAACCCATTTCTCAAAGCTCGTCTGTGGAAGTCAGAGTATAGAGGTTTCCCATAGAGCTGCACATGATATCACACTCAGGCAGTTCATGGAGTGTAAGAAAAATCTTAATGCTTTATCGTTTGACATTTTAACCAAGGAA